>NC_048598.1:133973767-134573767 GCF_003668045.3 Cricetulus griseus
TTGGTGTGTGTGACTCCAGAGTAACACAATAGACAATGAGAGATCTATCTCCTCTGAGAGCAGGACAGAGACCATGCGGAGCAACTTGTCTAACTCCTCCCTCTGCTTTATGATCTCCGACGGATCAGAGTCAGTCCTTTTAGACTGTGGTGTGTGTGCATGTGTGTATGCATGCCGGTGTGTATGTGTGAGTGTATGGTGGTGGTGTCTGTGTGAGTGTATAAGTGTGTGTGTGGTGGTTTGTGTGTGAGTATGTATATGTGGTGTGTCTGTGTGTGTGAGTGTATGAGTATGTGTGTGGTGGTTTGTGCGTATGTGTGTGTGTGTGTGTGTGTGGTATGTGGGGGGGGGTATATGTGTGTGAGTGTGCATGTGCGCTGGTGTGTATGTGTGCGGTGTCTGTGTGTATATACATGTGTGCACACATGTGCCATGGTGTACCTGTGGAGGTCACAGGATAACCGTGGGCATTGGCCTTCACCTTCCACCTGGTTTGAAGCAGGTTCTCTTGTTCCATATAAACCAGGCTCCCTGGAGTTTCCAGGGCTCCTTCTGCCTCAGCCTCCTGTCCTGCCGTAGGAGCGCTGGGATTACAGAGGTACACTGATGTCCAAGCTTTCTGTGGGTTCTTGGGATTTGAACTCAGGTCTTCGTGGTTATAGAGCAGGCACTTTGCCCACTGATCCATCTCCCCAGTTAATCTTTATAATTCTAAGAACTGATGTTAAATTATCAAATTCATTAATGTGTTGAGATGTATTATTTTCCACTTTTTCCAAAAGTATAATGCATGTAATGTTTCTTTTGCCCTTTTTTCCACAAGTCACCTTAAACCTTTTGAACATATATCACTTCCTCCATGACTGGATTATGAATTCCTCAAGGGCAATTGCAACATCTATATTTCAGTCTGCAGCAAATGTGGACTAGGCAGTTGCTGGTAGAGGCTGGGAATGCAGCCCAGTGGTACACTACTTGCCTAGCATGTCCAAGGCCTGGTATGCCCATTTATATAGAAAGTAGAATTCACGGCCGGGCATGGTGGTACATGCCCATGATCCTTACACTTGGGAAGTGAGACAAGAATACCATGAGGTCAAGGCCAGCTTGAGCTACATAACAAGATTCTGTTCTGAAAACAAAAATAGAATGTATGGCTTTTTTTTTTTTTTTTTTTTTTTTGTGTGTGTGTGTGTGTGTGTGTGTGTGTGAGAGAGAGAGAAAACCACTAAAACAAGTATAGAACACCATCTGTGTATTATACCAGATGCCTAAACACCATGCCTTTAGCAAAAAACATTGTTTTACATATTTGGTTACATTTTTGGTCCTTCAAAATGAACCCTTTATTGTTTGTCTTTTAAAAATATTTCAGACTTCCTCAATTACTTACAAGAATGTATGAGAGGCAATGGTCACCCATTCAATATCAACTGACAAGCCTACTTTGCCAAGACCATTTCCATTCCCGGCCTCTGCTGAAGAAGGTATCAAAGCTAGTGTCTCAATTTTCTAGATGCTTTGATGGCTTCCAGAGGTCATGTGGTAGGTACTTTTTTGGCTGGTGGGGCACAGTGGATATATACTAGTACCTCTTATTGCCTTTCCGAAACTTCTAGCCTTATCCCTGAAAGCAACAGCTGGATGTCCTAGGGCCATAAGCACACACTGAACAAAGGCTTTCAGTGTGTGTGGTGGGTTAAATAGGAATGGCCCCCATAGGCTCATATATTTGAATGCTTGGTCATTAGAAAATGGCACTACTTGGCCTTGTTGGAGTAGGTGTGGCCTTTTTGGAGGAAGTGTGTCACTGGGAGTGGACTTTAGGGTTTTAGAAGCCTAAGCCAAGCTCAGCACCTCTCTCTCTCTCTCTCTCTCTCTCTCTCTCTCTCTCTCTCTCTCTCTCTGTCTCTCTCTCTCTTTCTGCTGCCTGTGGATCTGGATGTAGAACTCTAAAGCTACTTCAGCTACTTCCCCAGCACCGTGTCTACCTGCATGCTGCCGTGCTTCCTGCCATAATGACAAGGGACTAAAAACCTCTAACTGGTAAATAAGCCCCAATAAAATGCTTTCCCTTTTCATAGTTGCCTAGTCCTGGTGTCTCTTCACAGCAATAGAACAGTGACTATGACCATGAGGGATGGCAGAATGGCAAAGCTTAAGAAAGAGTCAGGTCCAGTCTCCCCACCAGCTGTGGTTTCTTCCCATTGTGGCCAGCATCTAAGAGTGTCCACAGAGTAAAGGTGTTTTGTTGTTGTTGTTGTTGTTTTATTTTTTATTTTTTATTTTTTTGGTTTTATGAGGCAGGTTCTCATGTAACCCAGGCTGCACTTTAACGTACAGCAATCCTCCTGCCTCAACCTTCTGAGTGGTAGGATTACAGGTCGGAGACACCATGCCCTGAAGCTGGCTTCAGCTTCTGCCTGGGAAGTGAGCTGCTTGAGGTTTAGTCTGCCTGGGGAAGTGAGCTGCCATCCTGGGAGGACAATCAAGCAACCATGTGAAGAGACCCCTGTAGAGAGAAACTGAGGCTGCCTGCCAAAAGCTACCGTCCACTTGCCAAGAATGAATCTGAGCCACCATGACAGCATGTCCTTCAGCCCCTCGAGCCCCTCAGATGATCATAGCTCCAGCAGCTGCCAGCAACCTCACCAGACATCCTAACACAGACTTGCCTAGCCAAGTTGCCTTGAATTATTGAACTACAAAGAACATGGCAGATAATAAATTACCATTGTTCCATTCATTAAGTTTTGGGGATTAGTTATTATGTAACATTATGTAACATACATATTAGATTTCTTATGGAAGTTGAGTTTATGTAAGTGTTAGTTGAGTAATTTTTTTATTTGCAGTTAAATAACTGATAAATTATCCCTGAAACTAAATAGGAAAAAAAGGGCAACTATAAAAATTTCCCAGTCGAGCAATTTGTCCTAAAGATCTGTATTTAAGTTAAATGGTAGAGTGTATCTTAAGTGCAAGGTCCTGAATTCAGTCCCAGGACCACAAATACAGCACACAAAATTATACCCAGTGTCATGACTCATTGAGGAACACAATAGGGAAATGACTATAAACCCCAGCCCTAACCTGTCACTGTTGTAACACTGGGAAGACAACTCACCAGAGATCTTGTTTCCTCTCTCATTTGAATGATGAGAGAACGACAATGGAAAATTCCACAATGCTCTTTGATGCTTAAGGTCTGATGCTATGCAGTAAAGGAGTTTTTCAAGAACTCTGTTAACTAAAGAAAGAAAAAATTGCAGTAGTACTTAATCAGCCTTATCTATCTCAGAGTTCAAGGCCAGCTTGAGCTATAGGGTGAGACCTTGACTCAAAACTTGGGGAGAAAATAGCCCAATACACAATATTAGAAAAATGCAAGATTGGAACTCCTGCACCATCATTCAGAACACATATTGATTAAATGGTCTTAGAAAGCAATTTGGTATTGTGCCAACATTCTTTGTTTTTCTTTGTAACAAAAAATAATAGCATTGTAAACCTAAAAGTTGAACAAACAGTATTATTCAAAATTATGTTCACAGAGTTTGTAATGCAATGAAATACAACTTCACACTAAAAAAATTAAATAATAGAAATATTTCCATTGTTTTGCATTTTCACAATTCTTCATAAGAATCATGACTCAGTTTTTATGATTGCCAAGTTTTAATATAAGATTAGGGCAAGCAAATTCAAAGAAGAAAATTCAAGACATGAAAATTTTTGAGAGAAGAAAAAAATCAAGAGGGTGATTTTAGGCTAAATGAAACCTGGGATCCATCAGGTCTCATGGGTTACTCAAAGAAAAATGTCTGCATTAAGACAGGTTTGTGCAAGAAGAGGCGACTGAAGAGGCTACCCCATGGAAAATTGGATTAGGGAATAACCAAACAGATGGCACAGACCCAAGTGGAATGGAGGTTATAGCATCCTACTGGCCAAGGCCAATGGGAAGTACAAATAGAAACAGCAGCAGAATGTAAGAAAGTTGCTTGTCACCCAGGGAACAGGTGGAATGAACAGAGTAGCATAAGCCAGTTGTTAAGTGTTATATAGTAGTCAGTTTTTAGTTAATCTTCCTTAAAGTCATGTACACAAAGTCAAGGATTTTCTCTTCCTATTACACAAATGGAATAAGAATGCAGGGTTATACACAATTGGAAATGAACATTTGGAGCATGTTTGTCATGAGTCTTTTGCCCTCCTGTTTTTGAGGGCCAGCAAGCTTTTGTTAAGAAGCAGGATTGCTCCTTATAGCAGGGTCCCCAGGTTCCTGCTTCTGGTTAGAACTAGTGCCATTTCTATGGTGAGCATAAGAAGGGTCATTTATCTTTCATTCTCTCAGAGCTGACGATGGACAGACCAGTGGTGAACATGTACAATGACATCCCTAAGAAGTGCCTGGATTCCCAAACTGTGCCAATTTAGCAAAAGCCTAGGAATGAAAGTCTCCAAAGATCTCCAATTAAGGCGTTTCCCATCTGACTTCTCATCCAATTAAAATCAATTTGTACTTCACTACAAAAACTTTATGGCTAAGTACCTTTAAGAAACGTAAAAGGCCAGGCTGGAGAGATGGCTCAGAGGTTAAGAGCACTGGATGCTCTTCCTGAGGACGACAGTTTAATTCCCAATACCCATGTGGCAGTTTATAACCTGCTGTAATTTCAGATCCAAAGGACCCAATACCTTCTTCTGGCCTCCACAGACACTGTACACATGATGCACGGATGTACATGTAGGTGAGACACCCATACACATTAAAAAAAAACTCAAAAAAATATTAGTTGGGATTGGGAATATAGCTTAGTGGTAGAGCATTTGCCTAACATGCACGAGGTCCTAACTCCAATCCCTAGCACTGTCAAAATAAATAAAATTTAAAAATTAAAAAAATTTCTTGTGCCCATGAGGTGGATCATTGGGTAAAAAGATGGGGCCTTCCTCTCATCCCCAGAACCCACCATGGAAGGAGAAAGCCAACTGCCCAGGATGTCCTCTGACCTCTGCATGTGTGCTGTGGCATTTGCACACCCACACTCATGCACATGGCTCGAGCTCTCACACTAATTTTAATTAATTATTTTATTAACATGATTTCCTTAGGTATTCTGATAGATTTACTATTGAGCACACTTAGAAAGAAGCAAACATTAGAATGGTGAGATTTTCTGCCGCTTTCTCTGGAGGAGCGGGCATAAAGCCATCTGTGGCCCTAACGGGGGTGACTAAACAACCATAGCACAGATCCAAAGCAGCAGACCTTTATCATCGTAGAGCATTTGGTAAGCCATCTGTTGCCAACAGCAAACCACTTTCCATTCATGGAGACTTTAAATCTTCAAGGTATTTCAGAGGCTGGCAACATGGCTGAACAGGGAAAAGCCACCTGCTGTGCAAGTGTAGAGACCTGAGTTCCATCCTTGGAACAAGTGCAAAAGTAAAAGGACAGAATCCACTGTACCGAGTTACCGTCTGACTTCCACACGTCAGCACACGGTGCTTACACACACACACACACACACACACACACACACCATATACTCATACGCTCAAATAACTTTTTAATTGTAAAGTATTCTTATATTTTTGGTTGTGAGCCTAGCCTTTAACGGCTGAGCCATCTCTCCAACCCAATTTTAAATTCTTTAATCTGTTTGTTTTTGAGACACTGTCTCACGTTCTATCGAGGCTAGCCCAGAACTCAAAGTAATCCTGAGTGTTGGGACTATAGACATAATCCTCAGACCCATCATAAATAACAGCTTTAGAGATTTTAGTCACTTACTTATTCGTTTTTCAAGATATGGTCTTGTTCTGGACAATGGTGGCTCACACCTTTAATCTCAGGGGATCTCTAAGTTTAAGGTAAGCTTGGTGTATAGAGTGAGTTCTAAAATAGCCAAGGCTACACAAAGAAACCTTGTCTTGAAAAACAAAAACAAAAAGATAGGGTCTTGGTATAGCCCTGCCTAGCCTGGAATTCACCATGTAAACCAGGATGGCCTTGAACACCTAGCTGATCCTACTGCCTCTGCCTCTCAAGTGCTAAGATTGTAGGTATGCATCACACACTTGGCTCAACCTTAACTATTTTAAATATGATAGTATTTATAAATGTGTGGGTTTGAAACCTTATTTAAATTCTTTTTTCTGATTTCCTATCTCTCATGATGTAGTTTTGGAAGCGTGAACCTGGGGCATTTAGCCCTTTATCACTGAACTGTATCTCCAGCACAAGTTTTACTTTTTTTTTCTTCCAGATACAGTTTCATTTCATTGTCAAGGCTGGCCCTGAACTCACTCCATGACTCAGGCAGTCTTGAACTTGTGGTCTTTCTGTCTCAGCCTTCTGCATAATTGGGATTACCGGCCTGCACTGCCAAGACAGTTTAGTCTTTTGTTTTTCAGAATAGGTGATTTCAGTAATTTTTTTGTCATTACTGTGATAACTTCAGCTGAAGAGTATAGTTAGCTATGTTAATGGTCAACTATTCAGTCTTACGAAGCCAACATGAAGAACCTGATGCTGTATTCTGTTGTTTCAGTGATAAGTAAAATAATTACAGACATACACACACATAAATTAGATGAGAAGTGGTGGGAGCCTAAATAACAGGCTTGATCAGATCAACAAACAAAGGGATTTAGGGGACAAGAAGAGGGGTCAAGGCAAGTCAAAGTCTCTATTGTATCAGCCAGCACATTGGTGCCACTAATATGATGAGGATTACGAAGCAAAATAGGGCATGTTGGAATGTACAGAAGGCTGAGTCAGGAGGATTGTTGCAAGTTCTAGTGCTACATAGGAAAACCCTGTCTCAAAAATAAATAAAATATAATAAATAAATAAAACTGAGAAGGACAAGGCAAGAAAAAGGATGAAAACGGTCTCCTAGATACTGAATTAGATGCATCCACTGAGTCATGTCTGAAACCCTAGCTCTTGAAAAGCTAAGGCACAAGAATTGAAAATTCGAGGCTATTCTGGGCTCCCTTCTCAAGGGGGAAAAAAAAAAAGGCTACTGAGAAAACCAAAGGGTAGATGCCTGTTGAGACCAGAATATGAAGTATAGAGTTTAGGAATAGTCATTCCTAAACTCTGGTGACTAATGCCATCACCAGAGACAGCTTCATTGCTGTAAGGAAATTATATTGCCCAGTGAGCATAAAATAAAAGGTATATACTTTTGTCTAGAAATTCACATTTTCCTCCAAAATTCAGCCCTCAAAACATGGTGTCGTCTAGCATCATTACATACCAGGATGCTCCACTGATCATCATACTGCCATCTCAAATATGAATCACTCCAGTTGTATTGTAGGTCAAGCTGGTTGATGCTGGCATTAGCTATGCCTTAGCCACCACATTCGTTGGTATTTCACAGCTGCGTGGTTACAGCTGCTTGAGGCTCCCTCGCCTCCCTGGGCATCTCCTTATAACCCAGATTGCTAAACAGAGTAGTTCTCACACCCTGCTTATCTCATTTCCCTTTTCCAAACCCTTCTGTACTGCCCTGTTGTTACAACCAATCGAAACCCCACCTTCACTTTCCAAAACTTAACATTGTTCTCCACCTAAAAAAAGGGCTGGGTTCCTCCACAGAAGCTATTCTCCCACAGCTTTATTCTATGTAGGACAGGCAACAGTTAAGTATTTAACTTTTATTAAAGGAAGTTTCTAGGTGGGTATGGTGGCACACACCTGTAATCCCAGCATTTGGGAGGCTAATCCAGGAAAACTGCCAAGAATCCAAGGCCAGCCTAGCTACATAGTACCAGGCAAGCCAAATACTTAACAAAACGAAACACTGCCCAAAAAAACTTAAAAATTAAAAAGCACAAAAAAGGTTTCAATTCTTCAACAGCAATATGCTTAGATTATTAAAAGCATTTTATTCTCCTTTGTTAAAACTAGAAATGGGGGAAGCACTCAATTGTACATTTTTAGTCAATTTGCAAAATATGCTTTCCCTCTGAAAACAGATGAGCAACTTAGGAGAATGGAGCACAGTAAGATCCTTCTGTCCTGATCTGGGCAGATAACCCTTCCCTGCCAGTTAAGTATCCTCTTACTCCCAGTGACCACCCCCACACACACCTCCTGGGAGTTATGCGCTGCTAAATCCCATGCCAGCCAGTGGGTGGACTTAATTACCAGATCATATGGTAACTCTGTGATACCAGTCCAAGGAACTGCCAAACTTTTTCCTAAACTGGCTGCAGTATTTTACGATCCAGATTAACTACTTCCTATGTGTGGAAGGATAACGCAAATTCTTTAGCCTGAGTTTCCCATCATTCATCAAATAAGAGGGTTCCAAAACCAAAGATGAACATTTATTGAGCACTTACACACACCAGCATTGTTCTAGATACTTTGCATGATTTTGCTGATTTCATTCCCTGTGCTAAGTTCTAAGATAATAAGAGACTGTTAAATTTCAATTTCAGAGTTTTCTAAAGTTAATATAGCAGCATCCCATGAACTGTCACCCAAAGTCTCTTGGTATTAGGTGCTGCCGTGTTCCAGGACTGAACCCAGGGTGCAACTGTCACCCAAAGTCTCTTGGTTTTAGGCGCTGCTATGTTCTAGGACTGAACCCAGGCTCTAGAGCTGCTGTTAATTTCAAGTACTTCAAGCAGTTCTTGCAATAACAAAGAGCAAACATATTGGGCTTGATGGTGTGCACCTTTTAGCCCAGCCCTTGGGAGGCAAATGCAAGTGGATTCCTGTTAAGTTCAAAGCCAACCTGGTTTACATGGTGAGTTCCAGGTTAGCCAGGGCTACATAGTAAGAATAGTAGATAGACCCTATCTCAAAACAGAGAAACAAAAAAACTTAAGAAGACACAGTACCCATAGGAATGATTAATAATAAACTCACAATAAATGCTCATCCTCTTTAAGGTCACACCCCTTCCTGGCTCTGACTTTCTCTCCTCACTCCCAATGCCATCACCATTAGAAATGACCCATTCCTTGTAGATGTTCATGGCAGTCTACTTATATTCCTCCTGATATTCTGCAAGCTCCTCAAGGATTAGGGTGGTGGCTGTCCTTGCTGAATGGCCGTAATTCCTGAATTGAAGCTTTAATGAACCTGTGAAATGAGACTTTAATGAAAGGCTATTTGGATACTTATCTACTGTGGAAGTTTATGTTAAGGATACCAAAATCTTTGGAGATGATTTCAAAAAAGACAATTTCTAAAGACAGAGCAGGGAACCAAAAGCCCCTATTCTCTCTGAATGGACATGTGGTTTCTAATTTGGCTCTTTAAAAATAAATGTTGTGGCTGAAGAGATGAATCGGTGGTTAAGCGCACCGGCTGCTGTAGGAGAGGGTGTTGCTTCAGCTCCCAGCACTCACGTGGTGGGTGGCTATCTCCTGAAACGCCAGTTCCAGAGGAACAGATACCCTCTCTGGCCTTCATAGGCACCAGGCATGCATGTGTTTCACATTCATACATGTAAGCAAAGCACTCAGACTCATAAAAATAAAACTAAATAAATCTGATTTTTGCTTTGCTTTATGTTTTTGAGATAGTCTTACTATGTAGACCAGTCTGGCCCCAAACTCAAAAATATGTGTCTGCCTTAAGAGTGCTGGGAGTTAAGGCATGCAACACCACACCTGGATAAGTTTGTTGTTATTATTAATAATAATAAATAAATCTTCAGCTAGGCTTTAATCCCAATGCTCAGGATATAGAGGCAGGTGGACATCTGTGAGTTTCAGGCCAGCAAAGGCAGTGAGACCCTGCCTCAAAAAAAAAGTATAAATAAAGTCAATCTTTTAAGAGTTCTGGATTTAGCTGGGAGAGTGCCTAGAATGCATGTCTAGCACTGCATAAATTGGGTGTGTACAGCAAAGATCCCTGCTCCCAGCACTCAAAGATAGAGGCTGAGTACTAGACAATCAATGTCAGCCTCGGATATTAGGGAGTTTGAGGTCTGCTTGGGCTAGAGGAGGCCTTGTCTTTACATAAATACTTTAAAAATAAGTAAATATAGCCGGGCAACATTGGTGGTGCCCACCTTTAATCCCAGCATTTGGGAGACAGAGGCAGGAGGATCTCTTTGAGTTCAAGGCCTGATCTATAAAATGAGTTCCAGGACAGCCAGGGCTACACAGAGAAACTCTGTCTCTAAATAAATATTTTTAAACCTGAGTGTGGTGGTACAGACCTGTATCCCAGCATGGGGAGGAAGCAGCTTCTTTAGCTGAAGACTAGCTTGGACAACAGGAGACCATGTCTTAAAAGCAACAGCAATAACCAAACAAAAAGTTCCAGGCCAGCTTATACATAGAAAAAAATAGATTTAATGATCAAGACTATCCACTCTATTATGATTGTCAATTATTAAATGCAACAGTGGTAATTCTTCCAAAAAGTTCCTCAAATACATGAAAAATCACCCAACAGCTGCAGGAATTTTTAAAAAGATCCTGCTGGCGATGATAGCACTCAGTACTACGGAAGCTTAGACAAGACGATCTCTTGATGTTATCTGTTCAAGACCATCCTAAGAAATATTTGGCACCTGCTGCTGGGAAGCCCCTAGACCTAGTGGGAGAAGCTACGGCTAGTATTTGCTAAATGGACTGACTGTGCCCATCAGATTACTATCTAAATAGTTGTGTTTATACCCACATATTAGTGCTACCATCAACTTTGGTCAAAAAGCTCCTCTCTGCAGGGGGCAGCAGTCAACTTACAAGACTCATACTTAATTGAAAACTCAGTCACAAGTGGAAAATCTGCATCACCCCTCCGAGGCTCAGGGAGGGTGGAACACAGAAGCTGGGATGGCAAGAATGTGAGAGTTAGAGACAGAAGTGAAGCCAAATAAAACGGCGTCCTCAGAACATGGCATCTCCATCGCCATGCTGATAGACCGGTGCAAGACTAGGACTATCAGCATGCTGTCATGGAGCTGGGACACTTAAGCCCCTACCCAGGACCTATAGCTAGATAAAGGAAGCTTCGGCGACACGCATTTCATAAGATACCACCTTTACCTGCATGTCTACAGGACTTAATGGTCCCCCAAAGAATGGGAGACGTTTTCTTCAGTGGCGGAGCCTCTGGTAAGGAGCCCAGGATCCTGTAAATAGCCCCTCACCGAGCCAGGAAGCATCCCTACGGAAACTCATTGGGTCCTCAAAACAAATACAGACTTGGAAGTGAAAGAGGACAGGGATCGGCTGAATCAGGAAGGGAACAAGAGAGGGTAGTGGAGGTGAATGTCGAGAAGAACATTCTATGCGCGTATGACGTGCCATTCATAATGCCATGCCATAATGAAATCTATGAAATGCCATGTAATACTGAAATTCATTATTATGTATAATCAACATATACCAATAAAAAATAAAGTTTAGAAAGTGGGTTTTCCCTTTCTACACTAAGCAATGTGACTTTAAGTGATCACTAAAATGCAGGAAAATAACGTTTTCTTCGGCATCTCAATGTTGTACAGAATAGCCATGAAATGACTGGGGGGGGGGGCTTGCTGTGCAAACCTGAGAACCTGAGTTCAGTCCTCACATTCACACATTCAATTAAAAAAAAAAAATTAGAGGGGCTGGAGAAATGGCTCGGTGGTTAACATCTTACAGAGGACACGCATTCGGTTTCCCCGATGGTGGCTCACAAGCATCTGGAATGCCAGTTCCCACAGACGGGATGGGAAGCCCCCTTCTGACTTGTGCAGGCATGCACATGGGGCACAGACATTTGCACTCACGCTCACTAAAACATTTTCTTTTTTAAGTTAGACTAGCTGCACTCTCCCCCACCCTCCACCCTTTGGAAGATCTACATTCCCAGGATGAAATGGCCCATAGAGTTTGTCCAGCTATTTGTAACTTGGTATATATTCATTCTTGGAAGATTGTAAGATTCAAAAGAAGAAACATTCACAGCTCCCTATTACTCCTGAGATAACAGAGAAGAAAGTTTGCATATAAAGCTGGCTGTGATCTCAGAGAACTTGTTTTGGTGCTGTTTCTTGACCCAACTGCTCTTTCTCCATGTGAAAATACTGTTGACAGGAGCCTTACCATAGAAACTGCACACTGTGGAGTGACTCAAATGACCAAACAAAAGCATTTAAACCTCTTCCTGGTTCTTCAGGCTTCCCCTTGACACTCCTCTTAGTCAAAGAACTAGTAGTTATACATTTTGTGTGGTTTGAAGAAACAACACTACCACAATTTCTTTTTTTCTTTGGAGGAGTGAGATACGGTGAACACCCAAAACTGGGAGACTTGCCTTGAGTTCAAGGTTACCCTGGGCTACATGGTTCTTACTATACCAAGTAGGGCTACACAACCAACTCATCAAAATGAAAAGGAAAGCGTCCCAGTCAGTCACAAAAGGCTGAGGCTTTCTCACGTAACTATACCAGCGTTTAGCTTGATGCATACCTATGTGCCCACCTTCACTCACAGGCCTGATTATCTGTTGGATTTCCGGTGTTGAAAATGCTAGGCATATACTCAGTGGTAAAGTGCTTGTCCAGTAAGCAGGAGGCCCTGGGTTCAATTCCCAGGGACACACACACACACACACACACACCAAGTTTCAAAATTAAGCCATAATCAGAGTGTTCACTTCAGCTGTGATCTTAGAGTACCTAAGAAATAACTTATGGCTGGCAGGAGGAATACCAACAGTGTACCAAACAGAAATACGATGTATCAGTAGCTACCAGTGTTCCCAGTTTAACCTGTTAAATGAGTCATCAGTTACCAACCTCAAAAAAAAAAAGGTGTTTGAAAAGCAGCTGAAGAATCACCATGGGTTACCTACAGCTAAATACATACAGAGAGGCACTGATTTGTCACTCATACTTTTAATTACTACATTTTTTTTCAACAGGAAGCATATATTTACTACTTTTAATATCTCAATGTTTACTAAAATTTTTTGAGAGAGTAAGTGAATCCCCAGTATTCGAAGATCTCTGAAACAAAAATGAATTGTAAATCCATTGACAGCAAGCTCATCTCAGCTAATCCACCACTGAGCTCTCAAGTCAAAGCGCTTGCTTGCTTGGAAGAAAGCTCTGGTTCACAGCCACTTACTCACTTCCTTAGATGACTCAACTTGTGGCTGACTCGCCTGCCACCCCCTCCTTCGGATCCTAACTCGGAAGAGGGGGGTAGACCTGATACTTTAGGGTTAGTTTCCATGTGTTACCATCTGGTTATCTCGTAAATAAACTAAGCCTTTTTCTACCCTTTTTGAAATTGAAGTCCTATTATATAATAAAACTCAGAGTGGGTCAAATTCACACTTGTTCCACAGATTTTTCTAAGAGATATTTTAATTTTTTTAGGGATTTTTTTTTTTCGGCTCTTAAAAACAGTCAATTTGAAGCCGGGCGGTGGTGTCACATGCCTTTAATCTCAGTACTCGGGAGGCAGAAGCAGGCAGATCTCTGTGAGTTTGAGACCAATCTGGTCTACAAGAGCCAAGACAGCCTCCAAAGAAACCCTGTCTGGGGCAGGGGGGGTGAGGGGGAGACGATTCGATTTGTTTTTCTTGACACAAAGATGGCTTCATTAAAAAGTGTGGTTTTCTTCTACCCTACACAAACCTTTGAAAGTTAAATCTAAACTTTATCTTATTTTTTCCCCATGAATTCTTTAAATATTGTGTACTGTAAATGTTGAGTTCCTTATGAATAGGTTCAGGAGGATACTTAATGCAAAGTCCAATGAGCGACGAAAAGTGAACAGAATAGGGCGTGACTCTACATGCCTCGAACTTCTGACCAAATGCACAGCTGAGGAAGTCTGTCTGGCTGCTCTCCAAGCAAAGACAAGACAAAGCCAAAGAGGGTTCTGAATTCAGGTGTTCCAATGCTGCTGCTGCTGAAAAATGAGCAACTTTGGGCCCAGAGAGATGGCTCAGGGTATAAAATCGATACTGGTCCAAGGAAGCTAACAAAAGGCCTTCAACCACTGGAACCCAGGTAAAAGGCTGGATGCAGCGGCAAGCATCTGTAATGAGAGCCCTCTAAACAGGAAGATGGGAGGCAGAGATAAGAGAATCTTGTGGGAGCTGAGGGGCCAGCTATCCTGGCACATGAAGTACAGCAGCAGAAACAGAAGGACCCTGCCTCGACAAGAGAGGGGGCCAGAACTGCTCTCTGACCTTGACACAGCAGCATGACCCACATGCCCTCATCCTCACTTTATACACACAAAAACACATAAATGCTTTAAAATGGCATTGTAAACCTGACCAAGAGCCTGTTGCTGGACCCAGGAAGAGGAAACCCCTATGGCTGTTTTGGTGAATGGGTATATCAAACTGCCTTCTAAATGTTTATGTTTAGACCCATAGTCCAATGCGGCTCTCAAAGTTGGTTAGGGAAGCTTATTTGCTGTGGGCAGCAGTTAATGCAGAGACTCATAAGCGGTCAAAATACGTGACTGTTGGGTGCTTTTCCCTAAATGGGACATTTATATCATACACTCCCTTCAAGGCTCAGGGAACATTGTAGAAGAGGAGCAGAAAGCAAGAGCCGGAGAAATGGAGAGGAATGCTGGAAAATGCTATCTTCAGAACATGACGTGGCCCATTGCAATCAGGAGCTCACAGAGGCTATGGTGACTTGCACAAGACCCACACGAGATCAAGATAGTTGACATTCCAGCACAAACAGGAGAGGCATTCGTGAGACTCTACCCTTCCCTGAGGAACTATCCGCAGCTGATGGCTGCTGGGAGAGGTCATTTTTCTTTGGGGATGTGGCCACCAGTGCTCCATTTCATGGTCCTACATTCACGAATATGCAGGCATCACTAATCGGACTCAGTGGTTATTTCAAAAAAAAAAAAAAAAACAGGACATGAAATCAAGTGGAGGAAGTCTTAGGAAGTCTGTACACATGTATGAAACTAAAAAGTAGAAAATATTCTTTGAGAGAAAAAAAAAGAGCAACTTGTCATGCAAACAAACAAGTCCCTTGATCAATGCTATAGAATAAGTGTCACTTACTCTCACAACAGAGAACTGTAACTGTTTGTTCTCTACCCTCAAACCTTTTCTTCCCAGCCAGACTCACTGACATGTATTTCACTGACATGTAAGCAGCAATGACTCTTAACACTGACAACTCCTGCCTCCCTCATACACTTCAGTTAAGTCCCTGCCTCTCCACAGTGTCTTCAGTGTCACACCTAATGACGTAGACCGACAGATCTGATGCATTGCAGCCATAGTTTCATACTAGATTTGATATTTAAAATCTTACACACACCTGTGAGACGTCTCCTATTCTCAAGGCTATTGCTTTGGAGTCAACAAGACTTAAGGCTGAGTACAGTCTGTCACTTAAGCTGTGTTATCAGAGACAAATGGCTTAAATTTTTGTGCATTAAGTCCCTTATCTATAAAAAGGAAGATAACACCTCCTCCTTTGGTCCGTCCACAAGGTTATATTTAAAGCCCACGGCATACTGACAAACACATAGTAATTATTCAACAGCTATTATTTAACTATATGTTCCATTATCTGATCTTGTAGATGGGGCTGAAATATTCTACAATTCAGGACTGAGGTCAACAGAGGATTAAACCTCAGTTTGCAAATCTTAAGAGAAGTTTCACCAAGGGGCTAGAAAGATGGGACAGCAGTTCGGAGCACTTGTTGCTCTTGCAAAGGACCTGGGTTCAATTCTCAGCACCCATATGGTGGCTCACAACAACCTGTAATTGCAGTTCTAAATTCTCTGAAACTCTCTTGACTTCTTTGTAAACCAGACACATATGTGTTACACATATATACATGTAAGCAAGACATTTACAACCATGTGGTACACATATATACATGCAGGCAAGACATTCATACACATAAAATAACTTCAAGATACTTTATTTAAAAAGAGAGAGAGAGAGAGAGAGAGAGAGAGAGAGAGAGAGAGAGAGAGAAGCAAGCCAGGCGGTGGTGGCACACGCCTTTAATCCCAGCATTCGGGAGGCAGAGGCAGGTGGATCTCTGTGAGTTCCAGACCAGCCTGGTCTACAAGAGCTAGTTCCAGGACAGGCTCCAAAGCCACAGAGAAACCCCCTGTCTCGGAAAAAAAAAAAAGAGAGAGAGAGAGAGAGAAGCTTCATATAAAATGTAAAAGAAAGAGGGCCGGGTGTGGTGGCACACAACTTTAACCCCATTGTTCTATTTAGAAGGCAGAGGCAGGAGATTCTCTGTGAGTTCCAGGCCAACCTGGTTCACATATCTAATTCCAGGCAAGCCTAGGCTACAGAGTGAGACCCTATCTCAACACACACACACACACACACACACACACACACACACACACACACACACACACGAGCATATTCATTTTTAATATAATAACAAATTTAGATGGCCCAGCAGGTACAAACACTTCTTTGAAAGCTGATGGTATGAGTTCAATCCCCAGAACTCAGAGTAGAAGGAAGAGAGTCAACTCCTACGTTGCTCTGATCTCCATATGTGTACACATACACACACTCCATATACACATAAGTAGAACAATTTTGTTGTTGTTGTTTTTAGAGACAGGGTTTATTTGTGTAGCCTTGGCTGTCCTGGAACTCACTCTGTAGACTAAGCTGGCCCAGAACTCACAGACATGTACCACCACTGCCCAGTTAGTAGAACAAATTTTTTAATTGGTAATTCTATGTTAAGAGATTAAGTTAAACCAGGAGGTGGTGGCACATGCCTCTAATCCCAGCACTTAGGAGGCAGAGACAGGAGGATCTGTGAGTTCCAGGCCAGCCTGGTCTACAGAGTGAGTTCCAGGACAGTCAGGGATACACAGAGAAACCCTGTCTTGAGAGAGAGATTAAGTTAATCAGCATGATTAACTTTTACTTTGCACTCCATGACTATTACTTGAATGATAAATATATAGAAAATTAGAGTCTAGTGTTAACTAGTAGTCACTGCTATGATTTGCTGTGTTAGCCTCAGGCTACCAGCCTGCAACTTATTTTGTACATTTTTGAGATGAGATATCACTGTTTACATGTATAGTTGTTATGAACTACATTTAGGTGTGGCTACCACAAACAATTCCAGGAGACCTAAATAATGCAAAAAAAAAAAAAAAGACAAAGAATAAAGGCAACATTTTTCAAATGGTTTCTTCTAATTTTCCTTTACCTCAAGGAAACTGGTGGTGACAAACTTATCTCCTACTTCACCCCAACTGCCAATTCCTACAATAAGAAAAAAAAACAGCTTGAGAATTAAAGGTCCCTGCTGTGTTAAGTGTCTCTGTGATTTTCACACACATGTCCTCTAGCTGCCACTCCCCCATCATCTTCAGTTTTTTGGAATATTTGTTAGTAGCATAACCCCTGCCTTCTCTTTCACTGCAAACTAGTTTCCAACCATGTCCTTTAAAAACTTATCCTTGGAAAGTGCCAGTGACTCCAGTGTCACTTCTTCATGTTTCCTTTTGGGGCTGGTGAGATGGCTCAGGAGGCAATGTGCTTGATGCCAAGCATGATGGACGGATAGTTTGATTCCAGGAAGCCACATGCTGTAAGGAGAGAATTGGCTTCCAAAAGTCGCTCTTTGACCTTTCATGTTTTCTAGACACATATAAAATTCACACACAAAATAAAATGCAATACAAAATTTGAAAGGAGCCATGTAATACAGAATAAATACATGTAATACAGAAATGAATACCCGCAGGTACATTTTGATTTATTCTTATTTACAAAAACAAGCCGTGAACATATTTTGGCTCATAGGCCATAATCTGTGGTCTTGAAAATTCATCATACCTTGGAAAGGTTTAAGAATGGAATTAGAAGCCTGGAGGTGTTGGTGCATGCCTTTGATCCCAGCCTTCTATCTCTGGGAGTTTGAGGCCAGCCTGGTGTACAAAATGACTTCTAGGACAGGCAGCACTACAATCACCTTTTTAAAAAAATGTTAGTATGTATGTGTGACTCTTGTGTATGTATGTGCATGTGTGTGCAGCTGCCCATAAGTGTGGGATCTTCTGGAGCTGGAGTTACAGGCAGTTGTAAGCCACACAACATGGCTGCTGGGAACCAAACCCAGGTGCTCTGGAAGTATATGCTCCTTAACCACTGAGCCATCTCTCAGGTCCAAGAAATAATCATTTTACAAAAGGAGCTGTCCTGTGTCAGCCACCAGCCACTTGAAACATCTGTGCCAAGGGAATGTGGCTAGTTCATATTGAGACATGCTTTAAATGCAAAATAATAATCTAGATCATGAAGATTTTGTATAAAATAGCTGTTAGTGAGATAATTTTTGTTGTTATTTATTCAACATGATGATGAAGTGGTTATACTTCATGATGTTGGGGAATGGAACCTAGGCCTCATGAATGCTAGATAAGAATTCTTCCTCTGAGCTGTCTTGATCCATTGTTTTCATTTAATACAAAATTTTCAGGACCCAAATCAGACTCCCTTTCCACAGTGAGGGTCCTGGGGATCTAACCCACAAGGCTTGGTGGCAAGCACTTTTACTCACTGAGCTATTCCACCAGCATTTTGTTTTGTTGTTTTTTTCCAGCAGGCTTTGTGTAGCCCTAGCTGTCCTGGAACTAGCTCTGTAGACCAGGCTGTCCTTTAACCCAGAGATCTGCCTGCCTCTTCCACCTGAGTGCTGGGATTAAGGGCCTGAGTCATCACGATGACTCAACAGCACTTTTATTTGTTTCAGGAAAGAATCTTTAGCCCAGGATTGATTGGAATTTGTAGCAATCCTGGCTTATACTCCCAAGTGTTAGGATTGCAATATATGAGCCACAACATGGGGCTCAGCATTTGACTTTCACAGGTCTCCTTAAGTGTCTCTAATATTCTACATGGACCCAAAATGACCAATTTGAAATTAAGGGAAAATTACTCAAGGCAAGCAATTTTTTAAACAAAATACTAAAACTATTAAAGTTAATAATCACTGTCATCTAGCCACATTGGTAGTTAGGGACAGACTATCTGAACCTAAATCTCAGCCCTGAGATTTACATGAATATCTCTCTATGCCCCATTTTCTTCAGCTATGAACTTGGAGCCTGGTCTCCCAAGGCTGTCGGGAAGCTATTCAGAAATTATAACCATTACATGCCTAGAACCATGGCAGACATTCAGCAAATGCTATAATTATTAGAATGTTTCCTAATTTTGATTTCTTTAAGTCCAGCTGCAACCTAGAACTATTCATAAACTTTTTCTTAATGCTGGGGATCAAACCCAGGGCCTTGCCCATGCTAGGCAAGTACTCTGCTGGGAAGTTGTATTCCCCAGCTGGCTTGTCATATTGTAATAAACTTCAAAGATCCAAATCCCCTCATCTTTTTTTATTTTTCAAATCCCCACTTCTATAACCAAAATATTTGGTTCTGTTTTCCTCTCACATCAGTCTATTTAGCTGTAACAGAAAACTTTTTGCTCATCAATAGAGTTTCATATAGCTTATAAACAACAAGTTTTTCATTTTAAAAGTTCACTTGTGGGAGCCAGCAAAATAGCTCAGCTAGAAAAGGTCCATGCCACCAAAACTGCAGACCTGAGTCTTATCCTTGGGTCCCACATGGTGGAAGGAGAGAACCAACTCACACAAGTTTTCCCCTGACATACAGGCCTGGACACACATACATATAATAAAATGAATGTAATTTAAAATACTAAGTGCAGCCAGGCAGTGGTAGTACATGCCTTTAATCACAGCACTCCGGAGGCTGAGGCAAGTGGATCTCTGTGAACTCAAGGGCCTCTCTAATCCTAGCACTCAGGAGGCTGAGGCAGGTGGATTTCTGTGAGTTCAAGGCCAGCCTGGTCTACAGAGCTAGTTCCAAGACAGCCAAGGCTACACAGAGAAATGTGTCATGGAAAACCAAAAAAAATTAAAATGCTAAGTACTCTTTTGAAAATGTCCTTCTTGGAACTTACTTCCAGCTAGGTGTGGTAGTTTATACTTTAACCCCAGCATTTGGGTGTCTGAGGCAGGATTATGAAGATCAAGGCCAGCCTGGGCAACACTATGTGAGACCCTGTCTGAAAAACAAAACTAAAACCACCTTACTTCAAAAATTCATCTTAACCACACTTGTTTACTTCCCACATCCTGTTATATTAGTATAGAACAACTTTCCAGGCAAGAGAAATTCACATATGGGATCAATTATTTTTCCCAGTTTATATGGAACAGGGTAATACTAGAGGAAACAAAATATATTAGTTGCCATGTCAATAAAACTCCTCCTCTTACAAAGTTTCATAATATAAAAAATTAAGATTCATAACTGATTACAGTAATTCCATGCAAATAAAGGCCACAATTGAATGTTATCTGAACCTATTACAAACTAATCTAGGCTATCTAAAGGGAAGTGCACTTTTAAGAAATACTTTTAAATCCAAAGACTAAGGCATCATAAACATCTTAAATAATTCACAAACTTTTCAAGAAATGGAACTGAAAATCTCTGGTTTCACATATTTTCAAGTAGAAAAAGTCAATAAAGCAGGTTGTACCTGTGTACACTTGTAATCTCAACACTTGGGAGGGCCATTTTAAATCTGAGTCTGAGGTACACAGTTAAGAGCCTGTGTCAAAAAACAAACAAACCAACAAACAGAACCACAAAAACTCCAAGTTAGCCTATAATCCCAGAAGTCACAAACAAGCCTCAGGACTCATTAAACATATAAATGTGATAAATTACATTTTAATTCAACTCATTTGAACACTAATTCTTCAAAAGTGTTGGATTTCCCCATATGCTTACAGTATTTGAAAATGTTGGCTTTAGATGTGTAGTCAGCATTTCCCATAAAGGGCCAGATAGTAAATATCACGAGTTTTCAGGCCATGCACTGCCCCTATGTCACACTGTTTCTTACAATCTTTTTCTTCCAGTGACGTGGATCAAACCCAGGGCTTTGCATATGCTAGGCAAGTGCTGTACCACTGAGCTACATCCCCAGCCCATTTTACTTACAATCTTTAAAATCCCTTTGAAAACATAAAAACTATTCTTAGCATAACCTCTGTAAAAACAGGCCACAACTAGATTTGCCCTTGATCCTGTTTCCCAGTCCAGCTTTTATACTGTATCTTTTTGTTACAGTACCAACTACACTATTTTCTTTCTTCAGTTGTTTGTCCAATATAACCTTGGTGAAGCCTTTTGAACATGCCCTTACCTGTTCCCCTCTATACAGCACACTGTGCAATAGTGTATCACATATTTATACTTACCATCTGATCTTTGTTCTCTACCCCCCACCCATGTATGTCCATGGAGGCAGACATTTATTGTTTTGCACTGTACGGAAACAGTTCCAGGAATATTAGGCCCTCAATCATCAATCTACCCTCAAACTTATACAATAGATACCACAAAGGAAGTGTGTATGTACTCTATGTGAAATAATCCAACAGATTTAAAAAAATGCTCAAATACAAAACTAACAAGTAATTTAAAGTTGTTCAAATAGTCATAAGACATTTTAAATAAAGGGAGGGTGCTAAGTAAAGCATTTTTGCTAGGTATGTCTCAGGACTACAAAATCAAAACTAATCTGGACTACATATTAAAACTATATCAAAATGAAAAATTTAAGTACTTCTTACCATCCCACAAAGTGAGCTTGGTTCTTAGTTCAATTCTCTTGAAGCATACCATTACTTTAGCTATAATAAACAAATTTCAATTATAATTCCTAAGTCCCTCTACAGACCAATTCTACTTTCTTTGATCTTATCCACAAGTGTTCCCTGCCAGTTCAACTAGTTTGACAGCTTTAAAGTTTGGCAAAACAACAAGTTGCTCTGCTTGATTTTTTTTTTTTTCCTGGTTTTTCAGAGACAGGGTTTCTCTGTGTAGCTTGAGACCAGGCTGGTCTTGAACTCACAGAGATCCACAGAGATCCACCTGCCTCTGCCTCTGCCTCCCCAGTGCTGGGATTAAAGGCATGTGCCACCAGCGCCTGGCAGTGCTTGATTTTTTTTTAAGCTCCTTATAATACTTCAATAATATAAACTTCTGAGTACTATCACTTCTTCTTCTGTCAGCCATTTGGTTAAGCAAGCAAAATACTACTCTGTTGATAGCTAGGCTCCAAATATGGTATGCTGTGATTAGTCTGATATGAAAAATACTAAAAAATTCTACATGTTGTTTGTAAATATAATTATTATGTCTAAGAGACAAGACTTATCTGACTACAAGCTGCAGACAGAGGAGACAGAGGGAGAGAACAAGATAATAACTGGAATGTAGAAGATAAATATTACTATTCAAACTATACAGTGGCTCAATTTCTGTCTAAAGTATTCCAAACCATTAGAAAGTATTTTCTACTGTTACCACTGAAAAACTGACCTTTGACATCTCAGTAAGTCACAGTAACAGATATACTAGAAGTATCAATGAGTCTTATTAGCTAGTTAGTTATAACAGGATCTCATATAGACCAGGCTGATCTCAAACTTCTGATCCTCCTACCTCCATCTCTCAAGTACTGGGATTACAGGTAGGCACTAACAAACCCAGTCTTAATGTATGATCTAAATCATACTATATGTCACATCAATGAGATTAGAATCAAACTACAAAAAAAAAAAAAAAAAAAAAAACTTGACTAGTGTAGGGAACGCTTACAAGAATATTTAAATGATTTCAAGCTATTCATCCACAATTTTGCCTTTCACATGGCTACAATTATAATCAAACAAGCAACTTTGAACTCAAAGAATTTTTGAATCCAACTCTATTAAAGATTAAGACAACTAAAAAAGAACTCTGCAAGCCAATTCCTTACAAACACAATTTTGTACTTTCAAAATGCTAAGACTGTAATTTGAAAAAATAGACACCTGCAGTGGAGATGGCTTATAGCCCTAACAACTTTAGGATGGAGCAAGGATCACAAGTTCAAAGTCCACCTGAGCAACTAAATCCCTATCTCAAAATGAAAACTACAGCAAAGAGTCAAGGATCCAGCCAGCAATGTGGTGGAACACCTGCCTAGTCTTTACAAAGGGGAAGGGAGGCCTAAATACCTTCAGTTGTCACAGAACACGGATTGGTAAAATTAAAACAGAAAACACCTTAAATAGCCACTATTTAGGGGAGAATCTTTTTTATCTTTTATAAGTCAGATGAGTCTCAAATTCACTTTTTACCATATATCCTGGAAAATAACATAGCCCAAGATACCAGTACATCCCACTTATCTACTCCAAGTAACATAACGTGAGAAACTGCACTGTGTAATTCCTTTATTTTCTGCATGTTAGTGCTTCAGCAACACTACAACCATAAAGAACAATTCCAAGGACTGTACTTTTTAGCTGGGGGAAGGGGGAATCACAGTCTACAGACTCATTTACTTATATTAGACAAGATTAACCTCATTCAGAACTTAGCAAGTTTATAAATTCACACAAATACAGAAATTGATGCAATTAAACAAAATCTTTAGGACCTTATTTTTGTAATTCTTCCATTATAACTTTTTCTGCAGGCTCTAATTTCCTGCTTCATAATCACCAATGGTTATGGTTCAATTTAACTACATCAATTATAAACCTTTTATATATACTCTTAAAGAAATGTAAGTGAAAATTACAGTTTCTTTCCAAAAGGTTTAGGTTTTCTTCAAATTTCAAATGTTTCCCCCCTCCCACCCTTTTCAGACATTTCAAATAAACTAAAAATAACCCATCTCACCTGCAACATTCAGTAATAGCAATCACTTGTATAAAATTTTAACTATGCCCCCAGTTATTTTAAGACACACAAAAAAATGGCTGTCTACCAATCTGTCTGTCACAAGTTAGAATACTACATTTAAGAATCAACATGAGGGTTTCAAGTTTCCTCCAGTTTAGGCATTTATACCTTTGTGCTTATTTTGTTTCAGGATGTTACTGTAGCATTGATATTTGTATAACCATATTTATGTACCTTAAAATGTAATCATTTAAAACACTAAGAATTACATTTACGGTGGAGCTTTGGGAATTTTTAAAAGCAACTATAATGTTCTTAAATATGTGAATCAGCTTCATTTCTAGAGATATTTTTATTAATGTGAAACTGAGAACTTTAGGTTTTAGTTGCGTCTTGATTTCAAAATCCCTCTGCACCAATAGGAGCCTACAACATAGCACCTTTTCTCATCTGCTTTTAGTTAGTTTTACTTACAGCTCATTTTTGTATAGCCTTCTGTTTCTCATACATCTTTGGTAAAAGCTCCATTATACAATATGGCCAAAACATGAAGGACCAATACTGTCCAACGATACCATGATATCCGGCTTGACTTTAGTTTTCAGACACCCTCATAAACAGAACCATTCCACCTTTTCCTGTATCCTGCCCTGGCAGTCTACATTTCCGAAACTCCCTAAGTTTCATTCCTTGAGGATCACTACATTAATCCTTAAGGCTACACAAGAACCAGATGCTGCTTCACAATTCTGAATCAACATTAACATTTGGTTCAAAATTATCACCATAGTGGTCTCAATCTAGTAACTGGTCCTAACCAGCTCATCTTGTTAAGATCTGGATATCACCAGAGAGCACAATGCTTACCCTTAAAGAAAAATAAATTTACATTCATTGTCATCTGTAGGTTCTTTCTCGTCATCCTACTCCCTGTGTCACCCCTCCAGTCTCCATCACTCATTCAGCACATTTCTTCCTTAAAGGAGACGATCTACGACTGAACCAACAGGATATCTATTTGCATGAGTTAATACTACAATCAAGCAAAACTAAATACCTTTTTTTTAAATAAAACATCTTTTCCAGTGTTTTAATTAATGGAGATGTAGATCACTCATCTATTTAAAAAAAAGTCATATATCTTCAGTTTAATCAGTTGCTGTAATGTGAAAACAGGAATGTGTATTTTTTTTCCAGCTAGGAAAAGGTGCATATAATTTGACTTTTTAAATGTTTTATTAGTGAACAAAGTAAATGTTTAGTAATTTTAAAGCTACTTGTCTTAAGAGATTTGAAACAAGGTAACATATGCCGATTTTGCCCGAAAGTCACTTAAAATATCTACAAATATTTCATCTGTGTGGCGTACACCATTATTGCTCCATTTTCTGGAAAGAGTCTATTTTTAAAGGAAGAAGAGAGGGAAATAGCAAAGTTACTAACTTTGCAGTTTAAAAGATCTGCCCCCTTGTAGAGGTGAGTTGTTTTATGCAGCGTACGTTAGCTATGGTGAGGGAACTTGAGTTTACTCCTACTCATGCACTTTAATAGCTGACACCTGAAGGGATTCCCTACATTACCTGTTTCACACACTGATGTGCAACTGGAACATTACACTGGTATTACTCATTATTTTGCCACTGTGGGCTAAGTTCACCATACTGGTCTTGGATATAAAAGGTCACATTTGAAATTGCTAAAGTTAGCACTAACAAGGAAAGGGGGAAGGCCTTAAATATAAAAGACAAACGGCAGTTTGATTAAGCAATAATTTTCAGTTTACTAGATGAAACAGACTCGCAACATAGTCTGCATGAATGCAAAATAAGCCATCTACAGCAAGTGGTAAGAAACTGGGCAAAAAGGAAAAAAGCATACATTGGGGGGAAAAAAAGATTCTCTCGACATAAAAAAATCAAACCATTATTATAAAGGATTTTACCAAGAGCTGCTATTACCCCACCCCGTTTGCTGGAAGTCACAAGAGCATCTAGCACTGTTTTCGTGTCAAATATCAGATCAGAGCATCCTAACGCAAAGCCAAAAAAAAAAAAAAAAAAGAAAGAAAGAAAAAAATAAAGAAAAAGAAAAAGAGGAAACCCCAACCCCACTAAACCGTAGAACAGTAACTCCAGAGTTCAGATTCAAAAAAGAAAGTGGCAATTGAAAGAGGTTGATGATGGTGGCGATAATCCTATGAATGGGTTTTTGATTTCTCTCCTTCCGGGGGATGGGTGGAGGATGCTCATTAGGATTTGTAGTTAGAGGTTAACCATGTGAGCCCCTCATAGAGTCCGTCCCCGGAGGTGGCACAGGAGGGCTGCACATACCAGTTCCTGTCCCGAATCCGGGTCAGGCCCAGTTTCTCCTGGATCTCATGGGGTTTCATGGCATCGGGCAGGTCCTGCTTGTTGGCGAAGATGAGGATTATGGCGTCCCTCATCTCCCGGTCATTGATAATGCGGTGCAGCTCCTGGCGGGCCTCGTCGATGCGGTCGCGGTCGGCGCAGTCCACCACGAAGATCAGACCCTGGGTCCCGGTGTAGTAATGCCGCCAGAGCGGCCGGATCTTGTCCTGGCCGCCCACATCCCACACGTTGAACTTGACGTTTTTGTAAGTCACCGTCTCCACGTTGAAACCCACCGTGGGAATGGTGGTCACCGACTGGCCCAGCTTCAACTTGTACAGGATCGTTGTCTTGCCGGCTGCGTCCAGACCCAGCATGAGGATCCGCATTTCCTTGTTCCCGAAGATCTTGGATAGCACCTTCCCCATCGCGTCGGAGGAGCCGGGGCCGGGGGCATTCAGGTGTCCCGGGTCCCCTCAGCCTATAACGCCGCCGCCGCTGCCGCCGCCGCCGCCGCTGCTACCGCCGCGAGATCGAAACGGAGCCGCCCCCGCGCGAGGACGCCCTGCGTGCGGCCTGCGCGAAGCTGCCTGCTAGGGGCAGGGGCCCGGCCTGCGCTCACTCGGGCATCGCCCGCCGCCCGGGCCCTGCGTCTGCGCCGGGGAGAGCCGCCGCCCTGCTGAGGCGAGGCGAGGCGCGGCCGGCCCGGAACTGCCCTTCCCCCGCAGGCGCCGCCGACAGCAGCTCCGCCGCCGCCTCGGCACGCGGCGGCTCAACCGCGGCCCTCCCGCCGGCCCGCGAGCACCGGGCTCGCCACCGACCCGGGTCACCCGACGAGGAGCGCGGCTCCGCGCCCCGTCAGGTCATGGATCCTCGCGGGAACTCGGTGCTGCCTGCAGGGACACAGAGAAGGGAAGAAGGGAGTTACCGCCGGGACTCCGTGGGTGCGGAGGCCGACGCGGCCCGCCGGTCGGGGATCGGCCCGGGAGGGTTACCTCCAGCTGCCGCCGCCGCCGCCCCGAGCGCGGGTTCCCTCCGGCCTGCACCTCCTCCTCCTCCTCCCAGCTCTGCCGCCGCCGCCGCTGCCGCCGGAAAAGGCGCCGAGGAAACCGCCTCACTTCCCCTCCCGACTGCGCGTGCGCAACTCGGCCCGACCGTTCGGAAGAGCGCGACCTCAGTAAGGAGAGTGGTGGCCCGCGCGCCCAACGTCACGGGCGCCACGCGCCGGGGGGCGGGGCTACGGCGGCTCGCAGGACCCAGGGAGGCGCCTCGCGGAAGCCCGGCGGCGCGGGGTTGGCGACGCGCCCACCTGTCGCTCTCCCGGGGGGTCTTCCCCGGTTTTTTCCTCCTCCGCCGCTCGGAGGCGCGGGGTGCAAAGCCGCTTGCGGGGTGGGCGTCGTCGGCGCTGGAGACCGACGCCCCCACCCACGCTGCCGAGGCTTGTTCCCAGACTCCCCGCGCAACGTCCCTCCCGCTCGCCCCAGCCTGCCAGCAACACGGTCTCCTTTCTACCCGGTCGCCTCCCGACTTCCTCCAGCTTCCTGGAAGACACGTGGGAGGTCGGCGTGCCACCGAAGCCGTCCGTCAAAGTAGCCCTCACTTTTTTCTAGTCTTGGGTTTGCTCCGAAACCCTGCTTTGGAACGTTTAAACTCCTTCTCTTTGTAAGTCTCGTCGGAACCGCCCACGTTTCTTAGGAAAAGAGTATCAGGGCCGACGACAATGAGGACCTGTGCCCCAGGCTCAGAACGCATAGGGTGAAAGGAGAAAACTCCCTTAAATTGACCTCTGGGCTGCACGAACAATAAGGAAACCTATTTGGGTTTTGTTTCGGTTTTTTTTTTTTAATACTTTCTCATTTAGTGTCCGTGTGCGCAGGAGAGGTCAGAGGACAACTTGCCAGAGTCAATTCTTCCACCATGCGGGTCCTAGCTATCAAACTCAAAAGTCATCAAGCTTGGCGGCCCCCACCTTCACCTGCTAAGCCAGCTGGTCCTGGAAACATTTTTTGTATTAAATGAATAGTGTTAAGGTTAGAATAGAAACTTTAAATATCAAATAAGGGCAGAAATAAACACAAGGGGAGAAAAGAAAGTTAAAAGAAGTTGTTACAACAGCGTTTGATAATAATACTGTTTCTATTTTGTAACCTAAGAAAATCTGTAGCCACCAGCGAGACAAGGTGGCTCAGCCTGTCCCCGAACTGATGAAAGTGAGGCATAAATTCTAGGCCAGCCTAGGCCTAGGCTGTCACCATTTGACACGTAATACATTTAATGTTTAATTCAGGCTGGAGTCCCAGGCTGGCATCACATTCACTGTGTATAGCTCAGGATGTTCTTGAAATTATTATTCTCCAGCCTCCACCTCCGAGGAGAGGGGATAGGGTTAGGATTACTGGTGTGACCCCACTTATGGAACAACCGGTACTTGAATCCACACCAGGCTTTTCACTTGGGTGCTGACTGAAGGTTTGAACTCTGGTATTTGTGCTTACAGAGCAAGTGCTTTTTAGCCTCTGAGTCATCTCCCCAGCCCCAATAACAAACTATTAAAGAATAATTATAATACAAAACAATTAACAATGGCAAGAACATAGTCACTGATAGTGAAAATTTTAAACTTGGAATATCATGCCACTTTCTAAAAATAGGTCAATTTGGGGGCTGTTTGAGATGGCTTAGTGATTAAAGCACTTGCCACCACTCCGGACTTGAATTCAATCCTTGAGATCCACATGGTTAAAGGAGACCTTATTCCCACAAGTTGTCCTCTGAACTCCAGTAGCTCTCGCCCCCCCACACACACACACACGAAACACCGAATAAGACCTATTTTTAAAAATGTAAGGTGGTGTGTGCCTCTGACCCCAGGGCTCGGGAGGCACAGGCTGATGATTATCTGAGGCCAGCCTGGTCTACAGACCAAGCTCCAGGACAGCCAAGGTTACATAGTGAGCTCTTGGTTTTTTGTTTTGTTTTAAGTTAAGCTAAATGTTAATATACAAAAATACTTTCAAGTGGCAACAATTTAGGAAACTACTAAACCATACCACAGATGAAACATTTTATTTTCTTGATTCCATCTAGCCAATAAATTTTATATGAATTTTTTATTATCATATTAGTGGTACATAACAATCAGTCTCATTTTGACATTTTCAGATATATATATATTTTCAACAAAACTCACCCTCAGTTACCTTATTTTAATCCCCTTTTTACTGGCTTCCTTTTTCCAACTAGACCCCCTTCTACTTTCTTGCCTTTTTTTTTTTTTTTTTAATTTTTTGGTTTTTCAAGACAGGGTTTCTCTGTGACTTTGGAGGCTGTCCTGGAACTAGCTCTTGTAGACCAGGCTGGTCTTGAACTCAGAGATCTGCCTGCCTCTGCCTCAAGTGCTGGGATTAAAGGTATACACCACCACACCACCACCACCACCACACCACCACCACACACCCACCCGGTTTTTTTTTTTTTTTTTTGTGACACAGTGAGTTTCATTAGGGTTGTTTACAGCAACATGGGCACCTTACCAGTGGCTACGACCCTTAAAACATGCCTCTCCCTCCCTCCCTCCCCTTTCAACTGTTAATTTCATATGAATTTGGAAGAAGAGAGATACAAGGGCCCCTCCCCACCTCCATGACAGGGCATTAACAGACCCAGTCTCATGTAGGTTGGTAATCATGGCTGCATAACAGAGCCATTCAAGAGTTCGGAGTTCAAGAGTGCCAGCAGGCATGCCATGCCATGCCATACTTGGAACTCTATCCTATCCTCTCCCTCTCCTTCCCAGGATCTTAGATTCTTCCATGCCATTCTCTGAGCCTTGGAGGAGGTAACACAAGATGTATTGCTTATGGCTTGGCACTCACAGTCATGATGCAGTCACTGCTGCCCACTGCAGAAAGAAGCTTCTCTGACCAAAGCTGACAACACTACACAACACCATAAACAGTTACTAAGCAGGCAATTTGATAGCTACATCAGGTCTGTTTAACAAAACACCAGCTGTAGCTTTCCCAGGGGGGCCCAGAATCTCCCCAGTCATGTCCTGTTGGCCGGGTTTACAGGATCAGGCACGAATTCCCTCCTGTGGAGCAGGCATAAATTCCAATCAGATAGTTGGTTACTCTCACAACAGAAATGCCACTGTTGCACCAGTAGGCTCATCTTGCCTGGTCAGTCAGTATTGTTACACAAACAATTCACAGCCCAGTAAGCATGTGGATGACAATTCTCCCCCAACACCCTACTAAGCATTACTAGTACCTTAAAGGCATTACTAGTACCTTAAAGGCTGGCCACAAGGAAGAGGCTGCCTGCCTAATTTCAATTTAATTTCCTTTTGTACTGTGACCAAGATATGTGGCATTTTCAGCAACTGAGTCTTACCATCTACCATCTGACACCATCATAGCTGGGCTTTTTGCTCTTATCTACAACATAGCCATTTGATCACCCTTTTCCACCCCAATCCCTCCTGCTCGTTCCAGTTTCTGGTATTTTTTTTTTAAGATTATTTATTTACTTATTTATTATATATACAACATTCTGCTTCCATGTATATCTGCACACCAGAAGAGGGCACCAGATCTCATAACGGATGGTTGTGAGCCACCATGTGGTTGCTGGAAAATGAACTCAGGACCTCTGGAAGAGCAGCCGGTGCTCTTAACCTCTGAGCCATCTCTCCAGCCCCTGGTAATGACCATTCTACTCTGCATTCTATGAATTCTACATTTACAAGAGTGAGATGAAGTGGTACTTGTTCTTCTGTGCTTGGAACAATGGAAGCAATTTTTTAAGTAAAATTAAAAGCCAGTAGTGGGGGCTAAAGCTTATTATTCCAGTACTTGGGAGGTGGAGGCAGGAGGATGAAAGCCAATCCAGGCAATAGTTTCTCAAGAACAATAAAGAAAACTCAGCTTGTCATGCATCCCTGTCATCACAGCACAGAGACAGAGGAGGCAGCTCTATTCCAGTTCAAGGCAAGCTTAGTTTACTTACAGAGTTCCAGCCAGGGTTATATAGTGAGACTGTCTCGGGGAAAAAAAATCAAACACATTTCAATTTTGAAAATACATTTCCATTCAGTGAAATAGTCTATGAGCAAACTAGCATTTGTAGGTATGTTTTGTTACTGTTGTTGCCATTTTTCTTCTTGCAGGACTGAGGATTGAAGTCTGGGCTGTTAACCTTGGTAGAACATGGTAGGCTAGCATTCTACACTATAGACTCTCCATAGTTGTCCAGTCTGGCCTTGAACTTACAGCAATCTTTCTACCTCCTCCCACCAATAACATTTGTGTTTATGAAACAAAATAGTGTATTTCTCTGCTGGCACTGTTTTATTAATTTATTTTAAAACAAATTAAACATAAACTAAAGAACCAAAACAAACTAAAGAAAACTTGGAGCCTAGATGCCTATAATCCCAGCACTGGGGAGACTGAGGCAGGCCCAAGGTGGTGTTGAACTTGCCATCCTCTGCCTTGCTGCAACAGGATTATGGTACACACAACTTAAAAGGCTTTTTAATGAACAAAAACAGTAAAAATTGAGACTCGACATAAAACTAAACAATGTACTTCTGTCCTTTCAGCTCTCTGAGCAGCACCGTGGCAGTCAGCAAAAACAAATGCCTGAAAGAGGAGGCAATCCATTGCCTAAAACAACTTGGCACACTGGGAAAGCTCCAGCTATGTTCATTATTAGAAACACTGGAAAATCAGTAGTCACAAGGACTCAAGGAGCCTAAACTGCATCTGATGGCCTCACAGACTGTGTGTTTGAAGTGAGCTTTGCTGATTTACAGAATGACAAAGTTGCATTTAGAAAATTTAAGGTAATTACTGAAGATGTTCAGGGCAAAAATTGACTAACTTCAATGGCATGGCTCTTATCCTGGACAAAATGTGTTCTGTGGTCAAAAAGTGGCAGACTATGGTTGAAGCTCATGTTGATGTCAAGACTGCTGATGGTTATTTGCTTCGTCTGTTTTGTGTTGGTTTCACTAAAACCAGAAACAAGCAGGTACACAAAAGTCCTGTGCACAGCATCACCAGGTCCACTGGATCATGGAAATCATGACCTGAGAAGTACAGACAAATGACTTGAAGGAAGTGGTTACTAAATGTTTCCAGACAACATTGGGAAAGACATAGAAAGGGTTTGCTATTCCAGTTATCCATTTCACAGTCTTTGTAAGAAAAGTAAAAATGCTGAAGAAAATCAAGTTAGAAATGAGAAAATAAATGGAGCTCCATAGTGAAGGTTCTGGAAAAACTACTGGTGACAAGACAGGTGTTAAAGTTGAATGAGCTAATGGATGGGAACCTCTAGTCCAAGAATCTGTTTAAAACCCAGACTTTTAGTAGGGACAAATAAAAAGTCCTATTTGTGAGAGAAAAAGAAAAAAGAAAAAAATCATTTTCATGTGTAAGTATTCTTTGGTAATTTTAATGAATTCTTTTTTGAGGCAGAGTCTCTTGTAACCCAGCCTGACTTTGAACCCCTTACAGTCAGGAGGCCTCCTGATTCCACCTCCCAGGTGCTGAGATTTGAGGCATGATGCTGAGCCCACCTATCATATCCTTTAATGACTGCCCAGCTCTTATTGGCTTACTTGGATGATTTACTCATTATTGATTATCAATTTCTCTATTCCTGTCAGGGGAAAAAATTCTCTTTTTCATGAATAAAGCAGTCTATCTTCTTCTTAACACTTGAAGAATCTGAGGCAAAGAAAAGGGTGAGCAAGTTCTTAAGATCAATAAATGAGCCAGGTGACGGTGGTGCAGCCTTTGTTCCCAGCACTCAGGAGGCAGAGGCAGGTAGATCTCTGAGCTCAAGGCCAACCTAGTCTACAGAATGAGTTCCAGGACAGCCAGGGTTACACAGAGACACTTTGTCTCAGAAAAAAATCAATAAATGATAAAGAGCAGATTCAAAATAAGACTTGGATGTTTTTATTTATTGGGGGGGGGGGGTGCTGATAAGACAGGGTCTTATGTAACCTTCATTCTGGCCCCTGAACTCATGATATAGACAAAGCAATCTTGAATTCCTCTGAATCTGCACCAAGTGTTGTGGTGACAGGCATATATCATCAGAGATGGCTTCTGTTTTATTTTTAAAATCTAGGTCCCCAGACTGACCCCAGAATCAAAATCTACCTGCCTCAACCTTCCAAGTACTAAGAAAATTAAGATTTTTTTTTAAAGCCCATGTCTGTCGTTCTTTTTTCTCTGTGTACTGAATTACTGTATTTATGGTGAACTCGGGAGCTGACTGCACATTGAAATCCCCAGGAGCTTTGAAACCACACCCCAGATCAATGAAGACAAAATATCTGAGGGCGGGTGGAGGGTTGGGATTTTTCCTTTCTTTTTAAGAATTCTGGTCTTGTTTGTTTGTTTTATTGATTGGCTGGTTTTAGGATTTTCACACTGTAGCCCAGCCTGTCCTGGAACCCATGTGTAGCACAGGCTGGCCTCAAACTCATGGCAATCTGTTTGCCCCAACCTCCCACTGCTAGGGTCACAGACATGTACCACCACTCATGGCTCATGTTTAAGCTGAGTTTGAGAGTCATGTGCAGCTGAGTTTGAGAACCACTTGATAAGTTCTTACATTCAAAATTCTGTGAAGTTTGAATGCCATTTGCTATCCCTCATCCCTAAAATGATAGACCCTACACACATCTTTTCATAGTGTAATCTGAGAATGGAATGTAACCTATCAAGGTAGAGCTGTAAGATAAAAGCTTTAATCTTTCTGAAATGCTTTTACTTATAAAATAAAGGGTTTTATTTTTAAATTGTCATTGATACTTGTCATTGCACTTTGTTCATAACCCCACCCCATTATTCTTCCTTATCCCCATTCACCATTTCTGAGATTGATTTCAGTTTTGTTTTTTTGAGACAGTGTCTCACTATGTAGCCTTAGCTGGCCTGGAACTCACTCTGTAGATCAATGTGGCCTCAAACTCTTAGAGATCCACATGTCTCTGCCTCCTTTTTGAGATCCTTAAAGGTATTATGACGATACAAGAGTGACCCTAGCAAAGTCTTCTAGTAATGGGGGATAGGGAGCCGGAACTGGCCATCTTCTGTAACCAGGCTAGGCTTCTATCAGTGGGACTGGGACATCATCCCAGCCCCCAAACCCTCAACCTACAATCTTTCCTACCTGCAAGATGTGCTGGGGTAATGGTGGTGCAGAACTTGTGGGAGTGGCCAACCAATGACTGGTCTAGCTTGAGGCCCACACTAAGAGAGGGAGCCCTTGCCTGACACTCCCTGGATGTCCAGGAACCAGAGGCAGGACATCTCAGAGATCCAGGATAAAGCCAAACATGACTGGCAAAAAAAAAAAAAGTCAATGAAATTATTCCTAATGATAGTCTGTTATACTCACATATCAGTGACTAGTCAAATTGTCATCAAAGGAGCATCATCCAGCAACTAACGGCAGTGGATGCAGAGAGCCACAGCCAAATACTAGGATGTAGGGGACAGTGTAAGCCATGCCTGCTAGAAGCTGGCTACATGTGTGCCTTACCACACCTGTCAAGGCATGGTCAAGGTGAGATCAGGATGACTCATGATAGGGTTTTAAGGGGCAGCAAGGCAAGGAGGCCAGAGAGAAAGGGCTCCCATGTGCCTTGCTGCCCCTGGCACACTCTGGCTTATGTTTGGCTGGCGTTTATCCAATTAAAGATATCTTAACCTTACATCTCGTATTACTAGGAGAAGCCAGAGGAACCCCACAGAAGAGGGGGAGGAAGGACTGTAGGAGCCAGAGGGGTCAAGAGCACCACAAGAATATGGCCCACAGGGCTCATAGGGGCTCAGAGAGACTGATGTGACCAACATGGACCCTGTATGTGTTAGATCCCCTGTATATACCTGATGGTCTAGCTTGATATTCCTGTGGAACTCCCAACAGTGGGAAGGGTGGGTGTCTCTGACTCTCTTGCCTGTGATTGGGACTCTTTTCCTCCTATTGGGTTGCCTCATCCAGCCTTGATATGAGGGTTTGTGCCTAGTCTTACTGTAACTTGTTATGCCGTGTCCAGTTGATAACCCTGGGAGCCTGCTCTTTTTTTTAAAGGGAAACAGAGGAATGGATCTGGGAAGAGGGAATACTGTGGTCAGGATGTAATGTATGAGAGAGAACTAACTTTTTAAGGTATTTTGACAACATGCCATAATTATGCCTTAATTATTAATAGAACAAGAATCAGCTAGTCAGTGCCACTAAAGAAGGGGATCAGACCAGGCATGATGTATTCCTGTCATCCAGCATTCAAGATGCCAATGCAACAAAATCTTGAGTTCAGAGCCTGCCTGAACAACATAGTGAGACTCTACCTCAGAAAAATAAAAAGTAGAGGTGAGAGGCTAGAGATATGCTCATTGGGAAATGTCATTATTATTACTGTTATCATTATTATTATTATTATTATTATTATTATTGAGAATGTGTCTCTCTTCATAACCCTATCACTATGGAGACCTGAGTGACCTCCAACTCACAGATATAAGTGCTGGGATTAAAGGTGTGTACCACCACTCCAGGTCAGTAACTGCCTAAACCTATAGGAAACCAAGAAATTGATCCCCAGTAGCACACAGAGACAAGAACTGTGTAGTGGTGCATGCCTGTAATCCTACCACTCAGGAGGAAGAGACAGGAAGAGCAGAAGTTCAAAGCCATCCTGGGTTACATGAGATTATAGGAGAGCAAGAGAGGTGAAAGGGAGATAGGGGTGGTGATAGAATATTTAGCAACCATTATCACCTGCAGAATTCATGCTGAAGAACCTCAAAATTCAGTTACCAAAAAAGAAAAATAGAAAATCTCCTTTTTTGAAAGTGAATTTATAATTTTGTGTTGGGTCCATTCATAGTTATCCTGGGCCACAAGCCTTCCTGTGGCCACATGCTAGACACACCTGCTGGAGTAAACTTCCCTATGAACCTGTGATCCATTTAACTACCCAGTGTGTAAAAATCTCTCCTGATTGGCCTTATTCTCTAATTAGGAGGAAGGGAAGATGAAGATGAACAAGTAAATCTCTCTTCTGCCATGGTGTCCCATAGGATTGGTTATGCTCAGCCAATTAACTAATCAGAGCATTCTTCCAAGATCTGAATTTTGAAAGATTAAAGTTCCAAAGTTTTAGCTGGATGTGTGTGCCTTTATCTCCAGCACTGAAGAGGCAGTGGCAGATAGACCTCTGTGAGTTCAAGGCTAGCCTGGTCTACATAGTGAGTTCCAGACTAACCAGAGCTATATAATAGTGAGATCCTGTTTCAATCAGAAATTTGACTTTTTAAGATCAAAAGAATAGTTTTAAGCCAAAACAAGACTATTATTCCAGCAGAACTGACAGACTAAACAGTTGATGGTCTTGGGTTATTTTTAAAGAACAGAAACTCCGTCATTCAGGCTGCTTCATTAATTAAATATTTCAAACTTAACAATTAAATCACAAAACAATACTGCATGCAGCATTTGTGGTGACAGTTGTTGGGCCTGTATTATCAGCTCCTTGGTTGTACTACCAGATGCAGTAACACAGTGGCTGCACCCTGGTGCTGATGGTGCCATTCAGGAGATACTTATGGGAAACCAAGGCTCTGATGGCTTGTTTCTTGATCTTCAAAGTACACTGCCATCTGACATTGTCATTTTCAAATGTATTGGGCTGCCTTCATAGCTATCCTGGGACAAATGCAGATTGGACATGCTCTAGAGATTTCAATGTAAAATTTCCCAACATCTAGATTTTCTACTTTGTTCTGGTTTTACTTGTTTTCTCCTCTAAACATTGACTGATAGTGATGATGTATATTCAAACACTAACTTCTAGTTGGTGACACCACAATGGTACTAAGCAAAGTCACTAATTTAAAGTATCTTACAAGATTAGCACTCTGTGTTGCTCTTTTGCTTCTAGATGGAGTTTTGCATCTTATCTGCCTAATTTAACAGCTTGTAGGTTAAAGTTCAACTTTTCAGGTGAGTCCTCCTAGTGTCTAGCTTGTCTAGGTTGTAGCCACAAATTAGGAGAGCATTCCATTTATACGATCCAGAAAAAAAAAGAGGTAATCTTCCAAATCTCAACAAGATAGCTGGTAAACCAGCAAGTTTACTAATGTACAAGTTAGAATAAAGTAACTTTGAGTGCCATACAGTGTTGCTTTAAAGAGAGAGTAATTAGAGTAATAAAAAGGACCTGGAAGGATGATGAGGGGGTGAAGATTAATGTTGCAAGGGAGAGCTGGGAAAGGCAGGGAGTGTGCAGAGTAAACAGCTTCAGGACAGAGGGGGAAATGCCACCAAAAACATACCCAGGGAGGTCCGTCCATGCAAGACTTTCTGCTCCATACCCTTTGGAGGTTTTGCTCTGTAAGCACAGAGTATGTGTACCAAGAGCAAACACTGGAGCAGCTTTGATGCCGCTCAGAACCTTTGAACCACCAGTCTGTGATTACCTGCAGTAGCTTCTACCCTGAGATACAGTTCTGAACAAAGTGGCCAAGATTTATGAGTGTGGAAATGGTTATAAAATCCTAGGTAAATGTTACACTATAACCAATTTAACAACAGCTTAGCCAAGCACAATTTATGGGTCTGTTTCTATTTTGAGAAAGGAGGATTTACACCACAGTAGATTTAGAAAGACACCTACTGGATTATATGTCCCCAAATAACAGCCCTATCATACAGGCTGTGGTGATGAGAACTGGGTCAGTGGTATGTGACCCTCTCTGGTGGATACTGGGGCAGCCGTTCCTGTGCAGCCTTCACATGTGAAGGTCAGTTACCTTGTGCACTGGTTGCAGAGTCTACTGGAGTCGTGCCACAAAAGGGAAGCCCCAGAGGCTCTGGAACAGTTTTTAAGGCTTGGCTTCATTTAAAAATGTAAGAATGGGTCTTTCTTCTGCTTACTGTATCTTATTACCCCCACAAGGAAAACGGTCGTATGAATTAACATGCTGATCTTGAGTGATGACCTTGGTTGTGTAAGAAGATTGAGCTGGAACTTCATGACAGCTTTGGCCAGGTACATCTTTAACAGTGTGCTAAAGATTCTAGGACTAGAACGAGTCCTGTTGCACAGACACTCAGAGGTCTTAGGGAACACCACCCCCAATACAGAACACAGAGCAGAGTCCTAATGTCCGTTTTTCAGGTCTCCCTCAACACAGGCATCTCTAACCACACCACCTGGACCGCAGGTAGATAAACTATTCTAATTACGTGCTCTTCCTCATCCCTTCCTTCCTTCCTTCCCTCCCTCTCTCTTCTCTCTCTGCTAGGGATTGAACCTACCAGCATGACCACTAAGGTATATCCCCATATTTTGTTTTTTGAGATGCGGTCTCACTAAGTAGCCCAAGCTAGTCTCAAATTTGTGATCTTCCTGCCTTTGCTGCCAAGCACTAGGATTTTAGGTGTGTACTGTGCTTGGCACTGATCAAAATTAATAGTGATAATTTAGAATTAGATACAAAGAAAGATGATGTGATCTATTTCTTCTCAGCACATCTACATGCCACTAACCAGGGTCTGTGCCAAAGTCTATTCTTTGTGTTGGTGAATACTGAGTGGCAATGAAAGTTTCCCTTTTCCAGGAGAAAGGAAGGAGCAAAGATGTGGAGAGAGCAGACTACTCCTCTATAATTCCAAGTCCTTCCTTCCTTCTGTATGTCAACCCTTGAACTTTATATGACAGATTATATCTTCATATCAAATTAACTTTCTTTTGCTAAGGTAAGCTCTAAGCCACTTCTGTTACATGTTAACAGAAGTTACAGCTTTAAAAAACATAGCAAGGGAAAATATGCAGGTAAAATAATTTTAGCAGCAAAACAATTGCATCGAGCTGGGCAGGTAATGCATGTATATTTGTAATGCAGCACTCAGGAGGGTATGACTGAAAAGTGTGTTCAAAACTGGACTACACAGTGAGACCCTGTGGTCAGGGCAGGCATTGTGGCACAATCTGTAATCCTATCACTCAGGAGGCAGAAGCAGGAAGATGAAGAGTGCAAGTTCATCTTCATTTATATATCAAGTTCAAGACTAGCCTTTCTCTAAAAATGAAAGAATCTCCCATCACTGTTGCTCTCTGAAACATTAATTAGAACAGAGTTATCTTAGGCTTGCTGTGAAGAGACACCATGACCATGGCAACTGGGGCAGCCTACAGTTTCAGAGGTCTAGTGCCTTATCATCATGGCAGGCAGACATGGTGCTGGCTACATCTTGACCAGAAGGCACCAGGAAGTGGACTGTGTGACACTGAGAGTAGCTTGAGCATAGGAGATCTCAAAGTCCCCCCTCCCACAGTGTCACACTTCCTCCAACAAGGCCCTACCTACTCCAATAAGCCTCCTAATAGTGCTTCTCCATTTGAGGGCCATTTTCTTTCAAGCCACCTCAAGAGGGAATAGAATAGACTATTGATAATCAATACATTTTATTTTATTTGGGGGCATGTATATGTGATATATGTACATTCTAACTCAATTTATAAAGAACACGTAACTGCTATGTGACCTAGTCCTTTGGACTATCTCTGAATTGGTTTATAGAGCCCTTAGAAGAACTCAGTGCTTTCCAATCTGGGTGTGGTCATCCATTCTGGGTGTGGTCATACATGCCTGCAGTTCCAGTACTTGAGAGGGACAGGGAGATCAGGAGTTCAAGAATAGCCTCCATGGCTTGTGACTTAGAGGCCAGCCTGAGGCACACAAGACCCTGTCTTTAAAAGGGGAGGAGGAGGAGAAAGAAAAAAGAAAGGCAGGGAGGTACACAAGAACACCAGTAAAATCTGATACATCTTTCAGACTATGGAAGCAGTGTCCTTGTTCTTGTTATTGTTAAGCAGAGTCTCACTGTGCAGTCTAAGCTGACCTAAAACTCCTGATACAGCACAAGCGGGCCTTGAACTTGCTCCTCAGTAAGTGCTGATTACAGATATATACCACCATGAGGGGCTAGAAGTAATTTTCTTTTTCTATCTTTTCTTTCCTGCTGTGTGTATGTGTATATGTGTGTATGAGAGAGAGAGACAGACAGACAGACAGACTCACTCTCACTATGTAGCCTTAGCTAGCTTGTAACTCACTGTGTCACTGTTTCTCAACCTGTGGGTTGAGACTGTTTTGTGGGTCAAATGATCCTTTCACAGGGATCACATATCAGATATTTACATTATGATTCAGAACAGTAGCAAAATTACAGTTATAAAGTAGCAATGAAATGATTTTGTGGCCAGGGGTCACCACAACATGAGGAACTGTTTTATAGGGTCATGGCATTAGGAAGATTGAGAACAACTACACTATGTAGACCAAGATGAAGCTGGCCTTGAACTCACGAGATCCACCTGCCTTTGTCTCCTAAGTGCTAAGATTAAAGGCATGTACTTCCATGCCCAGCCTAGAATCAATTTTCTTAACATGGGATAAGAAAGGGACATCACAGAATCCCTGGGGCAGTTTCTTAAATAACATCATTAAGCTTAAACAGAAAATAGTCATAAAAAACAAATGCAATATACATCTAGTTCTTGGATGATGGAATGAGTATATGTGGTGATATTTTGTTTATGATCTAACAAACAAGGCTTGCCTAAAGATCAGAGTGCAAAGTTAACCACACTAGTTAGCCATAGAGACCAGGCAGTGGTGGTACACGCCTTTAATCCCAGCACTTGGGAGACAGAGGCAGACAGATCTCTGCTAGTTCGTGGCCATCCTGAGCTGCAAGAAATTGACCCAGTCTAAAAGAGAAACAAAGCTCATTCAAAGTTGATTCCAGCACTGAAAATGGCATGCCTTTAATCCCAGCACTAAGGAGGTGGAGACAGGAAGGGATATGGCTGGGCAGAGAGAGGAATATGACACAGGAGGAGACGAGCTCATGGCAGTATAGGCAGTCTGAGCATTCGGCCTGAGGATTCGTGGTCACCCATTTGGTCTCAGGTAGAGAGAGGTAAGAGCTAGTAGCTGACTGCTTTGCTTCTCTGATCTCCCCCTAATATCTGACTTTGGGTTTTTAATTATTAATATCAATTAGAATTTGTGTGACAGGTATATATTTTTACAATCCTCATTTCTAGGCAGAACTGAGAACTATAGGGTCTACATACAAGACATGTACAAGAAGACACCAGGATGATTCTCCACTAAGGAACCCATACACCTGGGTAGGCCTTACTTTATGTGACTCTTTGTAAAAAACAAACAAACAAACAAAAAAACCCACAACCCATGCTCTCAGATATGTCTTAATTCCATCTGGGCTCCTGTCTGTCTCTTAACTATTGTGCTTAAGCCTATATTAAAATATCTTCATTAAAACCCAACTCTGCTTTTTTTTTTTTTTAACGAAAGGGGAAAAGAAGACACTAGATGGTGGAGAGAGGTAGAGTGGCCTTGTGGTGAGTGCTCTGAGTTTTCTTTTTACCTCATATCTTCCAGATCTGGAGCTTAAGAAGCCAGCTACCTAAAAATGGCAAATTCCCCAAAACAAAACCAATCAACCAAAAACACAAAAACCCAGACACTTGAAGAAATGCCTGCCCTCTTCAGAAAAACATAAGGCAAGAGACAAGCTAAGGCACTTGTAGAAAAGGTAGCAGGGCCAGGTGGGAAGTCTCCCTTTGCCTTCTACACCTGTCAGGCTCCTATGGAGCTACCCAAGTGCCCTGAACCCTCACTAGATGGAGGAGGGAAACTTATGTGTCACTGCGGGATGGACTCCCATTGCCACTTGGCCACTCTTTCCCACTGGGGTTATGAAAGGAGGCCTGGTGGAGAGCCAGGACATTCCCCATAAGGAGACCAGGCCTCTCTCACCGTATCCTGTTGTGACATTGTGATACAATATGTAATCTGTATTTGGGTTTTGTCCCCAACTTATTGTACAGAGCTAACACCCTTGGGATTCTCTGAACAACCAGCAGAGTAAAGGAAACATCATATGCATTATAAACTCTTCCAGCCCCATCCAAGTTTATTCTAATGAGGTGACTCTAGAGGAGGTGGGTGTTGCCTGATGACTAGAGGGTTGGAATTTTGAGATCTCAGGGGAAGGGAGAAAGGTGTGGGGATTGAGTTAGCCACTATAAGTCAATGATAGTCAATCACACTTACACCATGGAACCTCTATAGCTGTTTAAATGGTCAGAGAGCTTTTGGATGGGTGAATATATTAGGGCCCCAAAAGGCTGGTACCCACAGAATGGCAAAGAACCTCTGGGCACGCTGTACCACCACACCCTGACCAGACTTCTCTCTCCTTTGACTGTTCTGGTGTTACACAGTATAAAGCAGGCTGGAAGTAGTAAAGTTCCTGCCTGAGCTCTGTGAGTTACTTCAGCATGCTGGGAAACCCTAGACGAAGCCATGGTTCATAGGCAGTTGGCCCAAATACAAATTACCACTGTCAACTCAACACACAGCTCCCATCTCAAAGGGACCCAAGAGATGGTTTACTCTGCGCCAAAGATGAGTGACTACAGCCTAAGAACACAGAGCCAAGTTGCCTCAAACATGTTCCAGTACGGAAGCAGTTGCGTGAACTTTTATATGCTCACAGGACAACAACAAAAGGTTCTAAATGGGGATATTTACCAAATGCATTGGTGGAACATCAGGTAGGCAGATTACAGCAAAGTGGAGAGAACTTGGCTAGCGGTCTCAGATGCTAACTGATGACAGTCTCAGCTTCTGAGTTAGTGGAAACTAGTGGTCTAAGCTAATACATTTGACCTTTTAGTCGAAAGGATGTTATGTCAGACATGGGCGTCTGCAATAAATGGCTACTAAAGGGACTAAAGGTGGCTTGAGATGACTTGTTCCTGGATCTGCAACATCCCAACTATCTAAAGTCATGGCATTCTAATAGTCAACCAGCCTTGTAGAATATAAGTTTGGCTTTTTTTCTGGCAATTTCAGTTCATACTTGGACTTAAAACAGGAACATTGTATGTATGTAGGTGTAATGTATGTATGTATGTATGTATGTATGTATGTACTTATTCAGGGTCTTATGCTACCTAGCCTGTCTTTGAACTTGCTGTGTATCCAGAGATAACCTTAAATTTTTGATTCTTGCCGAACAGTGGTGGCACACGCCTTTAATCCCATCACTCAGGAGGCAGAGGCAGGCGGATCTCTATGAGTTCAAGACCAGCCTGGTCTACAAGCGCTAGTTCCAGGACAGCCTCCAAAGCTACAGAGAAACACTGTCTTGAAAAAAAAATTTGATTCTCCTGCCTCCACCTCCCAGCTGCTGAGATTGTAGGCATGTCCCACCAGACTAATTCCTTAGCCAGTAGGATCTGCACTAACTCTGTCAGAATTGAATTGTAGGGCACCCATTTGGGTCCAGAGAGTTACTAAACTGCTTAATGTGAGGGGAACTTCCAGATTTGGTTATCCAGAAATGTTATGTGTGAACAGGAAAATGGTTTTTCTTTTACCCTTCACCCCAGTATCACCATCTCCTGTGATCAAATGTCAGTGAAAACCAAGTGGGTCATTTAGAAGGTATCACTACCTTTTTCAGATAAGGTGATTAATTATACAAGTCTAATGGGGAACCTAGGGTCCCACATCCACCCACCCCTTACCATGCCAACAGAGGCCAGCAGAAAACCTAAACCATTGATTGCCTGACCTGGCAGAAGCAAGGTTCCCTTTTTGTTAGGAAGTTCATTAGTTATTAGCAGGCTTGGAGGTCTTTAGGATTTGACAGCTCCCTCATAAAAACAAGAACTGAAACCACAGGACTCTGACTATTGGTATACAGAATGGGGTCTGAGTCATACCTCTGACCCTGGGTGGAGGCGTGACATTCAAAACTGCCTGGAAGGTCCTTAGTAGATAGCCACCCAAGCTTTATGAGATTATTATCTATCTGGAGGCTTTATGGAAAAAAAAAAAAAGAACATACAATTGTTCTCTCCCCTAACAGTCTATCCAAGTGAGTCTGTCAATCACTTGGGCAGGAAAATACCCTTTTATGAAAAGCTGTTTCAACTCTGGCAACTTCAGAAATAGTAAATTTCCTACCTACAAAGTAGTTCAAAGTGTGGGGGCTGGAGAGATGGCTGAGTGGTTAAGAGCACTTGCTGCTTTTCCAGAGTCACTCAAATCAGGTAGCTCACAACTCCAGCTCCAGGGGACTGATGCCCTCTTCTGGCCTCTGAGAGTATCTCACGCATAATGTAAAAAAAAATTTTTTTTTTTTAAGAGAACGGTTTGGAGGAGACACACAGTATAGTAGGATAGGCTGTTTCCAGCAGAAGAGAGTGAGAGTGGAGAGTAGATCCAGACAAGAGATCATTGTGCTGACCTATTTGTTTTTTTTGTTTTTGTTTTTTGGGGTTTTGTTTGTAGGGGGGTGGTTTGGAGACAGAGTATCCTGTGTAGCTTTGGCTGTCCTGGAACTCACTCTGTAGACAAGGCTGGCCTGGAACTCATTAGAGATCCACCTGCCTATGCTTCCTGAGTTCTGGGATTAAACATGCACCAGTACCCCCCAGCCAACATACTTGTTTTTAAAGGTGTGTGTGTGTGTGTGTGTGTGTGTGTGTGTGTATGTGTGTGTGTGTATGTAGTGTAAATGTAGTGCAGTGAATTTCCTGCAGTGTGAATGTAGAGGTCAGAGGACAACTAAAGGAGTGAGTTCTTTCCTTCCACCATTGGGTTCCAGGTACTGAACTCAGGTCTGTGAGCTTGGCAGCAAATGCTCCAATCCCTCCCCCTCTCCTTCCTCTCCCTCCCCCCCCCTCTCTCTCTCTTTTTTTCTCTCTCTCTCCCAGACTAGCCTTCAATTGATATGCAACTAAGGATGGCCTTGAAAGTCTAACCTTCCTGCCTCTACCTCCCATGTGCTCTATGAGGTGTGCACCACCACACCCAGTCTTAGGTAGGGTTTGTATTGCTGTGAAGAGACACCATGACCATGACAACTCTTATGAAGGAAAAACATTTAGTTGGGGCTGGCTTACATTTTCAGAGGTTTAGTCCATTTACCACCATGGTTCAACATGGCTGTGTGCAGGCAGACATGGTGCTGGAGAAAAAGCTGAGAGTCCTACATCTTGACTTGAAGGCAACAGGAAGTTGAGTATAGCTTGAACATAGGAGACCTCAAATCCCACCCCCACAGCAGCACACTTCCTACAATAAGGCCACATCTACTCCAACAAGGCCACACCTTCCATTAGTGCCGCTCCCTTTGGTTGCCATTTTCTTTCAAACCACCACACCAAGTTTACAGAAGACTGGGGGTCAAATACAGGTGTTTTGCATGCTAAGTAAACACTGTAAGGCTGAGCTACATCCCCAGCTCCTCATCTGAATTCTTTTGTCAGAGATCTCAAGGACTGGGGAGCTGGGAGGTGGGGGTGATCCAGAGTCATCCCGGTTACACTTTCCAACAACGAAGAGGCACTAGAAGCTGCCAGCTAAAAACAGAAGTCTAAGTAAAATCTAGAGACTTACAATACTCAAAATATTCAACTTTCAACCCAAACCTACTCATCATAAGAAGGCAACGTGACTTGTTTGAAAAGATAATAAATGCCAATACCAAGACAAAAAATCATGTTAGACTCTCCAACAAAGATCTTAGCAAAAGCTAGAATAAAAATGCTATGGTAAGCAATTATGAACATATGAAAAAATATAAAATCTTGGCTCCAAAAAAGCCTCAGCAGAAAGATAGAAGATAGATGTCAGGCGTGGTGACCTATGCCTTTAATCCAGGAGACCAGCTGGTAGACTGTTTGCCCAGTGTTCATGAGTTCATGAGTTCAATCCCTCCTACCACCTAAGTGAGTGCCTCAGGGTTTCCACTGCTACAAGAAACACCATGACACAAGAAACACCATGACCAAAAGGCAAGTTGGGGAGGAAAGGGTTTATTAGGCTTACACATCGGCATTGCTGTTTATCATTGAGGGAAGTCAGGACAGGAACTCAAACAAGGCAGGAAGCTGGAGGCAGGAGCTGATGCAGAGGCCATCGAGGGGAGATATTTACAGGCTTGCTTCTCATGGCTTGCTCAACACACTTTCTTATAGAATCCAGGACCAGGAAGCACCCATCATGGGCTGTGTCCTCCCCTACTGATCACTAAATGAGAAAATGCCTTACAGCTGGAACACATGGAGGCATTTCCTCAGCTGAGGCTTCTTTCTCTGATGAGTCTAGCTTGTGTCAACTTGACATACAAAATGAACCAGTGGAGTGGGCATCATGATATATGATGTACGTACATGGTCATGCACTTGACAGGTGGAGGCTGGAAGATGAGGATTTAAAGGTCTTCATAAGTCACAAAGTGATTTCAAGGCCAGTCTCAGCCATATAAGACACTGTCTTAAAATCCTAACTGGATATATTGGCACACATTTTTAACCTAGCAGCTGGGAAACAGAGGCAGGCTAGTCTCTGTGAGTGAGTTCCAGACCAGCCTGGTCTACAGAGAGAGTTCCAGGCTAGCCAGGGATGCATAATGAGATTTTGTCTCAAAATAAAAATGCTGGCAAGAATTTTTTTAGATTATCTTGCTATGTAGCCCAGGGTGACAGAGAACTTATGTAGCCCAGGTGAGTCCCAAAATTGATTCTCCTGACTCAGATTCCTAGTTTCACTAGTACATGCAGCTGTCCTGGCAAGGTTAGTCTTTTTTAAGATATAGGAAAGATTATTATAAGCATGCATGGGAAGCTGACTGTGAAAGTGCATCCCTATGGTCCCAGAACTCAGAAGTTGGAGGCCAGTCTAAGCTACATAAGTTTGGGTTTAGCTTTGGCTACATAGTAAGACCCTATCTCAAAGATCAAACACTAGGGCTGCAGTGGTGCACACTTTTGATCCCAGCACTCAAGTGGCAGAGGCAGGGGGATCTCTGTGAGTTGAAGGCCAGACTGGTCTACAGAGGGAGTTCTAGGACACCAAGGCTACCCAGAGTATCACAGTTATCATAGTAGGCTTGGAGTTGCATTTTATTGTGCTTTTGTTTTTTGCTTTTTTAAAAAAGAAGACTTATTTTTCTAGAGTTTTTAAAGGCTTTGTTTATTTACATAGAGGTAGTGCATGCCACAGCTTGTCCAGCCAGTGGAGGCATCTACTCGATGAGCCATCTACTTGCCCTGGCTTTTTGACACATGTAGCTTAGGCAGGCCTTGAACTCCATATGTAGATAAGGATGACCTTGAATTCTTGACAGCTAGTCTGCCTCCATCTCCCAAGGAATGGGATTACAAGCATCTGCCACTTCTCCCAGCTGTTAATAAACCTTTTAATCAAAGCAGATAAATCACTTCCTATAAATTGACAAATAAAATATTAACATTATTTTTCAAAATTATAAATTATAATTCAGAAAAATATAAGTATATATTATATATGTACTCTTCTGTAGCATGCATATGCAACATTGTCTGTATATGGTAGTTACAATAGATTGTCCATCTCCCTTTCTCTTTTTTTAGGCAAGGTAGCACTGGCTGGCCTGGAGCTCACTATATAGACCAGTATGGCCTTGAATTCAGACCTCTACTTGCCTCTGCCTTGAGTGCTGGGAGTAAAAGTGTACAATGGCTGGCTATATTGCCCTTTTTAACAGAATGTAACTTATCTGTGGTGGTTTTTCCTTCATCTCTTGCCATACCTCAGGCTATGCTTCTCCTAGAGAATAAACTGTGACACAAAATGAATCAGAGCTTTTTCATTGTATAGTGGAGTAAGGAAGAGGTCAGTTGCAGCCTGTACCTTCTGTGTTCTACATATAAATAGGGTTACTTGCACAGGGCATTAGATCTAAATCCAATCCCTGAGGAAAGACTGAACTTTGTGGTCATAAAAAGTGGAACAGAAGCTACAGTGTAATGCAACATTCTTAATTATTGACAATGGGAACTGGGTTAATATACACTATTTGGGAAGCAACTTCTAGCATGAACCTTGACTCTGTGTACTCAATAATTACATCATAAAACTGAAACAAAATGTTAACAAGTTGACTAACCACACACAGAAAAGCTTAAAATTCCCCCTCCACAATTAAAGAAGTGAAAGTGGGTTGCCATTTGAGCCCGCTATTTAGTTTCAATATTCTCACATCAGTTCTTGAGGAGAGGAGGTCTCCAGGAAGATGTTACTCCCCTAAAACCTCCACTGAAGGAAAGTCCTTGGACTTTTGTGTTCCTCATAGTCGAGACCAAAAGTTAGACAAGAGTGTACACATTTTCAGTCCTGACTCAGAAATGATGTCCTTGGGATTCAAGATAAACAGACATGAATTTGTACATGGTTAGCCTGTAACATGCTGAGAAAATTATTCCTGGCTTAGAGTTTTAAGTTTCAGTACTTAACATTTACCTCCCAAATTGACATTTCAGGTCACCCAGAACACAGCAGAGTCTCAGTGTGTGTTTGTTGGATGAGTAAATAGGTTTAGACCCGTGGTTCCCAATGCTGCAACTCAATACAGTTCCCCATGCTATGATGACCCCGAACCAAAAAAACCTTTTGCTACTTCATAACTATAATTTTGCTACCATTATGAATTGTAACTGTGTTTTCTGATGTTCTTAAGTGACCCCTATGACAGCAAGCGCCAACAGAATTCGCGCTGGGTAATCAGTTTTCTTCGCGCTCAGTTGGAGCCCTATCCCGCCCCTCCCTAGCCTCGCCCTTCCGTTACCAGCTCCGCCCCTCTTTCCGTAGTCGGCCCCGCCCTCCCTCCGCAGGGACTTGCCCTCGGCTGCGAGTCCTAGCGCCCTGCAAGCTTCCGCCCTGAGTCATCTGAGTTGGGCCTGGGAACTGAACCCGTAACAGGCAAGCTCGTCTGTAACCTCCGCGCCGCCTCCAACCACACGGCGGCCCTTCTCCAGCATCCTCTCTGCGTCTCCCCTGGACCTGTGCGGCTGCCCAAGTGGCTGCTTTTGTCTAACGGCCAAGACCTTGCAGAAAGCTTTTCCGGTGGCCCCTGGATCTTCTAGGTTTTATGTCTTCGTAGGACTAATTTAGAACATCATGGTGTGCCTTGTAGACAGGTTTGCATTGCATTTGCGACTAGGGTGTTAACCTACGATGATGTTCAGGGCCCAGGATTCACCACGATCCAGGTTACATTTCAAGAGATTGCTCTTTAACCCAGCACTGCTGCTCCCAGGCAGCAGCAGGGGTTTCTCCGAGAGTTCGAGGCTAGCTTGACCTTCATTGGAAGTTCCCGGAGCATAATGACACCCCGTGTCTGTCTGTCTGTCTCTCTCTCACTCTCCTCTCTCTCTCTCTCTCTCTCTCTCTCTCTCTCTCTCTCTCTCTCTCTCTCTCTCACACACACACACACACACACAAAATAGGGTTGATATGAGACTGCATGTAAATGGAAATTATAGGAGAAACTAGAAAATTGGTTCTTACAGCTGATCACTTGCCATCAGTAGCCCTGTAGATGCTGGAGTTCTTTTGTTTCTCTACCTAAGTTCTAGTTACCTAGGATTTTTCTCCTGTGAATATCCCTCTATCAAGTTATAGCAGGAGTTCTCAACCTGTGAGTTGCGAACCCAATAGGGGTCACATATTAGATACCCTGCATATCAGACAGGGGGGTCACATATTAGATACCCTGCATATCAGACATTTACATTACGATTCATAACAGTAGCAAAATTACGGTCATGAAAAGCAAAGAAATAATTCAAAGAAATAATTCAATACCGGGGCGGGAGGGTATCACCAAACACGAGGAATTGTATTAATGGGTTGCAGCATTAGGGAGGTTTAGAACCAGAGTTAAAGCATACCGTGATGATGAAGAGGCCCCCAAATATAGTAATTTAAAAGCCCGTGCTGGCCAAGTGGATCAACATTACTCATCTTTAGACCCTGGTTTCTTTCTTCCTAAAACCATCCCATGTCCCTGATGGGATCCCGGCATCTCACTGATTTACATACACCCCAGGTTAAAGCTGGGGGCACTGCAGCTAGTCTTCATTGGCGCCCTCTAGTGCCGGAGAAAGACAAATGGACAGAAGGAAAAAAGGAGTCTTCATTTACTTTTGGGTTTTTTGTTTTGTTTTGTTTTGAGACATGACTCAAACACCGTGTGGCTGAAGATGGCTTTGAACTCTTGACCCTCTAAAATCTGACCCTCTAAGTCGCCTATTCAGTGCTGGGATTCCAGCAGTATGCCACCCTGGAATGATTATTTTTAAACAAGCATTACAAATCACACCCCTTTTTATTCATGTGCCATTGGGGAGAACTCGAAATGGCAGGAAACTATGAAATGTGGTCCACTGGGGTAAAAATATCAAACCAAAATGTATCAGTGTAATAATAGGGGTAAGAGATTTTGGGGTACAACCAACCTTCAGCCACACTCGTTTTTATTTAATTCCCTAAGAGAAACTCTTTATACTGGGTCTTTGTTGCTCTCTATCAAAATCACTGCGACCTCCGCCTTCAGCTCCCAGCTTTTGTTTCACGTTGGAAAGAGGCATCACGGGAATAATTGTTTTTACAGAGAACGCTCAGGGTGGAGTGGGAGAAAGGAGGTTCGGGGGGAAGGAGGAACATAGATTTGGTAGAAGAATTTTGACTGAGTTAAGAAGAGACTACGGAGGGTTTCGCTTCACGGAAGGTCTAAAGATTAAACTTAGATGTGGGGGAAATAGGAAAGGGTTGAAAGACTTCTCCCCTCTAATGGCCAGAAAGTGAAGTTACCGGCTACAAGGACGGAGGGCGCAAGGCAGAACTCAGAAAAGGTCTGCTGCAAGCAGATAGATGGTCGGAAATATTTTTCTCTCCCTTTACGAGTCTTCTCAACGGAAGTTTGTTCTAAAACACTGTACAACTGTAAGGAGCTACGTCCGCCCTCATCTACCCACTTACTGTCTTTGCTCCAACAACAGGGGACAGGCGAGGGCAGACAAGACATATGTCCTAGGTTTCTTTCCTTCCTGCTAAAACCCTGCTAGTCTGGGCACCTTTGCGGACCCCGGGCCCCTGACACTGGGGTCGTGCTATACATTATTTAGATGGTTCGCTCGTGAACAGCATCTCCCAAAAGATGCAGCAGGGACTTCAGTTGGTGCTGTCCCTTCCCCTTTTGCGGCGGATACAGCTACCGGCAAGAAAATACAGGCAATTTTTCTACAGAATACACACGATTTGGAACAAAACGGAAGGCTCCCGACTCCAACGGAAGAGGGCGGGCTCAGGTGACGTCACGCGACTTCAGCCTCTAGACCGCCGGCGCGGGGCGTGTCTGAGCATCGTGACCGAGGGCTTCGCCCAGCCTCTGCTGACGTCACGCCAGCCCAAAGCTCTAGTATCTCCCCGGCCGCCCTGCCCATCGCCGGGCGCGGTGGCGCACGCCTGTAGTCCCAGCTACTCGGGAGGCTGAGACAGGAGGATCGCTTGAGTCCAGGAGTTCTGGGCTGTAGTGCGCTATGCCGATCGGGTGTCCGCACTAAGTTCGGCATCAATATGGTGACCTCCCGGGAGCGGGGAGCCACCAGGTTGCCTAAGGAGGGGTGAACCGGCCCAGGTCGGAAACGGAGCAGGTCAAAACTCCCGTGCTGATCAGTAGTGGGATCGCGCCTGTGAATAGCCACTGCACTCCAGCCTGGGCAACATAGCGAGACCCCGTCTCTTTTTAAGTTTTTTTTCTTTTTCCTTTAACATTAAGAAAATTCTGATTAAATTATGACTTTCATAATTTATTCATAAAAATACTGCCTTTTTAAAAATTTAAATCTCTGGCTTCCTGGTTCCCACTGCCCCTGCCCCTCCCCATCCACCTTCTTCGGTTTTGTATTTTCTTTGGGGTTAAAATTTAACAGATTTGCTCAAGATATTCAGCGACTTGTAGCGCCTCACTACTGACACCTGCTGGAGTATAGTCGAAATATATCCCCAAAAAAGCTGTTATTACCCAAGAAACCAGCAGGGACTGCTAGTTTGTTTAAAAGCGGTTGGAGAAAAACTGCCGTCCGATAAAAAGCGCTTTCTCAATCAACTTGCAGAGCAGAGTTCATTAGAGAGTGATAAATTTACCTATGTCTGTGTTTCTGAGTTCGGTGCTTAGCTGGAGATTTTTCGGTAATTTCTGTAACGTCTTCCTAGCATTGTTTTTAAATGCATGCTTCTGTATCCATTTGTATTAAGTCTTATTGCAGATGAATACAAAACAACCTTTAAAAACTTAGAAGCCACGATGCCTAAGGCTGTAGCCCATAGTAGTCCTAACTTAGAATGCATAAGGTATGGACTCCTATCACTGCAAAAGAGCAGAAGGAATTTAAGTCATACATATTTACTAGATGGAAATGACAGAGATGCTAAATATTTGAAAAAAAATTACCCTCTCCCTACTACAAAAATAGAGACAAAACAATTTTGGTTTATCTCATTCCTTTTTGCTTTTTTCCTCCTCTTCTAAACAGATCCCTGGATTTGGTCCACAGCAGTCTAGTTGTGGCTGTAAGCACTACCTCAAGTAGCTGGCCACCTTCTTAGCCCTGGAGTTCTTACACCCTGAGTTTTTTCTGAGACCTATAGAAGAACTTCCTGGCTTTGTGGAGCCTAAGCATGAGAGGTGGCACGATTCCTCTCTCCTCAAAAGATGTCTGTATTCTAACATCTGGACATCGCCATACAGACACTGTAGGGGCTAAAAAAGGCTTCATGGATTCCATTAACTTTGGGGTTCTGAGGTAGAAAGGCTAACCGATGGGCCAAATATAAATCCAAGGGTCCTTATAAAAGATGAGAGTGCTAGAATTATGGAAGTCGATATGGCCTGAAAACAGATCCATTTAGGATCACCGATCAAGGATTATGGCAACTTTGGGAGCTGAGAGAGAAAATGCAAGGGGTTTTCCTGAAACACTCCCCCACTCCCACAGCCCCCCCCCACACCCGCACATGTAGAGGGATGCAGCTCTGCAGACCCCTTTGGGACTTCTGACCCTCAGAATGCTAAGAGAATAAACTTGTGTTATAGGGATTAGAGAAAGCCCCAAGTGGATATTTGTTGTTGACATAGGCACAGCCATGACAAGAACTCCGAGAACCCATGGAGGAATGGCAGAGCCTTTCCCCTAGGGTGAGGTTCAGAGGCACAGAAAAGTCTTCCTCTGGTCCAAGTATGGATGTTGACAGTGTGTGCAGAAAATGTCCACCATATCCTTCTGCCCCTGGATATTTACAGCCTGAAGACTGCTCCCCTACTAAGACTGCTCCTACTGAGATGAGCTAAACCTGTCTCCCTGATCCATTATACATTATGTATACTCCCTGTATACATTAAACTCTGCCTCCTTGTTCAACTGTATATAATAACCCGACCTCTCTGTTCAACTCTAGATAATAAACATGCTGAGCTCAGGGCAGGGGCTATGGTTTCTCCAGCAGAGAGCCCTGACCATCTGATCCCAGCTTTCTGTCTGTGTGTCTGTCTTTTTCTTCATGCCTTAATGCCCTAGTCAGATCCATCCCTAGATGCGTGCATGGACCAGGCATTGTATTCTTTACATATCCACACTTGTGGCTGTTATAGCAGTAACAGACACCATTTGCAGAGGGGTAAAGCTTCATGGGTAGACAACAAAACTGTGAGCTGAAAAAGATGTCTGTTGCTCTCTTCTGAAATGTGCCTGTGTTTTATTTTAAACATATTAAGTTAGTCACTTTTTATATCAGTTCTTTCCCCCATGTCTGTGTCTCTGTTTGTGTTTCAGCCATATACCTAACCTTCTAATTGTATTTAGAATGCTATGATGTGAATATAGTTTGAGTTCTGGAATCTTGGTGCCCAACGGTGGTGTGGAGGTGACAGAATCTTTAATGGTGAGGGCTTAGATATTACCAGGTGGGTGGTTAGAACACTGGGAATCCTGTGCCTCAGACAAAATACTCATCTCGGGAGAAAACAGTTTCACTCCCATGAAAGAAAACTGTTAAGAGAAGAAGCCTGGCCAGACAGTGGTGGTGCACTCGGGAAGCAGAGGCAGGAGAATCTCTGACTGAGTTAAAGGCCAGTGCCTGGTCTACAGAGCGTGTTCCAGGACAGCCAGAGCTACACAAAGAAACCCTGTCTCAAAAAACAAAAGAGGAGGAGGAGGAAGAGGGGGAGGAGGAGGAAGAGGAGGAGAAGGAAGAGGAGGAAAGGAAAGCAGTCCCTGAAGCTTCCTTCTCACCTTGTAACTGTCCCCTCCCTCTGACATGTAATAGGTGTTCGTTAAATTTGAAATGGACAAGGCTATTCAATCTCAGACTTCCAGTTTTCAAAACTGCAAAGTAATTAAACTTTGTATGTCATCTAACCTTTAGCATTTTGTTACAGCAGCAGAAAATAGATCAAGACATTTGCCAACATTGAAGATTTATATCTGGGCATAGCAGTATGTACCTGTCTGTAATTCCAACATCTAGGAGACTGGGAACAGAGGGAGTCTGAAGCCACCCTGGGTTATATGGTATGTTTAGACCAACCTTGACTATACAGCACCCTCTGTCTCAAAAACAAACAAACAAACTCAAATAAGGGAAAGGGGGAGGAGGGGAGGGAGGGTGAACTGTGGTTGGTATGTAAAATGAATATATATAATATATATATATCCCAAATAATGATCCTTGTGTGTTTATATACACTAATCCGACCCTTTTTCTACTTTTGGTGTTTTCTTCTAAAGGGCCTCACCCGTTGGTCATTTTAACTTCTAAGTACATTATCTATCACCGGTGTAAAATTTGCCGGTTTTGCTAGGGGTGTTGGTAATTCCACCTGAGGCAAGAGAATAGAGAGTTCTAAGGCAGAATGAGCTACATAGCATGACCCTGTCTCAAAAACAACACACACACACACACACACACACACACACACACACACACACACACACACACAAACTAATAGATTTTTGTTCTTAGTCTTAAATTTGTTTATTACTAATACTAGAACTTTTAAAAAGAAAAAAATAGACTAATTAGCGTATATTTGAACCCGGAATAATTCATGAATCGGTAGCACGCAGAACCAGGACAAGTTCAGAGAACGCTGGGATGTGGGCGAGGAGTAATTCTTCTTCTCCCACGGGAACTCTCGCTTTATTTTTATCTGACATCTTAGCGAACTTCTCGAATACTGGAGGTGCCAAGAATTTAAGACACTCAGGCTGTGCAGCACCCACCACATTCAAGTTGAATGAAAATCCTACAGTACGCTGCGGAATCCTACTTCGGATCCGACCCATCAAAATAGGAACCCCTGTCTGGGGCTCGACCGGACGCGGGAACGCCAAATTCGCGTTCGGAAAGCGTTCTTGCTCTTCCACCCCAGCTCCAGGGCCCTCCTGGGGGAAATTCTCTTTCAATTAGAGGTACTAATCCCGTCAGTGTTCCAGGAAGGGACGCTGTTTCGAAAAGGTAATTGGCCCTATTTCGAGTTGTTTTAATACAGTGGGGGGGGGAAAAAAAAAAGAAAAGAAAAGAAAAAAGAAAAGCTGACCGTGATTTCACACAAAAAAATTTCAGTTACATGACGCACCCCCTTCAAGGAATATTGGGTCGTCTGGGCCGCCGTAGATTCGAGCGGAGCGCGCGTGCGCAGAAGCCTAGCGGCGGTGCGTCGGGTCAGCAGCTCGGAGGACTGCGGTAGGGACGCGTACCCTAGCCATGAAGAGCCGCTTCAGCACCGTTGACCTCCGCGCTGTGCTCGCAGAGCTGAATGCGAGGTACGGTGGAGCGGGCCAGCAGGCCCGTGCGCTAGGAGCGCAGGAAGCAGAGGGAGGCCGGGCACCGGGTGGCCGCGAGCCGGGCCCGGGATCCCCGCGGTCGTCCCAGTGCCCCGGGGATTGCTTAGGCCTGGGGACCGACCTCGGGGCCGGTGACCTCGGGGGACCCCAGGGTCGCGGGACCCCATGCTGCCTTGCCCTGGCTCTGGTCCGGCGCGATTCTGCCGGGGCGGCTTGGTAAAACTGGAGGTACCCGAGTGACGGTCATCGATTGCCCGGTTCTGGAGGCCTGGTGTCTTTTCAAAACTCACACACCCTTCAGCCCCAAAGGGAGGGAGCCGTGCCATTGATTCCGCGGCAGTTCTCAGGTTTGGACCTGTCTTCTGAGCGTGTCTCTTGCTCAGCTGTAAGAGATTAGTCGTATTTTCGTGGGGCTCGGCTACTCCCACCCCTTGTAATAAATCAGATTAAATTTTACTGTGTTTCTCCCAAAGCACTGGACGGTTTCTGATGAAGGAAGTTGTCTGGTGTTGCTGACGCCGACAGACCGTTTTTGTGCCTAAATGTCTACAGTTAATTTGGGGGCGGAGAACCTTACCTTAATAGGCGGGCCTGATATCCTATTGAACAGTTCCCCTTCTTCAACCTTAATAAATGACGGAAAGTTTTGCTTCAAGCAAAAGCAGGGTTTTGTTATATGTTTCTTTTTATCTTTGCAGCTTGCTAGGAATGAGAGTAAATAACGTTTATGATGTGGATAACAAGACATACCTTATCCGTCTTCAAAAGTAAGAATATTTTATAGGCTTATTTTTGGTAAATAAATATGACATTTTTTTTAACATGCACTTTAAGTTTTGTTTTTTTTCAGAGAGTTAAGCTTTGGCAAATTCCCTAAAGAAAAATTTGGCTTTCTCTTGAACAGACCCGATTTTAAAGCTACATTGTTACTTGAATCTGGTATACGAATTCACACAACAGAATTTGAGTGGCCTAAGAACATGATGCCATCTAGTTTTGCCATGAAGGTAAATTTTAAGTTTAAAGCTAATTTTTAAAACATTTACTGTGTGTGTGTGTGTGTGTGTGTGTGTGTGTGTGTGTGTGTGTGTGTAGGTGGAAACAACAGACAGGCACAAGTTGGGGCTCTCAAGTGAATGTCAGGACAACTTATAGGGAGTCAATTCTCCTGCTACATGATGAGGGGTAGGAAGTGAGGAAATCCAACTCAGATCCTCAGACTTGATGTATGTGTCTTAACATGCTGGTATAGCTAGTCTTTCTCTGTCCCTCCTGCCAGCTCCCAAATAACCATACTATTATTATGAAAGCTCAGCTGCTAGCTTTAGCTCCTTTGTAACTAGCTCCTATAACTTAAGCTAACCCACAGTTTTAGTAATCTATGTTCTCCATATGGCTTTTACCACTATCGCATTTTGTGTGTACCACTTGTTTGGCATCTGTCTGGCTTCAACATCCTTCTTCCCAGCATTCTCTCTACCCTGAAACTCTTGCCTAGTCATTGGCCATGTAGGTTTGATTTAAACCAATCACTGTGACACATCTTCACACAGTGTAAAGGAATATTCTACAACATTTTGACCTGAAACTTGCTTGTTGTTGTTGTTTTTGGGACAGGGTTTCTCTTTGTAGCCCTGGCTATGTAGACCAGGCTAGCCTCAAACTCAGAGATCCACCTGCCTCACTTCCCTGGCATCCTCAATGCTGGAACTAAAGGCATGTGGCATCATTCCCAGCTTGGAACTTGCTGTATAGACCAGACTGGCCTCAAATTTCCGATGATCTTTCTTCTTGTGCTAGGATTACAGTAGTTTGCCATCATGTGCCACTCAAAAAATTCTTGAGCTGGGTGGGTTTGGTGGTTCCTACCTGTAACCCCAGTGTTCAGGGGCTGAGTAGGATGGTTAGTCTGGGCTACTTTACTGAGTGACATTTTGCCTCAAAAACCAGAAAAGAACAAACTCTTAGTACTCTTATGAGTTAAGTCTATTTGTTTACTTAAATGATAAGATTATTTTCTTTGCAATAGAGCAGAAGGTATTTTATATAAATAGCTATTGGCATATGATATAAACAGGGTAATGCCCAGTATTTGGTAAATCAGTGACTGCCCTGCTTCTCATCATTATTCTAAAAGATAGAATACAAAACCACTGTTTCAGTTAAAAGTTATTAGAATAAAGGCTGAAGGATTTTTCCACCCACTGGGGCCTGGCAGGCTGGCTCTATGGACAGAAGCTACAAACCTGATGACCTGAGTCTGATCCCTGGAGAGTGTAGAAAACCTGTTCATGCAGGTTATGTACTGACCTCCACTGCACACTGTGGCAAGCTTGGTGCTACCCCATAGACCCCAAATAAATAAATATGTTAAAAAAGTTTTTTCCTCTGATTATCATTTGTAACCTTTTGTTTTATGACCATACTATTTTATTTAACATTTAAATATTCTCAATGGTATAAACATAATTTTCATAAACAAGTACCTGGTGGTTAGGAATTTACTTTTATTGCATAAATGTTTTTTTCTTCTGTTTCTTGCTAGTGTCGAAAACATTTGAAGAGTCGGAGATTAGTCAGTGCAAAACAGCTTGGTGTGGATAGAATTGTGGATTTCCAGTTTGGAAGTGATGAAGCTGCTTATCATTTAATCATTGAGCTCTATGATAGGGTAAGTTAAATTGAGAGGAGTAAAGGAATAGAGTAATATGCTTTGGTTTTCACTCCTTTCATTCAGTGTTATGTTTAAGGTGTTCATCATGTTCAACACTATCGTTGGTTTTGTTTTGTTTTGTTTTGTTTTTTTAATACACAATGTTTTGTCTGCATGTATGCCTGCATGCCAGAAGAGGGCACTAGACCATTTTAGGTGGTTGTGAGCCAGTATGTGGTTGCTGGGAATTGAACTGAACTCAGGACCTCTGGAAGAGCAGCCCATGCTCTTAACCTCTGAGCCATCTCTCCAGCTCTCAACACTATTGTTTTAATTGATGATATTAAGAGTTATTTTAGAGCGAGTGCCAGGATAGGCTCCAAAGCTATACAGAGAAACCCTGTCTAAAAAAAAAAACCAAAAAAAAAAAAAAGATATTTTAATTCTACATCTTTTGTTTTTTTGATACGGTTTCTCTGTATTGACAGCATTGGCTGTCCTGGAATTCACTCTGTAGGCCTGGCTGGCCTTGAACTCACAGAGATCCGCCCGTCTCTGCCTCCTGCATGTGGGATTAGAGGCATGCACCACCACTGCCCAGCAAATAAAATTTTTTTTTAAACTTGGAGATAACACCAAATTCTTGTATACTGTACACTTACTTAGTTTTTACTAATGTTATATAATATTTGTTAAACAGTGGTATATAATGTTAATTGAATTGTAGACTATCTTCATTCATGGTTTTTCTGTTCCAATATATCCCATTGATTTTAAGGGTGTTTCCATTTGAAGAATCTGAACAAGTAGGTATGCATACTGTCTAGGTTCTAGAAATCCAATTAGTGATGAATTTGGGGTGGATACTAAGAATTTATGTATGAGAGTGTGCACTTGGGATTTTGTTTGGTTATTGTGGTATCTGTGAGAGGTAGTTGTTGATACCTAAAAATGTCCTTTAAAAATTGCTTTTTCCTTTTTGAACCAGAATTTGACCTAGCTTTCATGTCTGGAATTTTGAGGATTGGTGCATCTAGGGTTGATTAGACTGAGTGTAAAGAGGATTACTGAAACTCAAGATCAACTCAAGATCAAATTTGTATCTGACATATACAAATTTGAAGGTCGAGGTTTCTGTTACTCCTGGTCCCGTAGCCGTTTAGTCTCAAATAAACACATTGAGGCTTATTCATTATAAACTATTTGGCTGATGGCTCAGGCTTCTTACTGGCTAGCTCTCTCTTAATTATTAACCCATAACTATTAATAACTATGTATTTCTACATGGCCTTCTCTTACCAGAGAATGCCCGGTGTCCTATCTAACTGGTGGCTCCTCTCTGCCTTCCTCTTCCAAGAATTCTCCTAGTCTGGTAGCCCCGCCTATACTTCCTGCCTGGCCTCTGGCCAGTCAGCATTAATTCAACCAATAAGAGAAACATATATTCACAGCATACAGGACATCCCCCATCACAAATTTATAATAAATTTGGACTGGTGAGATGACCCAGCAGCTAAAAGTGCATGCCATGAAGCCTGAAGACCTGAGTACATTCCCTGGAACCCATATAAAGGTGGAAGGAGAGAACCAACTCCACAAACCTGTCTCTAACCTTCACACACACACTGTGACACATTCATATGTCACCTCCATCACCACACATACAGCATATATATGTATACATTTGTGTATATGCATACACACACAAAAAAATTTAAAGATGTTTTAGTTATGACACATTTAGTAGGAGCAGCTCTGAGAAAAGTAACGTAAGATCAGAGGGTAGCATGGGGGGGTTATTTAATTAGAGTTTTAGTTTCAATTTGTTTGTTTGTTTGTTTGTTTGTTTTTCGAGACAGGGTTTCTCTGTGTAGCTTTGGAGCCTATCCTGGCACTCCCTCTAGAGACCAGCCTAGCTTCGAACTCAAAGCGAACTCAAAGGCGTGCACCACCAACTCCTGGCTAGTTTCAAATTTTATAAAAAAGATTTTTTATTAGCAAGGCACTGGTGGCACACGATTTTAATCCCAGCATTTGGGAGGCAAAGGCAGGCAGATCTCTGTGAGTTCAAGGCTAGCCTGGTTTGCAGAGTGAGTTCCAGGATAACCAGGGCTACACAGAGAAAACCTGCCTGGTTGCTTGCTTCAGAGCTCAGTTACAAATGTTTGTTAGCCACCATGAAGATCCTGGAATTGAACCCTGATCCTCTGGAAGAGTAACAAGTTATCTAAACTTTCTCTCCAGCCCCCTAATTTCTTAATGGATCTTTTAAAAAGATAAATTATTTTTTCATTTTTAATTATGTGTATTTGTGCACATGCACTCATGCATTTGAATGCAAATGATCACAGAGGCCAAAAAAGCATCCTCAGCTATCTCTGGGAATAGAGTAAGAGAGAGTGGTGAGTTGCCTGCCATGGGTGCTGGATACTGAACTCAGGTACTATGTAACCTGAGTTCTTAACCACGGAGCAATTTCCGCAGCCTGCTTTAATTTTCTTCCTCCCTTCAAAACAGGGCTCCCTATGTATCCTAGGCCGGCCTGGAATCTGGAATCTCGAATCTCCCTGCCTCAGCCTTCTGAATGTTGAGCTTATAGTTGTGCCTTACAACAGTTGGCTACACCACACTGTTGTCCTTTTTTATACATACTATGCTATTTCATAATTCTGTGCATTTGCATTTCATGTTCTCTTGACCTGAATTTTGTTTTTGTTTTTTTTTGTTTTTTCGAGACAGGGTTTCTCTGTGTATCTTTGGAGCCTATCCTAGCACTTACTCTGGAGACCAGGCTGGCCTCGAACTCACAGAGATCCGCCTGCCTCTGCCTCCTGAGTGTTGACTGAATTTTTTGAAACTTGGAACTTTTGTTGTTGATTTGTGAGACAGACTCATGTACTTGATTCTGACTTCAAGCTTGCTATGTATCCAAGAATTACCTTGAACTCTTGAATCTACTACCTTCTGTGTGCTGGGATTATAGGCATGTGACATCATGATTGGTTTTGGTGCACTTATTAAAGGCTCAACTGTTAGGTTTTCATAGTGGACAGGTAACTTATGCAGGAACCAGACAAAGAATATAAAGTTGCTGTAGGTTAGCTCTAGGTTGCTTCTGACTTGGAGTCCTTAGAATTTATTTCACAGCCTATTGGGTCAGTGCAAGGAGCCCTACTTAGATGTGCCTGGTGCTTCTGTTTTGCAGCTTCATTTCTGTAGCTATAAGTAGGTCTTTTGAGACATCTTTTTCAGTTTTTTGTTTTGTTTTGTTTTGTTTTTTGAGACGGGTTTCTCTGTGTAGCTTTGGAGTCTATCCTGTCACTCACTCTGGAGACCAGGCTGGCCTCGAACTCACAGAGATCCGCCTGCCTCTGTCTCCCGAGTGCTGGGACTAAAGGCGAGCACCACCAACGCCCGGCCCTTTTTCAGTTTTTAAGATGTTTCAAGACCGATTTGGAAAAACATTAAATTATATTTTACTCTATTGCAGGGGAACATTGTTCTTACAGATTATGAGTACCTAATTTTAAATATCCTAAGGTTTCGAACTGACGAAGCTGATGATGTTAAGTTTGCTGTTCGTGAACGCTATCCTGTTGATCATGCCAGAGCTGCTAAACCTTTGCTGACTTTAGAAAGGTAACAGTGTTTATACAATCTTATTGTATTAAAAAATAAACTAGGTTATATTTCAGAATTAGAAAAAATTCCATTAAAATGTTTACTTGTATAAACTGTATAAACATACATATAAACAATTACATTTTGTTTGTGGGTAGCAAATGTCTCCCTCTCTCTCCCCAACCCTTTCCCTCCCTCCCTCTCTCTCTTTTTAAGGCAAGCTATGACTGGCCTAGAACTCTTTATGTAAACTTTGAACTCACAAAGATCCACCTGCTTTACCTCCAGATGGCTAGAATTAAGGTATACACCACCATGCCCAGTGGTGTTTATCTTTTTATGCTACAGTTTGGGTTACTTAATGCTGTGTTTTCTTGCCAAAGTAAGGTGCTGACTTCACTGTTCTGAGAAGACAGGTACATTAGGCAGGCAGAGTGCAATGTGGGGTAGATGTTCTGGCTTATGTCGGAAGAAGTGAAAGGGTAAGGTGATGATTAATGACAGCTTCTCTGGCTGTCAGGCTCTGCTACCTGGTAGTCCACTTGGTGGACTTCGAAGCTCAGGATTCATCAGAATCAGTGGGAGGCCTTGCTGAACTGTAAACTGCTCCATTGTTGCCATTTCAGTAGCTCCAGGGGGGACATTTTAACAGGTTCTCTGGTTTGGGGGCTGCATCAAACAACAGAATCTTTACCCGTTCTTAGCAAATCTTTAATTAGGTGTAACTATTGCAGGTGTTCAGATATGGCATGTACATTTACAAACAACATCTAACTTTTATATAGAAATGCATCTTTCATGGCACATTGATGATCAGCAAGCAGTTCATGACTTTGTTGAAAAATACTGATTCCTTATAGAAAACCTGGATTTAAGTCTCAGGTTGCCATTCAAGAAGCTTCTAATCATGGATAAATTATGAGCTTGGCGTGCGTGCGTGCGTGCGTGCGTGCGTGCGTGCGTGCGTGCGTGCGTGTGTGTGTTGATGCGTAGTCTTGCTGTGTAGCCTAGTCCGGCCTTGAACTCAGGGTGTTCCACCTACCTCTGAGTCACATTTATAAGCATGTATCGACACACCCTGCTCTGGATTTATATATATATATATATTTCTTTTCAAGTCTCTCTGCGTGTGTGTGTGTGTGTGTGTGTGTGTGTGTATGTCTATGTCTATGTCTATGTCTATGTGTATGTGTGCGAGTGCTTGAGCCACAGAGGCTAGAAGAGGGCATCAGGTCCCCTGGAGCTGGAATTACAGATGGTTGTGGATGCTGGGAACTGAACTCATGTCCTCTGCAAGAGCAAATGTTCTTAAGCTCTGAGCCATCTCTAGCTCCATGAATAAATTACCTTTAGAACTAGTTTTTCATATCTACATAATAATTTGTTACATTTCAGAGTCTTCTAAAGATTAAATAAATGATATAGATAAAGGTATTATGAATGTAAATAATGCTATAAGGTTTATTAAATATAAGACAATAAAAAGTGTGCCAATTTTGTCCACAGATTGACTGAAGTAATAGCTAGTGCTCCTAAGGGTGAACTTCTGAAGAGAGTTCTTAATCCATTACTTCGTGAGTATTCCTGCATTTTGTAGTAGATGTTTGTGTGACAACACTTTTACAAATATATTTAAAAAATTTTTTTCTGGAAAGATACTCAAGTTCAGTTCACAGAGCCATGACCAGTGGTTCACAACTGCCTATAACTCCAGCTCCAGGGATCTGACACCCTCTTCTGACATTCATGGTTACTCACACACATGAGGCATACATTTACACAAACATACACATAAACAAAAATAAAGCATTATTTTTTTTTTTGAACAAGAAGTTAAAAGGAATCTTTTGAGTAAATATGGTTTTATTCTCACAGAAAGAAGTTTTTGTTTGTTTTGTGGTGCTGGACATTGAGTCCCGGGCTTTGTGATGATGAGCAGCTATCTACCACTAAGCCTCGTCCTGAAAGATGGAGAATTTTATATTGGTTAGATCTTATCTTAAAACAGTCCTGATGGAGCTGGGGATATAGCTTAGTTAGCAAGGTAATAGCATTCACAAAGCCCTGGGCTCAATCTCCAGCATTACATAAAAGTGGCCTGGTGGTACACACCTATAATCCCAGTACTCTTGTGAGGCAGGAGGATCAGAAGTTTAAGGTCATCAGTTGGCTTTGTAATCAGCTCAAGGCCAGCTTGGAATAGATGTATGAGCAACCCTGTTTCTCACATAATGAATACAGTGGCTGAAGAGATAGCTTAGTGGTGAAAGTGCTTACTGCTTCTAAGGATCTAGTTCAGTTCCTAGCACCCACATGTGGCTCTCAAATACCTGTAACTCTGGTTCTTGGGCTTCTGACACTCTTCTGGCCTCCATGGGCCAGATGCAAATAAACCTATGCACATACATAATACCATAAAAACACATCTTTTAAAAGAATAAAAGTGGTATAGAATGTTATCATTACCTCATTATTGTAGAATTCAGAGTATTTGCTTTTTTTTTCAAATATCTTTTGTTTAATAACCACTTAGACTTAGCTTAGTTGTTTGTATTTGTTTTATTTTATTTTTTTTTTTTTTTACAAAATTTGTGGACCTCAAGGGTGATAGCATCTGCCAGATATTCATTCTCTCCTGTCCCTCTCAGCTTTGCTAGGTCCTTTTGTCTGTTTAGTTTTGTTTGGTTTTGACACAGGCATAGCTCAGCTTGCCTTGAACTTGTTATGTAGCCCAGGCAGCCTCAAACCAGCTGACCTTCCTGCTGCAGTTTACTTTGGCAGGTTTCTATGGCTTTTGAAATCAAGCAGTTTAATTACTCTTAGCTCTTTCTTTTTGTCCTTCCGAAGCCTTTGACTATCCTTTGCATTTCATTCTACAGTTTAGGGTTAAGGTATTGCTTTCTACAACAACAGAAGCCTGCTAGGATTTTGATGAGGGTTGCATTGGTTCTGTGTGGAAAATAGCAATTTTAATTACAGAGTCTTAAGTTCATTTGGATCTTTAAAATTTCTGTGTTTTTATGTATAAATATTATTCTTAAATGTCTGGATTTTCTTTTTGTGTGTTGTTAGTTTTTAAAAATTACTGTTCAGAGCTGATAAAGTCATATGGTTTAGAAGACGTGTGTGTGTGTGTGTGTGTGTGTGTGTACACATGTGGGTTTTTTTTTTTTTTTTGGTCTTTCGAGACAGGGTTTCTCTGTGGCTTTGGAGGCTGTCCTGGAACTAGCTCTTGTAGATCAGGCTGGTCCCGAACTCACAGAGATCAGCCTGCCTCTGCCTCCCGAGTGCTGGGATTAAAGGCGTGCACCACCACCCAGCATGTGTATGTATTCTTTTAGGACTTCTTAGCATATAAAGTCATATCTCCTCTGAGAATAAAGTTGCTTTTTCTGTTTTAAACTGAATACTTTTGAATGATTATATCTTTAAAATACTTACTCTGTGTGGTTGTTTTATGGATATATGAATATGGTTTATCTTATTAGCCAGTTTTGTTTGTTTTAATTTAAACCTTTATTTTTTCTGTATTGTTTGATATTGATTGAATTCTCTATTTTACACCAAGCTATATCCTGGAGTCTTTTAGGTTTTTGTTTGTTCTCGGTTTTTTGAGACAGGGTTTCACTGTGTAGCTCTGGCTGTCTTGGAATTCACTCTGTAGACCAGGCTGGCCTTGAACTCACAGAGATCCACCTGCCTTTTGCTGTGATTAAAGGCAAAGGTCTAGTTTTTTTATGGCTCAGGGGTGTGTGTGTGTGTGTGTGTGTGTGTGTGTGTGTGTCTATGGAATTAGAAGAGAGCCCTGGATCCCTAGAAGTAGATTTACAGATGATTGTAAATTATCGTGTGGGTTCTAGGAACTGTACCTAGGGTCTCTGTAAGAGCAGTAAGTATTCTCTTAACCACTGAGCAGTCTCTTTTTAGCCCCCACTCACCCCTGTCATTTGCTGTGTGGTACAGCCGAATTCCAACTTGGGATCTTGATGTTTCAGCCTCTTGGGATGGCAACCATGTTCTAAAATGCCCATCATTTTTTAAAATCTAGTACCCAATAAAAATTATATATTATTAGGGTAACAAGATTTTAATATACTTGTACAGTGTTTTTACTTGTCTGTTGCTTTAAATAGTTATCATTTCTCTAGAATAGAAACTTTCTAATACTTTCTTCTACCTTTTTCAATTATACAATACATTGGTGTTATCTGTAGGATCTCTGTGAGTTCAAGTCACTCTACTATGCAGTAATATACCAGAACTTTCTAACTTTATCTAACTCAGTACCCACTGGTCAACTTTTCTCTATCCTGTCATACCTGTTCCCCTGATAGCTACTGTCAGTTTCTGAGTTTTAATTTTTTTAACTTTACATACTGTGAAATCGTGTAATTCTTGTGTTTCTATACCTAGTTTATTTCACTTAACGTTAATAGTGTCCAGTTCCATTCTTGTTATTGCAAATGACAAAAATCACATAATTCCATTCTTCTTTATAGCCAAATTGCAACAGCATTTCAGTGTATACCTCTTTTTTGGTATTTGAGATAGGATCTCTCTGTGTAGTCCTGGCTGTCTTGTGTCACTCACTCTGTCTTGTGTCACTCACTCCTCATTGTTGTTTTGCTTTGCATTTCGTGGATATTTAGTGATCTTGTACAATAATTTATTTTATTATGTGTCGATTTGTAGGTATGTGAATCTGTGTGCCACTGCCTATAGAGCTCAGGAATCAGGCCCTTGTGGAACTATAATTAGGTCCAGTTATGAGTTGCCTCATGTGGGTTCTGGGAATCACACTTGGGTCTTCTGCTGAACTATCTTTTCAACCTGTGTAGAACATGTTTTTCATAACTTGGCCATTTGTGTATCTTGAAAAGTGTCTTAAGTATTGCACACTTGTTAATTGGAACATTTTAGTCAATTTTTGGAAAACAAATCAACCTTGATTTACAGTAACAAATCCCTGCTGGCCATGGTTTATAATTTTCCTTATGATTTCTTTGTGATATCAAGGATCATGTGCTGAACAAGTGCTCTGTCACTGAACTACATTTCTAGTTAATCTTATATACGTGTTGCTTAATGCTGTTAAATCCTGTACCATACACTGATTCTCTGCTTATTGTAATTGCAAATTTCTCACATTACTTCAGGTCTAATTCTAATACCATTTGAGAAGAAGTAAAATTATTTTCACTGGCTATTTATATAGAGTAGGTTACTCATACTGAGCTACAGATTTATTCTGTATTTTAAATGGGAAGCTTTATAGGAAAATAGTAACAACAATACTCTTTAACTCTTTACTTTCATAGCCTATGGACCAGCTCTTATTGAGCACTGTCTTATAGAAAATGGATTCTCTGGCAATGTCAAAGTGGATGAAAAACTTGAAAGCAAAGGTATGTCTGCATGATCCAGACTTTGTACATTTTCATGTTTCCTTTTTCCTTTGATCCTTTTTCGTGGTACTGGAAATTGAACCTAAGGCCCCACAAGTGCTAGGAAAATGTACTGCTGATAAATACCTCATTTATCCTCTTTTTTTGATTTGAGTTTTTTGGAAATAGGTTTCTCCTACATTGTAGTGTAGTGTCATCTTGAACTCTGAGTCTTCCTGCCTCAGCCTCCTGTGTGCTGAGATCATGTGTGTGTGCTAGCACACCTAGCCTTGCCTTCCTTTTTAATGTGTATGAGTGTTTTGCTTCCTATGTATCTGTTGGCTACATGCTTGCCTAGTGCCCTGGAAGGCCAGAAGAAGGTGTCATATCTCCTGGGACTGGAATTACAACTCATGTCAGCCTCCATGGTAGCTGCCGGTAATTGAACTTGTGTCCTCTGGAAGAACAGCCAGTGTTTTTTGTTTGTTTGTTTGTTTGTTTTTTGAGACAGGCATTGGTGGCACACGCCTTTAATCCCAGCACACAGGAGGCAGAGGCAGGTGGATCTCTGAGTTTGAGGCCAGGCTGGTTTCCAGAGTGAGTACCAGGATAGGCTCCAAAGCTACACAGAGAAACCTTGTCTCAAAAAACCAAAAAAAAAAAAAAAAAAAAAAAAACAACAACAACAAAGTGAAACAACTGTATCATTTTATTAAGCACTTACATTATTTCTTAAATACTTTTACTGTTTTTTTTTTTTTTAGTTTTTAAAAATTTGTGTATGTGTGTATATACGCATGTATTTGCACACTTGATAAGTGTTAGGGAGCAGGACATGCCACATAGCATGTATGTGGAGATTTAAGACCACTTTGTAGAGTCTGTTCTGTTTCTACCTTTATATTAGGTTCTGGGGAATAAATTCATGTCTCTAGGCTTGTGCAGTAAGCACCTTTACCTATTAAGCCATCTCATTGGCCTGTTTTTTGTTTTTATTATTAATTACATCTAGTATGTTTGTGTGCGTGTTCAGTGGACAGCTTGTTAGGAGTTGGTCTTCTTCCTTCCACTTCTGGATACCTGGCAGTATCACAGTTTTTTTTTGATAGGGTCTTACTGTGTATAGCCCAACCTGGCCTTGAACTCATGTTGTCCTGCCTCAGTCTCCTTAGTGCTGGTAGTAGAGGCCTGTACTAATGTACTCAGCCGCCTTTCTGTTACTGTTTTTTAATAAATAAACTGAGCCAGGTGTAGTGGTGCTGCATAGTGAGACCCTGCCTCAAAAAAACATAGATAAATAAATAAATAATACAGTTTTTTCTTTGTTTGTTTTTCCAGACAGGGTTTCTCTGTGTAGCTTTGGATCCTGTCCTGGAACTCACTTTATAGACCAGGCTGGCCTCAAACTCACAGAGATCACCTGCCTGCCTCTGCCTCCCGAGTGCTAGGATTAGCTGCATGTGCACCAACGCCTGGCATACATAGTTATTTAATAATGATTCATCTACTTGATTGGCATTCCTTTTCCCCTTGTTTTTATTTCTCCATTAGATATTGAAAAAATACTGGTTTGTGTACAGAAGGCAGAAGACTATATGAAAGAAACAGCCAACTTCCATGGAAAGGTAGCAGCATCATGTAAATAGTTACTACTATGGTTGTTTATATGTATATGTTTATTGGGGAAGGTAACATAGCATTCCAGAGGTTTGACAACCTGCAAGAGTTAACTACTTCCTTTTACTGTGTGTGTCCTAGGAATCCAACTCAGGCTCATCAGGCATGGTGACAGACACCTTTTCACATTGATCCATCCCACCAGCCTTGTATTATTTTGATTTTATTTGGATTTTCAGAAATAAAATATCTTTTATCTACTTATTGTTCTAACGTAGAGTTTTGTTTTGTTTTTCTGTCTTTTGGGGGGTGGTTTCGAGACAGGGTTTCTCTGTGGCTTTGGAGTTTGTCGGAATTAGCTCTTGTAGACCAGGCTGGTCCCAAACTCACAGAGATCCATCTGCCTCTGCCTCCCAAGTGCTGGGACTAAAGGCATGTGCCACCACTGCCCAGCCTTGTTTGTTTTTCTTATATGAGGTTTGAACCCAAGACTTTGTACATACAAATTCATTCTATACCATTGGACTATACACCTAATTCTGGAGTAGTCTCTATTTTTGTATTGCTTTTTGTAAAAAAAAAATTTCTATCCTTTTTCTTTTATAGAAAATACTGTATTGGGACTCAAGGTAAAATTAAATTGATAAGACTCTTGCCTACAGTTCACTGAGCCCTGGGTTTGTTCCCCAGCACTGCATAAATTAGGCACTATGAGTACATGCCTGTAATCTCAGCACTTGGGAGGTGGAGGCAGGAGTTCCAGGTCATTCTTGTCTGCATAGCAAGTTCAAAGCCAACCAGAGCTAAGCAAGTCCTCACTTACAAAACCAAAGAAGCAAAACCCACAAAAACCAATATCAGTTGAGGGATTTGTGTAAAAGAAAAAAAAAGTTTGACTTTTTAAAAGGTTTAATTATGTGTATGTATATGTACATATGTGAGTGCATGTCACATATGGGACCCTTGGAGACAAAAGAAGTTGTCAATCCCTTGGAACTAGAGACTCATTGTGGGTGCTGGGAACCAAACTTGGGTCCTCTGGAAAAGCAACAAGCAGTCATAACTGTTGAACTCTTACTCCAGCCAGTTTTTCTTTCCTTTTACAAGGTCTTGCTATGATGCCCAGGATGGCCTTAGTACTCAAGATTTTCCACATCAGCCTCCCAAGTGCTGGGTTTATAGGCAGGTATCACTATACCTGGATAAAATGTTTCATCTTGAACTGATTTTAGAGAAGCATTCTTTATTTTGCCAGCAGTTACAAAACAAACAAACAAAAAAAGGCGGCTTATGGTCTCCTCATAGTTAATTAGAAAATTACTTCATTCTTTAATATTTTTCTTTCGTATTCAAAGTGTACCTTTAATTAAAAAAAACAACAGTCAATGTGTCACTCTTTTGTTAATTGTGACTGTAGATGAGTCTAATATTAGTTACCTTTTGCTTTTTGTTTTGATAGGGTTATATAATCCAGAAAAGAGAAGCAAAACCAAGCCTAGATGCAGATAAACCAGCTGAAGACATACTCACGTGAGTATGTATTCATGGGTCAGTTTTCTTTGTATGCTAATTAATATTCTTAATTGTGATATAATAAATATGTTTTACAGGTATGAGGAATTTCATCCTTTCTTGTTTTCTCAACATTTACAATGTCCATATATAGAATTTGAATCGTTTGACAAGGTGGGTTTTCTAGGTCTGTTTTGCATTAGTTAACATGACATGAATTTTAAGAATTGTTATGAAGTCTTGGGGTTGGGGGTGTAGCTCAGTGTGAGTGCATGCACCAAGCCCTGAATTTAATCCTCAACACTGCAAAATAAATAAATAAGAAAGAAAGAAAGAGAAAGAAAGAAAAGAAAGGAAATGAAACTCAGAAAATATTCATGCCTTACAGTCAGTGTGAATCTGGGGATTGATTAAAAGTGAATACAATTACAGATACAACTATTAAAAACAGTTGTTGCCATTTTTATTATAAAGATAAGATCAAATATTTGACTTTGTTTTATTCTTGACATTGTTAGCTTCGTCATTGGAAATGTGGTCAGATCCAATGAGGTCACATGGTATAAAACAGGCTAACATTGTGTGTGTGCGGGAGGTGAAGTAGAGACCATGCTTTTTTCTCTTTCCTTACAGCCAATTATTTGTCTTTTTTCTTTTTTAAATAAGGCTGTGGATGAATTTTATTCCAAGATAGAAGGTCAGAAAATTGATTTAAAAGCTTTACAACAGGTATAGTATTATTTAAAATGTTTATATTAGACTAGCTAGTCAGAGTAGTTTGGAGGTAAATATGTTTTCACTTAAGAATAAGCTGCTTTCTAAACGAATGGAACATTGTGTGGGTGTTCTCAAATCAGATTCCCTGGAACTGGAGCTACAGATGGTTATGAACCATTATGTGGATGCTGAGAACTGAATAGTCCTCTGGAAGAGCAGTAAGTGCTCTTAACTCTTAACCACTGAACATCTCTCCATCCCAAGTGTTTTGTTTTTGAGATAGGGACTCACTGCAATCCTGGCTAGTCTTGACACTCGATATTTAGACCAAGTTGGCCTCAAACTTGGAGATCTGGGATTGAAGGCATATGCATGCCCCCATGACCTTCCCCTCTCTTAGTTTATGATAAAAGCCCAGAGGAGTCTTATTGAGAAGTATGCCCTCACTCCATCCTCTCGCTTTTATTCCATCTTCACATCTTTCTAAAGGCAATGGAATCTAGTGGGAGCATTAGCCTATTATATACCCTAGTATGACTCAGCAAATTTGAATCAATGCGGAGCTTCTCAAACCTGAACATTATGAATCTACATTATAAGGAACATGTTACATGGACCAGAGGGAAAAATGTATTTTCTGTACTGTGTCTTCATTGTAAACTGTGTTGCTTTTCTTAAGCTGCTTTAAAGCTAGGTCCTTGTCTGTTCTGTGTGATGACTCCTCAATGAGGATTTTATATGCACCATTTTTCAGCATATTTGACCATGTTTTTAGAGCGTGTGCTATAGATATGTTTCTTTTTCCTTTCTAATTTTTATTTATTCTTCTCTCATACAATATATCCCAAAGTCACTTTTAATTTGGAAGAGATTTGATTTTTTAAAAAATTTTTGCCAGCCAGGTATTGGTGGCGCACGCCTTTAATCCCAGCACTCAGGAGGCAGAGGCAGGTGGATCTCTGTGAGTTTGAGGCCAGCCTGGTCTCCAGAGCAAGTGCCAGGATAGGCTCCAAAGCTACACAGAGAAATCCTGTATCAAAAAACAAAAATCAACAACAACAAAAATTTGCCATAGGGCCTCAACCCCAGATAAAGAACTATGGCAACTATGGAATGTTGAGAATGGGAGAAATGGTCTCCCCCAGGAAAAACCCCTGAATTGGTGTCTAATCCCAGGGGGCAGCACTGAGGTCATATACATACTGGTGGTATTATGTGGACTGAACATGTTGTATTTTTGTATTTGGCATGGGGGTGGAGTGTGTATAACAATGGTTGAAAGAAAGGCTGTGAGTTTGAAAAAGAGCAAAGGGGGTGCATAGGAGGGGCTGGAGGGAAAGGGGAAATGATGTAGTTTCAAAAAATAAAAAGTTGTTATCAAAAAGAGAGTTAAGGGGTTAGAGAGATGGCTCAGAGGTTAAGAGCACTGGCTGCTCTTCCAGAGGACCTGAGTTCAATTCTCAGCAACCATGTAGTGGCTCACAACCATCTGTAATGAGATCTAGTGCCCTCTTCTATCATATAGGCATGCATGTAAGCAGAACATTGTATACATAATAAATAAATAAATCTTTTAAAAAATTAGTTGTGCAAAGTTTCAAGTTATATGGATGCTTATATACTCTTCCCTTCTGTTTTAAAATAGTACAGTTTCCAAGCATGTAGTTAAATAAATTGCATCATGGAATTGCCACATGATGGCAGCACTTTGGCTAGAGAACAGATGTTTAACAAGAATACTCATTAATATTATTATATTTTTTTATTTTTTTGAGACAGGGTCTATACATAGCTCTGGCTATCCTGAAACTCACTGAGATTGACCTGCCTCTGCCTTCTAAGTGCTGGGATTAAAGGCATGCACAGCAAAACTCACTATTTTAGTTATTATTTAGATTTTTAATATTTAGATTTATTTGTTTTATAGGTATGAATATTTTGCCTCCATGTGTGTACCTTTGTCGCGTACCTATCCCCACTGCATTAGGGCACCAATTTATAAGCAGCTAGATCAACACAATGATATTGAAAGGGTTTCAGATATTTATATTAGGGCTGCACATCTGGTAGTATGGATAAGGTATTCCAAAATCCAAAACAACTTCATTATATGAAATACTTCTGGTACCAAACACAGGTTTAAGGACTCTCAATCTATACCAACAACTTTTTGTGGTAATCACTTTTAATAGTTACCATTCTTAAAAATTAAATCTTTTAACAATTTTGTCCAACATTTAAATAATTAATTTGTGCCTTTATAAAGTTGATTTTAATGGGGTGGTGGTGGCACATGTCCTTAATCCCAGCACTGGGGAGGCAGAGGCAGGCAGATCTATCTGAGTTTGAGGTCAGCCTGGTCTATAGAGTGGATTCCAGGACAGCCAGGGCTACATAATGAGACCCTGTCTTGAAGAAAGAAGAGAAAAAGTTGATTTTAGATGTATTCATTTTATGTGTATAAGTGTTTTGCCAACGTGTATGTGTATCACATGTGTGCCTGCTGCCAATGAAGGGTCAAAAGAGGGTATCAAGATTCCATGGAACTGGAGTTACAGATGGTTGTGAGTCACCATATAAATTCAAGGAACTAAACCTGGGTCCTCTGGAAGAAAAGCAAGTATTCTTAATCACTGAGTCATCTCTCCAGCCCCCAGTTTATACTTTTAAAGAACTTACTGGGAGACTACATTGATGGTTTAATGGGTAAGAATATGCATAATGCCTGTCCAGAGTACCCAACTTCGTTTCCCAGCACCCATGCTGAGAGGCTCACAACTGCCTCTAACTCTAATACTAGGGAATTTGAAGCCTCTTCTGGACTTCATAGGTGCTACACTCACATACAGAAATCCACACATGCACACACATAAATGAAAATAAAGTCTTTAAATACATATTTTATGTAAGAATTTGGCTAGTTGGATGATAATGGGGGAGGGGGTTGGCTGGGTGGCACTGGTGCACGCCTTTAATCCCCAGCACTCCAAAGGCAAAGGCAGGCACATCTTTGTGAGTTTAAGGCCAGCCTGGTCTAAAGAGAGTTCCAGGACAGCTAGTGCTGTTGCACAGAGAAAAACCTGTCTTGGAAAAAACAAACAAAAAGAATTTATGAGGATGTGGAGAGAACTCATTTGTTAAGAGTACATACTGTCTTGGAGCGGACACAAATTTAGTTCCTGGGACCAACAAAGGACTGCTCAAAATCACCTCTGACTCCACTTCCAGGGGATCCAGTGTCCTCTTTGGCCTACATAGGCACCTGTAATCAAGTATACATTTACACACACACAACTAAAATAAATTTTTAAAAAATTTCATTTGGAGCTACTGATCTAATTCAATGGTAGAGTGCTTTCTTTGCATGAGGACCTGGGTTTGATCTCTAATGCTACATAAGAAAGAAAAACTTATAAAAATCTTAGATTTTTGCTTGTTTGAATAATGCCAAGGGGATTGGGATAGTGCTTTATATATAGTTTTCTTGTAACCAAAGTGCACGTTCTATACAGGGACTGGGAGGTAGAGAGAGGTTATCTCTCAGTATGATGTTTTTAGAGGTAAGACTTGAGGGAGTGAACTATGGGGAAACTTCTTTTTGGATTTTCAAGATAGGGTTTGTTTTTTTTTTTTTTTTTCCTTTTTCTTTTTCTTTTTGGTTTTTCGAGACAGGGTTTCCTTTCTCTGGGTAGCTGTGTAGACCAGGATGTCCTCGAACTCACAGAGATCCTGCCTCTGCCTCCCAGGTGCAAGGATTATAGGCATGCACCACCACCGCCCAATAAGACAAGGGTTTTTCTGTGTAGTGCTGACTGTTCTGGAACTCAGAGATCTGCCTGCTTCTACTTCCCAAGTGCTGTGATTAAAGGTGTGCTACCATGCCCAGCTTGTGGGGAAACTTTAAGCTGCCTGTGTGACATCATTGATAGGTAGAGGAACCATTAGGACAATAAGTTTTAGGAAATGAGAGGTAGAAGTGCTGTGCGTTGAAAGAAATCTAACTTTTGAAAAATCCGTTTTGTTCCTGAAAGGAAAAACAAGCACTGAAGAAATTAGATAATGTTCGAAAGGATCATGAGAACAGATTAGAAGCTCTTCAGCAGGCTCAGGTATTATGCCTAGCTTTTCCAAGTCTTTTCTGACTATGATAATCTCAGCTGGCATTATACTAAATACATTTGATTTGTTTCTTAAGGAAATAGACAAACTGAAAGGAGAGCTAATAGAGATGAACCTGCAGATAGTCGACAGAGCCATTCAGGTAGTCCGAAGTGCATTAGCCAACCAGATAGACTGGACAGAAATTGGCGTGATTGTGAAAGAAGCACAAGCTCAAGGAGACCCTGTTGCAAGTGCAATCAAAGAACTAAAACTGCAAACAAACCATGTTACAATGCTGCTACGGTAAGTGTGCGCCTTACCAGTTAGTGCTTGCTTTTATTTTGTTAATTGCTCATTGTATTCTTTTAATTTTTTTCTTTGGGAATTCTTAGAAATAGGAAATATATAATTAAATCATTTCTAATTTTATTGAGGAAAATTTAAAATGAGAAGTGATGTCATTGACATTAGTGAAATACTATTGAATATTTTTAATAGAAATCCATACTTGTTATCAGAGGAGGAAGATGATGATGGTGATGCCAGTGTTGAGGTCAGTGATGCTGAACCACCAAAAGGGAAAAAGAAAAAGCAAAAGAACAAGCAGCTGCAGAAGCCTCAGAAAAACAAGCCACTGCTTGTCGATGTGGATCTCAGCCTGTCAGCCTATGCCAATGCCAAAAAGTAAGCCAATGACCTATTAATTCTCTTTAGCTTTTATTTCACTTGTATGCAGTGTGTGCACCAGTGTGTGCTTGGGGCCAGCCAGAAAAGGGCATCGGGTCCCCTAGAACTGGACTTACAGATGGTTTTGAGCAGCAGTATGAGTAACAGGAACCAAACAGGGTCCTCTGGAGGAGCAGCAGTGCTCTTAACTGATGACTCATATTTCTCCCCTAACTATAAATTCTTTGTAAAATATTACCTGTGGAAATCAGTCGGATATTAAGAACAGGTGTCATTTTGCCTGTTGTATGAGAGACTTTCCTTGATATATGTCTCTTCACCCCAGAAAGAGAATCCACAACAGACTAAAGTCTAACACACACACAGACACACACAGACACACAGACACACAGACACACAGACACACACACACACACACACACAGACACACACACACACACACACACACACACACACACACACACACACACACACACACACATCTTTTCACCCAGAAAAGGAATCCACAACAGACTAAGGTAATGGTTGCACTGCAGTCTCACTTAGGGAAGCAGTGAGTGACTTAGAGGAGCAAAGATAACGCAGTTGTGTCAGTGAAAAGCCCACTTCAGCAAAGGTGATGCCTCAGGAAAACTGTCATCTGGAGCCCTGTGCTCAAGTTAGAGATGCCTCAACAGTTCCAAGGGATCTCTTGAAGTCCAGCTGGCAGTCTCCTCCTCCAGCAGTTGTTACTGCTCCTCTAACCTGGAGGAGATCCTGATGCACCTTACTGCAGGCTACAGGTGAAGTGTGTTCACTTCTTGGGTCTCTTAGCAACCCCCTCCTGGAAGGGAATGTTTCAATTTGTAGGAATTTGCTACAGAACACATTAATATACTTCTTTTGGTAAAAATTAATTGTGTGCTCTATACAACTTGGTGCTATATGACCTGGGACTGTAGAATTAAAAATAAAAACTAAAGAAAGATTTTACTTAATATTTAATATAGATTTATTTTTCTAGATATTATGATCATAAGAGATATGCTGCTAAAAAAACACAGAGGACGGTTGAAGCTGCTGAGAAGGTAACTTGATAGAATGATTATTGTTTTCTGCAGCTTTAATGACTTTTTCTGTTTAAGTGGGGTTTTCTGATTTAGAAATCTCTTTCAGCTATAACAGCTATAATTTTGCTTTTTTGTTTTGTTTTGTTTTGTTTGTTTGTTTTTTTGAGACGGGTTCTCTGTGGCTTTGGAGCTTGTCCTGGAACTTGCTCTTCTAGACCAGGCTGGTCTCAAACTCACAGAGATCTGCTTGCCTCTGCCTCCCTGGTGAAAGGCATGAGCCACTACCGCCTGTCTGAATCAAGTATTTCTACCCCCTGAGCCATCTTGCCAGTCCCACATTCTTTTGTTTCTCAATTTAGTGTATAACCAGAACCTACTGGATACTGTATCACTTGACTGTAATTTTAGGACTTGGGAAGTAGAGGCAGAATGGTTATGAGTTCAAGGTCATCCTAAGCTGAATGGTGAGTTTGAGACCATGGTGCGTGCATACACACACACACACACACACACACACACACACACACACACACACACACACACACACACACGGTGTAAGCAGAATTTGAACAAATTTTCCTTTGGTTTAGTCCTTGGTTATCTGTATACACATGGGTAAACCTTTTCTCCCGTTGCAGTCTGTTCTCAGCTTAGCAGCCACAAACTAACTCCATCATTCTTTCCTCCACTCAAAAGCTTCCAGTTTCATCCCATCTTAATACAGTTGAGAGCTGTTTTCTTGGCTATGAACCCTGTATGTCCTGTTTCCTTTTTACCTCATCATCACATGCTCTTTCTGGCTACACTGGAATCCTAGCTGTTCTGAAACCATAGTGCACTGCTGTTCTCAGGATCTTTGCACTTGCTAGTCTTCCTAGCTGAAATGATCTGCCCTCAGATTTTCAAGGTTTTATCCCTCTGTTTGTTCATTTACATGGCTGACTAAGTGAGACATCAGAGAAGCCTTTGCTGACCATTTATGCTAAAAATAATGCAGCCCTCAATCTACTGTTTTTCTTAACTCCTCAAGTGATATAAAATTATTTGAAGCCGGGCGTGATAACACATACCTTTGGTCCCACCCGGCACTTGGGAGGCAGAAGCAGGTGGATCTCTGTAAGTTTGAGGCCAGCCTGCTCTGCAGAGCAAGTTCCAAGACAGGCTCCAAAGCTACACAGAGAAACCCTGTCTTTATAAATCAAAACAAAATTTTTATTTGAATATTTGTCTGTTTATCCTTTAAAATCTAAGCAAGCCCATAAAAGTATAATTGTTGCCAGGTGTAGTGGCACAGGACTTTAATACCAGCACATGGGAGGCAGAGGCAGGTGGAACGCTGTGAATTCAAAGCCACCCTGGTCTACATAGTGAGGTTTACATGATGAGTCCAGGCTATCCAGACCTACATTGTGAAGCAGCACAAAACAAGAACAACAACAACAAAAATTATCATTGCTGGTTTGTTCGTTGTTGCATTCTAGTCTCTAGAGATTGTCTAGAACAAAGTAGAGGCTTTAATTTCTATTAAATGAGTAACTTCATTGATCTAGCCTCTATAATACAGGCTAGCCTCACACTTGTATATCCAGGCCAGCCTCAAACTCTGGATCTTCTTGCCTCTGTCTCTCAGGTGCTGGGGTTATAGGAGTACACTACCATTCCCAGCAACAAGAAAGTTCTTAATTTGTAGGTGCTAAAAATTTGTGTAGAGCGCTGGGCGTTGGTGGCACATGCCTTTAATCCCAGCACTCGGGAGACAGAGGCAGGCGGATCTCTGTGAGCTCTAGACCAGCCTGGTCTACAAGAGTTAGTTCCAGGACAACCTCCAAAGCCACAGAGAAACCCTTTCTCAACTCCCCCCCCCCAAAAAAAAATTTCGTAAAGTAAATATATGATTCATTTTATTTCTTAGGTAAATCTTTTATTTTCCATTATACGTGTACTTGTGTACAAATCAAGTCACTTTATGACATAAAATATTTTTTTCTGTTATTTTTTTGCACATAGTACACATATGGAAATTAGAGGACAACTTGTAGGCACATGGGATCAAACTCAGGTCAGCAGGCTTGGCAGCAGGTCCTTTACCCACTAAACCATCTCATGGGCCCATAAGAACTATTTCTTAAGCCAGGTGTGGTGGCAAATTCCTATAACCCACAAGGCTGAAACGGGAGGATATTTGTGAGTTAGAGACCAGCCGAGGCTGATCTCTAGTGAAAGCTGTCTAAAGCAATTTGTTTTGCCATTGTGTGCTTTGATGTTATGTAAATACATCCTAAAATTACTAAAACTTTTTAAAATAAATAGGCGTTCAAATCAGCAGAAAAGAAAACGAAGCAAACCTTAAAAGAAGTACAAACAGTGACTTCTATCCAGAAGGCAAGAAAAGTATATTGGTAAGTGTTCTGCTCTTCTTTTTTTAAAGATTTTATTTATTAAGTATACAGTCTTCTGCCTGCATGTGCAGGCCAGAAGAGGGCACCAGATCTCATTCAAAGTGGTTGTGAGCTACCATGTGGTTGCTGGGAATTGAACTCAAGACCCCCGGAAGAGCAGTCAGTGCACTTAACCTCTGAGCCATCTCCCCAGCCCCCTGTTCTGCTCTTAAAGTTTAGTTTTTCTCTTTATCTGAATTATATGTGTATATTATTTGGAAAGTCAAGCAATTATACAGAGCTAGCTATAAAACCAGTAGTCCTATTATTTATTCTTCATTTTTATCCCATTGCCTGTTCTCCCAAGGAAACTACTTTTTAGTTATAGCTCTTTCTATTTATTTGCCTATTCATTTATTTATTGTGTGGGTATGTAAATGGGGAAATGTGCCATGGAGCACATATGGAGGTCAGAGGACAACTTTTAGGAGTTGTTTCTCTCTTTCCACCCTATGGGTCCTGGGAATTGAACAAGTTGGATTACAAGTACATTTACCCCAAGCCATCTCTCCAGCCCCTACATTTAGCTTTTTTAGGTCAGACTTTTGTATACTCCTGTCTCTCTCTGCAGTAGCTTGTAATAGCTTCATGTTTTTTTTGAAGTGGGGAGAGGGTGGTTTTGGCTTTTGGTTGTTTGTTTAGTTAGTTGGTTTTGGGTTTTGGTTTTTTGAAACAGAGTCTCTCTGTGTAGTCTTGACTGTCCTAGAACTCACTCTCTAGACCAGCTGGCCTTGAACTCACAGAAATCCGCCTGCCTCTGCCTCCTGAGTGCTGAGATTAAATCATGTGCCACCACACACACACACACACACACACACACACACACACACACACACACACACACACACAGTGTTCCCCTCCCCCCAGCTTGTTTTTGTTTTTGAGGTGAGGTCTCATTTTACTGCCTATGTTGGTCTTAAGCATCTAGGCTCAAGCAGTCTTCCAGCTTTAGTGAACACCCCCCCCCCCACACACACACACACACACATCCTTATCGTGGTCTGCCTTTCACCCCCAGGTCTCCAACCCTTGATCTTGGATGCACTTGGCAATCTGCCTACAGCCTGAGCTTTAGCTCTGGCTCCTCAGTCATCCCAGCAGTTGATGCTTTGTGTACAACTTGTCTGTGCCTTCTGCAATATGTAGAGCTCTTTCTCACCTCCCTCCCCTCATAGCTTTTCCCTTTAGAATTCATGGATATGAGTTAGTGAAAATGTTTTAGTCTGTCATACTGGATACTTTTTGAGCCCTTTTAGTTTGGAAACATAAGTTCTGAGATAGTTTTTTCTCCGTGTGTGTGTGTGTGTGTGTGTGTGTGTGTGTGTGTGTGTGTGTGTGTGTGTGTACACTTGTGTGTGGGAGCTGGCATTCCTGTTGAGGTCAGAGGACAATTTGTGGGAATCTGTTCTCATCGTCTATGTAGGGATTGAACTCAAAGGCAAATGCCTTTACCCACTCGGTCATCTTTCTGACCCCTTTATTTTATAGTTCTACTCATGTATTCCTTTTCTGTGTTTTGCATACAAATTTTCTGAATGGGTCTGCCAATTTTCTTGCATTTTTCCAATTTTCAATTCTGCCTGCTTTCTGTACATCCTGAGTGATGTTTTCAACTTTATTTCTCAGTTCTTCCACAGAATTTCTTATCTGACCTGTCTCTATTGTATGTGCACACAGCTGTGTACAAGAGAAGTCAGGAGACTTCTGTTGCTCTCCACTTTTGGTTTTTGTTTTGTTTTGTTTTGTTTTTTGTGACACAGGGTCTTCCATTGTATTTCTGGTTGGTCTGAAACTCACTAAGTAGACAAGGCTGGTCTTGAACTCACAGATGTGCCTACCTCTGCCTCTGCCTCCTGAGTACTGGGATTAAAGGTGTGCGCCATCACACCTGGCCTCTCTAACTTACTTTTTGAGACAGGACCATTCACTGATTCTGGAGCTCTGCATTTTGACTTGACCAGCTGCCCATCAAGCCTCTAGATCGCTCTCCCCTCCCCTCACCCTCTCTCTGCACTGGTGTTACAGATGTGTGCTGCCTTTCCTTGCTTTTAACATGGGTACTGGGGCTCCAAACTAAGGTTCTTGTGCAGTACTTTACTGGCTGAGTAGTCTCCGTAACCTCTGGTCATGTTTTAAGAGCTGCTTGGTTGGTTGGCTTCTCCAAGTACTTGCTGTAGAAGCTCTGATTTATGTATTACTGTTTGTTGTTGTTTGTTGATAGAGTCCTATTCTGTAGCACAAGCTTCCTAGAAATTCATTAGGTAGACCAGGATGGACTATAACTTAGAGCAATCCTCCTGACTCTATAGACCAAATGCTGGGAATTGATCCCCACACTCTATATGGTGTTTTTTTTGTTTTTTGGGGGGGTTTTGGCCCTATCAATTATATCTTCTCTAAGGGGTTAAATTTTATTTTATTGTATGTATTTTAAAGTATACAACATGAAGTTTTCATATATTACATGCATAGTGAAATGATTATCACATCCAAGCATATCCACCATATGCTTAGTGTGGTGGTACATGCCTGTAACCCCAGCAGTTTGGAAACTGAGGCTGAAGATTTGCCATGAGTTTGTGAACTAGCTTGGACTCAAGAACAAGTACTAGGTCAGCCAAGTCTTCAGAGCGGATCCTGGCTCAAAACATAGGTGCTGGTGAGATGGTTCCGTGGGTGTAAAGGCTGTTGCTGATAATCTGAGCCTAAGCTTAAGGAGCCCTCATATACCATGGTCCTACAAGGTGCTCTCTGACCTTCACTTACATGTGGTCATACACACACAGACACTAGATGCATAAATGTAAAGAGAGGTATAAAAGGGAAGTGTCTTATCTATTATGTTCCATCAGTGCCAATTTTGTTTGTTGATAATACTCTCAGCAATTTTCCAGGGTACAATAAGTTAATTCTTTTCCTTTTCTCTTCCCTCTGTCTCTCTGTCTTGACATGGTATCACTGTGCAGCTTTGGCTGTCCTAGAACTCACAGAGAGCCACCTACCTCTGCCCCGACACCCAGTGCTAGGATAAAAGGTGTGCACCACCACACCTGACATTACAATTCTAATTATTAATTATAGTCCTCATGTTGAACATTAGATCTACAAATTTGTTCAGCCTCAATGACTATAACTCCGTAACCTTAGAATTATATACACCCCCCCTCCAGTTTTCATAGTAGAGACATCCATTCATATCTGGTGCTCCCTGTTTGTCACTCACATTTCAGAGTAGGATATTAAAATGCTAATGAGATATTCTCAGGTTGGTTGGCTTGTGATATGATCTGTGTTAACTGTTGTCTTTAGTTTTTTATCCTTTTATTTGTTCTCATCTTGCAAAACGTTTTTGTTTTTGTTTTTGTTTTTTTTCCTGTCCTGCTTGTAAGGTGAAGACTTGGCCGTCACAATCTAAGGAGCCCATTGGGAACAGTACATGGCCAGGAGTGGTAGCATCCATTATGTTAGACATTCATTGTTTCTGTTTTATTTCTGCTTAATGTATGCTATGTATGTTCCCTCGCCTTCTATTGGCATGAGAAAGGGGGACTACATATTTAGTGCTGGAAAGAAGACAGAAAACTATTTGAGCAGACTTTTAACCAATCCTTTTTGTTTGTTTGTTTTTTAAGATTTTTTATTTATTATGTATACAATGTTCTGCCTGCATGTATGCCTGCAGGCAAGGAGAGGACACTAGATCTCATTATAGATGGTTGTGAGCCACCATGTGGTTGCTGGGAATTAAACTCAAGACCTCTGGAAGAGCAGTCAGTGTTTTTAACCTCTGAGTCATCTCTCCAGTCCCCCCAATTTAAAACTATTTCTTTAAATTGCTACTTTTCTTTGTTTTGAGACAGGGTTTCCCTGTGTAACCCAGACTAGCCTTGAACTTGTGATCCTTTTGACTCAGCCTTTAAAAATTTGTGCTACCACATCTGATTTATGTAGACATTTTTGAGTTTTATATTGCAAAAGTTGTTGTTTTCCTGGGTTCTAGTGTCATTTTAGGACTCAGCTTCTTGAGTATGATTGTTTCTCGTTTATCAAGTTTTTGTTACTTTCTTTGTTTTTCTTTCCTTTCTGCTTAGTTTGATTACATCTCTAAATTGATCAGATTTACCTATAATTTTCGTTTTTTGTAGTGTTCTTCTCAGGTAATCACATCAAGGTCATGGTGCCTCATAAAATAATCTAGAAATGTTCTTTTTGGAGTTGCTTTAAATGTGGATTGAATTTACCTGTAAAATGGAGTAGTCCTGAAGTTTTCCTTATAGGGAGGTGTTTCAAAATCATGGTATGGTGGTCACACCTTTAATCCCAGCACTCTAGTGGATCTGTGAGTTTGAGGACAGCCTGCTCTTTAGAGTGAGTTCTAGGACAGCCAGGGCAACACAAAGAAACCCTGTGGGGGGCAGGGTTCTGTTACAAATTTGGATTTTTTTTTTTTTTTTCTTTTTAGACAAGGTCAATCTGTCTATCTTTGACTGATCTGGAACTCATTGTGTAAGCCAGGCTGGCCTTGAACTTGCAATTTTCCTGCTACGACCTCCCGAATACTCTAGATTATAGGCCTGTATCACCCCACTATGCCTGACTTTCTTTGTAGAATTTTGCTGTTTAGGGCTGGAGGGATAACTCAGCTGTTAAAGGCTAGGCTCACAACCAAAAATATAAGAATTTTACTGTTTAGATTCTCTAGTTTTAGTAAGCAGTGTTTTTCTTGGAAAGTTTATAATAATTTTACTTAAGAACTTAATGTAATTGTGGATTTGTCCATTTTTCCTTTTCTGCCACTTTTGCTTTATATGAGGCTATAATTGATACAAATGTGGAACTCTTAGTCTAGTTGGGCTTTTTTTCATTAGTGTGTACATGATCTATCTTTTTTGTATCTTTAGTTCAATCTTTCCATAACTTATAGTTTTATACATCCACACACACACAAGCATGCACACACACACAATGCACCATTACTACTATTTTCTGGCCTGATATCTTTATCGTTTGACATTTTGTTAATGTCATAAAAACATAGGTTCAATTCGCAGAACACACATGGCAGCTAACAACTGTATGTAACTCTAGTTCCTGGGGACCTGACACCCTCACACAGACATACATGCAGGCAAAACACCAATTAAATAAAAATAAATATATTTTAAAAAGAAAAAAATGTTAACTTTATTTTTTCTCAATTTGATAGGTTTGAGAAATTTCTGTGGTTCATTAGCTCAGAGAACTATCTAATTATAGGTGGTCGAGATCAGCAACAGAATGAGATCATTGTGAAAAGATACTTGACACCAGGTAAGCTTAAAACCTGTGACATTTTTTCTTAAAACATTTATCAGTTATCTCACTAGTAGGCACTGGTTTTCATCTTGTACTCTTATTTGACAGAAGAATTAGAGGTTTAATGCTGTGGCTTACAATTTATTGAAGAAGTCTTTGCTGCTTCTTGTTAAAGTGGGTATTGCAAAGGTACTATTGATGAGCTAGTCTGTGCTGTTGGACTTCTCATCCTTTGCTGTATTTACAAAAAGTTTCCAGTTTTCCAAGTGATGGTAGGTCAAACATTTAAAGCTTGGTGTTCAGGTGCTAAGGTTTGTGACCATTTGTCCAGTTTTCAGACTGGGTGTGTAGTGCATGCTTGTAGTTACAGCTGCTAGAGAGGCTAAATCAAGGGGACTACTTGACCCCAGAAGTTCCAGAATAACCTAAGTAGCATAAAGAGACCCTGTTTCAAAAACAGGAAAGAAGCAGGCTTCTGTGGGCACCACATGCAGGTAGTTCAGTTGCACATGCAGGCAGAACAATCATGAACATAAATTTTAAAATAAAGTAAAAATATAGAAGAAGGCAAAACAAAAACCAATCAACCAAAAAACAAAAAAATAGGACCTAAAGTATCATTTCCCATTTGTCTTTCTCAAGGAGACATTTATGTCCATGCTGATCTTCATGGAGCTACCAGTTGTGTGATTAAGAATCCAACAGGTAATTTAATTCAAATATCTGGAGTTTTCCTTCCTTAACATTGTTTTTTATTTTCAGTTATGTATGTGTGTGCGTGCCTCTGTGTGCTTATGTGTGCATGTGATCATTTATGCAAGTGCCCATTGTGTCCAGAAGAGTGTTGAATCCCCTGGGTAGAGTCACAGTCATAGAGACATAGCCAGTTGGGCTCTGGGGACTGGCTCTGGGTCCTCTGCCAGAATAGTGTGCATTCTTAACTGATAAACCATCTCTTTGGCCTCCTGAAAACATTTTTAATGTTCCTGATAAGCAAGGATATTCAGCTCCCAGTACTGCAAACAAAAAAGAGATGAAGAAAGATTATAATGGTATGTGAACATTCTGTGAGTGTGAGAGTCATAACATCTGTGTCTGGCAATTGTGTCTTCTAATACAAGAAGGAAAACCATACAGTAATGGGGTGGGTAGACATGGGTACACACAGTAATATTTGGAAATGTCAACATCGAAAATGAATAGAACAATTAAACAGTCAATTAACAAGGAAATAGAAGACTTGAATAGATTGATAACTAAACCTGTCTCTAGAACATTGTCTAACAACTATCCAGAGAACATTTGTCTACATAGATCAGATGATAGAAGAAATAGAAGATTGAAAGAAATTCATAACAAGAGATTAAAACACTTAATAAATAAAATTCCAGCTAGGCAATATTGATGCATGCCTTTAATTCTGGCAATCAGGAGGCAGAGGCAGGCAGATCTCTGTAAGTTAAAGGCCAAAGTTTTGCTCTGTGAGTTAAAACAAAAGTTCTAGGACAGCTAAGGCTACACAGAGAAACCTGTGTTGAAAAAACAAAACATACACAAAGATAAAAGAAAATCCCAGACTCAGATACCTTAATTGATTAACTATAGTAATCTTTTATTATAAAAAAAAATACTAGTGCTTTAAAAACTATTCCTCCCTAATAAGAGAGATGGGAATACTTCCTGATTCATTCTGTTAGCCGGTATTTCCTAGTCATAAAACCAGTTAAGTACATCACTAGAAAAACAGCAGCATCACTTAGAGTACAGACACAGAAATCCTTGACAAGGTGTGAACAGCCTGAATTTAGCAGCATACTGAAAGGGTTATACAACATGTGCTTTATTCCAGGGTTTCTACAATTGATGTAGAAAAACCATTTGGTAAGCTGGGTGTGGTCATGCACATATGAAATCTCAATTCTCTGGAGGTTGAGGCAGCAGGATCTCCAAATTTCAGGCAAGACTAGACTCTATAGTGAGATTTTGACATTAGAATAAGTCACTTGATGTGAGAGGGCCCAGCCCATTGTGGGTGGGGTAGCCCTGGGCTGGAGTTCCTTGGTGCTATAAAAGAGCAGGCTGAGAAAGGTAGGATGAGCAGCACTCCATGGCCTCTGCATCTTCTCCTTCAAGTTTGCCTTCAGGTTCCTGCCCTGTTTGAGTTCCTGCTTTGACTTCTCAGTGGACTGTGACACTGGATATATAAGCCAAGTAAACCCTTTCCTCCCCAAGCTGCTTTTTTTTTTTTTTTTTTGGTCTTGGTGTTTTATCACAGCAATAGAAGTAGAAATCCAAACTAAACCACAATAAAATGAAATTCAGAATCTTCAAATTGACAAGAAGTAAAACTCCTGACCCAAACTGTCTTATGTGTGTGTGTGTGTTTACTTTGGTTTTTGGAGACAGGGTCTCTATATGTGGAGACTTACTATGTAGACCAGGCCAGCCTCAAACTCTCAGATATCCACTTGCCTCTGCCTTGTTTGCCACCAGGCCCACCCTTGTCTTTATATATATACATATGTAAATATGGACGTTACCAGAATTTTAGAGTTATAATAAGCAAGCAATAATGTTCACACAGCCTGTGATGAGTACACAAATAATTTGTAACTAAGCATGGTGGCATGGGCCTGCAATTCCAACAGTTGTGAAGTAGACCAGGAGAATCAGGTGTTCTTAACCAGCCTGGGCTATGTGAGACTCTGTATCAAAAAAAAGAAAAGAAAATACATTGTATTTCTGTATACTGGTGTCTTAGTTACTTCTCTATTATTGTGATTAAAACACCATGACCAAAGCAACTTACTAAGGAGCTTAATTTAGACTGAAATTTCCAGGTTAAGAGTTTTTGACTAGCCAGTCAGTGGTGGTGCATGCCTTTAATCCCAATACTTGGAAAGCAGAAGTAGGCAGATCTCTGTGAGTTTGAGGTCAGCCTGGTCTATAGAGTGAGTTCCAGAACAGCCAGGACTGTTACACAGAGGAACCCTGTCTTGAAAAACCAAAAAAAAAAAAAAAAAAAAAAAAAAAAAAGTTTTTGATGATAGATGTCACCAAAGGCATAGTAGCAGGTGACTGGAGCAACAGCTGAGAGCTCACATGCAGATCCACAAACAGCAATCAGCAAGTACATTGGGGAGGCAGGGGGCTTTTGAAATCTTAAGTTCATCCCCAGTGACACACCTCCTTCAAAAAGGTTACACTGACACACACACCCCACCCCATCCTTCCCAAACAGCCACCAACTGAGAATCATGTATTCAAATGCCTGAGATTTGTGGAGGGGCATCTCACTGAAACCACCACAGCTGACAATGAATAAACTGATAAACCAGGCAGAATAAAATTTAAAAAAGAATAAAATAAGGGATGTGAGGATGTAGTCAGTTAGTAGAGTGCTTGCCTAACATGCATTAATCTCCAGTGCCACATAGACCAGGTGTAATGGTACAGGCCTATAATCCTAGCATTCAGGAAGCAGAGGGGAAAGAATCAGAAATTCAGGGTGACCCTCAGCTACAGAGCAAGCTTGAGGCCTGCCTAGGCTATGTAAGACCCTATCTTTAAAAAGAAAGAAAGAAATAGGGGCTATGGCTCAGTGGTACAGTACTTTTCTAATGTGCATGAAGCCCTGGCTTTTCTCCATAATACACTTACCAAGATAGAGAAGGCAATAGGTAAAATCTGTAAAATTTTAAAGTAAAGAAAGCCAGGTGTGGCAGATCCGATCTATAATCTCAGCAGAGGCAGGAAGACCTCTAGGCTAAATGAAAGGCTGCATATAATTCCATGTATCTGAACTTGACAAAATAGGGACAGAAAGTAACTTAGTGATTGCAGGTAGCTGAGTTTTGGAAGGTTGCATTTGGAGAGTTGCTAAAAAATGTTATGGAATTATATAGTGATAGTGGTTACACTACATTATTTCATGTGCTCATGAGTGTGTGCACACAAATAAGTGTAAAAAAATAAAGTAAAATAAAACAAAACTTTTGGTCCCTAACCCTGGAACTACAGGTAGGTAGGTAGGTAGAATCTTGAAGTAAATATTTATTTATATGATTGAAACTGTTGTACTAATTATAACTTTGACATCTTGCTCTGTAGAAACCCTGTACTTTGGTATTAAAACATAGCATTGCTGTTATAGGAGAACCCATCCCTCCACGGACTTTGACTGAGGCAGGCACAATGGCACTTTGCTACAGTGCTGCTTGGGATGCACGAGTTATCACTAGTGCTTGGTGGGTGTACCATCATCAGGTAATAAGGGCTGTGGTCCATTTCTTAATCTCTTAAGAGCTATACCTCATTACAAATGGTTGGAATATAGAAGGCAGACAAAGTATCTACCTTGATAAAGTTGATGTTTAAGCAGTAGAGAAAAATATATGCATACCAGGTAGCAATTGCTGTGAAGAAAAAAACAAAATTTCTCATTTGGGTTTTTGAGGGTCTCTCTATGTAGCCTTGGCTGGCCTGGAACTTGCTATGTAGACCAGGCTGGTCACAATGATCCACCTGCCTCTGCTTCCCAAGTGCTGGGATTAAAGGTGTGCAGCACCACATCTGGCTTGAGTAGATTTTCTGAATTCTCTTTTGCCTTTCCAGAAACTAGGTATAACTTGTATTTTGTGTAGTCACTTGGTTTTAGTGAGTATCCTCCCTTTTTTTTTTTTTAAAGATTTATTTATTTATTGTATATACAGTGTTTTGTCTGCATTTATGCTTGCCAGAAAAGAGGGCACCAGATCTCATTACAGATGGTTGTGAGCCACCTTGTGGTTGCTGGGAATTGAACTCAGGACCTCTGAAGAGCAGCCAGTGCTCTTAACCACTCAGCCAGCTCTCCAGCCCCATGACTGGCCTTCTTTATGTTCAGTGCTGTTTTGTTTGTTTGTTGTATGCCTTTTTGATCCTGTTTTGCTGCACGGGAAATTGAACTTAGATATTCATGCATTCTAAGCAAGTGCCCGTAGCCCTCCTTATTTCTTTTATTTTGTGATGACATCTAAGTTCCTCCAGCTGGCATTAAACTCACTTTCTATCCCACATAAGACTTGAACTCTCAGGCCTCCCACCTTCGTCATCCAGGTAGCTGGGAGTATAGGCCTCCCACCAAGCTCAGCTATTTGATATTATTCTTTCATATTTGACTTCCCATTGCAAATAAATCCACATTTTCAAGAATTCTATTTGATAATGATATACTAATTCTACAAGAATCACAAATTATGTGATAGGATTAAAAAATATCATCCTTGAAGTTCATTTTATATTTATATTATTTGCTATTCTGTAAGATGGTTTTAGGAAATTAATATACTTGAGGGAAATACTTCATACCTCTACTATTAACTATAATGGTTTTCTAACTTTATAACTAATAAAGATACACTCAAGTTTAGAGAATTCTCAAATGTGTAAATTTTTAGGAACAAAGCTCCCTCACTTTGTTTTACCAAATTACATTTTAAAAAAAAAAAATTTTTAAGGATTTTATTATGTATACAGTCTTCTGCCTGCATGCCAGCAGAGGGCACCAGATCTCATTCAAGTGTTTGTGAGCCACCATGTGGTTGCTGGGAATTGAACTCAGGACCTCTGCAAGAACAGTCAGTGCTCTTAACCTCTGAACCATCTCTCAAGCCCCCAAATTACATTTTTTTAAATTCTGTTAATTCCTTCTACAAAAGCTATTTTAGCAGCTGGGGAAGTGGCTCAGTCAGTAAAGACCCTTGTCATCAAGCCTGTTGACCTGTGTTCAGTCTCTGGGACCCAAATGGTGGGAGGGGAACTAACTCGTTGCAAGCTGTCCTCTGATCTCTATAGCACGCACGCACTCACGCACGCAAAATTAAATTGTTAAAGTTTGGGATCTGGAGAGATGGCTTGACTGTTAAAGAGTGTGTGCTGCTTTTGCAGAGCACCCAAGGTCAATTCCTAGCACCCACATTAGCAGCTCACAACTACCTGTAACACAAACTCCAGAGGATCCAACCCTCTCTTTGGAACTCAGCAGGCACCTGCACTCATGCACATACTCACACACAGGCACAGACATAATTAAAAATCTTTCAAAGCCAGTCATGGTGGGAGATCCCTTAATCCCAGCACTCTTTTGAGTCTGAGGCCAGCAGCCTGGTCTACAGAGTGAGTTCCAGGACAGCCGGGACTACACACAGAGAGAAAATCTGTCTCAAGAAACAACAAATTTTTTTTTCAAAATATTTTTTAAGGAAAAAAATAGCTGTTTTACTACCAAAAAGAATCCCAGAAAAGGATTTTAGTGACTGTAACTTTATCTTCCAGTAAGGTTTTATTCTAAGCTTTTTTCTTTCTCATTGTATGCTATGCTGGAAGAAAAAGCTAGTTCCAATCCAGTCTATGGCATTTTATTGCAGTAGTAGATCTTTTGTTATTTCTTCATTTATATATGTTGTCAAGTATATCTGTCATTGGAAAGTTAAATCTGTGTCTGCAGTGTTGAGAATCTTTGCTAAATTGCAGTTTTCAGGACTTAAAATGGCTTGCTTGAATATGATTATTTCCTCCTCTTGGGTAGAAAACATCTTAAAAGAACATCTTAAGAGTCTGAAGATGTAGTTCAGTTGGGAGAGTGCCTTTCCAGCATGCACAAAGCCCTGGCTTAATCCCAGGTGCCACTTATAGGAGGCAGGGTAGGTACAGTGGTAACCCTAGCGCTCAGGAGGTGAAGGAACTAGAACTCAGGGTCATCCTCAGTTACAAGTTTAAGGCCAACCTGCCATGACAGAGCCTGTGTCATTTCTTTAGATAAGAATGTAATACATTGTTGTGTTCCTCAGGTGTCTAAAACAGCACCAACAGGAGAATATTTGACAACAGGAAGCTTCATGATAAGAGGTAACAGTTAACATGAAAACTATCCCTAATTTGGATTACGGAGGCAAGAATCATAGATATTCTTGAGTAGAATGGACTGCTATAATTGGACATACTAATTTTGTTAGGAAATAAGGGAATTTTTGCCACGGCATGGCAAATTCAGCATTTGTCATCATACATTTACTGATGAAAATGTATTTCACATAGTTGGGTTATAATATAACTATTCCTATACATAATAGTAAATATTTTAAGTGCTTATGTTCTGGTACAAGATAAAATGGGTCTAATCATTGGTATGTAATATTTTCAGACAAAATGTGGAGAAAACTGATTTTTATAGTATTAATGTGTATTATCTTTTGTAGGAAAAAAGAATTTTCTTCCTCCTTCATATCTAATGATGGGATTTAGCTTCCTTTTTAAGGTACTCTTCACTTTCTTTGGGCTTATTTTATCCCCTTACTAAAGTTCAGCAGTGAGGAAGAACTGTTTCTCCAGGTAGATGAGTCTTGTATCTGGAGACATCGAGGTGAACGAAAAGTCAGAGCACAGGATGAAGACATAGAAACACTGACAAGCTGCACAAGTGAACTCATGTCAGAAGAGATGGAACAACTAGGTAATTGACATGTTATAATAAATTGACTTGTGATTTGTGTGTGCTTGTTTGTGTGCACGTGTGTGGGGAGCCAGAGACAACACTGGGTGTTTTTAGGCACTGTCCACTTTCTTTGGAGATAGGGTTTCTTTCTGGTCTGGAGCTTGCTGATTAGCAAGACTGGCCAATGAGCCTATCCCTTACCATCATTGTTGGGATTACAAGTGCGTGCCACCATACCTGGTTTGTTACTGATCTTCCACTCATGTGGTTTCTACAAATCTAGCTTATATCCTTGTTTCTGAAAGGAAGAACTTTACCAACTGAATCTTCATCTTCCCAGTCAAGCTTGTGATTTTGTTTTAATCTTGAAAAGATAGCACTATGTAGCTCTGGCTTGCCTAGAATTGTCATATGGATCAGGCTGGCATTGAACTTGCATCAGTCCTTTTGTCTTTGTCTCCCCAGTGATAGGATTACAGAAAATTCACCATGGTATCTAGCCAAGCCTTGCGATTTTCACTCTCTAGTTTTATTTCTAAATCTGAAGAAATTGTGTCTCTTCTGTGATAACCAGAATTTCAAAAGTAGCCCAAAGTAGTATCAATTTTACTGAATTTTGTTTCTGGAAACACTAAATATGCTCTTTTTTTTTTTAAAGATTTATTTATTATGTATACAGTGTTCTGTCTGCATGTGTGCCTGCATGCCAGAAGAGGGTACTAGATCTTATTATAGATGGTTGTGAGCCACCATGTGGTTTCTGGGAATTGAACTCAGGACCTCTGGAAGAGCAGCCAGTACTCTTAACCTCTGAGCCATCTCTCCAGCTCCAAATATGCTCTTTTTTTTTTTTTTTTTTTTTTTGTACTACGGTTGAAGAAATATTCTGATGAATTAAAACTAGTTAATTAAAAGCCCGGTGGTGGTGGCACATGCCTTTAGTTCCAGCACTCGGGAGGCAGAGGCAGGCGAATCTCTGTGAGTTTGAGGCCAGCCTAGTCTTCAAGAGCTAGTTCCAGGACAGCCTCCAAAGCCACAGAGAAACCCTGTCTCCAAAAAAACCAAAAAAAAAAAAAAGTTGGTAAATAATCAAAATACTTTTGGTAAAATTTGAACATTTAATGGGATATCTTGTAAATATATTTAACTGATAAACTTGGATACATATGAATTAACATTTCTGTTCCGGTTTAGGAGTTAGAAATGATAGGAAGATGAATCTATACCAAATATGATTTTTGTTTTGTTTTGTTTTTGTTTTTTGAGACAGGGTTTCTCTGTGCAACAATCCTGGCTGTCCTGGAACTCACTCTGTAGATCATGCTGGCCTCAAACTCACTGAGCTCCGCCTGCCTCTGCTCCCAATGCTGTGAATAAAGGTGTGTGCCACCACTGCCTGACTTAAGTATAATTTCTTACATGGGAATTTTGGTTCAGGCCAGGCTTTTGACTGTCATCCTGACTCATTGAAAATCAGTTTTCAAATGCTAATATTACAGGTATAAGCCTATATGCCCAGCTTTCGTTGATTTTTATTTGCTTTACGTAGAGAGACCTATCTCCCTAAGGAACCTAGGGAAAGGGTACCCTGAACTACTTCTATAGTTATTCTCTCTTCTAGGGTCATTCATTGTTGGAATCATATTGCATTGCTAAATTTAAAACTACTACTGTGTTGTTAGATTCTATTGATTGATGCCTACCATGTCCCTCCCTGTCATAAAGTGATATAAAGAACAATAATATATATTACTTAATTTCATAATAATCCTTGAAAGATAGCAATAGGACCCAGTTACTAATATTAGCATTCTTTTCACATAAGTGTGAAGTTAGTTATATAATGTATGTTGGTTTTCTTTTACAAATTAATAAAACTGCAGAATTTATACAACTGCTTTTATTGTCTTGCCTTTTGGAAGTAGCTGTGACAGACAGTTAGGTTTGTTACAGAAATAATAGTGATGTCCGTCTGTGGTAAAACGATGTTGGAAGTCATGTAAGGACTATCCTTTTGTCAGAATAGCATATAACACATGGTGGAGATGACCAAGAATTTTTCTGGCGACCTTTTGGGCAACCTAGGAATCATTGGGATCATCCAGCCTCATTGGGACTTGCATACTAACTTTTCTATGGAATTCTACAGAAGCCGGTGACAGCAGTGAGGAAGACAAAGAAGACTTACATGGAACTCCTGTAGAAGTAGAACTCCTGACTCAGGCCAGTCAAGAGGATGCTGCTGTTCAGAGTGGCAGAGATGAATTAGGTGAGGAATTAATACAGGAAGAAAGCTCTGAAGATGGAGAATCCAAAGAAGTTACAAAAGACGAAGAGCCCGTTGATGAGATGAAGGGTGAGGAGGAAGACACCCTGGATTATCCTGACACCACCATTGACTTGTCCCACCTTCAGTCCCAGAGGTAACTTAAAAGAATTGAAGTTTCTTTTTTTTTTTTAAGATTTTATTTATTATGTATACAACATTTATTATGTATATGCTTCCATGTATATCTGCACACCAAAAGAGGGCACCAGATCTCATAACGGATGGTTGTGAGCCACCATGTGGTTGCTGGGAATTGAACTCAGAACGTCTGAAAGAGCAGGCAGTGCTCTTAACCTCTGAGCCACCTCTCCAGCCCCCTTGAAGTTTCTTTTATAGACTGGAGATGATGTTGCGGGAACCCCTATAAAACAGTAACACTAAGATTGACTTCACTACTTTCACCCACTCGCAGGGTTATTATTATTATTCAGGTCTTTTTATTTAGCATTTGACTTGTCTCTTGCTAGAAATTCCCAGGACCAAAGGAGAAAAGTACATAAAAAGGAGACAGAGGGGATAAAAACAGATGAAGAAGCATGGAGTGGGGGTGGTGCAAAAGGACACATAGAACCTGAAAGAGGAAAAGAGACTACAGTGAGGAATTACTAGGGGACCTCGGGAGATATGGGAAAGAGATTCTACTAAAATGTTTATTTGAAAATTCTGCAGTGAAGGAAGGGCTGGGGAGATGACTCAAAAGAAAACATATTGCTTTTATATAGAGTACCTGAGTTTGGTTCTCAGCACCCCTGTTGGACCACTCACAGCTGCCTGTGTCAACTCCAGGGAATCAGGGCTGTCTTCTGGCTTATCTCCACTCATTTGCACATAGCCACATACAGACACATATACATAATTAAATATAAATCTTAAAGCTGAGCAGTCAGTTCCAAAACACTCAGTGCTACACAGAGAAACCTTGTCTAACAAAAATCAGTCTGTGGGGGTGGGGCTGTTCAAGACAGGGTTCCTCTGTGCAGCCCTTGCTCTCTTGGATCTCACTTTGTAGACCAGGCTGGCCTCAAACTCACAGACATCCAACTGCCTCTGCCTCCCGAGTGCTGGGAGTAAAGGCGTGCGCCACCACGGAGGATGGTAGTTTTTTGTTGTTGTTTTGTTTTTGTTTAAGCATTGTTATTGGAGTTTTAAAACATGGCTTAGAACTCAGACAGACCATTATGAAGTTTTAAGATGTCTCCTTGGCAAGCCACCCTGTGTTTAAGAATGGTTTCTTTCTTAAAAAATGGAGTATCCCTTTCACAGGGTTTCAGTGGAGATTTTAGTGCACAGCATTGAGCCACAGCTCAGAGTTGAGATTTCAGCTCTACAAGTGGGTGTAGTGCTGCCTGCCTTAAGTGGGAAGAGCAGAAGTTCATGGTCATCCCCCGGTTACATAGAGTTCAAGGACAGTTTGTCTCTAAAAGAAAAAGATTGAACACATCTCAGGAAGGATGTGTATCAAAGCATGGGAAGATGATTCGGTTGTATTTTGTCAAATTTGAAGGTTTGTAGAATTATAAGTAAGAAAATGGGGGAATTTTAAGACTGTAACTGTGAATGGCTTTTGTAGGCTAATAAATTCCTTTGTTTCCATAGGCCTCTGCAGAAACTGGCTTCAAAAGAAGAACCTTCTAATTCAGTAAGCTATTTTTAAAGTGACGTTTTTAAAAAATTATGTTTTTCTGAATAATTTTCTTTTAAAATTTACTTTTTGAAAAAATAACAGTAATGGTCTCATGATTCCTTGTTTTTGTTTTACTAGAGTGACAGTAAATCACAGAGCCGAAGACATTTGTCAGCCAAGGAAAGAAGGTAACAGTTACATGGCTGAGTCACGTTTTAAAAATTGACAGCTGGGTGATGAGATGAGTCACAGGGTAAAAATGCAGGCTGTATGAGCATGACAACCTAAATTCACTCCCCAGGTCCCACTGACTCCGTCCTGAAAGTTGTCCTCCTACCCCCACATGTATGCCGTAAAGGGTGTGTCGTGTGTGTGCATCACACATCATCTACATAGGAAAACGGATAAGACAGTTAAACTTTAGAGTAACTAGCTGACACATATTGGATGATTTTGAAGATTAAACATCACCAGAATTTTTTTGTTTATTTTATCTTAGGTTTTTTGTTTGTTTGTTTTTCGAGACCAGGTTTTTCTGTGTAGCTCTGACTGTCCTGAACTTGCTTCTATAGACCAGGCTGGCCTGGATCTGAGAGATTTACCTGTCTCTGCCCCGCCTCCCTTGTACTAGGATTAAAGGTGTGCATCACCACCTTTGGGACTCAGCAGTTAAGAATACTGACTCTTCTTTCAGAGGTCATGAGTTCGATTTCCAGCAACCACATGGTGGCTCCCACCCCATCTATAATGGGCTCTGATGCCCTCTTCTGGCATAAAGACATGCATTCAGGTAGAGCACTCACATACATAAATAAATAATGTTTTTTTTTTTTTTTTTTAGATAAATATTTAAAAAGGAAAAAAGGCATCTATCACAAAGACTTTTTTTTCCCCTCGAGACAGGGTTTCTCTGTGTGGCCCTGGAGGCTGTCCTGGAACTAGCTCTTGTAGACCAGGCTGGTCTCGAACTCACAGAGATCCGCCTGCCTCTGCCTCCAGAGTGCTGGGACTTAAGGTGTGCACCACCACCGCCCAGCTACCAAGACTCTTTATGTCCAACTCTAATGTGGTTTTTGTATTCAAGACTCATCTGTGGTAGGTGAGATAATAAATATTAAAACAGACCTTTTATTATGTAAACATGTACAGTGATTGTAGGACATTATGGATACAAAGCACTTGATTTTTTTTTTAATTCCTTTATAGTAGTTGTACAAATTAATAATTTCACTGTGATATTTCTATACCATGCTTGATCTTTTTTAATAATTTATTTCTTAAATTTAATGTGCACTGATGTTTTGCCTGCATTTATGTCTGTGTGAGGTATTGGGTCCCCTGGAACTGGAGTTACAGACAGTTATAAGTGTCACGTGGGTGCTAGGAATTGAACTCAGGTCTTGGGTAAGAACAGCCAGTGCTTTAACCATTAAGCCATCTCTCCTTTTCTCTCCTACCCTTTCTTGCCCTTCCCTCCACCCCCCCTTCAATTCTAGGATATTAATAGGAATAAATAGAAATTCTTAAAATTGACTAGGAAAATTTTGTATAAAACAAAATATTAGGGACTGGGGAGATAGCTCAGGTAAGTAAAGTATTTATCAGGTAGGCATAAGGACCTGAGTCCTGATTCCTAGTCCTCATGCAGAAAGCAGAGCACAGCAGTGGGCACCTGTTGTCTCAGCACTAGGAGGTTTCTTGGGGCTTGCTGGCTGGCCAGCCTAGTGAGAAACCAAAAAGACACGGAAACTTGAGGTTCAGTGGGAGATCCTTCCTCAAGGGAAAAAGGCAGAGTTTGGTGGAGCAGAACACATCATCCTCTGGGCTCTACATGCAGATACACATGAGAAGTATACCTTAGATATTTTAGCAACTAGGTACATGTAAATAAAGAAAGACTACAAGGTGAATTTTAGCATTAAAACAAGGAGAGACAGGTATGGAAGTAAAATGTGTGTGTGGTGATACTTTGGGGAAATGATAAGAAAAAAAAAACTTGAGGGAAAAGGAAAAGAAAGTTGGTGTATATGTTGTAAAGGCATAGATGGTTAGATGAGAAGGTAAATTTAGATTAAAAGTAAGAGAACATGGAATGGCTAAGGACTTGGAGATTTATTTTACAAGTGGTATTAGGGGAATATTTGGAAATTTTTGAGTGAGATTATGACAGGTAAGGAAACAGAGAAGGTTATAAGGAGTACAGAGGAAGACTAAAGAGACAGTGAGGACCTGAGCTAAAGTAATAGCATTGGGAATAGAAAGATGCCAGAGCTACAGAATGTACCCTTCTTCCTTAATTTGTTTATGCTTGGATACACTTATTCTACCAGCCAACAAATATATTGAATATCCAGGATCTGGCAAAGCCATGCTAATAGAATACTACCAGTTCTGGTGTCTGCACATTAGGGTTGTTAGTTGAATAAATGAATGTGTAGTAGAGGGATATGCAAATGTAATTTTTGAGTCTAGATGACAGAATGATAAATCTTTAAAAGATATTCCGTTCTTTGTACCTGATAACTTGAGCATCTTTGCATACAGTGGTCTGGTGATTATTAAGTTAAAAATAGGCAATCATACATTGTACCTACTACCCTTTCCTTTTACAAGTTTTTAGGGTACATTTGACATTCTCGAAATTTGGTATTTCTGCTTGGCTTCTGTTTAGAGAAATGAAAAAGAAAAAGCTTCCAAGTGACTCAGGGGATGTAGAAGTAATGGAAGGAAAGGACAAAGCAAGAGAAAATTCTGTGCACACTGAAGCTTACCAGAACACCAGCAAAAATGTTGGATCTGGACAGCCAATGAAAAGAGGACAAAAGGTAATAAATATGCTTCTGTGGGCGTTGGTGGCGCACGCCTTTAATCCCAGCACTCGAGAGGCAGAGGCAGGCAGATCTCTGAGTTCAGGGCCAGCCTGGTCTCCAGAGTGAGTGCCAGGATAGGCTCCAAAGCTACACAGAGAAGCCCTGTCTCGGGGAAAAAAAAAATGCTTCTGAATGACCTGTTAGTTCAGTATGGCTCCCAAGTGAAGCTGTGGGGTTCCTCTTGGCTTTAAGTTTAAAAGTGAAATAGAAGGGGCTGGTTGCTCTTCTAGAGGAGCCAAATTCAACTTCAGCACTTACATGGCAGCTCAAAACTGTCAGTCCAGTTCAGGAGATCTAACACCCTTTTCTGGCCTCTGTGGGGCACCAGGCATGCAAGTGGGTGCACAGATATACATGCAGGCAAAATGCCCATATACATAAAATAATTTTTAAGTAAAATAGAATATGTACATAATTTTTTTTTAATTCCGAGGCTAGAAGTTAGCTGGAAAGCTAAGATGTTCCTGATGAAGGTGTACTAGGGAATGGCTTCTACTAACACATACAAACTTCCTGATGTTAAACGTAGCTGAGAAATGCTGAGTGCTACCGCTGAGGGTGAAATGCTAGGGAATACCTTCCTTCATTGTTGCCACACTGGGATTTGAAAGTTGGACAAGGTAGTCATTGTGTTGTAGATGTCATGTTCTCCTGTGGCAGCACCATCTGAGAGGGGCATCATTTGCTTCATTGGGATGCCAGAAACAGGATCCGTGTCCCGACAAGAGGGCTGCCAGTGTGTGTCACCAACAACCTGAGTCACCTGTGGAATCACTTAGAGGAGCCTGCTCAGTACTGGCCCTCCACCTGCTCAGGGATCTGCTGTACCTGTTGCACCACGCTGGCACAGGGGTCCATGAAGGAAGGCTCACAGACAGCAGGAGAGGGGCAGAGAGCCAGACTTTTAAAGCTTATTTTTATTAAAATACTTTGTGTTGATTTACCCTTACTTGTATACATGTCTTTGTCCTGTTGTGGCAGATTACTTGAGGGATGAGAGCTTTGGCATATTCTTCTTCCCATCCTCCATACTGATTGGTCTTAATAATGGTTGGTGCCCTGCTCAAAAGCATGTTTGATAGAATGAAAGAAAGAGGCATTTAAAAAATACTGTTTACTGCCTTTTTTTTTTTCTTCAAATCTTTTTATTTCAGAGTAAAATGAAAAAAATGAAGGAAAAATACAAAGACCAAGATGAAGAAGATCGTCAGCTTATTATGAAATTGCTGGCAGTGAGTAACATCTTAAATCATTTCTCTTGCTTTTCAGTGGGTATCCAGACTTTGATAAACATTCAAAACCTTAACAGTATTTGGGCCAGTGAGGTGGCTCAGTGGGTAAAGCACTTCACCAAGCCTGGCAACCCAAATTCAGTTCCTAGAACCCTCATATTCCAAGAAGAAAACTAACTTGTACATGTTGTCCTCTGAACTCAATTATTGCATTGGCACCCATATACTCCTAACATACACACAAATATAAGGAAAAACAGAAGTTTAGATTCAAAACATTAAACTTATTTAAAAACCTTAGTACTAATAATAATTACATTTTTCCCCCTTATGAATTGAAAGTCTGCAGGTTCAAACAAAGAAGAAAAGGGGAAGAAAGGAAAGAAAGGAAAAACAAAAGATGAACCAGTGAAGAAACAGCCACAGAAAGCCAGAGGTGGACAACAGATTTCAGATGTTGTTAAGAGGGAAGCTCCACTCCTTCACGTTTTAACTCATGACTTACAAGACTTAGCTATAGATGATCCACATGATGACAAGGTGAGTGTTCCCAGTGGGGTGACCAGAGCCTGGGGCTGACGAGGTTAGTCCAAGACAAGTCACAGGCTTCACCTTAGAAACAGCCTCAAAGATAAACTGATTGGAAGCCTTTGGAAAATTAGTTTGAGGCGAGAAAGATGGCATTTTGTAAATTGCTTGCCATACAGCATGAGTTCTAGCGCCAGAATTGGGCGTAATCTATGTGCTTATGATCGTGCACTGGGGAGGCTGTTGGCCAGGAAGCAGAGCCCACTCAGCAAGCTCTGGGCCAGTGAAAGAGCTTAAAGTAGATGGTGTCCCTGATGACATCCAAGATTGTCCTCTGACCTCCACAGGCACATGAACACAAGTATACATGCACATAGCACACACAAAATAACAGTTTTGTGGGAGAGGTTTTACATGATTCCAATGAAGCTCAGTTAAAATAAGAGAAGTATTGGGCTTGAATAGAAAATAAATTTTTACTTCTGTAAGCTTTTCTATAGGAGTATAAGCAAATAACTATGTTGTCTGGAGTTAGGTCTCAGTTATAGAAGCAGAAAGAACATTTTTTCCTGTTAAGGTAGTTATTTAATTGATTTATCAAATAAATCCTTTAGAAGCCACAGTGAAATATATCTTCGTGCATAAATAAATAATATTCTTGAAATGCTGAGCTTTTAAAAATAAATCTGTATGAAGTACAGGCTGAAGTTTGACAGACAGGTGTGATGATCACAGTAATCCTGAACCAGATAGCTATTTTTACTTGGGTTGCACTGTTTTTAGTTAAAGTTTGAGTTATACATTCAGTTTAGTGAGATGTTTATAGGGATTTCTTGTCACTATTCTTTTTCCCTCTACTAAACAGTGTTAATAATGGTTTTAAATTTCATTTTGGTTCACAAATTTTTATACTGTTGCCATATCTATAGTTTTATCTATAAGCTTTAGGCTCAGAAATATCCATGCCAGCCAGACTGTGGTGGCGCATGCCTTTAATCCCAGCACTCAAGAGGCAGAGATAGGCTGACCTCCATGAGTTCGAGGCCAACTACAGAGTGAGTTCCAGGAAGCCAGGACTTTCAAAGAGGAACCCTGTCTCAAAAAAAAAAAAAAAAAAAAAAAAGGTAGATTAGATGGATAGATTACATAGATAGACAGGATAGACAGACAGACAGACAGACAGACAGACAGACAGACAGACAGACAGACAAAAATCCATGCCAGATATGGTGGCATATAGCTAGAATTCCAGCACTTCAAAAGCCAAAGCAGAAGGAGTGCAAGTATGAGGCCAGCTTAAGTCATGGAAAGGGAAAAATTCCTAAGAGGTATTATTAATTTTTCATGGGTATGGATTATGGCCTAAATGGCAGTGTGGTGATATTGCAAGTGGAGCATTTAGGAAGGAAAGTAAATGCCTTTATGAGATTAAAGGGACCCTGCCAAATGAAGACCTGGCAATCAGATGCCACTTTTTGTTACTGCTTTAAGAGTCTCATGTAGCTGAGTGGTGGTGGTGCACGCCTTTAATGCCAGCACTTAGGAGGCAGAGGCAGGAGGATCTCTGTGAGTGTAAGGCCAGCCTGTCTGCAGAGTGAGTTCCAGGACAGCCAGGGCTATTACACAGAGAATCCCTTCCAGGTAGGGGAGGTAAATAAATAAGACTCATGTAGCAGGGACTGATCTTAAATTTGCTGTTGCTGAGTAAGCACGTCCTGTCTCAACACTTCAGGTGCTGGAATTACAAATGTGTGCTACCAAATTCTACTAAGGTACCATTTTGAGACAAGTCTTCGCAGAACCTACTGCTGTCCTGACCTTGAACTTTTAGCCTGCAGACCTGTTAAATGTAAATTTATTTTTAAAATTGTGCATTCTGAAGTCTCTTGATACAGCAGCCTAAACAGACTGAGACTAGTTTGTCTCCAAATAGGTATTGTCCACATAACTTAAATATACAAAACTAAGTTTATCTCACTATTTGAAGTTCATTTTAAAATTGTTAGCAAACATTTTTTAAAGTTCTTTTTGTAAGATTACTTTTCTCTACAAATACTGAACTCAGTTTTCATTTCAGGATGTCTCTACAACTTAACTCGACATCAGCATATACTTTTAAGATTTTGTCACACTGGTTAATTTCTCTTTCAATGGCAATGCTTTCTAAAATATTAAATATGTACACACTAATCTACTTTAAAGTCTTAGGGGACCCAAAGTGTATTCTTCAATTCCTGTTATGAGTTATACAACAGTTTTATTATATCAGTGTTTTTCTGCTTGTGGCTTATTGGTACAAAGTTTCATAGCTGACTTTCATCTTTGTTTGGAACTAGGAAGAGCACGATCTGGATCAGCAGGGAAATGAGGTATGATTTGTGTAGGGGTTTCTATTCCATCTCACTGTACTGTTTGCCAGAACATCTAATACTACTCAAAACTGAAAAGTAAAGATAACTGCAGGCTCTGCAGCCAGTCTTGGTTTTTGTTGTTCGACAGGGTCTCAGAATGCAGCCCTGGATGGCCTGGAACTTGCTATGCATTCTTGAAATGTCTCAAACTCAAAAGATCCACGTGCCTCTGCCTCCTCGTGTGCACTGCCATACCTAGCCTGAAAATCTTTATCCTTCCCCTTCCTTTGTGCCACAGTATGATTATTTATGGGGATAATAATCACTTTTTAAAGTAATTGAAAAGTTCAGCACCAAGCATTTTGCCCTTGTAGATAGTCTACAATGAGAATTAGTTTAAGGAGTTCTGAAATTTCTCCTTAAGAAGAGCTGCCTTTCCAGAGGACCTGAGTTCAGTTCCCAGCCTCTATATGGGGCCACTGAAAACCAGCTATAGCTTTAGCTTTAGGAGATTTGGTGCCCTCTTCTGGTCTCCATGAATGCACACACAACACACTATGCATTCTTTCTCCATGATACATAAACACACACATTTTAAAAACAGAGACAGGTGGATCTCTGTGAGTTCGAGGCCATCCTGATCCACTGAGCGAGTTCCAGGACAGCCTCCAACACTGTCTCAAAAAAAAAAGGGAGGTGGTGGCGAAAGAGGAAGAGAGGGGAGAGAGAGAAGCCTAGACTTTCTCAGCCTGGCACTGTTCACATTTTGGAAAGTAGGATCCTTTGTTGATTAACAATATCCTTGGCCGCCAGGTGGTGGAAGCACATGCTTTTAATCCGAGCACTTGGGAAGCAGAGGCCGGTGGATCTCTGTGAGTTTGAAGCCAGCCTGGTCCACAAAGCTACACAGAGATACTCTTTCATTGTGGGGGGTGGGGGGGAGAGATACCCTTGACCTAATCCATTAGATACCATTCCTTTCCATCTGAAAACCAAAACTATGCCAAAATACTGGCGAGTCTCTTGTAGCGGGGACAAAGTCCCCAGTTCATGCCTTTAATCCCAGCACTCGGGACAGAGATGGGTAGATCTCTATGGGTAGATGAGTTTGATGTCAGCCTGGTGTACAATAATGAGTTCTGGGACAGCAAGAGCTACACAATGAGACCATTTTGTCTCATGAAACAGCTCAGTCTGTAAAGTGCTTGCCACGCACACATGAGATCAGAATCCTCGGCACCCACATGAAAACCAGGCAAAGCAGCGTGTACTTTTAACCCTTACTCAACAGAAGTGGGAACAAGAGTCTGCTGACCAGCTAGGCTTGCCCAACCTGTAAACTGAGTAAAAGATTTAGATAAGTTGAAGGTTAATAGAGGCTTCTATACACGAAAAAGAAAAATCACTGATCTAGCCCACACTGAAGTCTGTTTCCTTGCAACAGACTTAAACTCCTTGTAGTTATTAGTGTTTGTCTTTTGAATCCACAGTAGCTTCCCTGCAGCTTAGTTGCAGTGTCCCATTTGTCTTCCTCTTTCTAAAAGTCACTAAATGGTGCTTTGAAAAATGTTCCCATTGTTGAATATTGTAGGCAAAGTTGCAAGGAATATATATTCAAACATTACATTTCAGTTCTTTGTAACTCTAAAGCAGTTTGGGCATTGCTGTCAGATTATATTGTCAGAAAAGGCTAAAAAAGTTTGGCATAAATTCCTTTTTATAATTGTTTTTATTTTCCCCTTTTAGGAAAATCTGTTTGATTCTTTGACAGGGCAGCCACATCCTGAAGATGTACTAATGTTTGCTATTCCAATATGTGCTCCTTATACCACCATGACAAATTATAAGTAAGTCATCATTATTTCACTTGTAATAGCTGCCACATGCCTTTATGAATCTCATTTCCATCTCCATGTAGTAACTCATACAATTTTTCTTTTTAAGGTACAAAGTGAAACTTACTCCTGGAGTTCAGAAAAAGGGAAAAGGTAACTTAGGATTTTTTTTTTAATTCTGATTTTAAAATAGTTTTAAGTGACTGAACCAGAAATACATTCTTAAGCTCTCTGTTTACAGCTGCAAAAACAGCCTTGAATAGTTTCATGCATTCCAAAGAAGCAACAGCAAGAGAAAAAGACTTATTCCGCAGTGTGAAGGTAAAGTTTTCCTTCAGAACTCTGGTGACTGGTGGTCTGATCAAGATCTTTTCTACTGTCTTGATATAGTGCTGTCTTACTAGGAGCCATAAAATAAGTATAATCAGCTCAGCAAAGTTATAATGCCTTTCTTCTGACAGTAGAATATATATGATTACCCTAAACATGACTTACTACATGGGACATGAAAACATTAAGCGCTTTTCTTTTTTAGGACACAGATTTATCAAGAAACATTCCTGGCAAAGTGAAAGTGTCCGCACCTAATCTTCTTCATGTAAAAAGAAAATAGCTGAAATGAAATCCTGAAACACTGTGAAGAGCCAGTTTTATAGCCTTTGGAAGTTCAAAGATGCAGACATGTTAATAGGACTTCCACATTTACAAATGAACACATTGCCTTGCTATATCACCAAAAGGACTTAAGGTTTTTTTCAAGTTTTATATATATATACATATATAAACTATTACAATAGTATTTCCTAAAATATTTGTTAAATGATACACATCTGTAATTGTTCTGCATTTTATTGAAATTCTTGAGGTTTCATTTAATGATATAAAGACCCTGAAGTGGCTCAACTGCATTAACTACTGGCCCAGAGGTTTACTATATATAACATCTAATACACACATATTACAACCAATCACAAGGGGGTTTTGCTTGGTTTTGTGGGGGTTTGTGTCTTGAAAATTTTGTCAAATTTTACATCAAATGCAAAAAAACAACACACAGAGGAAAATGACAGTTGTTTCTGTGTATCATATACATCACCTTCTACCCTAATTTCTCCCTTTTAATGTCATTCAGTTGTGTGCCATTTTCTTTTTTATCAAATAATATCTTATCTATCAGATTATCAGAAGTGCATTTTTAGGCTTATCCCTAAAGATTTCTGGTCCAGTTTTCTTCTCTCTCTGATGAGAACAGAGAATAGAGTCATGTTTTCTCGCTCTGCCTTCATGAGGTACATACTGCCACTTTTTAATTAACTAGATGGTAAACATGACCACCTGTTCCAGGATTGAAGTACTAAATTAACTGTAGCATGGGCTATATCATGTATACGACTCTTTCACTCCCACTGCGCCACCATCTCCACACACACCCAAGTGTGTGTGATAGCTCACTTTTAATCCTAGCACTGAGAGGTGGGGGCTGGAGTATAACTGATTCAAGACCAGCCTTGGCTACATTAAGTGCAAGGCTAAAAATGTAGCATTTTCCAGTTGCTACAGATACATTACATCCAAATTATCAAAAGATAAATGTAAAAAAATGTTATACACATTCTTGGTATAAAAAGCTAATGTAGTGGGTTTTTACTTTAACAATGGACAGGTACTGGTGTTAAATACATTTATTGTAAACTTTAGACACAAAAATAAGTTCTCTAGGCCATTCACATGCACATAAAACCCAGAAAGCTGCAAACTACAACAATGCATATCATTATACAAAGGGTGCCACTCTGTGACAAATACAGGATCGTTTTCCATGCAAGTAGATGAGAATTATTATCTATGAGGCCTTATGATCCAGAAGTGTTGTTACTACCGAACCTCTGATTAACACTGTGAAGTAGGTGTTTTGGAAGGCAGTTCCACGAGTTGGCTAGCATTTCTTTAAAGCAAATGACTGCTTCTAAGCTTAGCCTAAAAGTGGACAAGAAAAGAAAAAAATAAGTTTATATTAGCTTAAATGAGGATTCATTATTGCCTTTAAATAGTCATATACCTGGTACCAAGTACCTGGCAATAACTTACCGTACAAGAGATTTTGGTTGAACTGAAAATATAAGTACTTCATTACTGTGTGCCTGGCAGAAAAGAAGACCACGTTAGAAAGCAAATGCTGAAAGCAGGCTGGTGTGATGCATTCCTGTAACCCTAGCTCTAGGAGGAAAGGCAGGAGGACTGCAGCAGGTCCTACCCCAGTGAGGGCAAGAGCTGGACCCAAAGCTGGGAGGGAATATGCTTTGGTGAAGTTCTGCCTAGCATTCATAGGCCTTGTGTTCAGTCCTAAGCACCACAGAAAAAGGGATCTGGAGATAGAGAGAGAGGTCTGCTCTTTCAGAGGACCTGAATTTAGTTCCCAGTACTTGGGGCTGTTTGCTCTCTAGGGGGAGCTAATGCCCTCTTTTGGTTTTCATGAGAATTATATGCACATGCCAATCACATGAGTTTTGTTCTTTGTTTTAATAAAAACAAAAAGCAGTCAGGCAGTGGTGGTGCATGCCTTTTATCCATGCACTTAGGAGGCACACGTAGGTGGATACCTGAGTTCAAGGCCAGCCTGGTTTACAGAGAAGAGTTCCAGAAATGGGCTACACAGCAAAATCCTGTCTCCAAAAAGTAATTAAAAAAAAAAAAAAAAGGCCCAGCAAGTTTCACCTGATAAAGGCTCTTGTCACCATGGATGACAACCTTGAGTTCCCAAATGATGGAAGAACGTAATTTACAATTATTGTCCTCATCCCATGGTACACGCCTGCACACACAAAAATGTTATGTTCATAGCAGTAAAGGTGTACTTACAGCTCTATGATGGACCAGCAGATTGTTTGCACAACCACCAAAAACAATTACTTCTCCTTCATCGCTTGCACAAGCTGTATGCCATAACCTGCATGGAAAACAAAACCTTGATTTCTATGTAATTCAAAAGTCCAAACTGATCACTTTAAACTATATTCAGATCAAATATGGCAAGAAATCCAATTTTCAAGTAAAAGAAGTTTTTAATAAGGCTGGCCTTTGTGTCAGACACCTTCAATCCCAGCATGCTAGAAGTGGAGGCAGGTGGATCTCCTAAGTCTGAGGCCAATCTGGTCTACATGAGTTCCAGGCCAGCCAGGGCTACATAATGTGGGATTTTAATTGAACAATCTAGGTCTTTGTTAGCAATAAGTCTTATGGAGACTAAGCAGTAGTGGAGAATTTGGCCTCGCACACAGTGACTGCAGTAAGTTACTAAAGCTCTCCACCCGGCATAATTCTGTGGAAGGGTCATGTCTGCCAAACGTCTTAGCAGAATGACTATACTTGGATTAGAAGCCTGGATGAAAAAATGGAGGCTGGCATACTTAAATTCACTTCAAATACCAATGTCTAAGTATGTAACTGCCTGTAGCAATTCCTTTGGAGACTAAAAAGAAAGTTATCCCATCACAGTCTAAAAAGAAGAAAACAATTTAGTGTCTCACGTAACCCACAGCCCTTGATCCTCCTGGTTTTGGCCTCTAAGGGATGTATCACAGGTATGTGCCTACTCACCCAGTATTTTTTTTCCTGCCTCTCAAAAAGTTTACTTAATCTTTCTTTAATAATGCTACTACAAACCATGAACAATTCTTGGTTTGATTTTTTTTCCATGTACATTCTTGAAAAGTTTAAAGCATTAACAGTGTTCTTCATACAGATGGTAGAAAAGCAAGCGTTGGACACTCAGGTAGTTGGTGGGTCTTCTTTTGGGAAGTATGATATTAATGATATTATGATATTAATAAACCTTAATGAGTAACAGATTTTCCTAAGAATGTTGGATAAAATCCAGCCAAAGCATCCTGTATACTTATGAGACTTACGAATTAATTGTAAGAAATTATACCTTTTAGGTAGTTCATACCTTGGCTTTTCAGTATAAGGATGGTTAAACTGAATCCATTCATTTTTACTGATGCAGTAAGTCCAGGCATCACCTGATTAAACAAAGAAAAAGCTATGAAGTATGTTCATCCTGACAGTTTGACACTTATTGTGCTCCTTAAGTTAAATCCTATTCCTGTTCTCTGTGGTTACAGAAGTAAGGCCACTGCATGTACAACCTTTCAGCAAGGACTTTAGGTGCTCAAAGTAATGTTTTTTAACTAGGCAAAATGGATTTAGGTCACAATGTGTACAATTATAAGGTGTTATGGGTCAACATGAAGCCCACCTGCAAGCATACAGCTAGGATTGAATTTCAGTGAGTAGTACACTTCCAATGCATAACTATGATACATGATAAGATTTAAAGGACTCACTTAGTGGCTGCTTTTCAGTGGTAAATCCTCCAAAGAGAAAAAGATGATCTGAAGAGACTGGTGTCAGTGAGTGCCAGGAACGGCCAACAGGGCATATGCCTTGTGGAATTCTAAAAATAACAGCAGAGTTACACCATTTGTGGCTAGAGTCTGGGTGATAACTAAGTCAATGAAGTGCTTGAGAACCTGAGTTCCATCGGCAGGACCCACACATTATTTAAAAAGGGGTGGGGGTGCAGGCGTGATGCATGCTTGCAATCCCACTGGGGAAGTAAGCCCCTAGAGTATGCTGGCCTGTCCTACGAGCCAGGGAGAAACCATGTCTCAAAAGGGCAAACAGATTCACACTCAGAATCCCAGCACATGGAAAGCTGAGGTAGAAGACTTCTACAAGTTTGAGAAGGGCCTAGGCTATGTACTAAATTCCATGCTAACCTGTACTGCAGTGTAAGACCCTGTCACAAGAACAAAAAACCACCCCAAAATAAAAAAAGGTGAACACCACTGAGTATACCAGAGACTATACTTAAATCTCCACATGCTCACATAAACAACCTTATACACAAAAAACTACGTTTAAGCCAGATACCACAGAGAAATGTTGAAGATTTCTTTTAAAATGTATATGGATTATTAGAAAAAGAAAGCTTGAAAAAAGGCTTCCTGGGGTCTCAGGAGGTGGCTTCGAAGGGAAACTGCCATAAAAGCATGAGGACCACTTGGACCCCCAGGACCTACATAAGTAACAAGAGGACAGGGCAGCCCACCTCTAAGTGCTGTGGTGGCACTGAGTGGCTTTTATCAGGCCACAATGAGATCCTCTAAGCAGGCATGCTAGCCAGCCATATTGGTAAGCTCTGGGTTTAGTTGAGAGACCACTTCCTCAATGAATATAGTAGACAAAGTTGAAGACCCCTGAGGTCAGCTTTGAACCTATATACACTTACACACACAACATGCACCCACAAAACATACAGCATGCTTGAGAAAAAGAAACCTCTCAGTATTAACTTCATACTTTATACTGAACTATGTTCTTTGAAGGCAGAATCAACTTTAGACTTTTTCTTTTCAGCAAACATGCTGTACCAGGCACAGTTAGGGAAACTGGAAATAAAAATAAAATTCCTTAAGGACCCCAGTAATCATGTTTATTCAGAACCCAAATTACAGAAACTGGAAGCACATTTATTACATACTACTGGGGAAGAGGGTAGGGTCTGAAATGTATTTTGGAAAGCTTTTCTAAATATCTAAGGAATACTTACAGTTCATTCCACTCCCATGTATCCAGATTAAGACAGTGGAGATCATTCATTCTAGCATCCTAAAAAAGAGTTAAGTAAGTAGTTACCATTTGAAGTATCCAAAAGCAAGTCGTTAAAACCTATTTTTATACTCACTCTGTATCTGCCACCAAACACAAAGCCCAGGTTTCCAACAGTTGCACAGGCATGGGCAGCACGAGGTGAAGGTGCTTTACCCTATTAAAAAGGTTTAAAAAAAAAAACATAAATAAGTGAACTTTATAAACAGGGAAAATATCAGTCTTTTCTGAATATCACAGAACTAGTATATGCCAGATACTCAGACATTTAAAGGCCAAAGTACAGTTTACTGACAGCAATAGTATTAAAAGCTGATACTACAACTGAATATTTTAATAGAAATAAGTTAGTATGTCAGAATAGTTGCTTAAAAAAAAAATTAAAAAAAAAAAAAAAGACTGGGGGTGAGCACTGACTGCTCTTCCAGAGGACCCAGGTTCAATTCCCAGCACCCACATGGCAGCTCATAACCATCAGTACTTCCAATTCCAGGGGACCCAACACCCATGGCAAAATACCAATGCAAATAAAATAAAAATAAACAAGTTTTAAAAAAAATAAAGACTGGCACATTGTATTGTATCTTTAAAAGGGCAGAAATCTAATCTTTAACTTTTAATTTAAAGCTCGATTTAGTTACTATCAAATGAAGGTACAACACAGACGTGGGGCGGGGGGGCTCAGATGTTCATCTGCCTCTGCTTCCCAAGCACTGGGATTAAAGGCCACTACTGGTCAGTCAGTCTTTATATTTATTTGTTAAACTTCTGAGGTTTGTCCTCCTTGAAGAGCAATAAAGCTACAAATTGCCTCATTCCAGAAAACAACAAGAATGAACTGTCAGTTTCAGGCCCCTCCCAACTCTGGTGTACCCTCCTCTAAGTACACTTCATTCCTCAGTAACTCACGGTGGTAACGGGCTGGCTCCAGGCAAATGTTTCAGTGTCTAAAATATGTACATGATCATTCCATCCTCTTGGATGACTTGAATTCTACAGAAAACAATCTGTGTTAGTTTACAAATACTGTTTATAGAATTACATAACCCTTGCTTGCCCAGTTAATTAACAAGTAAAATGAAAACTGCTGGTGAATGTAAAATGATTTCTGGGCTGGTAGGATGATTCAGCTGGTAAAGGTGCTTGCTGCCAAGCCTGATGCCCTAAGTTGTTCAATCCCCAGAACCCACTTGGTGGGAGAGAACAAATTCCCCCAAGTTATCCTCTGACTTTGAAACAGTGTGTCACTTGCACTAAGGCATGCACTCACACATACAAATTAAAATTTCAAAATGTAATAGAAATTCAGAAAGTAAAAATTCAGAAAATACAAAATAGAATGTATTTTCAACATACTAAGTAGGCCATGTGTAATATGAAACTTCACTTACCCAAAAAGATGTTTCATCAAATTCAAAAGTTCCCAATACTTTATCTTCAGGTAAATATCCATACCCTCCAAAAAATATTAACCTGTTTGATATAAAACCAAAACAAAGAATTTAAGTATCTGTAAACTAGGTCACAGGGTATTTTAAATCTTGATATCTGGAATGAGTTGAGTATATGAAAAATGTTATTCAACTAATGCTTAACATGACAACTAGCTTTTAGGTGCTAAGTTAGATGAACTCATGTATTAATTTACTATGTGATGTGCTCCATGCTTACTTATAATGCTGACTAGGGTACTTACAGGGTAACTACATTCTGCACAAAAGGCCAAACCTACAGTGCTTCAAACGTACTTGTTTTTATATACCCAGACACCAAGTTTGTCCTTTGATGATGGAGGAATTCCTTGGCAATCAATTCTTTCCCACTGTAACACTCTGTCTGCAGACCTTGAATCCAGCATGTAGAACTGTCAGAAGCAATGATTTCAGTCAGTTTTCATTACATAGAAAACTCAATATTGGCATTTGTTTTTTAACTGTGTTTTGTGATAAAGGTACCATCTAATTCAGTGCCAAGTGTGACTACAGACTGGCTGCCACACTGGTCTGTATCAGGATTATGAATTTACAACAGAATGTAAAGTTTGGTTGTTTTTTTAAAATTCTATTTATATTTTATGTATAAACGCTCTGCATGTAAAGCTCCATGCCAGAAAAGGGCATCAAATCCTATTATAGATGTTTGTGAGCCACCATGTGATTACTGGGAATTGAACTCAGGACCTCTGGAACAGCAGTCTGTGCTGGGTTTGATTCCCAGTACCCACATGGCAGCTTTTAACAGTCTATAACTCCAGTTCTAAGGGATCTAATACTCCCTTCTGGCCTCCACGGGCCCAAGGCACACACACGATGCAAAGACATACACACAGGCAAAACACCCATAGGCATAAAAATAAATCTTGAAAAAAAAGATTAAATACTTGCCTCAGGATTCAAATCCAGGTGACAGAACACATATACCTCACCTTTCGGAGACACCTAAATTTCCTTTTGGTCAAATGTAAAACCCTGAACTCTAGCAGTGTTAAATAAATAATTAAAAAAAAAAAAAACTTACTAATCATGTATACAGTGCGTGCCAGAAGAGGGCACTAGATTACTTTTACAGATGGTTGTGAGCCACCATGTGGTTGCTGGGAATTGAACTCAGGACCTCTGGAAGAGCAGCAGTCAGTGCTCTTAAACCCTGAGCCATTTCTCCAGCCCAGTGTTAGTATTAACCACTCTGTTACCCACCCTCTGGAAACCAGCTTCACTCCCTTGTAAGCCTTTTCAGGTAGTACCCACTTATGTTTCTGCCACATCTGCATTTGTTCATATAAGCAAAGAAGGAATGGTCTGGAACTTAAGTGACACACACCACAGTTCTCTCCCAGGATCTCAAAAATCACAAAACCACCTGACATTTCCTTGAACTGTGATTTCTCACTGTTGAAGCACTGCCTATGGGGTGAGTACTGTTCCATTCCGATCCTACAAACCCTAGTCTGCAGCCATTTAGTCATATTCCTTTAGGTGTCTCTTCTGGAGCCTGAGCTTCTGAACTGCTTAGAACCATAATCCTTCAAAAACACTAACCTTATTTGTATTGCCTCTGGAATGGTGTCCTCCAAACAAGTACAGCACCCTGTCTACACACACAGCACAGCTCCCAGACATGGAAGGGGGGACGTCGCCTTCAGTGTTGATTTTTTTCCTAAAAGAGGGTTAGACAAGTTTTCCAGAGGGTAACATACACGAGGCTTATTAACTTATATCCCACAATAAGAAAAAGAAGGCTGACAATATCTAGGGTCTTCTAGTTTCAAGATAACCCAAGGAATCAGCTTCCCCATTTTACACCTGGCCAATCAATAGTGGAAGACTCGAGCTTACACAAGCAGAATGAAAGGCTCTGAAAACCTCTGATGTTTCTCAAACCATTTCCCAAACCGTTGGCTTTTTACTTCTATGGTCTTAACTGACTGGTTTGTATCTGTCTGGGCAAAGCTGTGACAGAGCACATGCATAAAAGTCTGCCTCCATGTGGACTCTGGTCATAGACTTGACAGCAATCACTTTTACTTGCTGAGCCATCTCCATGGCCCTAGTTTGCTTTTAAGTAGGCTAAGGATCCAAAAGGAAAGCATCAACATTCCTAGTGCTGACAGAGTAATTCAATTTTTTTAAAATTAAGTCACCTTTTAGTGATTTAAATAAAACCCTATGTAATACTCCTAGTTATGTAGTCCTGACTGGCCCAGAACTACAAAAATCTGCCTGCTTCCTCTTTTAGTGCTAGAGTTAAATGAAAGTGCCACTATGCCCAGGTGTAGAGATTCACAAAATTAATAGTTCACCTCAGGTCTCCTGATTACATCATAATTACTTTATCTGTGCTTAGCTTGAAGTAGGCTTATTTAAATTCTTGATCTTAAGAAATATGTTGAATTCTTCTTTTGGGAATTTTCCAGTCCTCTAAAAAAAGATTAGCAAATAGCCCATATGAACTCATTTACTATTTACAAAAATAATTGTGACCTGCCTTAAACCAAATAGGATTACCATTCTGGCTCCAAGATTGACAATAAGATAGTAAGCAACAAAAGTCTTTTAAAGAATAAAGTTTTCATGAAACGAACTACTGGGAAACACCTTTAGAAGCCCCCAAAAGGTGACCCCAGTACTCTGAGAAACCTGTCCAGTCTACTAACATGTCCTTGACTCACACTGTTATTGACAGGCAGAAGATCCTGAGAAACCCTCAGATATCACTGGGTAATTTTTTGTTTTGTTTTTTGAGATAGGGTCTCCCTATGTAGCCCTGGCTGTCCTGGAACTCTGTAGACCAGGTTGAACTCAAACTCACAGAGATCCGCCTGCCTCTGCCTCCCGAGTGCTTGGGATTAAAGGTGTGTGCCACCAACGCCCTGCTCTTTTATTTTTAAACAGATCTTTTTTTCAGGTGAAAAAAGCAAACCCAGGGCCTCATGTTGGACAGGCAAGTACTTTGCTACTCAACTACTAATGCAACCTAGAAAATAGTACTCTAAAAGAGACTTTTCTCAAAACTTCTTTTGAGCCAATAAATTATAAACCATGCAAAACCTAACAATTATGGCAAACTAAAGACCTCTTTTTCAAAATACCAAACCACACTTGTAACATCTTCCCATTCCAGGTTCTACGTCACCTACCTCAGGGTAATTTGACCAAGCCTTGATTAGAGGCTTCTGAAAGCATGACAGTATCTGCTATGCACTAAGTTCAGCAACTAATCTAAACTAGAATAGAGAGAGCTTAGCATCCTTAACTACAATATTCTCATTAATTAGAATGGGTTTTCTGCTGGGCATTATGCCTTTAATCCCAGAAGTCTGGAGGCAGATACAGAGGCAGGGGCATCTCTGTTGAATTCAAGGTCAGTCTGGACTACATAGTTAGGTTCTAGGGACAGTCAGAGCTATGTAGAAACCCTGTCTCAAAAGAAAAGAAAGCCCCCTCCCCCAGAATGTGTTTTCAACTTTGCAATTATTTAAAGTTTATATTCCCCCCTTCCCCCACCTGCCCTAATATCCAGTTACCATCTTCCAGTCTCCATGTTGTAGATCCAAAGCTCTTCTCTGGGCAGATAAAAGTCATATAATCCTCTCACTTGATTACTCTATGAAGAATAAGAAAGACTGCAAGTGTACACAACTGCCATTTTATTTTTTAACTTACTACTAGTGTGTTGTGTGTATGTGATATGGGTTGTCAGCACAAGTGTCATAGTGCTTATTTGGCGGTTCTCAGAGGTCAATTTTGTAAGTCAGGTCTCTCCCTCCACCTTTACATGGCTTCTGAGGCTCAAACTCAGATCATCAGGCTTGTGCAGTGATTTTTTTTTACCCACTGCACCATCTCCCTGCCGGAGTAACTGGTATTTTAAAGAGGCATTTTATGGGTTTTTTTTTTTTTTTAAGATTTTATTTGTTATGCATATAACATTCTGCTTCCATGTATCTGCTTCCACACCAGAAGAGGGCACCAGATCTCATAACAGATGGTTGTGAGCCACCATGTGGTTGCTGGGAATTGAACTCAGGACCTCTGGAAGAGCAGTCAGTGCTCTGGTTAAGAGAGCCATCTCTCCAGCCCCATTTTATGGGTTTTGTATCTTATCTGAGATACTATTTATGATATTGATAGTTCATAGGGATGCTTAGGCAGACAGACCTTCAGTCAAACATTTGACACAACACTTGTAAATAATACAGGGGCCCCAGGGGAGTCCCTTTAATGCACTTCCTAATGTGCTGATCCCCAACTATAAAATTATTTTTGTTAACACTTTATAATTGTAATTGTGCTGTTATGAACTACAACATAAATATATGATATGCAAAATGGTCTTAGGCAAGCCCTGAAGGTCTTCGATCCCAAAGGGGTAGAAACCCACAGGTTGAAAACTGCTGCGTTAAGGTCATGCTGTATCCTGGAAAGACCAGACCACACACTTGATTTCAGTTCCTTGACTTTAGATGACTTAAATGCTCTGGCCATGCTCACATGGTATTCTAGCCAAATTTTCCTTTCATCCTCTCATTCTGAGGGCAAAATTACAACTGTGCAAATATTGAGTCTTCGGCAACAACTGTAATTTCCTTGTTCTGTTCTATGTTCTACTCTAGGTCCCTTCAAGTATTAACTCTAACAAAGACAAAGTTTACTATATGTCCTCAAATGGCTTTATTTAATCTTAACAAAAAAGTGATTACAAGATTTTAAAGTATAAATAATTTGCTCAGGGTTCTTTAGCAAGCAGTGGTGAGACCAGGAATCTTCCTTTCCAGTGAGGACTGCCTTACTGCATTCCTAGATCCTCCCTGGCCACTTCCTGATCATGACAAAACACAATCAAATCCGCTCTTCACTGAAAGTGAGGCAGGGACCACACACTTGAATATTATATAGTAATGGGAGCAGCCAGCCATGCAACTCTTCTTGTCCTCCTGGAGTGGTAAGAGAAGTAAAGGTCACAGGACTAGAAAGCAAACAGTGGGCTGACCCTGCTGGCTGTTTGGGAGGGGCCACGACAGGGAAGATGACAACTACAACTACTAGGAAGAAGCCAGATGATTGCCTCAGATCTCCAAGGCTTCCTGTGCCTATTCAAGGGTTCCAACCAAAGACGTGTAGAGGTTGCCAGGAGTGATGGCACACACCTTAAATCCTAACACTGGTAGAGGCAGATGGATTTCTAGAAGTTTGAGGTCAGCCTGGTTGACATAGCAACTTACAGCCCAGCCAGAGCTACCAAAACCCTGTCTTTGTTCCAAGTGGAGGACTGCGGCTTCTGTATCACCTACTTCACTGACAGTGACTGATTTCAAGGCATTGAGACCTTATAAACCCCAAATCAGAAAATTCCCACTCTGACAATTTCCCAACACACTATGGAAGAGTCTCATCTGCATGTTAACACTTGTGTGGTAGAAACAGAAGGATCAAGAGTTCGAGGCCAAACTCAATGACACCATAGCTCAATGCTCAACATTTTCTTACAAACAGAATTATGAATAACACAGTTAAGACTGAAGTGTGATTGATCAACAGGTCTACCTTCCTCAAAGAGGATTTACATTTTTAAAAAAAGATTAATTTTATGTGTGTAAGTTTTGCCTAAATAACTGTCCATGCACCCCCTGGTGCAGTGCTCAAAAAGGTCAAAGGAGGGTGTCAGATCCCCTAGGACTGGAGTTACAAACAGTTGTGAGCTGCTATGTGGGTGTTAAGACTCCAACCCGAAATATGGCCAATTCTCTTAACTACTGAGCCACTTTTCCACCCCCAGAATTTACATTTTAATAATGGTCACTACACATCTGTTCTCTAATTCTGAAGTTTTGGACACCAATTCTAAGAACCTAGTCCTTGGAAGCTGGGGACAACATGACAAATTAATAAGGACTGGCAAAATAACTAATGATTAAACCAAATGAAGTTATCAAGACAGTTATCTCAAAAATGGCCAACTGTGATCAGGTCGCCAGTACCGTGAGCTAAACTGTTTCTAGAGTCCCTAAGTAAACAGTTTCAGCTCAGGTGCAGAGAACTGGATTTCAAGCCAATACCAAGGGGGAAGTCATTTTAACATTAAAACAGTATTCATAGTTTTGCGGTTCAAATGGATCAGATGAATGTAAACCAAATGAAATCTAAGAACTAGAGCGTATCGGGGAGTTCTAAAACCACCAGTACAACAGAACCAGTTAGCACCGTTTTAAATAGAAGACAACAGAGCAGTATTCCCCAGCTCAGGGTGTAACAGGCAGTGCAAATGACTCTAAACAGATACCTGGTGACAAAGACCTGAGAACTACACTCCAATTACCTATGTTGCCGGGGATTCATTTGTTACTGGTGGAATTTTTCCCTTTCATTTTCGTGTAAGGCCTTCTGAGGGGCGATCCTTTCTCAGCTGAAACCAGTTAAGGAAAATGGGTCTGCGTTCATACAATAGGTCGGTGGGCACCGGCACAGGTGTTGATGGCACGGCTACACCTTCGGGAAGGTTGAGTAAGCGATTCTTGTGGCCTTGGGCAAACAATATCGCATCTGTCGGCTAACAGCCAGCTCAGGATGGCTAAGCCTTCGTGGGTGACCTGTGCCAAAGGTATGAGTGATTCTCGCACAACCTCGCCTCCACCCCTTTCCGTAACTTTGGGCCATAGTCACCCGCTACTCAACCCACATAACACAGCCTGGCTCTGATCGCTCCAAAGACAACAACGCCGAGGGCGGGGAGCGTAGGCTGACTCGTAAGTCAAGAGAGCGGTGACAACAACCCAGGAGCCCCGAGGAGTCCACGGAGGCAGGGAAGGAAGATGCTCTCCTGAAGGAACAAGAGCCGCGACTGTCGCCCCCCGAAAGCGAAGCCCTCCCCGCCGCGCCCCGCTGACCTTGTAGCCGCCCCAGACGAACATGTGGCGCCCATCGCTGACGGCGACGTGGCCGCTGCGCTCGGCCGGGCAGGCCAGCTCCATGGCCTCGTAGTTCTCGAAGGCCGGGCCTGGCAGGTCGTCCGCTCGAGCATCCTCGTTGCCATCAGCCATCTTGAGGCTGCTGGACTGTGCACCGGGACCGCTCCGGCCCCGCAGGCGGGAGACAAAGGAAAGCCGAGCAGCGGACCGCGGCGCGCAGCCAGCGCTGGCGACCCGCCTCCCCCGAGCTGCGCCTCCACCTCCCGGCCGAGCGCTGAGGCGCGCGCGGCCAGCGGCTGCCGGTGTCGCGGGGAGCGCGGTGCCACCCGGACCGGGCTCCGAGCGGGAGAGCGGCCGAGACGGCTCGCACTCGCAGCCCGCCCCGCCTCCAGTCGCCAGGGCCTTGTTTACGCCTCCGCCGGAAGACGCCCTGCAGACACTGCCCCCGCGCTCCGGAAGCGCGATCGCCTCCCAAGCCCCAGTTGGTCCTCCAGCGGTCGGTTCCTCCCACCTCTCGATGCTCCAGGCCTAGACAGTTCCTAAGCCACCAATAGACCACCCTTGGGGAAGAAGGCAAAACCCAGCCTTGCAATTTGGGCTAATAATGAGGCCAAATGAAAATTACGAATTATTTAAACTCAGTTCTTCGCCTATAAAATAAGGCTGGACTGGAAAACTCATCTCAAGGGTGTCTCTCAATTCTTGTCATCTTTTTCTTTCCTCTCTTCATTTTGGGACTGCCACAAGAGCAATATGCACTGAACAAAAACAAAAGCTTTTTTCATTGACACTCCCCCCAGCTGCTACAGATGTGCTGGCTGAAATTCAGAGTTAAGGGCCCGGAGTGGTTCCCGAAGGACTCTTACACCAGCACTTGAGAAACAGAGGCATGTTCATCGTTCTCGGAATGAGGACAGCCCGAGCATGTCCTATTATGCCTGGCTTAAATGTTCATCCTTCTTACAGCCAGAGAGTGAAATGACCTCTGTGCTGCTGCCCAGGACGTGCACTGCCAGAAAGAGGTTGGCAGTGTTTCTACCAGCCACATGGTGTTGGATCAAGTTCCTACCTGGTAGGTAGAAGATACCACTTCGGTGGCCACAACCTCTCATTCTGCAAGTCTGCCTGTAATTTAGATGATTGGTTTGAAGCTGAGGTGTGTTTCAAGCAACTAATCTCCCAACAGTGGAGACCACCCTGCCCTAGGGGTCAGAAGCATGTGTGTGTGGATATTCCCTAGATGTCAGCCTTGCCCAGATGAACTGCACTTGGACACAGCTTACTGCCGTATGATTGTTGTCTGCAAGAAAAATTCATTGGTGTTGTAGGGGTAGCCACCAGAGAAGACTGCTCAAACATGAAAACATAAGAACCTTAACTCAGAGTGGGCAGTGGTGGCACATGTCTTTAATCCCAGTACTTGGGAGGCCGACAGATCTCTGTGAGAGCTCCAGGACAGTCGGGGCTATTACAAAGAGAGACCCTATCTCGAAAAACAAAAGACAAAACAAACAAGAATCTGAATTCAGATCCCAGAACCCATGTAAAAAGTTACACATCTGTAATCCAAGCACTGAGTTGTAAAGACAAGAGGATCCTAGGGGCTTATTGGTCAGCCTGTCCTAGCCAGTCAGTAAGCTCCAGGTTCAATGAAAGACCTTACCTCAAAGAACGAGGTTGAAGCCGGGTGGTGGTGGCGCATGCCTTTTAATCCCAGCACTTGGGAGGTAGAGGCAGGCAAATCTCTCTTTGTTAGAGGCCAGTATGGTCTACAGTGCTAGTTCTGGGACAGCCAAGGCTATGCAGAGAAACCTTGTATCAGAAAAAAAAAGTGAGGTTGAGGACTGGCAAGATGGTTCAGGGGATGAAAGTGCTGTGGAAGCCTGGTGACCTGCACCCTAGAAGCCATGTGTGTTAGTCAGTTATTTGAAGCAGCACTGATAGAATGAGTATACATACATACATGTGTTTCTTCCCACCTCAAATGATCCGATGAGAAAACCCTCACTTGAGTGTCCAGCTACTTGAGTTTTAGTTGATTCTGTTTGCAGTCAACCAAAATTAGCCATCACACCACTTAAAGTGAAAGTAGGGGACAGGTTCAACAAATGTGTCCTCTGACTGCCATCATGGCATGAGCATACCCACTCCTCTCCAATACTAAATTTAAAGAATTACAATAAGTAATAATAATAAGGCAGAGAGCCATTGAGAAAGACAATCAACCTCTGTCCCCCACACACACACACACACACACACACACAGAGAGAGAGAGAGAGAGAGAGAGAGAGAGAGAGAGAGAGAGAGAGCTGAGTACCTACACCCACATGCACACACTAAAGTTAATGGAAATTTTTAAAAATAAAAAAGATAGAGCCTGGCAATGGTGGCTCATGCCTTTAATCCCAGTAGTTGGGAGGCAGAGGCAGGCATATCTCTGTGAGTTCAAGACCACCCTGGTCTACAAGAGCTAGTTCCAAGACAGCCTCCAAAGCCACAGAGAAACCCTGACTCAAAAACCAAAAACATAAAAAATAAAAAATAAATAAGATATACTAATATTGAAAGAGAAGAATCTGGCCGAGCAGTACATTCGGGGCCTCAGCAGGGTATTCATGTCCCTGGGGGTGGCTACACACCACATCCTATCTCTCATGATCTGCCTGGACCTTGGTTCCCAGAGGATCCTCCCACAGAAGCCAGGATGAATCACAGAACCACTTTTGACCCTGGTCCAAAAAGAAGCTAGGATTTTACTGTCCCTTCAATGAGACTATCCAATAGGTACAAAGAGTCCTGGGCCATCTCCACTCTTGAGAGTATCAAAGAGAGCCTGGAAACAGAGCACAAGGCTGTAACTAGTGAGACTTCAGGCAAAAGATGGAAGATGGAGGGTTTAACCTGTGCAGGTCAAGGACTGGTGCTAAAGTCAGTGGGAGGAAGCAGTGGCCACTGAGCTCAAGAAGAGCATGTGTACAAAGAATGAAAACTCCTCTCTGGAGAGTGTAAAGGCTGGTCACAAAGATAGGCCACATCCTGAATGCCTTGTAGTCTTGCCTGCCCTAGCCAGCACAGTCCTAGGGTACCTCCACTCTCAGATAGGAGTGGGTGGAGTAGATGAAGCTTGGACCAGGACTAACACAGGTTGACACATGTGGTTTGCAAAAAGAAAGAAAGAAAGAAAGAAAGAAAGAAAGAAAGAAAGAAAGAAAGAAAGAAAGACTTCAAGGAAAATAATCCCAGGTTGGCTTCAAACTCAGCATGGAACTGAGGGTGACCTTGAGCCTCTAATCCTCCTGCCTCTACCTCCCAAGTACTGAGATCCCAGGTATGTGCTACCACACCTGTTTTATCCAGGGCTGAGGATCAAACTCAGGGCTTTGTACAGGCCACACATTCTGAATACCAACTAAGCTACATCCCCTGGACCCTTCTTACAAGTTTTCTGGGTTTTTAAAATTTATTTTTATTTTATATGAATTGGTGTTTTGCCTGAATGTATGTCTGTGTAAGGGTCTTGGGTCTCCCAGAACTGGAGTTACAGACAGTTGTGAGCTGCCATGGAGGTGCTGGAAATTGAACCCGGGTCGTCTGGAAGAACAGTCAGTGTTCCCAAGTGCTGAGCCACCTCTCTAGCCCCTCTAACAAGTTTTCTTATCTAAAGGTGACTACAAAAACAAAAGTAGCATTAAGTGACTGGAGGCTCCAGAGATGACTCAAGAGATAAGAGCACTGGCTGCTCTTCTAGAGGACCCCAGTTTAAATAGCCAGCACCCACATAGCAGCTCATAACTGGCTGTAACTCTAGCTATGGACCAGTACCCTTTTCTGGGCTCCAGTGGCACCAAGCATTCATGTGATGCACAGACATACGTTCAAACACCTATACATATAAAATAATTTTGAAATGCTTTTATACTTTAGTTATAGTGTTTATTTATAGGCTTTTTAATCCTTACAAAGGATTACAGGCTTTGAGAGAGCAGTAAAAGGTAAGGTAGGGAAAAAACAAATGAATTATAAGAGATCTTTAATCCCCATATCATGTATCATAGTTTAAAAAATAATACAAGAATTCATGTAGAATCACAAAAGACCACAGACAGCCAACGCAATACTGAAGCACAAGATCGACACTAGAGGTCCCACAATATACAACCTCAAATGATGCTACAGAACTATAGTGATAAAGACAGCCTGGTACTGGCATAAAAATAGACAGGAAGATCAAGGGGATAGAATAGGACTCAGAGAGAAAAAAACAGCAAAGCTGCGCTCACTTGACTTTTGGCAAAAATATACACTGGCAAGAAAGATAACCTATTCAACAAGTGGTGCTGGCAAAGTTGGGTTTCTCCCTACAGAGTATCTTTACCTTGTATAAAAATCAACTCAAAATGGATCAATGGCCTTAATTTAACCCACCCCCCCAAAAAAATTGTAGAAGAAAACACAAAGGATTCCCTTCGAGATACTGGGGCAGTTAAAACCTTTTCAGTAGAGGACCAATAGCCCAGGAACTAGCCCAAACATCTACAGATGGGACTACATGAAAATCAATTTTTTGTTCAGCAAAGGACACAATGAGCAGGGCACACAGACATGAGAGAACAGCTTTACCAGCTCCCCTTCAGACAGGGGGGCTGATATCCAGAATTTACAAAGAAGTGCAGCAATTAAACACTAAGGAAATAAAACTGTCAGCCCTTCAAGGAAATAAAGCTGCTTGTCAACAAATAGGCAAATGAACTGAATAGACAGTTATATATATTTAAAAAACAACACACATGGCCAATAACTATTTTAAAAAGTTCAATCTACCTACCCATCAGGGAGATGCAAATTAAAACTACTTTGAGACACTGTCCCACCCTGACAGAATGGCCATCATCAACAAATGTGTCAACAAACGTTGGAGAGGATGTGGAGAGAAAGCAACCCTTAGTTACTGTTGGTGGAGATGCAAATTAATACAGCCACTGTGGAAGCCATTTGGAGATTCTCAAAATATTAAAAATTGAATTACCATATTTCCCTCCTGGGCACACACCTGGAGAACTCTGTATCTTGCCATAGATATTTGCACTCCATGTTTATTTTATGCTTTATTCATTATAGCAAAAGACTGGAATCAATCCCGTTGTCTATCGACAGATGGATGAGCAATAAAAATTTGGTTTATGTAACAAGTGGAATACTACTCATTGGGTTATAGTCTCAGGTCATGGGAAATTGAATCAGGCTGCACTGAGCAATAGTCGCAAGCTGTAAAGAATTGCATGGACCTGACTGTTCCACATCACCTGTACAAACAGTATGCCTGGTGACAAAAGCAACTCACCCTGCTACTAGTCAAACCCCAAGTAAATTAAATAATAGCTATAATTTGTGTGTGTGTGTGTGTGTGTGTGTGTGTGTGTGTGTGTGTGTGTGTGTCCCAGCCCCTCTAAGTGCTCTCAACCTTCATCCTGCAGAAAGAGTGGGGCCCTCACTGTTCCAATAAAGCAGTGTCAGCCTGTGGAGACTTAGTGGGTCTGCCTCTCTAGCTGGCCTGTGGAGATGGAGTCTGTCTAACTGCCTTCTTCTTCTTCTTTTTTTTTTTACACTGCTCAGGGCTAAAGAAAAACGAAATTAATTTTTTTTTGCAGAGAAATGGATGGACTTAGAATGTATAATATTAAACAAGGCCACCCAATGTCAGATAGAAAGAAATCCCATGTTCTCTCATATGTGGAACCTCGCCAGCATGTATACATGTAAAGAAATGGACATGTGGGTTCTATATAACACAAAGAATAGAGAAAAGGAAACATATGGATGAGAAAGGGCTCAAAGCTGGCAAGGGGCATGACTTGTGAAAAAAGACATAAAGTGAATTATTTTTCTAGTATTTCCATAATCCTGCATTTTTTTTCTTGGCTTGGGTGGTAGGTAAATGCTTAAAATATATTCAATAATGAAAATATAAAATTTAGTTTCATAGCTCCCATTCCGAGTGCCAATTTTAGCTATATAAGTTGTACAGACTTTGGGTCTGGTCAATTTTGGTGTACGATGTGTTTATTTGCAAGATTTTTTATAATAAAGTTTGTTTAAAAAGAAAATTTAAAAGATCTTTATCATAAGCTTTTGTAACAATGTAGTTGTGGAAGAAATGTAGAGATTATTATAACTAAGTCACTGAAATTTCATCTAAAAAGCAATCAGATTTCCCAATAAAGAAATAGCTATTTCAACCCTAGCAATCCAGAGGCTGGGAACAGAGGACTGCCATGACTTTGAAGCCAACCTGGGCTACAAGGAGACCTTGTTAAAATAAAACAAACAAAGGCATGAGGGAATGGTTTCGTTGGCAGGATGCTGATTCAACCACGAGGGTGTGAGTTCAAATCCCCAGAGCCTACATAAGAGCGGAGCACGGCTGTGAGCTCTATGCTCCCATCACTGGGGAGGTGAAGACAGGTCCATACACTCTAGTCAGCCTGGCTGAGTTGGTGAACATCAAACGAGAGGCTCACCCAGTCTCAAAAAATAAGTTGGAGAGCAAAAAAGGAAGATGCCCATGTCAACTTCTGGCCTATACATGACATGCATGTACATATACGCACCCACATGCATAAGTATCACACACACACACACACACACACACACACACACACACACACACACACACACACACACACACACACACACCACACACACACACACACACACACACACACACACACACACACACAAGTTCTTTAGTCCTTACATAGGAAACAGGACGATAAAGTATGTCCTTTCTTTGTATTTACATTTTAGTTCTACTCAAAGGCAGTGTTCAAGAACATTTTCAGGCCTGGTGGCGGTGGCGCACGCCTTTAATCCCAGCACTCGGGAGGCAGAGGCAGGCAGATCTCTGTAAGTTCGAGACCAGCCTGGTCTACAAGAGCAAGTTCCAGGACAGCCTCCAAAGCCACAGAGAAACCCTGTCTCGAAAAACCAAGCAACAACAAAAAAAGAACATTTTCAGATTCTGACAGATTGAGTCACATCAGAGCCAAACCTATTCGTCAACAACATGCTTACAGAGAATTTCTTGGGATCAAAATCAAAATCAACTAATTAGAATACTGAAGATTTTCAATTCAGTGTTACTGCCAGAACAAGTTATTTATATAGTGTTAGCATTCTGGAGAGCATTATATCTTTTATAGACAAGGATTTTTCTCCTCCAAGATAAAAGTACTATTTGTGAACTTATAAACGGAGTCATTAGATGATAAAACATATTGTTTAGTGTGAGAAAATGTTGCCAAAAGAAGGAACATGGGGCTGGAGACATGGCTCAGAGGTTAAGAGCATTTATTGCTCTACCAGGGGACCTGAGTTCAGTCCCCAGCACCTACATCAGGTGACTCATGATCTCCTCTAACACCAGTTCCAGGGGGTCTGATGTCTTCTGGCCTCCGTGGGCATCCATACACATGGTACACAAAAGTAAAAAAATTAAAAAGAGTATTGCAATAAGGATTACTTGGAAGCAACCAAGGGCAACAAAAGTCTTTGAATTTTCCTGACCAATAACTTGAAAGATTTTTCATGCCTGGCACTGGGGTTTTTCTAGTTTATAACTCTTGGTGGGGAGCATTGTCACCCAAATGATGTAACTCTAACTTCATTTAAGACACACACACGCAATGTATTTTAGATGTCGAGAAAATAACTTTTGCCGGGCGTTGGTGGCGCACGCCTTTAATCCAGGCACTCGGGAGGCAGAGGCAGGTGGATCTCTCTGTGAGTTTGAGGCCAGCCTGGTCTCCAGAGCGAGTACCAGGATAGGCTCCAAAGCTACACAGAGAAAACCTGTCTCGAAAAACCAAAAAAAAAAAAAAACTTTTAATAACTTCATTAAACTACGCATACATGAAGACAAAACTTATGTTTATTATATATAATTTGAGGTGTATATTATATAAGATGTTTCACTGCGGCATTTTAAAACATCCTTGGCATTACTTATCCCTCCACTCCTCTATTGTCCTTTCCTACCTAGACCCACTTCTCCCTTCATATCACCCCCCTAGTGCTCCCCACCCCACCATCCCATGCGCCCTTTACTTCTGTGGCTTCTAGGGTTACACCCAGCTATGTACTCACATCTGAAGATTTGGAGCAAGGAACCACAGATGAGAAAGAACATGTGTTGTTTATCTTTCTGAGTCTGGGGGTCCCTTATTCAGTACAGTATTTTCAAACTAGTTTCTTCCATTTCCCTACAAAGTGCATGATTTCATTTTTGGCTACAGCTGAGTAGTATTGCACAGTATGCGGACCACATTTTCATTATCTAGCTATCTGTCTATCAGCTGAAGGACATTTAGGCTGTTTCCATTTCCTAGCTATTGTGACTAGAGCAGCAGAGAGCATGGCTGAGCAAGTGTGTGGGAGTAGGGTGTCAAGTCCTGTGGGCCTATGCCAAAGAGGGCTACAGCTGAGTCATATGGTCGACTCATTTTTAGCTTCTCAAGAATTCTTCGTAATTTGCATAGTGGCTACACCAATTTGCAATCCCACCAACAGTGAATGGGCTTCCCCTTTCCCCACATCCTCACCAACTTTTATTGTCACTTCTTTTCTTGATCTTAGCCATTCTGTCTAGGCTAGCAATCAAATCTCAAAGTGGCTGTAATTTTTACTTCCCTAATTGCTAAGAATGATGGACACTTACTAAGATATTTATTAGCCATTTTATTTCTTCTTTTGAAAACTCTCTGCTCAGATCTATAGCCCATTTTAATTGGGTTGTTTTCTTTATTCTTTGTTTCTTGAGTTCTTTATATAATCTATTGATCCTCTGTCAGATATTGTCACTAGTGTCCTCAGAGCCAAGGGACCACCATCTTGGGGAATTCAGTTACATCCTCCCTTGCAAAGCTCATCCCAGCCGGGCTGTTTGATTGATGGTTTACAGCCTCTGAATAGAGTTGAGAAGGGCTTGAGATTCTCACCAGTATCCAGCTCCTCCCTATCACCTGGCAACTCTACCCATGACCTGGGGGCAGAGAAGACTTTGGGGGCTCACCTGTGCCTACTAAGGGGGATGGAAATCCTCATCCCTGCTGGGTAAGGCTTTTCAGGTGTGGCTGGTTGGAGGAGTCGTCAGCTCCTCTTAGTAACCCCTTACCGAGACTCTGTAATGAGGCCAAGTAAACTCACTGGTTCCCTAGTGTGAAAATTTGCAGAATTTTGCCTCAGTTTGTTGTTGGGACCTTGAGAGGTATAAGCATTGCTTTATGTCTACTGCAAGAAGGAATTTTAGCAACAAATATATAGTTGGCAAAGTTCTCTCTCTCTCTCTCTCTCTCTCTCTCTCTCTCTCTCTCTCTCTCTTTCTCTCCCTCCCTCTCTCTCTCTCTCTCTCTCTCTCTCTCTCTCTGTGTGTGTGTGTGTGTGTGTGTGTGTGTCTTCATGTCTAAACTGTAGAGAAGCTTTTTAGTTTTATGAGGTCCTGCTTGTCAACTGTCAGCCAAAATCCCTGAGCCCTAGTCAGAAAGTCCTTCCCCACACCTCTATCTCGTAGGGCACTGCCTATGTTTTTCATGCCCCCGAAACTGGATTCACAGGAATCAAGCTGGACCTGACTGAAAGCCTCCTCCCTGAAGACCAGCCTTCATGGTACCAAGGGTGCTGTGCAAGGGAGGAAAGCACTCAGTAGCCCTACCCAGCCATGATGCCTACAGACCATACCAAAGATACCCCTAAAGGTGCAATAGTGACACTCAGACCATATTGGTAGGCAACGGCTGTTTAATTAGACTGAAGGCCCAATTAATAGGAGGAAAATCATGTCTGGTACTGGAAACCTAACCAACTACTTGTGGTTAGTGAGCTCATGCATGTTAGAGAAGAACCTACAATCGCCATTTTTCTAAATAAGTATAATTCCTAACAGGATTCTAAATACTTAACTTCACACCCACAGATAAACACAGCTCTCACCTCCTATTAAAGAGGCTCATCTCTGCAGTATTCAGAGACCATTACAGAAAGCTACCAGCCCTGATAACCTGAGTTTGATCACTGGGACCCATATGGTAGAAGGAAAGCATTAACTCCAGCACACAAGTTGTTCTCTGTGTGTATATACACACACACACACAAACACACACACACACACACACACACACACACACACACACACACACGTGCATGTATGCACATAAAAATATTCTCTGTGTGCATGCATGTACACACACATGTGCGTGTGCACATGTATACATGTAATAATGTAACTTTAAAAACATATGACAACAAATTGAATAAAGAGCAAGCTAAAGAACCCTAGGTGTCTATTAAGGATATTCATAAAAAATGCAAAACAATACCATTGCTGTTTTAAATTTTGTCTTGGAAAACAAGGTTATTTTTGTTTAAAAATTATATAAATATATATATATATATATATATAATATATATATATATATGTTGGCCAGGGTGGTAACACACTCCTTTAATCCCAGCACTCTGGAGGCAGAGGCAATGTGGGACTGTGAATTTGTGACCTGCTTGGTCTACATTGGGAATTCCAGGACAGCTAGGATTATGTGGAGATCCTGTCTCAAAAAAAAAAAAAAAAAAAAAAAAAAAAAAAAAAAAAAAAGAGTTTTATGTTAATGCACAGGCTAGGTTCACTATTACATTTCAATGGATTAAGTGAAAAGTTTAAATCAACTCTAGGTTTTTTAAGTTTTGTTTTGCCTTTTTTTTTTTTTTTTTTTTTTTTGAGACAGGGTTTCTCTGTGTAACAGCCCTGGCTGTTCTGAAACTTACTCTGTAGACCAGGCTGGCCTCAAACTCACAAAAATCCACCTACCTCTGCCTCCCAAGTGCTGCCCAGTCCACTTTGGTATTTTTTTTCATTTTAAAAATTGTATTTATAGCATTTGTGTGTGGGCATGCACCAAAAGCCTCGAGTTTCAGGGCTCTTCATTCCTGCAGCTCCATATTTATCCATGTTGATGTTTACATATTACATAAATAAACCCAAACAGAAGACCTCTAACTTTTCAACCACTGCTTATACATCACTCTACCTCATCAAATCTAGAGAAGATTCAAGTCAGTCTAAGACGGGATTTTTGGGGCGGAGGTGGTTCAGTGGTTAAAAGCACCTGCAGCCAAGCTGGATAGCCTGGGTTGGGCCCCAGAAACCCACAAGGTCCAAGTTCTTCTCTGATCTCCTCGTATGCCACCCTAACCCCTGCCTCAACAAATAAAGAAAAAAAAAAAAAACTAAAAAATAAGGTTTTCCTTATTGTCTTAGGTAGGGTTTCTATTGCTATCAATCAAGAGACCATGACCACAGCAACTCTTATAAAGGAAAACATTTAACTGGAGCAGGCTTACAGTTCAGAGGTTTAGACCATTATCACATGACAGGAAGCATGGCGGCATATAGGCAGACATGGTGCTGGAGAGGTAGCTGAGAGTTCTACATCTGGGTCAGCAGGAAGAGAGAGTGACGCTGGGTCTGGCTTGAGTTTCTGAAACCTCAAAGCCCATCCTAGAGACATTTCAGTGTGAATTTTAAGTTTTTTTCGTACCATTTTTTTGTTTGTTTGTTTTGTTTTTTTGAGACAGGGTTTCTCTGTGTAGCTTTGGAGCCTATCCTGGCACTCGCTCTGGAGACCAGGCTGGCCTCGAACTCACAGAGATCCGCCTGCCTCTGCCTCCCAAGTGCCTGGATTAAAGGCTTGCGCCACCAATGCCTGGCCTTTTCTTACCATTTTTAGTCTGCATAACAGACATGGGAACTGAATTTTACAAATAATATACTTCTTGGGGAATATTATTATTATGAACTAAAATATCAGCATTTAATAACTAAGACACACACACACACACACACAAACAAACACAAACACACACACACAAAGGCAGAACACTATGGCACAGACGATGTGGGAGACATTCGGAGCCTCTGTACCTCACTGAGGGCAGCAAACATCAAGGACTGGGGCTCAGCGCCACATTTAGAAGCACCTCCTCCAACAAGGCCACTCCCTACGAGCCTATGGGGGTCACTCTCACTCAAACCACCACACTCACCTGAAAGATCAGCACCTGTTCCCAGGAGGCATCTCTCCTGGGCCACAGCAACCAGGTGTTGTGCCTCAGTGTCTGTCATCCTGACGGCAAGTGCTAGAAGATTCCAAGGTATGGAGCAGGGACACCCTGAAGCCAGGCATGATCAGATTCCAGGTCCAGGGCTTTGTCTCCTCTGCTGTCAGCTGGATCCATGGGGATGATGCTTAGGCAACCCCAAGGCCGAGAGATGAGTCTTGGGGACTTGGAACTGGGGTTTCTGAGGGTCTCGGCGTTGCTGGGACTCTAGGAGGTAAACTGAACGCACAAATGGTCATGAGGCTTTGGGGCTAGGGGTAGAATTACATGGTTTGAAAATGAAAGCTCCTCACAAGCTCTTGAATGTAACACTTGGTCGTCAGATGGTGGTGACATTTTGGGCATCTGTGGAAATCAGGAGGTAGGATCTAGCTGTTAGGAGCACTGAGCCCCAGTCCCCAATGTTTGCTGCCTGCAGTGAGGTACAGAGACTCCAAATGTCTCCCACATTGTCTGTGCCATAGTGTTCTGCCTTTGTGTGTGTGTGCACGTGCATCTTAGTTGTTAAATGCTGATATTTAAGTTAATAATAGTAATTTCCCCCAAGAAGTATATTATTTGTAGAATTCAGTTCCCACGTCTGTTATGCAGACCACAAATGGTAAGAAAGAAATCAAATTTCAGTGAAGCTTTTAATTTTTATTTGATATTATTGTGTGTAAATGCATTATATGTCTGAACACATGTGTGGAGGTCAGAGAGCAACCATCATGGTGTTAGTTCTTTCCTCCCACCTTTTGTTGGTGCCAGGGATGGAACTCAGGACACCAGGCCTGTGCAGCAAGCCATTTTCCATCCTGAGTCATGTTGCAAGCCCTACACTGAAATGAACTCTGACTGGTCCACACTGACTGACTGTGAAGCAATAATTCTATACACTGTGTTCAATAAATAAAATGTAAACATAAACTATTCCAATACACAAATAGAAGCTTTTCACATCCAAGATACAGCACATATAAAACATATCTACAGTTTGATGAAATACTACAATGTCCACTATAAATTATATACAATACAGAAATATACTTTCCCAGCATTTTAACCTTGTCTCGAAAAAAAAAAGGAAAAAACAAAACAAAACAAAAAAACCAACCAAACAAACCCAAAACTTCCCCAGCATTTTAAAGTTTAGAGACAACTTACATGGTGACAGTGAGGGGAATATGTCACATACTGAACCCTTTAATAATCAATCATAACAAGTTGTCAGTGGAAGGACAAGACTGAGCAGATGAAGGAAAATGACTCAAAATGGCCACAGTACCATTTTGAGGAGCATAACATAGTCTCCCGTTTCTGAATAAACAATGCTGACAGCAAGGAGCTGTCACTGTCAGGACTTGTGGTGTCTAGAGCGTCAACTCTGTAGAGCTCAAATGAGGAATCAGAGAGTCAAAAACACGAGATTATCACCCCACATTACCTGCAAACATTACTTTAGAAACACTTTTTCCCCAGGGCAATGTGTATTTTACCATGTTTCAAAAGCCACTAATGTCCCACACCCCAATGTTTCAAAGACTGTGAGACAAACCGACCTCCTCCCATGTGGTCCTGAGAGGGTGGTGGAGCCAGGACTACCTAAAGATGCTTCCCTGATCAACAAGGGAGGGGAAGTTCCGATGATGCTATTTAAGGAGACACTTGGGTGACCACAAAGTAATGGAAGTTAGTGAGTATTTTTATATCTACACCTACAGTTGTGTTAGAGGATTTCTGAAGATTTTAGGGTAATTTCTGCCCTTCCAGAAGAGTAAACACTGAGGTAAGAACTGCTGTTGCTGTACTTATTTCCAGAAAGAACACGTAGTCTGTCTGTTACAAGTAAATTGGTTTACAAATACACAGAGAAATCTTCAGTTACATCTTATTTCCATATATCCCACATCATGTATTCACATTAGCAAGTCATTTGTTTCAGCTTTGATCCTTTGAATAGAGCCTGTGACAGGAGGGGAAGGTCAGATGTGGGGTCTCATCAAGACGCTTTGACATACTGCACCTGGAGTCGTTCAGTGGCTACTGACCCACTGGTGCTTGTTTTCTGTCCCTTCTTTTAGGACTCGTTGCTCTTTTCGGTAATTGGCTGCAGTCCAAAAGGTTATTCTTTTGAGAACTTGCTGCAGAAGTTTAGGAGGTAATAAAGATATCTGACTTTTTAAAATGGTAGCATTTTTCCCAATGCAGTCAAGACATGACCTGCCAATAAAGCATGAGAGAATGGTTATCTTCTGAACCCAGGACTCACTATGGTATTTTATATGTGTGTGCATCTGTGTGAATGTATGCCATGAGAGTGCAAGAACCCCCAGAGGCCAGAAGAGGGCATCATATCCCCTGGAGCTGGAGTTACAGAGGGTTGTGAGTCACCGGCCATGGATGCTGGGAACCAAATCTGGGTCATCTGGAAGAGCAACAAGTCCTCTTGAACTCTGAGCCACCTCAAGCCTTGTTTGCTTACTTTTGAGCATTTTTGCATACAATGAGCACTTGCCAGCATGCATCAAGACCCAAAGGAAAAAAAAACAAAACCACATGGACTCACTCTGTAGTCCAGACTGGCCTCAAACTTATGGTGATTTTCCCATATCAGGCTCCCTGAGCACTGGGGTTACAGGAGTGTGCTATCATGTCCAACAAGCTAAGTATTCTTCTCCCTTTCCACAAAATCTATGTATACTCTAGATGGCAACATATGTGTGTGTGCGCGCGTGCGTGCGTGCGTGCGTGCGTGTGTGCGTGTGTGTGTGTGTGTGTGTGTGTGTGTGTGTGTACATATATGTATATATGAATATGTATATATTTCCTTTGTATTATTTGGAATATGGGAGGATATTTAAGATCACTACAATAATCATGTTTTTTACAGCATAAAGAGACCATATCTGAGCAAATTCAAGAAAATAGAAAGTGTAACTCATCACACATAATAATTTTTAGTTAAAAAGATTAGAGATAGAGCTGAATGGTAGAACACTTGCCAGAAAAGAATGAAGCCCAAAAATAAAAAATAAAAAAAACCAAAGCAAAATTCGGACTTCAGAGGCAGGAAGACTGGAGGTGAAATGAGGGAAGACAGAGGGATAGATGGACAGGATAGTGAGTCCCATTAAGTTATAAAAAATGGCATGTGTCAATAATTATAAATAAGGAGAATGGAGGGGTAGGAATGATGCAAATATACAGCATACTCATGTATGAAATTCTCAGAAAAAGTAAAATTAAAAAATATAAGAGATGCCTGGCTGTGGCTGGCAGATCCTTTAATCCCAGTACTCGGGGCAGAGGCAGGCAGATCTCTGTGAGTTTGAGGCCAGCCTGGCCTACAGAGCAAGTTTCAGAACATCCAGGGCTACACAGAGAAATCCTTGTCTCAACAAACAAAAAACAAAACAAAAAATATGAAACTTGGGCTGAAGAGATGCTTAGTGTTTAAGAGCACTGGTTGCTCTTCCAGAGGACCCGGGTACGATTCCCAGCACACACACATGGTGGCTCACACACATCCAACACCCTCCATGGAAACCAGGCGTGTATATGGTGCACAGCCATACATACAAGTAGAATACTTGTACACAGAAAATAACAATTAATAAATCTTTTTTAAAATTAATGAAACTTGTATATTTTCTGTCATCTTCTTTGCTTTAACTTTGTTTTTCTCTTTTCTAAATACTTAAATTTGTGTTTGACAAATTCAAAAATAATTATAAAATAAAACATTTCTGATCTTCTAAAAGAAAACAAAAGACTAAATTTCTTTCTTTCTTTCTCAGGGTTTGCAGGGCTGGAGAACTGAGCACCTGTTAGTCTTGCCCTATCACAGGTCTACATCAGCCTCCTGGGCTTGCTTTAGTTGTCACTTCCACAAACAGAACATGTAGGTCTGAATCCAGGGCCTACTGGTGTAGGAAAACGTTTACCTTCCATTTGACTCCACAAGCCCTTGTTCTTATTTTCATGGAGCCTTTTCCTTCCTATTACTAACTCCAAATAAGAAGAGTTAAGAAGTTCTGGGTATAGACATATAGGAAAATTTGAATTTCAACCCAAGTATATGCCCCACTCCACTCCTATGCTGGCACCCCAACTCCTGTGCCCTTGTCATGGGGAGCCAGGAGGAAGCAGATAGGAACCAGCCTGTGAAAGACAACTCTCAGCGGGCATGCCACAGGGGAGGAAATCAACACAGGAAACTCTGTGTTGACCTCCAAGGAGCTCATGAGCTAGCAAAGGAAATGAACATCTAGCTGATAGAATGCTGAGTCTCAGGTGATGGAAGTCCTGAAGGGCTCCACGGAGATGAAGCAAACAGCACAAGTCAGGGGAACTTTCCAGGTGGGACCCTCATGCTGAGACCTAGGTCCTCAACGGACACAGAAGACAGCCACACTCCCGAAGGCCCAGGAGATGAAAGATCAGTTTTATTACAGAAAGCACACTTCAGTCAGTGGGTTAAATATGGCCTGAGGTCCGAGGTTGAGCGCACAGTGGGAGCCACCAAGGAGCATCACAGTGCAGTCTGACCCACTCTGGTTACTTCAGATACATGGAACCACACAGCATTTGTTCTTTTGTGACTGAGAGACTTCACTAGGCACATCTTAAAGGTCAACCCATGTTATAGCTCATGTCAGAATTTCCATCCTTTAAAAAAAAAAAACTTCACTTTTTATTATTTAAAACATTTTCAAGCCTGCCAGGCATTGGTGGCACGTGCCTTTAATCCCAGCTTTCAGGAGGCAGAGGCAGGGGATCTCTGTGAGTTCAAGACCAGCCTGTTCTGTTTTGTTTTGGTTTTTGGTTTTTGGACACAGGGTTTCTCTGTGGCTTTGGAGCCTGTCCTCCTGGAACTCGCTCTTGTAGACCAGGCTGGTCTCAAACTCACAGAGATCCCCTGCCTCTGCCTCCCGAGTGCTGGGATTAAAGGCGTGTGCCACCACCCGCCCCGCTCAAGGAAATTATTATTATTATTATTATTATTATTATTATTATTATTACTTAAGTTTAAATATATTTTAGTAATATTCTTCCCCTATCTCAAGTCCTTCTAGATCCTCTCCCCCTTCCTACCTACCCAGCTTTAAGGTCTTTCTAAAACAAACAAAAAACCAATACAACAATAACCCCCTAAAGCCAATTCATTACATAGCTGAAGAAGACTGAACGCCTCATTCTCCTGCTTCCTCCTCCCAAGTGCTGGGATTACAGACGCCAGACATCATGCACTGTTTATACAGACCTGCAGATTGTACCCAGGGCCTTGTGAATGCTGGGTGAACACACACACACACACACACACACACACACACTCTTTTATACATGACATCATATATATGAAAAATACTGTAATTACTTACCTGAGCAGTGAATAGGGCTGTGTTTGAAAAATCAATAAATCATTACAGTGACCCTAGTCAAAAAAAAAAAAAAAGTCTTACCAAGTTGAAGAAAATAACAGTACTTCAACTACAGATCATTTCTATTGTATGAATGTAAAATAGCCAATAAATTTCTCTTGAACTAGTAACACACATGCACACAAGCATACAAACGTACATATCCACAGACATATATCTGTACATATATACATTTTTTCCTATTTGAAAACATGAGAGCTGTGCGTTGGTGGCGCACGCCTTTAATCCCAGTACTCGGGCGGCAGAGGCAGGCGGATCTCTGTGAGTTTGAGGTCAGCCTGGTCTCCAGAGCGAGTGCCAGGACAGGGCTCCGAAGCTACACAGAGAAACCCTATCTCGAAAAACCAAAAAAAAAAAAACAAAAAAACAAAAAAACAAAAAAACAAAACCCAAAAAACAAAAAACAAAAAACAAAACCGTGAGGTATATGAATACCAAATTTCAGTAACCAAAATTTTACCTAATCAATACCTTATATAATTACAACTGTTCTCTGAGAACAGTAAGTAACAGAACTAGTTAATTGTTTTTTTAAAAAACAGATTTATTTCTGCTGAATTACTCTTATCTTGAAAAGTCCTGTGCTCTGACTCCTTGTCCAGGAGGTTCTCTCTGTGGTTTTGAAGGCCACCAGGACTCAGGCCTCCCTCTGACAGGGAAAGCAGTTCCCCAGTGAGTACCATCACCTCCCTGTGTTTGTTGGTTTATTCTTTTGAGACAAGGTTTTGCTATACAGCCCAGGCTATCCTGGAACCTAGGATACTCCTGAATTAGTGATAATTCTCCTGCCTCAGCCTCCTGAGTCTGTGATTATATGCATGAACAACCAAACCACACCTGGCTTCCCTGTGGAATCTTCCTTTGTATTTCAAATATTATTTATTTTATTTTTTGAATTTTTGAGACAGGTTTCTCTGTGTAGCCCTGGCTCTCCTGGAACTTAATCTGAAGAGCAGGTTAGCTTCAAACTTGGAGATCTGCCTCATGAGTGCTGGGATCAAAGGTGTGTGCCTCACCAACTGGCAATGATAAGTTTTGTATTCTAAGTAGAGGGTTTTTGTTGTTGTTGTTTGTTTATTGTTCTTTTCTAAATATTTTGAGGCAAGGTCTCTTTGTGTAGCCCAGGTTGGCCTTGAGCCCTCAATTCTGCGTGAACTTCCTGAGCAAGTGCTGGGGTATAGGAATAGACCACCATGCCTACCTTCTAAATAAGGACTTCCACTGCCAAAAAAAATAAGACAAAACACAAATGTTCCACTGTGGGAGGGGAGGTGATAGAACTTGAACCCAGGGCCTTGTGCGTATCAGGAAGTCATTTCTATTGAACTGAGTTGGAGTCTTGGTTCTAGTGCTTTAGTAGAGCACTGTGTTGTGAGCCTTCACTGTACATGTCTGAGCTGGTGGCCACAGACTACAAGATCAACCAAAGCCACTGCAGAGAAGCCATCTTTTTTTAAGGTTTGTCACTCTGTAGCAGCAACCTCTGCCTAAGGACAAGAAAGGGAGCCAGTGCCTTGTTGGTGACTCTGGCTAGCTGTGCCTGCCACATCTCTGTTACTTGATGGTCTTCAGCAGCCTATGAAATTAGAGCATTCAGTGCCTGTCGGTCAAGTACAGCAGGTGCCAGTGGCCAGTTGCTCTCCACTTCCTCTGGACCACGAGGGGAGGAACAAGGCTCTCAAAATGTGACCTCTATTCCTTTGACTTTATAGCACGTTGAAGCTGCAATGTTTCAAACTCAAATGTAAAACAGATGGGAAGCAATAGTAAAACCTCATAAAACACAAAGAAACAGAACAGTTTCTTCTTGGGAGAAGTTAGCCCATGAGATTTAGAAGGATTTAGAAGGATTGCCATGTCTTGTTTCTTCCATTAATAAATTCCATGGGTGCCAGGAATGGTGTGGCACACACCTTTTAATCCCAGCACTAAGGAGGAAGGGGTGGGTGGATCTCTATGAGTTCAAGGCTAGCCTGGTCTATATAGTGACTTACAGGACAGCCAGTGCTATATAGTGAGACCTTATCTCAAAAAAAGAACAAAAATAATTTAAAAATTAGTTCTCTATTTAATCACTAAATAGTAATTATTATTATGATTATGTATTCTTTTTATAGACAGACATTTTAATACATTCAAACTATAAATGCTCATATTATGGTAAGGCTCAGAGAGGGACAGAAAGGGGAGCAAGGGCTGTGGCTTGGGGAATGAGTGCTAACCCAGTGTGTATGAATCCGAGGTCCGAGGCTCAAACCCAGCACTGGAGAGAAAAGGCTATTTTTAGTAACTTAACTAGTGAAATTACTAAACTGATCTTGGTCTGTAAAACTGAAATATCCTGACATACATCACAAAGCCTCTGACTTGGAAGGGTGGTCCTCCAGGCAATACTTGTGGTCCTGATGTGCTTTGCAATTACCATAGCAACAACACTGTGGAGTAGCTGTTTGAATATCATAATTACTCAGAGAAAATGTTTAAATACAAGATTTGCTTACTGTATCCAAGAAAAGTAAGTTATCTTTGCTCCCACCAAACACCATTATTTCATTTTCTTTTCCCAAACAGGCTGTGTGCCATAACCTGTGATGGAAATGTAGAAACAGAGTGAGACACTGTCAGGGACGATGGCACATAGCACACAGAAGTTCATTCCAAAGCTCATACTCTAAAGGTGAGCTACTCAACGGTTCTCTCAAGTTCATCGTTTTTCAGTCAGAGATGACTCCTAGTGACCCTGTCTCGGCCCCAGCTTGCTAAGCCCTTTATCTTATATATACTATCCCTGAAACGAATTTAAAAGGATCAATTCCTCAGGCACAACAGGCACCTGCCCCAGCTCTTTTGGTGGCCTCCATGTCAGTTCTTGTCACCTTTGTCCCACTCTGTGCCCCATCAGCTGACAAATGCATGTGGAAGCTCCTTCTCACGTCTACTTTAAGCCCATCACTCTGGGTACAGAATACCATAACGTGTTCTGAACTTTCCCTCTATCATCTCCTCCAACTACATACAGTATTAGATGCTGCCTTTTAAATAATCTTTGCTGTCTCAATCACTTCAAAAAGTTTTAACTGGTACCTAACACCTGCACATACACACAGTGTACAGTACATCGATCTGAGCCAAGTGTGCAATGGTGAAATCTGGGTAATGGTTCTTTGTCCCTCAAACATCCGTGTCAGGAATCTTCAAGGCTTTCTCCTCTCAACATTTTAGAATATACTGCGTGTGTGTGTGTGTGTGTGTGTGTGTGTGTGTGTGTGTGTGTGTGTGTGTGCGCGCGCGCGCGCGTGCGTGCGTGCGTGCGTGCGTTTTGTTTCAGCACTGGGTGCTGAACCCAAGGCCTGTGTATGTGGCAATCCCTCCCCTCATAGAGCTACCCCCCCCCCAGTCTTATGGTAAGTTGTTAAAATCCACCGTGGTCTTGAGAACTTCCTGATAGAGATGTATCTCTGCTAGAAGGTGGGTTTTCTAGCCTAATATTTATGATCAACAACTACTTTCTCCCTACAAAGCTTAAGTTCTGCCTTTCCCCTGATGAGCCCTCTATTTTTCCCAACACCAGTACACCACTGCAACTTGAGTGCTCTCATTTTCCCTTCCAAAAAATGTCCAGTATGGTATTCTGCACCCAGTAGGTACTCCAAAACTTTTGATTAGCAAAAGCAAACACATAAAAAGATTAATTAACTAAATCATTAAATATACAAATTATCTCATGAAGGAGTAGAGCATCTAGTGTTCTTTGAGAAATGGTCTGATAGGTAGTTTGTGCCTATCTCAAATTTCATATTATTCACCAAAAGCAATTTTATTGCTTTATAAAGTTGAATATTTCCACAGGCTCTAGCTCTCAGAAAAAAACTGCAGGTAAATTCTCAATTGTACAAAATAAACGGAATTTTACAAAGTCATTGTTTTGACTTTAAGAGAGCACTATATTTTTCCTTTTTTTTTTTTTCTTTTTTAAAGGCCTTTCTGTGTAGACCAGGCTGGCCTGGAACTAGATATGCCTTTTTCTGCAGTTGTATACCACCAGGCTGGCCTGGAGCTCACTATGCATCCAGGCTGTTCTCAAACTTCTGGCATCCTCATTTAGGATACTTTTCTTTAGAGAACAAATTACTGAAGCAACAGTCACCCAAGAAAATACTATATATTACACTTTTATTGTAAAATGTATTTTTATACATTAATCCCTCTTACTTAAACCCCACAAATGCAAACAGTGGGACTCTGCACACTTTCCTCATTACACACACACACACACACACACACACACACACACACACACACACACACACGCAAACATACACACAATGACAAATGACCTGGGATGAGGCATGTGATACGCTGTTTGGTAAATATGCTGCCCAATTCTCCAAATCACCTGCTGGGGTATAGATTGGCATACATTTTCAGTAGGAACCAGATAATGTCAAGGGGTTGGACATGGGATTAGAGAAGTTAGGCACAAGAGACTAAAACACCGAAGTCCTCACTTATGGGAGGGACTGGGTTAAGGTCCAGGATTGAAACCACCAGTAACGAGTAATGCTGGCAGTGCTGACAGGACCTGACAGGATTTAGGGCTCTATACACCAGCACTTTCTATGACATCTGTACAACACAGAGTCATTCTTGACAGCCACCTGTAACAAAAACAATGCTCTACAGAGAGTTGTATAACAACCAGGCACAGACTTCCATACAGTGAGGCCTGGAGAGGAGTGCTTCATCATAGCAGTGAGTCTCCTGCAGGATGCCCTGAGGCATCTCACAGGGCACAGGGCAATCATTCTGAGTTGTCCACAGTGGTGAGGCTGAGGAAGCCTTAGCACTCTAAGAGGAGAATCGGGCAGCTGTCACTCCACATTACAGTGTGGAAAGGCACAAAATGCACGCAGATGTGGTCTCACTGTCGCCTTCATTCAAAACCACGCACACACATATATGTTCTCCTTACACTCAACTCTACCCCACCTGTTCTCCTCCTCACCTCATACCTGAAGGCAGATCTGCCTCTGTCTTATCTGCCTGAGGGAAACTCGGACCTGGATTTCATCACCGAAGAACACTGGAAAGCCTTTCCTGCCTTGGTTTTGGTGGCATCTAGCTTGCAACCTGATGTTTCCTACAGACTGACAGTTTGTGTCCTCACAGCTGCTCTACACTTATCACCTAAACACGCTAATAAAGCATAGTGTTGACATGACACATCAGCGCAGTCACAAGAAAGCAGTTACACAGCTCTAGCGCCAACTAGCGCATTATTCATAACAGTTGTTTTGCACTAATTACTCATTAAGGCTTGAAATATAAGTCAGAAAAGTTTTAATTAAACATATTATTAACATTTTCATCGTAATCAATGTATTCACAAAAGAAAACAAAAAAGAAAAACCTAGAGGAAACCAGGAATCCCCTCATCTCACAGCTGAAGACATGCATGTCATAAGTGACTTTGTAAAGCCAAAAACTAAGTAAGTAGTAGTTGAACTTGAATGTTGCCTCAATTAAAAAAAAAAAAAACTCTTTAAATTAAACAAGTATGTTTCAGAAGAGCTAGAGGGTTTAACATATTCTAACGAATTTTTACACACAAAAATTAAGAATAGCATATGCAGTTGTGATGGCCTCTAAACACTATTAGTATAGATTTACGTATCAACATACATATGAATATTTAGGTCTTTTTCTCAAATAAGCTATCAGTTGTCATTTGTTAAATAACAGGAAGATGTAAGTTGACTTTATGCTAACATATACAATCTAGAGTAAGGCCACTTCTGAACTACGGCATGAGACAGCATGCTATCTGCAGATGGCCCTGTGGCATGCGGTATCTGAATTTCCTATGAGGACATTTTCATCACACTAGTCAATTAAATTTGAGACATTTTTATGGTACTATTTGATTCTCTTTAATAATAGCATATTGTTTCTATAATATACAATGAATAAATAGCATTTTCTTTTTCAAAATATTCACATTAATAAGACTGCTGTTTATTTTCAGAGGTCTCATGTAGCCCAGGCTGCCATCAAACTTACTACATAGCCAATGATGGCCTGGTCCTCCTGCCCATACTCCCCAAGTGCTGGGATCATAGGCATGGAGATGGTTAATAAAGAAAAAAATCTTCTCTCTCTACAGTAACTTGAAAGCAAATATGCCCAATATATTACTTTAAATGTCTTCTAAAAAACAACTATGATTAAAGCTAATGCTATTCCTATTTATTAAAAATAGTAACATTAAAAATTGGTCTTATACAAGGTTTTAAATTACTTTATAGACTAGATTATATATTTAGTAAAAGTAACATTTTCAATTTTACAACAATGAATAAAAATTATATAAATCATTTCCAATAAATGTAATCAAAATAATAATTAGTTTATTCAGTTAACATAAAACTAATCTGAAAAGTAACTCTGTTCCTTATGGTTTCCTTATAGACACTGCATTCTGTCCTAAATCTTCATATTTTAAAAACTCTCAGCTGTTTTCTTTGGGCTTACCTGGGCCTGGTGTAAGGTAAATGTCTAAGTTGTTTCCAGCAGTTTGTTATAATATTATGAATCCAGCCATCACCTGCAATATAAGTACAGTTCAGAAATTATGATTAGGCTTTCGGATTACAATTTTAATGTTTTTTTTTTTTTTACAGGTTTATCATGTTACATTTGTATCAATGTCTTGGATGAGTCTGCATATTTTTCATAAACATTTTAAACACCTGCAAAGTGAGAGTGCCCCACATCCTAGAAGAAACAACTATTAAGGTTTGTAGCTTTTAGTAAAATCTGTACTTAGCACATATGAGCCCTGGGTTCAACACCAGCCCAAAAGAAGGAAAAGGAAAGACGGAAGGGGAGGGAGGAGCAGGAAGGAGGAAGAGAGAGGAAAAAAGAAAAGAATTTTGCCACATGTGCTGTTTGTCTCTGTATTGTCCTTCTTGTTGAATTGGTAAATCAAATCCTAGATCTCGCATCGTTCTCCCTGAGAACCCCTCGGTACACATTGCTAAGCTGAATGGACACTAAAACTAAATGTTTTGGTACCCGTGCAACCAAATCTTCATCTTACTCTATAAGGAAAGAAGGAAGAGTTAGATCATTCAGGGTCCCATATACTAATGATCAAAATTCGCAAGTATGGGTCTGGAGAGAAGGCTCAGCAGCTAAGAGCACAAGCTGCTCTTTCAGAGGACCTGGGTTCCATGCCCAGCACCCACGTGATGACTCACAACCGTCTGTAACTATACTTCCAAGGGATTCAACGCCCTCTTCTGGCTTCTGTGGACACTACACACATGTAGGCAGAACTTCCATACACATAAAATTTAAAGAAATATTATTCCATAGTAAAATATACAAATTATATTCCAAATTTAATGAAAAATCTCAGCAGAGCATGTTGGTGTATGTCTTTAATCTCAACAGTTAGGAGGTACAGAGGCAGGAGGATCAGAAGTTTAAGTCATGCTTGGCTATATAGTGAGTTTGAAGCCAGACTGGGCTAAGTGAAACCCTATCTCAAAACAAACAAAAAACAAAAACAAAAACAAAAACAAAAACAAAAAACCCAACGCAGAAACTGAGGAATAATGACCTTTAAGAATAATGAACAATCCTACATGGAACTTGTGGAGTTGGTGGCTAGACTATTGATGCTCAAGATACTTCTTTTGAAAACGAGGCTGCTTTCAGGTTCCATCCAGCAGATCTAGAGAAAAAGGTCAATGCGGGCACCGTCCCCAGTTGGCTCTCCATCCTCTTTTGAGGATCTCTCTCACTGACCTCAGAGTTCACTGACTGGCTAGACTGCCTGAATGGGAATTCCAGGAATCCCCATCTCATTCAAGACTGGGATCACAAAAGCACCTCCCCGAGGGTGCCCAGGGTCAATACTTGCACAAGTTCCCTAGGCCCTCTACAGAAAGAAGTATAAGTACTTTTAAGGGTATATGAAGTTTCCTGGAAATCGCTCTGGAGACCAGGCTAGCCTCGAACTCACAGAGATCCGCCTGCCTCTGCCTCCCGAGTGCTGGGATTAACGGCCTGCGCCACCAACACCCGGCCAATGAAGTTTCTTAAAAACTGTCTCTACTAATAGAAAAAGTTTTTGGTTAAGAGTCCACAAGATGGCCCAGCAAATAAATGCACCTGCAGCCAAGACTTAAGCGTGGTTCCCAGGATCCACCTGGAGAGAACTGACTCCTGAAAGTTGTTCTCTGATTTCCACACTCAAGTAATGGCAAACACACACACGCACACACACGACTGTGGCACATCTTGCATATACATTAATGCTCTCGCACACATAATGGGAAGAAGTGTAAAATAGTTTTTAACCATCCGCACCCCTCAGGCCACAACTTCACTTGACTCCCACACTCCCCGGGTAGGGACTGGGACATGGACACGCCCTCCCCCAGATGCCTGCCACCTGGGTGGTGCACACTGCAAGACTTGGGGTAAAGGAGGTAATGACTGTATGCTAAGCTTTTGGACTTACTCAGTGGAATATTATCTGCACTTAGTCCACCAAATAGGAAAAGCTTATCGTCAGCTATTGCTGTCAGCGTGTGCCATGACCGATGTTTGGGGCTTTCTCCATTAACAGAAATCCTGTAGCAAGGGAAAAATTAAAATCCAACTTTGAATTAGGCAAAATGAAAAGTTTTTTTTTTTTAATTATTTCAGGACTTATTTTTTTCTCCCAAGACAGTCTGGCTCAAAATGCTCCTGCCTTGGCCCATTAGAGCTACGAACTCACCACCACACTCATCTTAGATCTTAAAGAAAAGGCTGAGCTGGGGAGTGGTGGGCACACCTGTAATCCCAGCACCCAACAGGCTGAAATAAAATCATGCATTCCAGGCTAGCCTGGGCCACACAGTACCCTCAAGGTCAGCTTGAGCTATATACAGAGATCTTGCTTGGAAAGAAAAGAGAGGAAATGAGAAGGGAAGGGAAATAAAGTATGGAGGGAAGGAAGAAGAAAGAGGGAAGGAAAGAGAGATAGAGAGGAAACAAAGGAAAATAAATACTTTGATTATAAATCATTTAACAACCACAAAAGTATGTTTTTAAAAGAGACTACTATAACCTTTCGTCCCAGCAATGGAAACTAACATTAATTTAGCATGTATCTTTTAGGACTTCTGTGTAAATGTGCTTATTAAGAACACAGAAATGGGAACACCCATTGCTCTACTCTATTGTCACTCAGAGTCTTCTACGATGCCTCCACAAAGAGATGTCTTTTGGTACTGGCAGCCTGGCAGCCCTCTAGGCACAGGTGCTGGGATTGAAACAATCTGTGTGGTAGATAAGAGGACCAAGCTCAAGCTTTATCTAGTTTTGTTTTTGTTTTTAGTTGGGTTTTTTCCTTTGGTCGTTGTTTGTTTTATTTTTAGGACATAGGGTTTCTCTAAATATACCTGGTTCTCCTGGAACTCATTCTGTAGACCAGGCTAGCCTCAAAACCAGAGATCCACCTGCCTCTGCCTCATGAGTGCTGGGATTAAAGGTGGGCGCCACCACCACCAGGCACATTTCTTTCTTTCTTTCTTTCTTTCTTTCTTTCTTTCTTTCTTTCTTTCTTTCTTTTTTTTTAATGTGCATTGGTGTTTTGTGTCTGTGTGAGGGTGTCCTGGATCTGGAGTTACAGACAGTTGTGAGCTGCCTTGTGGGTGCTGGGAATCAAACATGGCTCCTCTGAAAGAGCAGGCAATGTTCCTAACCTCTGAGCCATCTCTTACTAAAAAGTCGCAGTAGCATTTTTAAAATCCATATGCACACATTCAAACCCATAAATATACTGTATTGTCTTTAGAGAAATCCTGAGCCAAAGTGAAAATTATACTTCCAGTCTTTTTGGTTCTTTGTGACAGAGTCTCGCTATATAGACCAGGCTGGCCTCAAATTCTAGAGCTCTACCCGCCCCTGCCTCCTGAGTGTTGAGAGAAAAGGTGTGTGCCACTACACCTGGCTCCCTTGTCTATTTTAAACATACTGCCTATCAGGAAAGAAACTGTGCAGGCCATACTTCTATCAAGTGTGCTGTCACATCGTGGCACAGGTGGCCTCTGGTCACCCCTCCCTTTTGTGATCTATTTCGTATCACTTTCCTACTACATTGTCTCTCTCTCTCTCTCTCTTTTTTTCTTTGATTTTTCAAGACCAGGTTTCTCTGTGTTGCTTTGTAAACCAGGCTGGCCTGGAACTCACAGAGATCCACCTGCCTCTGCTTCCCGAGTGCTGGGATTAAAGGAGTGCACCACCACCCAGTTTAGACTATCTTTTTTTTTTTCCCCTCTGACTTATTGGGAACATTTGACTTCATCTTTCTCTTTTTAAAAAAAGAGATACAACTATTTCTTTCAGTTTACTTCTGGCTTACATTTTCCAATATGCCTTTTAGCATTTTGTATACATTTTTGTAGAGAAATGTTTAATCTTTTGCTGGTTTTATGAGTCAGTCTTTTTCACTTACCAAGTTCAGTTTACATAATCCTTATTGCCAACATTTTAAGAATAACTAGCTATTTTTTTCTCCCCTCACTTTTATAGCTTCATTTTTTATTTGGGGGTTTTGGTTGTTTTAAAGACAGGATCTTGCTATGTACCCCAAGCAGGTCTCAAATTTGCCATGTAGCCAAAGCTAACTCCAAACTCACTGTCTTCCTACTTCAGCCTATTGAGTTTACAATCAAGATTACATGGTATACCTCCAGATCTGTCTATTCATGGTTTTATTTGTGTATGTATGTATGTATGTATGTATGTATGTATGTATGTATGTATGTATATATGTATGTATGTATGTATAGCAAAGGTCAGCAACAGGGGCTGTACCTTAGGAGCTGTCTACTTTGGGTTTGTTTGTTTGTTTGTTTAAGACAGGGTCTCTCACCTGCCTGGAACTTGCGGGCTCAACTAGGCTGATTGGCCAGTTATTCCTAAGAATCCACCTCTCTCTCCCTTCCTAGGTCTGTGACTAGAAGCTCACACCACCATGCCTTTTTATATGGGTTCTGGGGACCTGAGCTGGGTCCTCGTGTTTGCTAGGCAAGCACTTCCTGGTTGAGCTGTTTCCCTAGTCCTTGTGATTTTATTTATTTATTTATTTATTTATTTATGGTTTTTCTAGGCAGGGTCTCTCTATGTGGCTCTAGTTATCCTAGAACTCACTCTGTAGACCAGGGTAGCCTCCAACTCACAGAGATCTACCTGCCTCTGCCTTTCAAGTGCTAGGATTAAAGGCATGCATTACCACCAACTGGCCCATGGTTTTATTTTTAATAGTATTTATACTTTATAATAATGTGTATCCTTGATTCATTGTATTACAAGAATGTCCAAATTAATACCTAAATATATTCTGTTGCCACAAACAAAATCTGACTTTTATCCATCTCAGTGTCTAGGTGTATGAATCGACTTCATTCAGCCACTCCATCTCTTCTAGTGACCAGTCCCCAAAGAATAACTCTTATAAAGCCAAGAATCACATGATTCTTTTCAACTCTTACTATTTTTATGTTTATATAATTTGTATAAACTCTATTTAGTTGACTGTGGTACCTGTTACCCTTTTACCTGGGAGGCTGAGGCAGGACAACCCAGAGTTCCAGGCTAGTCTGGCTACTTGGTGAAATTCTATCTCAAAAGGAGGGAAGGGAGGGAGGGAGGAAGGGAGGAAGGGAAGAAGGGAGAGAGACTTCAGACTTACCTTCCAGACCAAGTCCAGGTATCTAAGTTTAGATAGTGTAAGTCATTCATCCTAGTTTGCTAAAATAAAAGCATGATAATTGGACAGTGTTTCAACTCTTTTATGGAATAAAATGTTAGTTTTCAAACATGTTCAGATTAAGCACAAATTGTTCTATTCTACTTAGCACTGGAAGCTAAAATATTGGGAATCAATTCTTAACACTAGGAAAATTAACATGGAGCTCCCAGAATAACATGCCCTAGAGGCACATGGAAGAGATGGGTTTAAACTAACAGAGCTTAGGTGATAAGACTTTAAGCATTCCTGACCCTGCACTCAAGTGAAGGGTCCTCATTAAAGTAGGATTAAAAATCACCTACTACAGTGCGTGCAGGGTCTCTTATCTTTGGGAAACAGAAGATAAATACAAATTAGTACTAGGTGCAGCTTAATCTCTAGGTTATTTGACTGTTGGATGCTCCACAAAATCAGAGGACAAGTCTTTATAAACATCACACATGAAAATATCATTTCCATTGAAAACACTGACCAAAACGCGTCCGCCAAAGATATACCCCTTATTTCCCAGAACTGCACATGAATGCGCGGCTCGTGGCTGTGGCGGAACTCCACCCTGCAAGCAGAGATCAGAACAGAGGCAGACTTGAGGCAGCTGTACCAGCCACATCCTGTGCTCAGTCAGAACTACAAATAGCTTCTTCAAGAATAAAATGCATCCTCTGCCCTTAAATGCCCACCACCCTAACAAAATGAAAGTTCATAGAAATTTAGCTTGAAATATAAAGATTTTAAAAACCAAATTAAAAAAAAAAAAAACAATCTTTCCTCTCTTCTCCCCTTAACCCACACCAAAGATCTAATATTACATCTCAGAGACTAAGAATTTATTTGTGGTCCCCAAAGTCCTCAAATTCACAAAACAGCTTCACTGATGGTTTAAGTCAAAACAAAGAAGCCCTTTATCATTTTCTAGACATGTTGGATTTTAGAAGTTGTTTTGTTTTGTTTTTATTTTTCTTCTTCCTAAAACTCTTAGAATAAAAAAACAAACAAACAAACAAACAACAAAAAACACTTCTCTATGCTTTATCTTGAATGAAGCTCATCTGATGTTCCAGGCTCACTTGGGTAAATCCAGCTGGTATAAAGAATTAGCATTTACCTCTGTAACTGTTAAATTAAGAGAAAACCATTTTAAAAAGTTGATTCCCAGCTGGGTAGTGGTGGCAAACACTGTAATCCCAGCACTTAGGAGGCAGAGGCAAGTGGATCTCTGTGAGTTTGAGGCCAGCCTGGTGTACAGAGTGAATTCCAGAACAGCCAGGACTACACAGAGAGACCCTGTCTTGAAAAAAACAACAACAAAAAAGTAATTGTTAGTAGTTTTTAAGGGAGCTTCTTTGGCTGGGTGTAGTGGCCACACCTTTAATCCTACCATGGGGGTGGTAAGAAGATTGCAAGTTCGAGACCAGTGTAGTCTACATAGTGAGACCCTTTCAAAACACCAAAGACAGAGAAGGGAAGAAGAGAGGGAGATTGTTTTATATGCAATTACAAAACCAATTACTAACATCAAGTAACTTGGGAAGAAGAGATTTTTTTATACATCAATGAATGTAAAAGAACCCCCCCTCAAAAAAAAAAACAGAAAAGCATTTATTAAGAGAGGGAAAGCCAGTAAGAATGAGCAAGGGCTGGAGTTAGAGGACCAGCTTCGGCTCCAGAGGTTTCTGTGTAACTCAGTAGCACTTACTTTAATTTCTGGTTGAGACCAAGTCCTTGTCTTTGTGTCAAACACATGGACATCATTGTGCCACCCCCAGAATATCTGCTCTTCCTAAAACAGAAGCAAATAGTTCGGAGATTTGTAGCCAACACACCAGCATAGCTCGGCTACATAGTGACTGTGGAAGTGACGGGCACACACCACACCTCACAGCTGCCCCTCAAGCCCATGCCCAGTGAGGCCCAGCTCCATTACCTCCCCAATCCCTCACTCAGGGAGTTTCCACTTATTCAGTTGCATGAGACAGAATGAATATTCTATTTTGGAACCTATTTCAAACCTTATTTCTGCTACAATAAGCTTTAGATGGCTATTGCTTCTTGTATTCAAAAGGTATTATTGGGAAGTGGGGGGTGGGCTGGAAAAACTGTTCAACACTTAAGAGCACTGACTGCTCTTCCAGAGGACCCAGGTTCAATTCCCAGTTCTGACATGGCAGCTCACAACTATTTGTAACTCTAGTCCCATGGGATCCAATACCCATTTCTGGCCTCTGCCAGCACCGCACATACATCGTGTCAGACCTACATGAAGACAGAACATCTATGCACACAATATAAAAATAAAGGTTAAAAAGACTGAAGTTTTCCAGGCAGGGTGGTATCTTCAATCCCAGAACTCAGGAGGCAGAGGCAGGGGGATCTCTGAGTTTGAGGGCAATCTGGTCTATAGAATGAGTTCCAGGATAACCAGATAACCAGTGCTAGAAAGAGAAACACTGCTAAAAAAAAAAAAAAAACAAACAAAAAAAAAAAAACAAGCAGAGACAGGCGGATCTCTGTGAGTTTGAAATCAGCCTGGTTCACAGAGCAAATTCCAGGATAGGCTCCAAAGCTAAACAGAGAAACTCTGTCTCAACAAACAAAAACAGAGAGAGAACAACTTAATTCATTATACCTAAGACTTACAGTGATGCTAAATTAAAGAGAAAAAATTAAAGCATGATTACTTCCTTACCCAAGATGCATCATGGACATCAAAACAGTCTTGAAGTTCACTGTGCCTCCTGTACCCATAACCACCAAAATATATTAATCTGAAAATCAAATGCAAAAGGATACACTTTAGAAGTCTTGCTTAGAGTCTGTTCAGAGATAGTTGAACTGACTGGGCACCATTGCTCATGTCTACAATTCTAGTACTTGGGAAGCTGAGACAGGAGGATTCTCATGTGTTCCCAAGTGAGTTTGAGCTACATAATGAATTCCAGGCTAACTCCAGAGTGAGGTCCTGCCTCAAAAACCACAACCACAAAAGGAAGTTGAGGGGCTGAAGAGATGGCTCAGTGGTTAAGAGAACTGGCTGCTCTTCTAGAGGACCAGGGTTCAGTTCCCACCACCCACATGGCAGCTCACGTCTGTCTGCTCCAGGGGATTCAATACCCTCATTCAGGCAAAACACCAATGACCATAAAATAAGTAATAAATCATTTTTATTTATGTATTTATTTATTTTGGTTTTTTGAGACAGTTTCTCCATGTAACAGCCATGGCTGTCCTGGATCTCCTTTGTAGACCAGACTAGCCTCGAACTCACAGATATCTGTCTGCCTCTGCCTTCCAAGTGCTGGGATTTAAGTGTGCCAGCACACCCAGCTCCAAAAATTAGTTTTTAAAAAAGGAATTTGAAATAGATTCTTTTCTCTTACCTTAACCACCTAAAAAGGCCAAATAAACTACACAATTATAGTTTTTTTTTAAATCAAAGAACTGAGGGAACAATCAGATTTAGAAGAAGTAACTCCAGCAGGTGATGAACCCATAGAAGGAGAGAAGAGACCCACAGGCATCCTCACACCTCCAGCAATGGCAGGAGAGAGAGAGGAAACAACATACATGGAGACTCATAAAGAAAAACCACCAAGCTGCCAACTGTCATGCTTGGACTGGGATGGCAAATTAGAGTCAGAAGAAAGCCAGCCTCAGGGGTTTTGAACATAAGTCCTGACTGTTGGTAGTCTTTAGGGAAGGCTCAGAATTGGTCATCAAAAGCTGATGACCACAAGCTCCCTGGTCTAGGGGCTTGTGTGGTAATTAGCAGTGGAGTGCTTGCCTAGCTTGTGTGAAACTCTGGCTTGAATCAGAAGAACTGAAGGGAAAGAACTGAAATTTGAGGGGATGGGTGAGCAAATCCCTTGGAGAGAATTTAAGTTTTCACCATTGGAAGTCCCTGGATCTGAGCAGAGTTGCTGTACCTTGGAATCATCTGAGGAGTTTCAAACAGTCAAACCACCAGAGGCTGTGCTTGAACAGGCTTTAGAGCTTTAGAAGATTCCAGTAGCAGCCACACCCAAGAACAAAAGAAATACAGACTTCCAGACTCTTTGTGTTGGGGGCAAAGGGGAAGACAAGTGGACAAGGTAGACAGAGGAAGCTGGACTTCCATGGCATACTTTTCAATATAGCTTCAGTTTTTAATCATGTCAATGTGCTAATGATCTAGAAACACAACTTAAATAAATTATTCAAGGTGAAAAATCCAAATATCGTTTCTTCCATGTTCACTTTTATAACACAGTTCTTATCAGTTTTAGGACTGCTGTTGCCACTACATCAAAACAAGTCTATAATTACTGGAAAACATGATGCTTCCTTAAGTGTGGCCCAAGGCTATCTCCTAATGTATGGACATTAAAGTTCAGCTGCTACCTTACCTGTCCTTATACACCCAGCAGGAGAGTTTGTCCCGTGGTGTGGGTGGCTGTCCATCAAACTTGGTGATTTTTTCCCAGATATAAGTTCCATCTCTTGTCCGTAAATTGACAAAGTAAAGCTTTTAAAAGATGACAGTAGTGTTAGGAGTCAAGGCATCTGAAAACTAAATCTGCATGGGGGAAGGAGCCTGCCATCCAAAAACTAACCTGACTTTTATCTCCAATAAATATCCATTAGAAAATTTAATTTCTAGAATAGATGAAAACAAGACAGGATTCCAGGAGCAAAGGATATGTAAAACAGTATACTGCAACAGTCTTTCCCCCCTCTTCTCTGGCCTGTGGGTAACAAACAAGACTGCAGCTAACTGAAGTAGGGAAACAGAGAAAGAAGAATATGGCTGCTGCATTCTCCATCTCTTTAAAGCCTAATGACTATAAACTTAGGATGTACTCTAGTTATCTTCTTTTTAAAATATTTGCAAATGTGTGACATGGATGACACATTAGGGATTACATGTGGCTGCACTCTTGAATTAAAAGAGAGGATTACTCGGTTGCTGTATCCTTTGTCATCATATCCTCCAAAAACATACAGCCTGCCATTGATGCAAGCCCCACAGCTTCCTGACATGGAGGTGGGGAGCTCTCCTTCCATCAGGTGCATTTTCCTGCAACAAGGACCACAGAGAATCTCTTAGCTTTCCAGACGGCAGAGGCTCCCTGTAAACTTCCTGAGTTATTTTTCCCCTGGCCAACTATAAGTAAAATGTAATTGTAGCCAGGTGCTGTCGAACACACCTGTAATCCCACTGCTGGGGAGACTGAGCCCGGAAGGTGAGAGTTTGGGGCCTGTCTGGGTTACAAAGTGAGACCTAACTACCCCCCAAAGAAAACAATGAATAAATAAACAAAAAAGTATAAAAAGACCCATAATACTTTTCATCCTGCTGGGGGTGGGGGGGATAGTCACAAAAGTTTCCCACGGGTCACAGCTGAGTGACAGTGATGGCTTTGAAAGGAATGGGGAGGGACAAGGAATGCGGAAGGAGAGGGAGTAGGGACCCAGGCAGAGAATGAACTAAAGGGAGAGGACAGAGACACTCATCAAAAGTATGCTCTTGAATTCCCTGTAGTCTAAAAACGCCTCTCTGAGTTACAAGACTCGACATTTTGCAATTTAGAATTACTTACCACAGTCCACTATCAATATCATAGGTCCAAATTTCATCATTCGGCAAGTAGACCTCATTGTCTTCAATAGACTGAAAATAAAGAATGCACAAAATTACTATTTTTCATTATGTGTTTCAATTATACAGTAATAAATAGTTCTTTGGGGTGAGAAAGGCTAAAATAAATATTTAGAATAGCCCGGAGATGGTGGTGCACGCCTTTAATCCCAGCACTCCAGAGGCAGAGGCAGGCCAAGCTCTGTGAGTTCGAGGCCAGCCTGGTCTAGAGTGAGTTACAGGACAGCCAAGGCTACACAGAGAAAGTCTGTTTTGAAAAACAACAGCAACAATAATGTTCAGAATAAAACGAGAAATATATGAGTCTCAAGAAAAAGGCTCAAGGTAGCTAAACTTACACACAGAAAAACTCAGACACAGCAGAGCATCGCAGGTCACACATTATAGAAGACAGTGCTTCAGGTGAAGAGAGTTAGGGAAAGAAGGGTTTTGTTGTTGTTGTTGTTGTTGTTGTTGTTGTTGTTGTTTGAAGGTATAACTAGGCACACTGCCCCAGGTACCTTAACCCACTGAACACATTTTGAGGGTGCTGTGGGATATTTGTAGACTGTGTGAAGATGTATTGCTGTGATTGGTGAAGAGCTGAATGGCCAACAGATCTGCAGGGAGAGGTTAGGTGGGGCTTCAGAGGACAGAGAGGACTCTGGGAAGAAGAAAGGCAGAGTCATCAGCCAGACACAGAGGAAGCAGAATGGGCAGTATAGAGACTCCAAAGAGAGACACTAAAGAGGTTGGATATATGGGACAAAGTAGAGATAACCAAGCCACGTAGATGGCACATTAATAAAAGCAAGTTAATTTAACTAAAAAATTTAAAAAAAAAACAAGTTAATTTAAGCTATAAGACAAGCCTAAGTGCCGGACAGTGGTGGGGCACGCCTTTAATCCCAGCACTCGGGAGGCAGAGGCAGGTGGATCTCTGTGAGTTCGAGACCAGCCTGGTCTACAAGAGCTAGTTCCAGGACAGCCTCCAAAGCCACAGAGAAACCCTGTCTCAAAAAAAAAAAAAAAAAAAAAAAAGACAAGCCTAAGCTAATGACAAAGATTTCAAAATTAATAATGTCTCCATGTTGTTATTTACAGGCTGGGGGACCCTATGAGTGCCTACTGTGTCCTCGGCATCACTGTCTCCAGAGGCTGTTTTACTCAAGATCCCTGTCCTGGAGACACATGGGAAACTTTTGTGATTATTTTCCCAGCAGGTTGAAAAGCTGTTATCTCAGATCTCTTTAACACCTTAAAAAATTACTTGTTTTTGTTCGTTTGTTTGATATAAGGCTTCACTTTGTCAGACAGGCCTACAACTGACCACCAACAACAGCAGGTCACATCTACTTGTTATAGTTAATTTTCCAGAACTTTGGAAAATGTCCTCATATGTAAAAGGCAAATGGAATTCATACTGGATAGCTAAGCAGATTAATTCCAAAAAAATTGACTGCACCTTCACTTTTGCCCAGTAATTAAAAAAATCTATTTGACTAATACCTCACTGGGTGAAAACAAACTCCAAACTGAAATGACATTTTTTTTTTCTTTTCAATTTTTTTTTGGGGGGGTTTTTTGAGACAGGGTTTCTCTGTGTAGCTTTGGAGACTATCCTGGCACTCGCTCTGGAGACCAGGCTGGCCTCAAACTCACAGAAATCCACCTGCCTCTGCCTCCCGAGTGCTGGGATTAAAGGCATGCGCCACCAACGACCAGCCAAATTGTATTTTTTAACTTTTATTTATTTTTATTTCATGTGCATTGGTGTTTTTGACTGCATATATGTCTGTATGGAGGGTGTTGGATCCCCTGGAACTGCAGTTACAGACAGTTGTAAGCTGTCATATGGATGCTAGGAATTGAACCTGGGTCTTCTGTAAGAACAGCCAGTGCTCTTAACCACTGAGCCATCTCCCTGGCCCCAAATTGTATTTATTTTTAAGTGTGTGCTGTTTTTTTGTTTTGTTTTGTTTTGTTTTTTGCATGCATGTCTCTCTTTTTTTCCTTCTTTTTTAATAGCTTATGTTATTCTTTCACATGGATTCTGGTACAAAATAGAAAATATTTGTAAATATTATACTTGCTTGTTACTAAAATTATGGTTAGTAAATATATCTTGTCTTTGTTTTTTTTTTTCCAACTTTTTTATTTGAATTAGGAACAGGATTGTTTTACATGACAATCCCATTTCCCTTCTCCCACCCGTCCTCCCCTACCCACCCCCCCATGTATGTTTTTATAACACGTGACTGAGGAAATCAGGAGGTGTTGGATCCCTTGGGCCTGGGATTACAGAAGATTGTGAGCAACCTTGTGGGCACTGGGAAATGAACCCCAGTCCCCGAGAGCAGTCAGTGTTCCTAATCATTGAGCAATCTATCCAATGTGAGCCGGCATTTCTTTTCTTTTACATTTAGTGTGTGTGTGTGTGAGTGCACACGTTCAAGCATACACGTGGAGATCAAAAGGCATGTGAGAGTTGGTTCTTTCTTTCCACAATGTGGGTCCCAGGGATCAATCTCAGCTCATCAGGTTTGGCAGTCAATGCTCTTACCTGCTAAACCACCTCACTGGCCCATCATTTTCAATTCCTATAACTATGTACTAAAAGAATGCATGTAAATCTTAAAAAATAAAACAAAATCGCAACCAACAGAAGTACACAGACCAGAATTTTCACAAAAGGGAAAACACAAATGGACCATGAAGTTATGAAAACACAGATGGTTGTGTGGGTAAAAGCACTTACCACACAAGCCTGGCAGCCTGGCTTCAACACCCCAGACATGAAGGTGGTGCCAGGAGAGCTGCCCCACAGCTAGCCTGGAATCTGCAGCAGCAGGCAGCATGGCAGAAACAAAGGGACCCTCCCTCAAAACCAAGGTGGAAGGAGAGAACCAATTCCAGAAAGTTGCCCTTTGACCTCCACACATGCACCACAGTACACATGGCCCTACACTCATAACACACACACACACACACACACACACACACACACACACACACACACACACCAAACATCATTAATCTGAGCAATGAAAAGGAAAACTACAATGAAATACCATGTCACCCTCACTGTGCTGGCAGAAACATTAAGGGCAGATGGTACCAAATGTTGTTGATGATGTGGAAGGAGGAGGAGGCTGGTGGAGATGCAAATTAATACAAATATTTTGTCAACAGTCTGAAATCTCCAATTCAATTTGCCTGACAAGTGGCCCAACATTCTATTCTTCGGTGCACACCCTAGAAAATGTATACACCCTGTGCATGTATAATAGACGTTGTAAGAATGCTCACTGCAGCATTGCTCATTACAGCAATTAAAAAAAAAAATCCACCAATAGAGGAATAGATTAGTAACTGTGAGTATTCACAGCATAGCACTAAACAGGATACACTTCAAATGAATGGATCGTGGCTTGAATGTATTTGAGAAATATCTGGTGAAATTTGATGAAGTTTTTAGCACAGGCACTGAAGATGATGGCCACAAGCAGCTTGATCTCTAAGTGTAATACCAGTGGAGGCAGGCCCAAGGCGGATCTCTGAGTTTGAGGCCAACCTGATCTATAGAGAGTCAGCTAGGACCAGAGAAACCCTGTCTTGAAAATCCAAAACAAACAAACAAACAAACAAATAAGGGGACTAGCCATACAAGTGTACTCTGGATGATTAGCAATGCATACATAAGAAAGGGCCGCAGAGACAGCTCAGTGGTTAAGAGAACTTCCACTGGACTATGGTTCAGAATCCAGCATGCAGGTCAGGCACTTAGGCGGCTCACAACTACTTGATACTCCCACCTCAGAGGATCTGATGTCCTCTTTTGGCCTCTCTAGGCACCCCCACTCACAGCAACCATATACATACACGCTCACATCAATTTTAAAAAAGAACAAGTAAAACTGACTTTAAAAACCAATGTGCTGGAGGTACACAAGCCTTTAATCCCAACACTCAGATAGATAGATCACTGTGAGTTCAAGGCCAGCCTGGTCTACAGAGCCGGTCCAGGACAGCTAGAGCTACACAGAGAAAACCTGTCTGGAAAAATAAAATAAAATAAAAAGATCCTAATTCAAAAGAAAAAAGTAATTAAGTAATAAAAAAATAACAGGAACAATAATAGAACAAAGACTTGAACACTCAGAAGTATCCCCCATAAGATTTGTAACAAAAACTAAAGAATGGCATCAACACTTCTAATGGAATAGTGAACTCTGAAGCCTAACAGTGCTGACAAAGTGGCAGGTTTCACATAGCATCAAATTCGTCTGCAAGAGCTTCAAGGCTTATTGATGTTCAAAGGAAATGGAAAACTCCCTTAGCCACCAGAGGAGCAAGGCCACAGGAATTTAAAAAAAAAAAAAAAAAAGGAAAAGCAAAAAGAAACACCACATGGGTTGGAGGGATGACTCAGCGATTGAGCATGAATGCTCTTGTAGAGGACCCAAGTTCAGGTCCCTGCACCACACCGGATAGCTCCCCACTGCCTGAAACTCCAGCATCAGAGGATCCAAGGTTCTTTTCTGGACTCCTTGAGCAATTGCACTCACTCTCACACACCCACACACAGACACTCACACATATACAAAACATAAAGCAAGACTGACTGCAGGCTCTCCCCTCCCGCATCCAGTCTGAATGGTCTTCATTTGCCACATTCTAAGTTTTATACGTTGTCCTACTGAAAGTGCTGGGAAAGAATCTCCCATTCAGAGGCAGTTTATCTTAAGGCACTGCCCATGATATTAGCATGCTGTACTGCAGAGTACCCCACACACAAAAAACAAAGGTAGTGATAATCTGTGGGAGTGGAGGTGAGGGAAGCAGTGTGGTCAACAAAGAAAGATAAACAAGAAACTTTGAAAGTGACAATGATAATTCTAAAAATTTGTCTTTATATTTATTTGGGTTTTGGGGCGGGGGAGGGGGGGCATGCACCTAACCCACCCTCCCACATATGTGGAGGTCAGAAGACAACCTGTGGGAGCCAACTATCTCCTTCTACCATGTGGGTTCCAGGGAGCAAACTTAGGTCACCAAGTTTAGATCAAGCACCCTGACCTGCTGAGCCATCTCCCTTGCCCTGTTTCTTGATCTGGCAGGTGAGTGTGTTTTTATCTCTGAGTAATATTTTATCTGTTCCTTGGTGTAAATAAAATCCATAAAACTTAGCTGGGCATAGTGGTACACTGGGAAGGCAGAGGCAGGTGGATCTCAGGGAGTTCGAGGCCATTCTGGTCTACATAATGAGTTCTAGGACGGCCAGGGCGATAGAGAGACCCTGTCTCAAACACCTCATAAACATTGAAGAAATAACTACTAAGTAGTTCATGGGTCATCAGGGAGACTGGAGACTAGCATCTGGTCTTGCAGAGAGGCCACACCACAGAAAAGTCTGCAGACTGACAAACACTGAGATGCAGCTGTACCACCCACCTCTCATGCCAGGATCACAAACTTCTGAAATTGTAGTGCCAGTGCCATGCTCCTCTATACTACGTCCTGGATTTTTATGTTTTTACTCCTATTTTATTTCTACTTAAATTTTTTTTTTCTTTGACAGAGTCTCTGGCCCAGACTGGCTTTTAACTCCTTATGTAGCCAAAGGTGACCTGAATATCTGCTCCTTCCACCGCCATCTCCTCGGGGCTGGATTATAAGTGTGAACCACGGCCAGCTGTTCAATCCAACCCAAGGATTCGTGTGCATAGGCAAGGACTACCTCCTGAGCCCTCCAAATCTTTGAAACTTGCTTATCAGCTGTTCTTGTTTTTTTGTAGAACTTGGGTCTATCACACATGTTACAAGTATTTCCTCATTTGTCATTAGGTTTCTCACCTTGTGGTGCTTTTTATAAAAAGCCATTTAAAAAAAAAGTTTGATCAGCTAATTTTTTCTTTATATAGTTTTCCAACTCAGATTCTCTTTTCTCAACCCAAGATTTTAAAATAGCCCTCTTTCTTTCCCACAGAGTTCAGTTTTCCTATGTTTAATTGTCAGTCCTAAACCTCTGATATAATTTTCCTCCAACTATCTTAGAAGAAGCACTTATTGTATTATTGGTTGTCCACAGATTCAAAATGCTACCTTTTTTTGTTTGTTTGGTTGGTTTTTTTTTTTTTGTTTTTTTGAGACAGCATTTCTCTGTTATTGCTTTGGAGCCTATCCTGGATCTCACTCTGTAGACCAGGCTGGCCTTGAACTCACAGAGATCCGCTTGTCTCTGCCTCCCCAGTGCTAGGATTAAAGGCATGCACCGCCACCACCAGGCTTCAAACTGCTACTTTTAAAAACAAAAACAGTCTCATGCTTGGCTGTTTCTTCGGTCTCTCTCCTAGCCTTGGTGCCATATGTTAGATCAGAACCACCGATAACGTCACACCTGTGTCTGGTACTAAAGCCCTCTTCCCTTCATCCTTTTCAAACATTTCCTGAACTGATCTTCCACACATAATAGGCTAGATTATCATATTTATAGATCAAGTTTTCTTCTAGTTCATAGAAAAATTCATCCTTATCATTCCTGTTAGAGAAGCAGAGCTGTCCGAATGTGGGCCTGAGAGGAATGAGTACCATCTACAAGCATACAATGATTCTTCCTTCCAAACCTGGAAAACGCTCACATCTCATGGTCCTGCCAGCTGCACTGTCACCCGGGATGGATGCCCATAAACTGGGGAAGGCACAGAGGACAGAGAACTAGAGCTCTTTAAAACTGGCTCAAGCAAGTACTTCAGTCTCTAGGACACAGGTCTGGCAACTTCCACACATGCACTGTTTGCATTAATGAGGGAAATGGATTGGAATATAAAATAGACAACACCAACCACATTTCTAAGCACCGGCTGCTAGAATCCCTCCAGCTTCCAGGACCATTCAGCCATCTGCTGCTCAAAAGGCCCTTCTACAGGATCTTGCATTTTGTGGAGACAAGGCACGCTATCTTTTTTCCTTCCTATTCTTTTTTCCCCCTTATACCACTTATACCTGAGATGTTACTGGACTGCTGCTGATCCCTGCGATTTAAAAGTGAATAGACCCAGGATGTAAATCTGTGTTGTATTTTTCAGGTTTGTGTTTTTAGTGCCTTTGCCCTTTGGAATATTCTTTAGCTGCCCCCTGGTGAACTGGACTCTCACTGAATACAACTTTCAAGGGTGAAATAAGATTTAAAACATTCAGACATTTCCCTTATTCCCAAGGAATTCTGCACGGATTTACTTCATTTATGGAGTAAACAAAGATAATAGATTATTATTATTATTGAGACAAGGTCTCATATCATATAGTCCAGGCTATCCCTAAACTCACAATGTAACCGAGAAGGTCCTCCAGCTCCTGCTTCTGCTTCTGCCTCCAACTTCAGGTGTTACAGACATGCTGCTACAAAACCTGGCTGGCAAGATTATTATTTTGATTTTTTTCCACTTAAACTTAACCATTGTCAACACAACCGGATATAAACACAGCAGAAAAAGTTTAGTAAGTCTGTATCTCCTAATGGTAGAGCTTAGAAACATTAAAAAAAAAAAACTTTATGTACACACAGCCCTCATTATGTATATGTATTATGTACACACAGCCATTATTTTGTATAAACTAGTTTTCACAAAAAAACAAATTCAAAACCAGGCCAGGAGAAGAACACTAATAACCCCAACACTTGGGAGGTGGAAGCTGAAGGATCAGGAGTTCAAGGTCAACCTGTGGTACTTGAGACCTGTTTCAAAACAAAACAAACAAATTGACAAATCCACAGAAAAAGAACAAAACAAAACAAAACAAAACAAAAAAAACACTCCAAAAACAAATGGGAGAGCAGCTAGTTGTGGTCACTCATGCCTGTAAGTTTGAACAACTGGGAGGCAAAAAACAGGAAGCTAGCCTTGACTCTGTGGCCATCCTGGGCTACACAAGAAGTTCCAGGCCAGCTTGTGTGAGTTGCAGTGTGAGATCCTGTCTCAATTAATTAAATTAATTAATAAAACATAGCTCTAGGAAGCAGCCCCTGGTGTCACATGGCCATCAAAGGGTCAATGCCTTTCTTTATAAAATGGAGACTTCGGGCAGAAGAGATGGCTCAGTGGTCAAGAGCACCGGCAGCTCTTGCAGAGGACCTGGATTTGATTCCCAGCACCCACATAGTGGTTTGTAACAGTTTGTAATGCCAGTTCCAGGGATCATGACCTACATGGGCTGCAGGCCTCTGCTGACCTACATGGGTTGCAAGCATACACAAGACTCAGACATACATACAGGCAAAACACTCATGTACATTAGTAAAATAAATCTAAAAATATTAAAATAAAATGGAGACTTGTTTACCATACAGGTTCACTTTACAGATTAGATTGTAATCTATAATCCTATTGATTGAGAGTTCCTAGAGGCAGATATATTGGGCACTCACAAACTAATTTCTTATTTTTTTTCTGATACTGCACTAAATTAGGAATAAACACACAAAACAACAACAAAAACCCACTTGGACCTGAGAATTCTTAGCACACACAGTATGCACTTTATTTCGTTGTGATTCACTCGTGTTACAGGTCTGTCATATAAAGGTATAGAGAAGTCGGAAGATGCATCTTCTATTTACAGTAGGGCTTCCGCGGGGCTTATTTTCTAATCTGTGAACGAACGGGGTTGACGTGGATACCTGAATTATTTTTCCAACTCGATAATCCTTGCTATCACCCTACGATCATAGAAGCAAAACAAACACACATTCCAACCGCCATGGTAATACGAATTTTCAAGCACAAAACTCTGTCTGTGGTGTGGTGTTGCGAAAACGAATCTATTTTGAGACTCCAGAAGGACTTAATTAGCAAAGAAATGCCACTAAAAAGAGCTGCTACATTTAACTGCTTGGTGACTTCGGTATTGAGTCGCGCCGTGGCAATAGATACACAGTATTATAACAAGGCACTGCGTCCTGGGGATCTCTCCAGTCCTGCGCCCCGGGGGCTGGAGAAGTCACGCACCCTGGGACCCCGGTTGGGTGGAGCCGGAGCGACCACGGGCGGCCCGTGGCGAGTGGGGTGCCAGCGCAGGCGAGCCGCCTGGAAGCCTGCGGGGGAGCCGCGTCGCCGGCCGTCGTCCCCCAGCCGCCGATCCCGCGCCGCCCCGGCGTGCCCGCCCCTTCCCCTTACCACGTAGCCCCCCCACACGTAGAGGAAGTGTCCGTCCACCACGGCGCAGTGGCCGCTGCGCTCCTCGGCCACGCAGAACGCCTGCGAGTCCGCCATCCGCCCTCCGCGGCCCAGCCAGCTCGTCGCCGGCTCGCACGCACGAACGGAACGCGAGGAGGGTCCAGATTGGCGGAGGCGGAACCGAGAAACCTGCGCGTCTGCGCGGCCGCCGCCCGGTTTGGGGGGCCCGGCTGCTCCTCCGAATATGTGCGCTCCTTAGATACACTCTGTTCCTCTCTGCAGCCTCTGCTTAAGTCTTGAGTCATCTGGAAACGCTTCCTTCACTTCCTTCTCGTGACTTTTTTTTTTTTTTTAATTATGTGTAGATCTGTGCATCATGTATATCTTGGAACTGGAGTTAGGGAATGAACCTCCATGCGGGTGCTGGGAATACTTGGGTCCTCTCAAACCATCTCCGTGATGTTCATTTGTGAAGTGAGCGTTCTTTTCCTGCACCTGGGCCAGCTCATTGACATACGTATCCTCCAGCTTTTTTTTTTTTTTTTTTTTTTTTTTTTTTTTTTGCGTGTGTGGTTCAGGCAGTGCTCCGCCAATCCTCCTGCCTCAGCCTTCAGAGTGTGCGCACCACCATGCCTGGCTTTTATTTGGGGGGGTGGGGTGGGGTGTCGGAAATCATATCTAGGGTTTTTGCTTTTATAGTGACTGGGTACTTGCTTCGACGATGCTGCACACTGGTGCCTGAGGCACTGAGTGATAATTTCTGTTGTTTCTTCCTGGTAATGTGTGGTTGAGTGTGTGAATACAGGCACAGTTCCCTTTAAACCAGAAGGAAGCATTATTGTCTGCACAGCTCTGTATCTCGCCTTTCCCACTTGTATAAACTTTTCCTGGGGAGAGGAACGAAAGAAACAATTCCATTCAAGTCTTGACTGATGAACCAATGAGTTTAATTACAGTTTGGAGAGCATGGGCTATACCACTGAGTAAAACGTCTCTGCCTAGCAACTGTTAACTGCCTACAAAAGCTGGGGGATGGGAGCTTGAGAACGCTTCCTTCCCCTGCAACTGTTAACTGTCTGTAAATCCACTGATGGCCCGGAACCCCTCCCCCACCCCATAATGACAGTGCTGATAGCTTTCTACAACATTCCACCTCTTACCGTCTTTCAGCCTCCCTCCTCCAGGGTGTTCCCTGAGACTTGGATAGGTTGTATAGAATGGGCTGGGCATTCAAAAGCACTTGAGCCAATTGAGTCTCTGCAGTAACTTGCCTGAAACAGAAATTTCACTGACCAAAGATGACAGCTGCACCAATGGATGAGCATAAACACAAACGTTTAGAAGGCAATTAGATACATATCACTTAGCAAAGGAGCAGCATCAGCTTTCCATTGAAGTCTATGGTCTCCCCAGCCATGGGTGTTTAACCAAGTTTACAGAACCAAACCAGTCACTTATTGTCAGATCTACAAATCCAATCAGAAAATAATTGGTTGTACCCATAATAGTTTCACCAGTGGGTACATAAGGACTCACATGTTGATACTGTAGACTTCAGGATTCCCTAGTCAAGTGGGACCGAGGTTACAATTTTCCCATAAGCAGCCCACAGAGTGTCTTCCAGAATTATGCAATCTAGCATAATTCCTCCCAGGGGGGAGGAAGGGCCAGTTCAATCCCACATTGATTTCTCCATGTCCTTCCACCAAGGCATGTGATATGTGGTGTCTTTGACAGTAGAAAATTGCCATCTGTATTAGGGCTGTCTAGAGTGACAGAAATTATAGAATGAATCTATATATATAGAAAGGGGATTTATTAAATTTATTAAAATGACTTAAGACTAATCCAACAATGGCTAACTGTGAACGAAAGTCCAAGAATCCAATAGATACTCAGTCCACAAGGCTGGATGTCTCAGCTGGTCTTTATTATATGATGGAATTCTAAAGAAGTGGGCGCTGATGCTAGTGAAGGAATGGATTTGCTAGCAAAAAAAAAGACAAAAAAGCAAAAGCTTCCTTTTTCCATATCTGTATACACAGGCTTCCAGTAGAGGTGTGGCTCACATTAAAAGTGTGTCTTCTCACCTTAAGATCCAGAATTAAAGGTTCTCCAGACTCAAAATCCATATTAGAAGTGGATCTACCAAGCCTGGTGGTGGTGGCAAACACCTTTAATCCCAGCACTGTGGAGGCAGAGGCAGGTGGATCTGAGTACAAGGCCAGCCTGGTCTACAGAGTGAGTTCAGGACATCCAGGGCTACACAAAGAAACCCTGTCTCAAAAAAAGAATAGAAAAAATGGGGGCTGGAGAGATGGCTCAGAGGTTAAGAGGGCCAAGTGCTCTTCCAGAGGTACTGAGTTCAATTCCCAGCAACCACATGGTGGCTCTCAACCATCTGTTATGAGATCTGGTGCCCTCTTGGTGTGCAGATATACATGGAAGCAGAATGTTGTATACATAATAAAATCTTTTAAATAAAAAAGAAAGAAAAGAAAAAAAGTGGATCTACCAACTTCTAATTAGGCAAAAATTCCTCAGGTGTGTCCTCCATTTTCAGATTTTAGTTAATTCCAGGTGTAGTCCAGTAGACAACCAAGAGTAGCCATCACAATCCACTCCTTGTCAACCTAACACACAATCATATTACATAATAATTTCCAAATAAAAACAATAACCAGGTCATAATACCTAAACATAATATAATTATCCCACATACAATTACAATCACATTTTCTATTTAACTAGGCCATGATTATGCCTAACATATATAGCTATCTGTTGGACAACCAAAAATGCATTAGAAATTTAGAATAGGTGGCAATGTTGCTTGAGAAACATTCTTTTTTTTGAGACACTCATATTTATATATCCACCCCCATTCCCTCACCCATGTTCCCCCCCAAACCCCCCAACCCACCCCCCAACTCCTCTCTAGGGATAGTGAGGCCCTCCATGAGGGATCTTCACAGTCCTTTATATCATTTGGGGGAGGGCCTTGGTCCTCCTTGCTGTATCTGGGCTGCAATAGTATCCCTCCATAGGGAATAGGCCCCCAAAGTCCATTTGTGCTCTAGGGTCAAAGACTAGCTCCACTGTTAGAGGTCCCATAGACTGTCTTGGCCTCCTAGCTGGCACCCACATTCAGAGGGCTTGGTTCGGTCCAATGCTGTTTCCGAAGCTTTATGACTAGGGTCTCCATGCTCTCACTAGGTCAAGTGAACTGTTTCTGTGGGTTTCTGCAGCACCATCTTGGCTCCTTTGCTCATCCCTCCTCCCTCTCCACAACTGGATTCCAGGAGTATGGTTCAATGCTTAGCTGTGGGTACCTGTTTCTGCTTCAAACAGCTACTGGATGAAGGCTCTAGAAATGGTAACCAAGGTAGACACCAATATCATTATAGGGGAAGGGCATCAATGGCATCCTCTCCACCACTGCTTATTCTTAGTTGGGGTCATCCCTGTGGATCCCCTAACATTTTCCCTGTGCCAGGCCTGTCTCCAAACCTGTACTGTCTCCCTCTATCAAGGCATCTCCTTTCTTGCCCTCCTCTTTTCCTCCCCTGGAGAGACATTCTTTTAGTATCTTAAACTTAAATATGGTAACCATTGATATCCTCTTAATTGATGTTACATCACATGATAAAGAAATTGTAAGAAAACACAAACATCTGTACAAATATATTCTTATCAAAAAACAACAGAAGCTGGGCGTTGGTGGCACACGCCTTTAATCCCAGCACTCGGGAGGCAGAGGCAGGCGGATCTCTGTGAGTTCGAGGCCAGCCTGGTCTCCAGAGGGAGTGCCAGGATAGGCTCCAAAGCTACACAGAGAAACCCTGTTTTGAAAAACCAAACAAAACCAAACCAAACAAAACAAAACAACAGAAACATTCATGTTAAGTATAATCTTTGTATCTATAACTGGTCACATGACCTTAGCTGGTATGTATAACTACCTTCCTCCACTACCCTTCTGTATTTCCTCTACCCTTGACAAACACCTCAGTAGGTCTTGGCTCTTTTCCTGGAGGAGTGACCCATACCTTCATTCCTGATGGGTCTGTGCTCTTTGTCATCCTGCCTGGATTAGGCTGTTGTAACTTCCCATTGACTTTGATCACAGGGCGCAGTAGCACCAAGAGACACCTTAAAAGATCTCCTCCACTCCAGACATAATCTTTCTTACCTCCATTGTGAAAAGTAATCCAATTTCCCCATGGTAATCTGGATCTATCACCCCTCCTGACACTGTTATTCCTTTCTTAGCCTGTTGGTTAAATGTCATCAGAAGTCCAAAGTTACCAAGGGGAAGTCTGAGCTTCCATTTCAATGGAATGCTTGTTGTGGCTCCTGGCAGGAGTGCTCACTCCTCTGGAACCAAAACTTTTAAGGCAGCAAAACTTAAGGTTTACAGGAACAGGAAGAAGTAAAGTTTTTCTAGTGGGTCACTGGGAGTGCCAGAGAGTGGAACTATTTCCCTTTCCACTCCTTGATTCCTGGACCCGTGGATCCTAGCTATGGGAGAAACAGTACCATATGTTGGATGCTGATGCAAAGCATATACTGCCTTTTAGTGAATCCTGCTCCACGCTGCTGCCACCAAATTGGCACTATGTCTTCAAAAGACAATCCCATCTTTCTATCAGACCAGCTGCTTCAGGAATGGTAGGGAACATGGTAAGCCCAGTGGATCCCATGATTGTGGGCCCAGTGTTACACTTCTATGGCTGTGAAATGTGTTTCTTGGTTAGAAGCAATACTGTATAGCATATCATGATGGTATATAAGACATTCTAGAAGTTTTAGCAGAAGCATATGTGCATGAAAGGCAAATCCATAATCAGAATAAGAATCTACTCCAGTGAGGACAAGGGGTTGTCCTTTCCTTGGAGAAAGTGATCCAATATAGTCAACCTGCCACCAAGTTGTTGACCGGTCACCCTCAGGAATGGTGCCATATCTAAGGCTCATTATCGATGTAATACACAACGAGGCGTGGCTTACTGTCCCCTACACATTATTGGTCTCTGCTATTGGTAAATCCAGTACCCAGAAGGAGCTGTAGCCAGGTCGGCCTTGGTGAGGGGAAGTTTATGTTGTTGATCCTGTGCATAATCCCATCTCTGCCACCATGGCCCCTTTGTTCATGGTCCCAATGGGCAAGAACAGGAACTGCTGGGGAAAGAGACTGCCCACAGGGGTCTGGAGAGATGGCTCAGCGGTTAAGAGCACCGACTGCTCTTCCAGAGGTCCTGAGTTCAATTCCCAGCAACCACTTGGTGGCTCACAACCATCGGTTATAAGATCTGGTGCCCTCTTCTGGTGTGCAAATATACATGGAAGCAGAATGTTGTATACATAATAAATAAAAAAAAAAGAGAGACTGTCCACAGAATGGGCCATCCACTGTTGAGCTTCTCTACTGAAGTCACCTTTTGATGAGCATTTACATGGGACATAAGTATCTTCACACCCTTCACTCATTTGGAGAGATCTATCCTCATGCTTCTTCTCAGATATCTTTCTTATTGATTATCCACTCATGCTGTTTCCAAGTCCCTGACCATCCAGCCAACCCACTGGCTACAACTCATGAATCAGTGAACAATCGCACATCTGGCCATTTCTCCTTCCAAACTGTAATACCACATGTACTGCTCATTGTGAAGATTTCCCTTCACATGTGTCTTTCAGGGTTGTCCCAGGAAAGGGTTGTAATACTGCAGCTGTCCACTTCTGGGTGGTGCCTGCATAATATGTAGAACCATCAGTAAACCAGGCACTAGTCTCTTTTTCCTTAGTCAGTTGATCACAGGGAACACCCCACGAGGCTATAGGTGCGCGTTTGGCAGCAGATGACATTGTAATGGGAGTAGAAACTACAGGCATTTGGACAACTTCTTCATGTAACTTGCTTGTGCCTTCAGACCTGCTCAGGTATATGACTGCCTGATCCTGCCCGGTCACATTTATACAACTTTCATTTGATAATAGACTGCTCCTGTGCACATACTACTTTATGACTTTGGTGGGTCCGATAACACATAACTCACGATGGGCTCAGTTCACATGGTAACTTGGTGGCCCATTGTCAAACTTCAGTTTCCAATAAGGCCCTGTCTGCAATGATGGTAGAGCCTTGCTCCAAAATCCCAAAGCTTCTGTGATTTATTTATAGGGGCCTGACAAAGGCTCCAAACAGCAAATGGCAAAAGCTTCCTTCTTCCCTGTCCTATATTAAGGGTGGCCTATATTAAGGGTGTGGTCAGATTAAAGATGTGTCAACCTGCCTCAAGATCCAATTTAGAAGTAGATTTACCTACTTCAAATTAAGCAAAAAACAAACAAAAAGTCCCTCCCAGGTGTCCCCTCCATTTTTGGATTTTAGTTCATTCCAAATGTTGTCAAGTTGACAACCAAGTATAGTGTAGCCATCACACTCTCTAATTCTGGTGAACAACCAAAAGTTGTGGCAGTTAGTCTGTATTGTTTGGGGCACTTTAGGGGCCTCCTTGGCAAACAACTCATGAAGTGGTAAGACAGGCCTAATATTGGTATTTTTGTTTGTTTGTTTAATAATATCCTGTGGCTTGTAGAAGTGCCCTACACTTGTAGTTGTAGCCCAGGTTGGCCTCAACTCACAGAGATCCTCCTGCCTCTGCCTCCCTGGCATTAAAGGCATGTGCCTCCACCTGGCTAAAAGCTTTAAAATGCAAAATCAAGCAAATATACATACACTTTTTTACTGTTTTGCTTTTTTAAAAAATTTTAACTATATGCCCAGAGATAATTGCTTACACCTACTTGGAAATCATTTTCATGTTTTTTGCTTATTTGCCTTCCTCCTCCCACTAAATCTCATATATCCCAGGCTTGCTTGGAACTTGCTATGACATTGAAGCCAGCCTTTAACTTCTGATTCTTGTATCTCCCCCTTCTGTGTGCTGGAATTACAGACCGTGACATCATGCCCAGCACTTCCTTGGGTTCCATAAATTTTCAGGCTCACTTATAAACACTCCATGGTTTATTCATCTCACCGGAACAAACATTTTACTATTTACTTATTTATTTTTCTATAAGGTCTCACTCTGTATCATTAACTGTTCTGGAACTCACTATGAAGAACAAATTGCCCCAGTGCCCACAGAGATCTGCTTGCCTCTGCTTTCTGAGTCCTGGGATTAAAGGCATGGGTCACTGCACTCAGCAAGAGCAAACATTTTAAAATGTGGCCTCTTGAGTCTACTTGTTGGACGGTTCACCTCAAGCCATCCATTTATGATTGGTTTGTTTCTGCATCTATTAAAAAAGGCTGTGGTGGAATAAATGGGATACTGCTAATTAAAAATAAATGAATACGTTTAAATTGCTAATGACAGCACATTGTGAAGAGGACTTCAACTAAAATGTTGCTTGGATAGGAGTGATGAAGAGGATGAATGTTTCCCACCTGCTGGGGGAAACAGTGAAAACACAAAATTTCCCAGGGCTTGTGTAGAATTGGTAAACAGGGCTACCCTGCACCTCTTATAGCCTTGGAAGGGAAGCTTCTGGGTGTGGAGAGTTTAGCTAGAGTCAGAAAAAGCAGCTGAATGTGAGAGAGCGGAGTGCTCAAAAATGCTCTTTCCAAGTGGGATAAAGGAAGCTTGTTCCCACTTAGATCATTCTTGCTTCACTTCCCAGGCATGGAGGGAGCGCCGGTAGGTTTCTACCCCAGGATTAGGACCGGAGATTAACCGGGACCCTTGCAACATGAAGGCACAAAAACCCAATTCACCGGTCCAAGGATTTGGGGGCGGGGCGCGCCGACGAGGGCAGGACAAGAGGCGTGTCTAGTCTAAGAGGGGCGGGGCCCCGCGGTGGCGCCAAATCGCGAACATGGCGCCGGAGCGGCTGCGGAGCCGTGCTGTCTCGGCTTTCAAGCTGCGCGGCTTGCTGCTCAGGGGGTGAGTCGCGGGGCAGCCTGTCCCGTAGCAGGGCCCCGGGCGTGCAGAGACCCTTAGAACATTCTGTTGTAAGAAGAGATGTCGTTCTGTCGCATTTGAGGCTGCAGAGCCTCCCCGGGTGTCGGCGACCCTCGCGCCGGGTGCAAATGTTACTTCCAGGCTGGGTGGAGCTGCGCCGCCGGGGCCCAACTGAGCCCGGAAGATGCGAGGCTAGAAGACCTCAAATCAGCAGAGGTCCGGGCCTCTGTGGAATGCAAATCGTTACAGTATTACTTCTGCAGGTTACAAGGAGACCTGGGTAAATCCGTCTGAGTGACTGGTGGCGATTTATGTTACAGACTGAACCTCCCACCCATCTCCTTTTGAGATTCGCTTTATTGCCTGGATAATTAAAAAACTGGATAGATTTTAAACGTGTGGATTTTATTTATTTATTTATTTTTGGTGTGTGTGTGTGTGTAGATTTCCAAGTTTACAACTTGCCCAAAAGGCAGTTTTCCTGGCTATAGTGTCTTTTTAGTCCCATAGAAGAACACCTCCAAAAGCTCGATTATTACATTGTGTTTGCATTTTATAATACACTATACGTTTTAAGTACCTGCTGAGCTCAGTATACCTTTATGAGTCAGTTTGAATGATCTTCTACTTGCAATTTTTTGTTTGTTTTCGTAACCGTGAGGTTTACGGAACTTTTAACTTTACGTTTTGCCTATTAGTGTCCAAGCGTTAACCCTAGGAGAAAGTGATGGATTTAGTTCGGTTAATCTCTGACATTTGAAAAGAGGAGTAATTGATCACTTAGCTCTTCTTTCACTAAAAATGAACTAATATTAAGCTGATGGACGCTCATTGATTGATTCAGTGAGACATACATTAAAATCTTTTCGTTTTAAAGCACCACGAGAAGAATGAAACACCATGGAGCTTTACTGCGGGAAGATAGTGTTATTGCCGTGTAACAGACTGCACTGTGATTTAGAGACTAAAAGTGCCCTCATGTTGTAGCCTACATTTTCTGTGAGCCAGTAATACAGAAACAACTTGAGTTGGGCTTTCATCTTTGGGTCTCATACACTCCAGTTAAGATAGGGTCATCTCAGATGTCCAGGGTTCCAGCTCATTTGAAATTTTAGCATGGTCTGCTTGCAGGGATTTCTTTGTTTTAATTGTTTGCTTATTCTTGAATTAACTGTTTCAAGCTTTGATACTTTAGGCTTTAGAGGGAGAACTGAGTTTTCAGTTGTTTTTTTTTTTTTATAAAGCTCAAGTTCTATAAGATTTAAATAAAAGTTTGCTGCCACCACCACCACCACCAAAACCGATTTTATTAGCTGGATTTGCTGGCACATGCCTGTAATCCTTGCTTGGCAGAGGTAGGTGGGTCTCTGTGAGTTCAAGGCCAACCTAGTTTACATAGGTTCCAGCATAGCCAGTGCTACACAGAGAAACCCTGTCTCAAAAACAAAACAACAGAAACAGTTTTCTTAGCCAGGGCTAGAAGGATAGTTTTGTTCAGAAACTGTAGGCAAGATGAGAACCACTTGAAGGGAGGAATGAGTGGGCACTTTCTGAATGTTGAGAAATTCTTGTCCTCTTCTTTTCTTTTTCTCACTAGTGAAGCCACGAAGTATCTCACTGAAGCTCTAACGTCTGTCACTGAATTAGAGCTTGAAGAGACCCTAGAAAAGATCATCGATGCAGTTGAAAAGCAGCCCTGTAAGTAACATTTCTGATGATGCTTAAATTGCTATTGCTTTGTGGCCTTGGATTTAGATTTAAATGGAAACAGAGGCTCCATTCATTAAGATATTCCAAAGTTCTGAGATATACACGTCATAGTATCTTTTCCTAAAAAGTTAGTTAAGTTGTGACCTCAGGATATTCTATTCCTCAAGGGCCCTTTTGTAGTTTCTAATTCCCCTGAGGAGGTGGAATTACCATACCCTCTTTTCTATATATAACTAGGATTTGATCTTGTCCTTTAAATAACTATATTATTACTATTATTTTGCATGTGTGGTTGTACACCTATGCCACCACAGTACACATGTGGAGGTCAGAGGACAACTTTGGAGTGGGTTCTCTCCTTCCACCATGTGGTTCTAAGGATCAAACTCCTGTCATCCAAGTTCTGAGGCAAGTGCTTTTATCTACTGGATCATGTGGATGACCCTGATCTAATCCTTAATGGTCACTTATTTCTCTCTGCACACCTGTGACTATTGGTTAAATACTTATCTGGTACCACAGGCACCAGCCTAAAAAGGAGAGATGCTCCAGTGTTTCTACTGCCCACAGGATAGGAATTTTAGCACCCCCCCCCCAGGTTTCTCTGTGTAGCTTTGGAGCCTATCCTGGCACTTGCTCTGGAGACCAGGCTGGCCTCGAACTCACAGATATCTGCCTGCCTCTGCCTCCCGAGTGCTGGGATTAAAGGTGTGAGCCACCAACACCCAGCCCCCTCTCATCTCTTTCTACATCACATCTTCAGTGATGTAGGGGGTGATGTGATCTATGATACAAGAGAGAATTTGTTCTTTTTCACTTCTAAAGGCAAGATTTTTTTTTTCATTAGTTCAAATTAGTAACAAGCTTGTTTCACATGTCAATCCCTTCTCCCTCCCCTCCCCCCACCCCTGACCTACCCCCTACCCCATCCACCCACCACTTCTCAGGCAGGGTAGGGCCCTCGATGGGGGCTCCTCAAAGTCTAAAGGCAAGATTTTAAACACACTCTATGTGTTAGTTAAGGTTTCTAATGCCGTGAAGAGATACCATGTCCGCGCAACTCTTAGGAGGAAAACATTTAATTGAGGTGGCTCACTTACAGTTTCAGGGGTTCAGTTCGTTAGCATCATGGTAGAACATGATGGAATGTAGGCAGACATGGTGCTGGAGGAATAGCTGAGAGTCCTACATCTTGCAGGCAACAGGAAGTTGTCTGACTCACTGGGTGGTATTCTGAGCATAGGAAACCTCAAAGCCTGCCTCCATAGTGACATACTTCCCCCAGCAAAGCCACACCTCCTAATAGTGCCACTCCTTATGAGATTATGGGGGCCAGTTATATTCAAACTACCACACTTTTCCTTTAGGACACTCTTATACAATAAAAAATTTAGAAAATCAGGATTTTGTATTTGTTTTTTGTTTTTTTCGAGACAGGGTTTCTCTGTATTGCTTTGGAGCCTGTCCTGGAACTCACTCGCTCTGTAGCCTGGCCTTGAGCTCACAGAGATCCGCCTGCCTCTGCCTCCCGAGTGCTGGGACTAAAAGCGTATGCCACCACCGCCCGGCAGAAATTGTGATTTTTGTTAATCATTATATATTAGTTTCTAATGGCATATGGTATTTTTCTTGGAAACAGTGTGATCACTTTTTGATCAGACCTGAGTTTGTGTTGCCTTCTAAACTGTTTTAGCTGTGTTCTTGGACTGATGCTCAAAGTTGCTCTACCATTAATAAGAAATGGGTATATTGAAGGATTTTTTTTTTTTTTTTTTTTTTTTTTTTGTGCATGTCAGCCTCTAAAGCATTTTGATTACTGCTGTGTACTGCTTTGTCCAGGGTCTCATGTAGCCCAGGATAGTCGTCTTAACTCCTGCTCTTGCTTCCAGTTTCCAAGTGCCAGACTTCTATGTGGGTGCTGCCACACCTGAGTCTTTATCCCTGTTTTAAATTTTGACTTCGAACTTCTTTTTCAGTGTCATCAAATATGATCGAACGATCTGTAGTGGAAGCGGCAGTCCAGGAGTGCAGTCAGTCGGTTGATGAGACTATGTATGTGGGTAAAATTTTCCTGTGGGAGGGTTACCAAGAGCTTCTTTTCATGGGAAAATAATTAGTGATCAATAGATCTACAGTAGAAGCCGTCATTATTTGTTTCATTTTAAGTGATAGCCTACATTATAAATTTGATTACTAAATGATTTGTCTTTACTGTTTTCTTCTTGTGAGTGTATAGTATTTGTTTATTACCGACATGGTGTGTTCCCAATCTATTTAATAGTCGGTGTGCTGTGAATGAATTAAATTGAACATCAGAAGTGTTGAACACCAGAAGTTTAACTCTCTGCTTGGTGGTTTGTTTGAGGCAGGTCTCACTGCTGGCCTTCCTAGTGTGAGGATTATGGGGAGGGGGCACCATCACACCTGTGACCTTTGTATCTCTTGGAAGTAGAATGTACAAATGAAAAACTTTATCCTCTTATTTGTGACACTATAAGATTGGCACATGGCTTGAAGAAAATGTGCAGAGTATTATATGCAAAAAGTTATTATGTGAATTTATTAGTGTTGATCTGTAATACTTGCATTTTAATATCTATGTTTTATGGGTTGTTTTTCAGAGAGCATATTTTCAATATCATTGGAGCTTTTGATATTCCACATTTTGTATACAACTCAGAAAGAAAAAAATTTCTTCCGTAAGTATACCACGTATAGTTTGTTGATTTAAATTTTTTTAAGATTTGCTTATTTAACACGTGTGAGTGTTTTGCCTGAATGTATGAGTGTGTACCACATGTGTGCCTGGTGTCCATGGAGTTCAGAAGAAGGCAGTGGATCTCTTGGAGCTGTAGTTAGTTTTTAGGTTCCATATGGGTACTGGGAATTGAACTTAGGACCTCTGCAAGAGCAGCAAGTGTTCTTATCTACTGGGCCCATCTTTCTATTTGTTGATTAATTTCAATTGTATATTTTTTCACAAAGTATATGGTTTTATGTTTAATTTTGGATGACTTTTATACTGATATTACATATATTGCATATATATGTGTTTGTATATATATGTGTGTGTGTGTGTACACACACACTTTAAATGACATTTCTTTTCTTCTAGTCTATCAATGACTAATCATGCTGCACCAACCTTATTTGGAACAGCAAGAGATAAAGCTGAACTGTATCGTGAACGATATACAATTTTACACCAGGTAAGTTGGGGTTGGGGAACACCAGTATATTGGGGAGAAAAAGATCTTCGGGAAATCTCAAGGATATTTAAAGGATGCAATGTTGTAGATTAAAGTTAGTCATTCAAGGCTGGGTCTGGTGTTTCATGTCCATAATTCTAGTACTTGAGATTGCAGAGGCGGGAAGATTGCAGCAAGTTTGAGGCCAGCCTGGTGTATGCGGTGATTTCCAGACCAATGGGGCTTTATAGTAGGACTCTGTCCAAAAAAACAAAAGACGAAAAAGGTCATTCTGTTGACTGTTAGTGGGCTTTGTGATTGACACCCTATTGAGAAAACAGAGAGATATGATTATATTTCCCTTTAATAATGAGGTTAAAGAGAGTGGCCAGCACTTAATACCGGATATTTAGATGTCAGGCATTGTTTAGTGTTTAGCATGCATTATTTTCCTCATTTAAAATGTCCACCAACAAAAATAGATTCGTGAATTCTAGCATTATTCCTCTTTTACAAATGAGGAAGCTGCAGGCTACAGAGGTTTCATAACTTTGCCAAAGGTCACGTGTAGATTGGGATAGGATTCAGACCCAGCCTGTCTAATTTGTCTGAAGCCCACTATATTCTCTTTCTTCAAGCAAAGTAGAACTTTATTATGTGCCATAAAAGATATGTAGTGTATTCACTAGAAGAACCAGGGAGGGCTTCATGGACACTGTGGCATTTCATATGGTCCTGTGGACACATATGTTAACACTGTGAACAAGGACACAGCAAGGGAAATGGACTTTATACAGGAAACAGCAAGCAAGCAAGGGTAGTGTGGAAGTGAGTTAGTTGCCTGCAGTCCCAGCTACATGGGAAGCTGAAGCAGGAGGATTACAAGTTCAAAGTGTTAGGAATGATGTGGCTTGGGGTGGGACCACAGGGTACCCGGTCCCTCTCTGGGACCTCAAGGATCTCGGTCCCTAGTCAGGATGATGGGCGGATGGGGAAACAGACCTGTTGACGTGACTCACATTGGAAGTTGTATTGAGGGGGAGGTAAGAAAATATGGTAAAGAGACATGGAGACACAGAGGGGACAGAAGAGAAGAGGGAGACAGGAAAAGTCCTGTCTGCTCCGGGGAAGGGGGAGTAATAAGTGGGCAGAGGTCTTTCTTTTAAAGGGTCCTTTGCACCACCTGTGTGCAGACTATGTAGCAATGGAACCCTGGGCTGACCAGGGTACTGCCCGAGTGCATTCTGCCAGGTGACAGGGGCAGGCCAGCATAATGCCTGAATCCTTACACAGAGTCTGCATAAACTGCAGAAGGACATGGCCCATCAGTGCGTGTTGTATATGTGTGTGGACATGTGTAGGGTGTGTACCCATACACTTAAGTACAGAGCCCAGAGGAGAACATTGAGTGTCGTGTCCTCCTCTGTCACTCCATCTTATTCTCTGCTCAGTGTCTCTCAATGAACCTGGAGCTTGCTGCTTTTCAGCTGGGGTGGTGTCCAGCATGTCCCAGTAGTGTCCCTTTCTCCATTTTCCTCACTTCCCCAGCATTGGGTTAGAGGTGTGCACAGCCCTCCGAGCTTTTCAGGTGGGTACTGGGGATCTGAACTCAGGTCCCCTTGCTTCTGCAGCTGCTTACTCACTGGACCATCTCCCAGCCCTCGCCAAAACCTTTTATTTTGATGCAGTCCCATTTCTTAGATCTGGTTATTATAACCTGAGCTATTGGTGTCCTATTCAGTTCAGAAAGTTGTTGCCTCTGTCTATGTTAGAAGTGTTTTTTTCCTGTTTCCCTAGTTGTTTCAAAGGCTTGGCTCTCAGATTAAGGTCTTTGATCCATGGTGAACTGACTTTTGTACAGGATGAGAGAGATGAATGGGTTTCATTCTCCATGTGGATACCCAGTTTCCAGCACCATTTGTCACAGAGGCTTCTCCAAGGTGTGTTTCTGGCACCTCTTGAAAATTAGGTGTCTGTAGGTGCATGGATTTATTTCTGGGTCCCAGATTCTGTTGCATTGATTGGCATGTCTGTTTTTGTCCCGATGCTATATAGGCTTTGGTACTGTGTGAACTCGGTTATTATGATACCTTCAGTATTGTTCTTGCTCAGGATTGCTTTTGCTATTCAGAACTAGAATTGTAGGTCTTATTTTTTTTTTTTTCTGTTTCTATGCAGAATGCCATTGGAATTTTGATGGGGATTATATTGAATCTATAGATTGTTTTTGGTTATACAGCCATTTTTGCAATATGAATTCTGCCAGCCCATGAACATGAAATATCTTGCCATTTGAAGCCTTTCTTGACCTCCAGTTGGATGCAGTTTGCTCGTTATTCAAACCCATTGAGCATTATGTCTTCTGTGTAACATGAATTGGCCTTGCCTTGCATTCACCCCCTTCCCATACCACAGATTCCTCTTTTCTGAGACAAGGTTTCTCTGTGTAGCTCTGGCTGTGCTGGAACTCACTCTGTAGACCAGGCTGGCCTTGAATTCACAGAGATCTGCCTGCCTCTGCCTCCCGAGTGCTGGGATTAAAGGCATGAGCCACCAATGCCCGCTTTTTACCGAGATGTTAACACCTATCAATCTCCGTCTTGTTTGTATGTCTGGGATATGGTTTTGCTGTGTAAGTAAGATGGTCTTAAGGTGTGTGTAGCTTTGGTTGACCTCAAACTAACCCAAGATCTTCCTGCCTCAGTCATTTGCGTATTGACATTAGAGGCATGTACAACCATTCCCAGGTCTTCCTCATATATTTCAGTGTACAGTGTTGTCACTTAGCCCTGTAGAAGAGATGAACTGAAGTCTGTTCATATTTTCATTGTATTTATTTTCCTGGAAATAAATTTGATTTTGCCCTTATTCTGCTTTCTCAGAGAGGGTCTCATGTTTCTCAGGCTCCCTCCAAACTCACTGTGTAGGGTAACCTTGAATTTTTGATCCTCTTGCTTCTGACTCAAGAGTGCTGGGTTCTGGGGGTGTGGCCAGCTTTTCTATGGTGCTAGGGATGAACCGAGAGCTGTGTGCATGCCAAGCAAGCATTGTACCAGCTGAGCCACATCCCCAACTGTTCCTTAAGCCATCTTTTAAGATTGTGAAAAGCTCAAACTGACAAAAACCAGAGAAGGACTATATTAGTTTGGCCTGTATTACAGGAAGACTAGAGGTCTGTGGTTGCATGCCTGGCTGGGTCCAGGTGCTCATCCAACATCAGGAGGTATCTGTCTTTTTTGTATCTCAGCTTTTTTAAAAAAAATTACTCTTTTATTAGACCTTGTCACCACCTGCACTAGGGACAAAAGATGAGTGCCATGTTGGCCCTGGTGTGTTGCCAGGTTTAGGTCCTAGTGCACCCTTTTTGCAAGAAAAGATTATGTTTTCAAATATTTTCTCCTATAGAATAACAAAAATGGCCACTAGTAGCCATAGCAACTTTCAGAAAGAGCCCTCTTTTCCTGCAGTCCTAGCAAAGTCTTGAATGGGTCTCTTACCAGCCCAGCTTCATGCACTTGTTCATTCTTTCAGGCCATGTCTCTGCTTCCATCTTTTAGGCCTGTGCTGTTTATCTTCAGAAGGGGCAAGGGCAGCAGCCTGCCCAAAGTGTGCATGAACTGATGGGAGCCGAGGGCCAGTTCCCTAAATAGTTGCTGTACCTCATCTAATGGTGCACGTGTGTGCACTCACACTAAGCTCTGTCTAGTTAATTCTGACAAGGTTGGGTGCTTTTGTGGTGTCGTGATTGTAAACCTGACTGGATCAAGACATCTTGAGAATACTATCAGGTGAAGTTTGGGAGGGCAGTTCCAGTATGGGCAGCTCCATAAACCGGACCAAGTACAAGGGAAAACAAGGAAGCAAGCTGAGCAGCTGAGCCTGGTATTTATTTCCCCTGCACCTCTTCATGGGTAGTGTGGACTGTGGTTTAAGTAAAATCCTTCCCCATTTAAGCTTCCTTTTGCCGGACATTGGGTTGCAGCAATGGATGACAGAATTAACTAATACAGAGCTTCCCCGTAGCCTTGGGGGCGTGGCTTCTAACACAAATTTACTGGCAAGGCGAGATGCTACTACATTCCTCCCCTGCATACTCCAGTTTCTTGGGCTGAAGTGTCTTGTCTCACGCTCCTTTTCTTCCCTCCATATTCTCTCACTTGGGTCTTGTTAAATGATCTCCTTGGCCTAGTGTACAGCCAGGCCTTACAGTACTGTGCTGTGTGGTGTGGTGTCTTAGGGTTTCTGTGGCTATGAAGAGACACCATGACCATGGCAACTCTTACAAAGGAAAACATTTAATTGTGGTGGCTCATTTACAGTTCCAGAGCTTAGTCCATTATCGCCATGGAGGGAAGCAAGGCAGCATGCAGGCAGACATGGTACTGGAGAGGTAGTTGAGAGTTCTTACATCTCAACTCACAAGCAACAGGAAGTGGTCTGAGACATTGAGCATGGCTTCAGCTTATATGAGATCTCTAAACCTGCCTCCACAGTGACACACTTTCTCCAACAAGGCCACACCCACTCCAACAGAGCCACACCTCCCAGTAGTGCCATTCTCTTTGGGGGCCATTTGCTTTCAAGCCACCACAGGTGCCTTCTCTCTCTCTTACTAGCTTCCAAGCTAAGGTTCTTAAATACTTTGTGTCTTAGATGGGGATTTGGCTCAGTGGTAGAGTAACCTACCTGGTACAAGGCCTTGGGTTTGCAGTGGGGGAATTGCTAGGTATTTGCATGCTGTTTAATTAATACAGGCATTCAAATATGTTAGAATAAGCAGCCACAGTGACAGCTTAGGGACAGTGTTTGTCTTCAGTGTATTAATGAATCTTTGTTTTAAATGTCTAGTTCAATAATTCATAAGGATCTCTCTTTTTCACAGAGGACACACAGACATGAGTTATTTACTCCCCCGGTGATAGGCTCACACCCCGAGGAAAGCGGAAGCAAATTCCAGGTTTGAGCATTGTCTTAATTATTTAGGGGTTGTATAAATCAATACAAGTGTAATATTGTTGCTGCTTTTTTATACATGTATTTCTGTGTGTGCTCCTTGCTGTGATACATGTGGAAGTCAGGACAACTTGCAGGAGTTGGTTCTTTGTTCTACCATATGTAACCTGGGCACTGAACTCAGGTCTTTAGGCTTGGTGGTGACAAGTGCTTTTCCCCAGTGGGTCATCCTGCCTAGCTAGCTACTTTTAATTCATTGAGACAAGGTTTCACTATGTTCCCCTACTGGCTTGACACTTGCTATGTAGACAGTCTGGCCCCAGACACACGTACATTTGCCTCCCAATGCTGGGGTTGAAGGCATGAACCACCATGCCTGGTTAATTCATTGAATTTTAAATGAAAATAAACTCGTGTACCTGTTATACCGGCTTGTAGGCATGGCTGCATGACTGTTGCTGCTAAGGGCTGTGCCTACTGCTGTGGACTCTGTATCTCTCCATTAGAAGTGACTTCATCTTTGGAGCAGGCTGGTTCCAGGGAAACATCCACATAGTCTCCGGCCCCCAGAGCAGCACTAGTCCTCCCGGGCCCTGCACCGGCTCTCTCTGGCTTTTCATTACCCCCAGTCAAAACTTTGATTGCTGCCCATCCTTCTCCTGATCACCACAGACTTGCTAGACTAAAATGTGCTGTAGCCATTGTAAGGAATACTTAATGTATCAAAGGAACATTGGTTTCAGTACCCCCCTCCCACCCCCTCAGTCTGCTGAAGAAACAATGAAGGATGAGCGTGAGAACACAGATGGCCCCGAAGTTGTGACTAGAATGGAGGAGAATGGCCTATGTGCACCTTCCATTTTTATGGTTTGGAAGATGATTCCCCAACCACTCTGTCATTTTTGTTTCAGCAGTATGCATGGCCTGGCCACTGTCAGTCTGTGGCTCTCTCTTCCTCTAGTGCTCAGGACCCTGCTTAGGGATGGGCCTTGCCCATCTAAATGGATTTTGAAGACGCCCAGCCCTATCAGTGTTCATTAGATTCTCTGCCTTGGTAGAGGAGTCTGCTAGAGACTCAAACAGTAATACTGGATGGTATTAAGCTAATGTTTGAGAGTGTGGTGGTACAGGCCTGTGATCTTTGTACTTGGTTGGAGGCAGGAGAGTGAGGAATTCAAGCCCATCCTCAGCTCTGTGGTGAGTTTGAACTGACCTGGGCTGCATGAGACTCTGTTTCAAAACAAAAACAAAAACAAAAACTAGCCAGGAGTTGGTGGTGCACGCCTTTAATCCCAGCACTCGGGAGGCAGAGGCAGGCGGATCTCTGTGAGTTTGAGGCCAGCCTGCTCTCCAGAGTGAGTGCCAGGATAGGCTTCAAAGCTACAAAGAGAAAACACTTATAGTATTTGACAGTTTCTGCACTTAACTGTATTACAGTGTAATTTGTGTCATCTTGGAAATTGACTCGACTCACATTTCTCGTGCCCCGTGTGTTAGGTTTCTGATGTTGGCTTGCCTGTCTGCAGCCCAGAAGCAATGCTTCCTCTCCTCATTGTCAAATGAGTTGAGACTTACATGGCTAACTAATGTAGCGCTCTTTTCAATCATCCTATTCAGTTCTGTGTCTGCAACAGTTTGTTTCCTACTTCAGAGCAAGCAGAACCCAAATAGACTATTTATAGAAGCCCGGCGGAAATTCCTTTTATAAACTACAAAAATAGTGTGTTTCATACATATTTGGAGGGCGGGGGGTGGGGGGTGGGTGGACCTGAGTGATAGAACACTTGCCTAGCATATTTAGAGCCCTGGGTTTGCTTCTAAAAACAGTATTTTGTCATGTCTTTGTACTGTCTTGCTTCACACAAATGTATGTAAGCATGAAAAAAATAATTGAAAAATGCAAATAAGGCTGTCAAGATGGCTCAGCAGGTAAAGGTCCTTGCTGTCAAGCCTGATGACCTGGGCTAGGTGCCTTGTGGTGAAGGAGAGAATGGATTCCTTCCCTTGAGTTGTTCTCTGACCTCCACATACTTGATGTGGGTGGATGCCCCCTGCCCCAGTACAAAATAATATGGTATATGCTTATGATTCCAGCACTTGGGAGGCTGGGGCAGGAGGAGTGCTTCCTGCCAGTTCAAGACCAGCTTGTTCTATACAAGGAGTATCAAGTCAGCTAGGGCTATATAACAACAAAACATTGTTAGCCAGGTGGTGATGACACATGCCTTTTATCCCAGCACTTGGAAGGCAGAGGCAGGCAGATCTCTGAGTTTGAGGCCAGCCTGGTCTACAGAGTGAGTTCCAGGACAGCCAGGGCTACACAAAGAAACACTGTCTCAAAAAAACCAAAACAACAGGAAAACACAATAAAACAAAAACAATAAATATTTACTATCCACGATAGCATGTCTTGAAGCTTTAGTCATTGGTAAACATCTAAATGAATTACATTTCTCCTTTTCTTTGTGTGTGTGTGTTTTGCTTTAAGATTGCGTGTTTGTAGACTGGGCTGGGCTGGAACTTACTGTGAGGTTCAGGCTGGCCTCAGACACAGCATTCTTTTAATCATTATGGATTGACTCTGTTTTATTTTAGCTTAAAACGATAGAAACTTTATTGGGCAGTACAGCCAAAGTTGGTGATGTGATTGTCCTTGGAATGATAACCCAGTTGAAAGAGGTAAGTTATACTGACTTGCTTCCTTTTAGTTTTGGACTTGAGTTGGTTTTGGCAGTGCATTGTCATAAGAAACACAGGAACACATTCTGCACAGAAAGTTTAGGAGCTGACCTCTTCACCTGTTCGCTCTGTGTCATCTTTAGTGGGAAAACACTGACCAGGTGTTCAATTTGCATGGCCTCAGGGTAGAATCCACCTGACCTCTCCTTGAACTGACTCTGGCTTTCTGAATGAGCAAGTTGCTGACCACATCCTGGTGCCCTGAAGGTGCTGGTCATTCTCTTAGCTGAAGGCATCTGGTGAGGCCTAATGGCAACCAACCAGGGCCTTTGTTGTCACCCTGTGGTCTGCAACAGTCGTTCTTAGTACTTGTGAGTCTTCGGTAAGTGGTTAGTCTGAGGTTGCCAAGAAACGAACATAGAAGTGAGGACTAGGTATTACTCATACCTACAGATCCACTTCTCTCTGTTGTGTCCTGTTGTCACACTAGGTAATGTTTTAATTATTTGTACTAGTATTTGATTTTTATACAAATGTGAGTGTATTTCATTTAATTCTGTTTTAGGGGAAGTTTTTCCTGGAAGATCCTACTGGAACAGTACAGCTGGATCTTAGTAAAGCTATATCCTTAAAGAAAAGAAAATCCTGACTGGATTTGATGGCACACACCTTTAATTCCAGCACTTGGGAGGCAGAGGCAGGCAGATCTCTGTGAATTTGAGGCCAGCCTGTTGTACAGAGTGAGTTCCAGGACCACCAGGACTGTTAGACAGAGAAACCCTGTCCTGAAAAACCAAAACAGAAATTCTGAGCCAGGTGTGGTGGCGCATGCCTTGAATCCCAGTTCTTTAGAGACAGAGGCAGGCCAATCTCTGTGGACAAGGTCAGCCTTGTCCACATAATGAGCTCCAGGCCAGCTAGGGCTACATAGTGAGACCCTGTTTAAAAAAAAAAAAAAAAAAAACAACTAGGGGCTAAAGAGGTGGCTCAACAGTTAAGAGCATCTACTGCTGTAAAATCTGAGTTAAATTCCATGGCAGCTCACAGCCTCTATAACTCCAGTTCCAGGGGATCTTCTGCCCTCTTCTGGTCTCTTCAGGTACAGACATGCATATGATGTATAGACATGCAGGCAGGCAAAACACCCACACACATAAAACAGAATAAATTAATAAATTTTTGAAAATTTAAAAAGCAAAATCTGCTACAGGCCTAAGGATTTATCTCCTTGGGAGAGCACCTACATAACACTATAATCATAATAAATAGATAAGTAAATAAAATTATTAAGTTACATGAACTGGGGAAATTCCTTTTACATCATTCTTAAACTTGTCTCATTGGGTTTCCAGTATAACTTCTATGTAGTGGTAACATGGGATACAGACATACTCTTAGAGACCGAATCTTTCTTATTGGGGAATCTGGAGAAATCCCTGAAGAAATTTGTAACATGCCAAGAATGACCTATACGTTATTATGAAGTTTTCAGTTTATTATTGCTTTTTTTGTTTTTTTGTTTTTTTTTGGTTTTTTTTCGAGACAGGGTTTATCTGTGTAGCTTTGGAGCCTATCCTGGCACTTGCTCTGGAGACCAGGCTGGCCTCGAACTCACAGAGATCCGCCTGCCTCTGCCTCCCAAGTGCTGGGATTAAAGGCATGTGCCACCAATGCCCGGCTATTATTGCTTTTTTTTTAATTTAAAATTATCTTTGGTGTATGTGTAATGTGTATCCATGTATAGTGTATATGGACATCACAGGACAACTTGCAGGGGTTTCTTCTCTCCTACATCGTGGGTGCTGAGTGTTGAACTTGGTCTTGCCAGTGAGTCCATCAGGTAAATGAACCTGCAGTTTATTATTTAAAACTCTTAGGGCCAGGCATGGGTGCTCACTTGTAATCTTAGGCTACATGTTTCAACCTTCCCCTGCAACAAACAAGCCCCCCCACCTTCCCCATAACACAAGCAAAGCTAACTGAGCCATGGGTCTCAGGCTGTATGCTGGTGTTACTACTGTTTCGAGCGCAGTCTTGAACTCTTCCTCAGCTGTTCTGCACCAGTTCCACAGCGGCTTATACACTGAGGCGTGCTTTGTCCTGGCTGAAGGTAAGTGCGTGTACCCTTGTCATGTCCTTGCTGGATAGTAAAACTCTTCCTGCTTGGGGAAGACACCTTATGGCATAATTCCAGAGGACATTCACGATTAGCGTGTGGCCTTATTATTATGGGCAGGTGACTTTTAAGAAGCAGGCTATTAGAAAGCTTTGAAGGCTGTGGAAAATGCCTTGAGATTAGACAGTGGAGAAAGCTGCACAGCCCGTGTATACTGAAGACCACCGATGTGCACGCTGCGGTGCGTGAGTCGCCGATTGTAAAACTGAAAACTCCTTTAGACTTCATAGAGAGTCACACACTGAATCATTTCTCATCTTTATGGCTGCTCTCTCTGTGCTCCAATGTGTGCTGTGACTCTCCCAGCACCCCACCCCATCCTACCCTAAAAGATGAATCTATTGGGATGGGGTATGCTTGCTTAATGTAGTTTTCCTTGTGAAATTTGTACTGTCCCTGACTCTGGAGTTGGATATCTCAGTAAGATTGGTAACTTCTATAGTTCAATTCATTGCTTTATATGACATGGATTTGTCTTTTAAAATAGTGTAACTGAACAGATAAAAGTGATTTGATACCAATTTTCTTTTTTAGGTTGGTTTGAAGATCAAGTGTTTCATGTCAATGCCTTTGGGTTTCCACCCACTGAGCCCTCTAGTACCACAAGGTATTAAAATGTTTGATTTCTACACCACAGGAATTTGTATACTGGCAACAGTGAATGTAACACAGTTTATGCCAGTCATTACAAGGTGTCAGACTTTGTGTTGAAATGGAAAAAGCAATGGAAATCTCTAGGAGATCCGATGCCCTCTTTTGGTCTCCACAGGTATACTCCTGTGGCATACATTTTCTCTCTCTCCCTCTCTCTCTCTTTCTCCTTCCCTTTCTTTCTTTCTCTCTCTCTCTCACACACAAATACTCATAAATAAAAATTTTAAAATGAAATAAAGAAAAAATAGAATATAAAGACATAAAAAGAAAAATGAATTTAATGAGCCTATATTTCATGTTATATATGTATAAATCATCTATATAAATAATTCTCATTCTCTAGTCCAAATCTCTGTCAATGTGCAGAGTGTGACTCAGTGGTGCACAGAGCATTTGGGAAGCCAGGTAGAAGGTAACAGCGCCCTCTTGTTTCATATGAAAGGGTAGTGCAGGGAGCTCTCACCTGGGGCCCACTAGGTGAGCAACTGAGGGAAGACTTAAATTGCTCCCTTGGCATGGAAGTGTACTGTTGCTTTAACCTTTCCTGAGGAGACCTGGAAGGGCAGCAGTGGCAGACCAAAGTAGCAGCTGTACACACATCTAGCAGGTAAAACAATGACTTTACTGAGCTTACAGGATCATGGGTGACCTATTGAAAAGTCTCATCCCAGCATGGATGACGACTTCCCCATGATCTAGATGGAGTCTGTTCTCTCCACTATCCCCAGTTAACTTTACATCTCCCATATGTGCTAGCACCTCCCAAGACTATGTAACTGCAACAGGATTATGTATAGCCGTGAGCAGAGTGTCTGGACTCTCAGTGAGGTTCTAGTTATTGGCCTCATCTCCTCCTGTGAAGACTGCCGGTAGGCCCAGCCTTGTTGAGGGTCTCTTGACAGTCTCTTGTGGGTAATCACAGCTGAGGACAGCTTTTGAAGCATATATACTGGATATCCCTTTATAGCTTGTTTTCGTGTGTGTGTGTGTGTGTGTGTGTGTGTGTGTGTGTGTGTGTGTGTGTTTTGTTTTGTTTTGTTTTGTTTTGTTTTTTGAGACAGTGTTTCTCTGTGGCTTTTTGGAGTCTGTCCTGGAACTAGCTCTTGTAGACCAGGCTGGTCTCGAACTCACAGAGATCCGCCTGCCTCTGCCTCCCGAGTGCTGGGTTTAAAGGCGTGAGCCACCAACTCCCGGCAGTATGTGTGTGTTTTAAATAATTTGCCGGCAACATACTTCACCCCTGCAATACTGTGTTGCACGATTGTTGTATCTGGCACATTTTTATTTTCTCAGTGAACTGACATGGTATAGGAGATAATTGTGTTATAATTATATAGGGCGTACTATGGAAATATTAATTTTTTTGGAGGGCCTTCTAATGCATCCGTGAAGACTTCTGCAAAATTGAGACAGCTGGAAGATGAGAACAAGGACGCCATGTTTGTGTTTGTATCTGATGTGTGGTTGGACCAAGTGCAAGTGTTGGAGAAGCTTCACATAATGTTTTCTGGTACGTATTATTTCTGTATTATTCTCTCTCAAACTGTTCTGAGGGATTGTGTCCTGAAACTAAATGTTTGCCATGCTGTTGTGGTAGAGTGCATCTGTGGGCCTGTTACATGGGCCTAAGGGGGGGGGGGGGAGTTGAGCCATAACTAGAAATCAGTCTGGGTAGGTAACATAGGCAAGCTTGTTTTCAAAAGAAAACAAACGAATAAAAAACTGTCTTTCACTGTTAAAGCCAGCCAGATGTGGTGACACACACCTTTAATCCCATCACTTAGAAGGCAGAGGCAGGTAGATCTCTTGTGAATTCCAGGGCTATATAGTGAGAATCTGCTCAGAAATAATGAAATAAATAAAACAAAATTCTCAGCCTTGAAAAGCTGTGTTCTTTTATTCTCTAGGTTATTCACCAGCACCTCCAACCTGCTTTATTCTGTGTGGTAATTTTTCATCTGCACCATATGGAAAAAATCAAGTCCAGGCTTTAAAAGGTATTAAGGATCTTGTTTAAAAGAGTGTTTCTAGCCGGGCGGTGGTGGCGCACGCCTTTAATCCCAGCACTCGGGAGGCAGAGGCAGGCGGATCTCTGTGAGTGCGAGACTAGCCTGGTCTATAAGAGCTAGTTCCAGGACAGCCTCCAAAGCCACAGAGAAACCCTGTCTCGAAAAAAAACAACAAAAAAAACCCCAAACAAACAAAAAAAAGAGTGTTTCTAAGCTGGATAGTGGTGCTCACCTTTAATCCCAGCACTTAGGAGGCAGAGGCAGGGTCATCTCTATGGGTTTGAGGCCAGCATGGTCTATAGAATGAGTTCCAGGACAGCCAAGGCTACACAGAGAAACCTGTCTTGAAAAACCAAAAAAAAATTAAGTGTTTCTTCTATATTTATATAAACTATGTTGATAAATTATGTATAATATTTTAATTTTATTAAAGATATATAGGTTTATATTTAATCAGTTGTAACATTATGGATATATACAAATTAAATTAAATATCTTTAAATTTTTTTAGACTCCCTAAAGTCTTTGGCAGACATAATATGTGAATATCCAAGTATCCACCAAAGGTAAAGTTCTCTTTGGCCACCTTTTTTTGTTTTTAATCCAAAATAGTTTTCTTTTTTATTTAATGAATCATGAGGTTTATTTATATCAATTATTCTAAAGAAATTGCCTGTAGAAAGAAAAAGTTGAGAATGGTAAAAGATCCCAGTATAAAATTCTCACATCATCTTGTGTGTTACACTACTCTCTGGATTTATAGTGAAACAAAACTTAGTGGCAAGTTTATCTGTAGCTTTTGGTGACATACTTGCCTTGAGATGGACCTTCAGTATGATTGTCCTTGGCCTCATGTGCCTCTGTAAAGGTAAATTAATGTGGGCTAGCAAGATGGCTTGGTGGGTAGAGTGGCTTGCTAAGCCTAGTAAATGAGTTTGGTTCCTGAGACCCATAAAGAAGAAAACCAACTCCCACAAGATGTCCCCTGAATTCCATGTGTATGCCATAGAAGACTCAGACCCATACATACATACATGTGCATGTGCACACAGACACGTAAGTGAGATTCAGCCCATCAGCCACACTAGCCACAGTGCAAATGTAGAACACTTGTTTACCACACTATTAATATATAGTTTTGGATTGGAGAGTTTTAGAAGTAGGTAGGCACAATGGCACCCCAGGACTGGGGAAACTGAGGCAAGAGGATTGCAGATTCAAGGCTAGCCTTGACTATTTAGTCTGTGATTCAGTTGAAGGCAATGACTTAATTTTGACTCCTGGCAGTGTCACACTGATTTCTAATGACTGATATTGGATTTTCTTGCAGTAGCCGTTTTGTATTTGTACCTGGTCCAGAGGACCCTGGGTTTGGTTCCATCTTACCAAGGTAATCTTGGTTCACATTTTTCTTTCTTTTTTTGGCAGTCAAGAGAATTGTGTAACATTTATAAGCATGCCCTATATCACGTTGTTTTTATAGGCCACCGCTTGCTGAGAGCATCACGCAGGAATTCAGACAGAGGGTACCGTTTTCAGTTTTCACGACTAATCCTTGCAGGTAAAACTAGCATTCCATGTTAAACTTCTTTCATTTCATTTAAAAATTATTTTTTTCTAATTTACTTCTGAAATTTGAGTAAATCTAAAGAGAAAATTTGATTTCAGATTCCTCAAGGTTTGAAAAGATACTTTAACTATATTCAGATACTTAACTAATAGTGAATTTATGGTCTCTGTGTTGGCAAAGTATTCCTAGCTTTCTCATGAATCCCATCCTTGTGGATCCAGATATCCACTGTCATCTCTTTCTGGGTGTCTGGTAGATAAATGACAACTATGATCTTGCCCCAAGCTTTCACCTCTCACCTGCTCTGGGGCCTTCCCTGTCTCATTTTGGGGTACTCTTGATTTTCCAATTGCTCAGCCCATAACCGTAGAGGTTTCTCTTACACAGTTTTTGAAGTAGCCCTGTCAACTTCAAGGGTCACCTCTGGCCTCTATGACCCGGCATCTTCTCTAGTCTGGATCAATAGCCTCTGAACTGGTGCCTGGCTTCTACTCCTTCCCCTGTGTAGTCTGTTCTTACAAGAGGCCCTGTCATGTTGCCCTCCTGTCTTGAAAGATAGAAACAGCCCATATCTTTGCAGGGGTAGTCATGTCCTCTCTGCGTGACGTACCCTGTTTCCACTTTGATTTCCTCTCCAGTTACTTCCTTCACACCGGTCTCTGCACCACAAGCATGCAAGGCACACTGCCTGCAGTGTCTGTCTTCCAGATGTCTCAGGTCACTCTGCCTGATGAGTCTTCCCAGCTTTAATCCTGTCCCTCTCCTCCAAGTGTCATCCCTCTTCTCCTTTCTCTCCTCTCCAGCATACATCACTGTCATGTCTATTTAGTTTCTCTGCCTTCTTCCCCCATGAGAATGTAAACTGTATAAGATTGGTATCTTTTTCTTCAGTTCTGTTCGCTTATCTTTTGTGATACTGTGTTGGGCATATATTAAGAGCTTAAAGGCTGGGAGTGTATCTCAGTGGTAGAGTACTTTCATGGGAAATGGAAAGGGCTTGGTTCAAACCATAGCTCTGTGCGTGCGAGAGTGCGTGCACATACATACACACACAGGGGGCGGGGGCACTCTAAATAATTAAATTGGAGACTTGATGAGATAGACTGGTTGAATTTCTGCTGTGGTGACCATTGAGAAGTATGGGGGGGTACTCATATTAAAAGACTTCTAAAATTATTTTTTTCTGAGGAAGTCAAATATCAAACTACTGCTTTATTTCAGAATTCAGTACTGTACACAAGAAATTATTATCTTTCGTGAAGACTTAGTGAATAAAATGTGTAGAAACTGTGTGCGTTTTCCTAGTAGCAATTTGGATATTCCTACTCATGTAAGTAGTCTTCGTTGATAAACTCTTTTGTTATTTATTTATTTATTAATTTGTGTATATGGGTGTTTTACCTACATGTATGTATGTGTGCTGTGTTTGTGCCTGATACCTATGGAGAGGGCATTGGATCCCTTGGGTGTGGAGTTACAGAGGATTGTGAGCCTCTATGTGGGTGCTGGAAATCAAACCCTGGTCCTGTGCAAGAGCCACAGTGCTCTTAGCCATTGAGTCAGTACTCCAGTCCTTGGCTGTTTTAAAAGATTTATTTTTAAATTTTGTCATTTATGTGTGTGTATCTTTGAGAGTATAATATGCACATATATGTGCCAGTGCCCGTGAGAGCCAGAAGAGGGCATTGGGTCCCTTGGAACTGCATTACAGGTATTAGCAAGCAGTCTGACATGGGTGCTGGGATGTGAACTTGGGTCTTCATGATTGCTTAACCACTGAGCCATCTCTTCAGCACTAAGAAGGCAGAGGCAGGAGGATCTGTGAGTTCAAGGCCAGCCTGGTCTACAGAGTGAGTTCCAGGACAGCCAGGACAATCAGGTCCATTACACAGAGAAACCCTGTCTCAACTACCCCCGTCCCCCCCAAAAGAAACCCTTAGGTTTACTTCATAGTATGTGTATTATTTTTATTAGATGTTCTTATTTCTTATGTTTATTACATATTTCATATGGTGTGTCCACTACCAGGAGTACATGCAGTGGTAATCTTATAAATTCAAAGTTCCCAAATATACAGCTGTCATTGAGAGATATGGAAGTAAATCACTTTTATTCTTTGTTATAAAAAGGTCTGCTTATTTGTTTATTTATTTTTGCTTTTTAAAGATAGAGTCTTACTGTGTATCGCAGGGTGACTAGCTGCTGACCCATGCCTTCCACTATGAGGATGTCATTTTGCTTTGTACTTTTGTGTGTATATGGTGTAGGGGAGAAGAGTATGCACATGCCATGCGTGGCATTCGTGTGGAGCCCAGAGAGCAGCGTTGTGACATCAGTTCTCTTTCCGCCTTTCCATGGGCAGGGGACTCAACTCAGGTCACTAGGCTTGCATTGTGGGTGGCAAGCCTTGTATCCACTAAGCAATTCTACCTGCAAAATTGTTATAGTTGTGATTTTTCTTTTTAATAAATGTTTTCTTGGCTTATACATTAGCAGGACTTTTTTTTTAAGATTTATTTATTTATTTATTTATTATAGATACAGTGGTCTGCCTGCATGTATGTCTGCCTGACCAAAGAGGGCATCAGATCTCATTATAGATGGTTGTGAGCCACCATGTGTTTGCTGTTAACCACTGAGCCATCTCTCCAGCCCCTGATTTTTCTTTTTCTTTTTTTTTTTTTTTTAAGAGATGGGTCTTATATTTTTTTTGAGACAAGGTCTCCAGTTGTAGAACAGGCTGGCCTCAAATTCATGGCAATACTCAGCCTCCTAATGAGTGGGAGTACAGATCACCACACCCCTTTTTTGTCCTTTATGAGCTGAATTAGGAAATAACTTTATTATGTGTATGGTTAATTCAAAATGACTAAAGGGAGGGTTGGTTTTATGATAAATGGTGTTCAGTGAAAACTTAAATTGTTTTCCCCTAGGTTATGTGATAATTTCATTCTAAGAGCAGTGTTCATTGGTGTTCTGTGATTCAGGGATCCCTTATTTTGTAAATATCCTAGGTCTTCGCAGAAATCAATACTTGATTTAAAACTACTATTCTTGTTTTCACTGATGAACTGTTTTGCTTTGTTTGTGTTGCTGCAGTTTGTGAAGACTGTCTTATCTCAGGGACATCTGACTCCTCTGCCTCTCTATGTGTGCCCCGTCCACTGGACGTATGATTACACTTTGAGAGTGTACCCTGTGCCTGATCTGCTGGTCATTGCAGACAAGTATGATCCTTTCACCGTGACAAACACTGAGTGCCTCTGCATAAACCCTGTAAGGATGCCGTGGATGCTCTAGAGTACAGCACATTTCTCTGTCTTTTCTCTAATTTTAAAAATTACTTCTCTCTCTCTCTCTCTGTGTGTGTGTGTGTGTGTGTGTGTGTGTGTGTGTGTGTGTGCGCACACGCGCGTGCGCGTGCGTGTCAGGGTGTATGCCATGGTGAGAGTCAGTTCTCTCCTTCCACCATGTGGATCCCAAAAATGGAACAAGGTTGTCAGACTCAGCAGCAAGTACCTTACCCACTGAGCCTCTTTGTACCCTATAGCACAATTCTATGAATTTATATAGAGAGTAAAATCATCATGACAAAATATATAGTCAAACACTGATATAATTTGGTATACATAGAAGATTCTTAAATGCTCAGTATGTGATGTAACTATAAAGTATTGTAGTTTTTTTCGTTGTTTTGTTTTTTTCATACAGGGTTTCCCTGTGTAATAGCCCTGGGTGTCTTGGAACTCACTCTGTAGACTAGGCTGGTCTTGAACTCACAGAGATCTACCTGCCTGTGCCTCCCCAGTACTAGGATTAAAGGCATGTACCACCACTGCCTGGCAACTGATTCTTATGAATTTTAAATCTTAATATTTTTTGTTTCATCTGGGTCACATCTAGAAGCATTATGACCTGGATTGGTTACTTTTGTCAAATGTACATTTGTGTGGCTTTCTCTACACAGGGCTTATCATCAACCTTGGCACTTTTGCATCTTGGACCAAGTAATTCTTGGTTGTAGGAGGCTTTCATGTACACTGTGGGAAGCTCAGCAGTATACTTGTATCTCCCGATGCTGGTTACATCTTTCACTTGTGACAATCATAAGTACCCCTAGATGTTTGCTGAATGTCTATTGAGGGACAATAATCCCTGGTTGCAAATCACTCTCTAGGGATCAGCATTCTCCAAGGTTAACTCACTGGCATCATTACATAAAATTTGTGGTCTGATTTTCACAGTCTTCTGATTTTCAAAGGTTAACTCACTGGCATCATTACATAAAATTTGTGGTCTGATTTTCACAGTCTTCTGATTTTCAGTCTTTTTCTTGTTTTAGATTTATGTGTATAAATGTTTTGCTTCTATGTATGCGTGTGTACTGTGTGTGTGCCTGGTGACTGAGAATGTCCAAAGAGGGCATTGGATTCCCTAGAACTGGAGTTATGATGATTGTGAGCTGCCTTGTGGTTGCTGGGAATTGAACCCAGTTTCTCTGCATGAGAGTCAGTGCTCCTAACAGCTGTGCCATCTCTCCAGCTCCTCTGTGTATTACATTTAAATATCCAATGAGGCTATTTCCTCATTGGATATTCTCTTTAGTTGCTACATCTTTGGACATTTTCTTAGTTGATGCTATTTTAAAAAACACCTTACCAATGGGTTTTCCCACTCTGATCTTGAACTGTATGAGCAACCTCCTCTAGCACCATTCTCTCTTTCTCTTTTTTTAAAAAATATTATTTATACCTTTTAGTTAGGATCAAAACTTGGTTTTGATATTGCTTCATTACTTTTTTCTTTCTTAAAAAAAGATAATTATGGGGCTGGAGAGATGGCTCAGAGGTTAAGAGCACTGACTGCTCTTCCAGAGGTCCTGAGTTCAGTTCCCAGCAACCACATGGTGGCTCACAACCATCCGTTATGAGACCTGGTGCCCTCTTCTGCTGTGCAGATATACATGGAAGCAGAATGTTGTATACATAATAAATAAAATCTTTTTTAAAAAGTTGTTTTTTTAAAAAAGATAATTATATGTATGTGTCTGTGTGGCTATGTGCATTTGTGTGCAGGTGCTCATAGACACCAGGGGTGTCGGATGCTCCTGAGTGGGGAAATGGTTGTGAGCCATCTGAAGTGGGTGCTGGGAATTGAACTTGGATCCTCTCAAAGGGCAGTATATGTGCTTAACTGCTGAGCCGTCTTTCCAGCCCCATTTTTTTCTTTATTTTGGTACTTATAGTACTAAGTGCTTGCTGTAGGCCAGGCATCGAATCAGGGTTTCAGACAGACTGAAAAGCTTGGGCCTTTGTGGTAACAGAACTTCAGCCGGGCGTTGGTGGCGCACGCCTTTAATCCCAACACTTGGGAGGCAGAGGCAGGTGGATCTGTGTGAGTTTGAGACCAGCCTGGTCTAGAGCTAGTTCCAGGACAGCCTCCAAAGCCACAGAGAAACCCTGTCTCAAAAAACAAAACCAAACAAACAAAATCCTAGACAGTTGTTTGTAGTTCCTGCTTAGTGGTGCTGGGGGCACACTGGAATCCTGTCAACTGTCACTGAGGGGAAAGGTAGGGAAGATTCCTTGAACACAATGTCTGTCTTCTATGAATGTTTAATATTTTACAATATTACTTGTTTCCATGCTGAATGGAGCCATGCCAAAGCATTTCCAGTGACATTTGATAGAATAAAACTGGTCAACTTAAAAGGCTATTAGATTGTGACATTTTATAGTAACCTCTAAAAAAACTGTGCTAACATCTATTCTATTTTTATAGTTCCATCTGGTCATCTCAAATCCTGACTAAGAAATGTGATTCTAAAAATAGGGATTCTTTTTTACAAGTCAAATAGTCACTTATGGACATTTTTGTCTCCAAAGGGCTCTTTTCCAAGAAGTGGATTTGCATTCAAAGTTTTTTACCCTTCCAGTAAGACAGTGGAAGATAGGTGAGCATTGCTTTCTCTTGCTTTTCTATTGCTGAAAGTCATATTTGATAGGTATGCTTTGATTTTCCTTGCATGTCTGCAGTGGCCTACTGTAATGCTTCAGACTGAACAGTAGTCATGCTAAGTTCTTGCTTGGTTTATTTCTGTTGATAAGGAATTTTTCAGTGGCTTCTTGGGCTAGTTCCCACACAGGTTCACACCTACGGATGCTTCCTATTCTTCCCATAGGTCAGCCCTGTCCTCCACATGGCTGTTTCTCAAAGCCTACACAAACCAAACTGGCAGCAAAGTAGACAGAAGCTAGATATGTGTAGTGACATTGTTGAAAGGTCTTAGGAAAGAACAACTTTCCTAAGGGCACAAAAAGGGCATCAGATCCCCTGGATCTGGAGTTACAGATAGTGAGTGCTGGGAACTGAACTCTGGTCTACTGCAAGAACATCAAGTGTTCTAAGCCATCCCTCCAACTCCCAAACCACTTTTTTTGTTTTTTAAAAAGACAGAGTCTCACCAGACAGTGGTGGTGCACGCCTTTAATCTCAGCATTGAGTACATATTTTTAAAGCATATATTCCTCCCACCCCCCAATTCATACTGTTATACGTACTAGAAGTGTTTAACCAATTAGCTATGTCTCTACCCCATGTTTTTTTTGAGGGTAGCACAGGCTGGCCGAATTTGTAGTCCTAGCTCAGCTTCTGGAATGTTGGAATTGTAAGTGTGTAACATCACACTCAGCTTTCATTCCTTGTGTCTTACCTGGCTTGGGACTTCCTGTGTAGCCCAGGCTGGCCTTGGAACTTGCAGCATGTCTTCCTTTTTTTTTTTAATTAGCCTACCTATATAAAGATGTATCCCTTTAGGAGAACAAGTTGGAGACATAATATGTGTTTCCTCTTGAATTTGTAACAATGTGCATGTATTGATGGACCTGTTTTAGACATAACTATAAGTATTAAGAAATGAATAATAATGCTTAACTTTATTTTTCTATTTCAGCAAACTTCAGGGCTTTTGAGACTCAGGAGAATAAATGAAATTTCTTATTTTTAATCTTGTGTAATATGTATATTAAATTGTAATAAAGTTATGGTAAACCTTAGAATGTTCTGCACAAGTTGTATTTTATGAAAATTTGACGTTATGTTATACTTCAGAATGTTTTATAGAAAAAATTTTTCCTCTGCAGTCTAAAAAACAAGCAGATATGTTTAAAATGTAATGCAATTACAAATTTTCACTTGTCTATTTCTCTGCTAGGCACAATTCAGTTCATTTTAAAAAATAACTTTAAAATTTGTGAATTTTTTTTACTCTAACTTGGGTTATTGACAACATAATAACTCTGATAGTATATTAACAGATTTTTCACAAAATTTCTTCTTACAAAGTTTAGAAAAAAATCTGTTTTGGGGTATTGTATATTTACTACATAATTTTCCATAACTGCCTTTTAGCAGTGGAAAATTTTAACAGTCATTCCCATAGTTTTTCTTTTTTCTTTCTTTTTTTTAGATCTTTATTTATTTGTTCTGCCTTCATGTATGCCTACAGGCCAGAAGAGGGTATTAGATGTCATCATAGAAGGTTGTGAGCCACCATGTGGTTGCGGAAAATTGAACTCAGGTCCTCTGGAAGAGTAGCCAGTTTTCTTAACTTCTGAGACATCTCTCCAGCCCGCACTTGCTGCTCTTACAGGGGATCAGTGTTCAGTTCCCAGCACCCATGTTAGAGGCTCACAATTATAATCCTAGCTTCAGGGCTCTGACATTCTTATGGCTTCTGTGGGCACCATGTACATGTATGTAGACATACACATGGATACACATACACATACCCATAAATAAAAAAGAAAATAAATCTTTATTTTTTCAAAAAGAGTTGTGAACTATTTGGGTACACCCCCCAGTTTCTTCTCTGTGTATTTTTCTCCTGCAGAAGTACTTTGGGATCGGTTTTTACATGTTAAACTTGCTCTTTTCCTCCCTCGGTATAGGCATGCATTACATGCACAGCCAGCCATTCATGCACTACATGCATAGCCAATGCATTCCAGGTACCAGGGAATCCAGTTCCTCCTCAGAAAAGCACAGTTCTAGGTTTCATGAAGCTTACCTTCAAATAAGGAAAGCTATACTCTAAAACAGTTCCATATAGGACCTATAGTGAAAAAACTTTAAAGAGGATAATTCTTGATGGGATGTTTGGAGGTGGGAGTTAAGCTGACATTTAAATTCTCAAGATTCGAGGGTGTTCTTCCATTAGGCTAAACCAGAGGGAGACAGATAGTGACTACAGAGTAGTTAAGAGGTTAAGAACAGAGGAAAGAGGGCTGGAGAGATGGCTCTGGCTAAGAGCACTGACTGTTCTTCCAGAGGTCCTGAGTTCAATTCCCAGCAACCACATGGTGGCTCACAACCACCTTGAATAACATCTGGTGCCCTCTGCTGGCAATCAGGCAGAAGACTGTATACTAAATAAAATCTAAAAAAAAAAAAAAAAAAAAAAAACAGAGTAAAGAGATTTGGGTGTTAAATCACCTGAGAGAACTGTAATGATATTAATAGGTTTGGTTTAAAGATACAAGGCAAGTGTTTAGTGGCTTAAACACTTGCTGTGGGCAGAACCTAATAACCTGAGTTTGATCCCCTGCTGGGGATTACACATTGTAGAAGGAGAAAATGGAGTTCCCCAAGGTATCCACTGGTGTTCACAATAAACAAATAAATGCAATGGTAACTTTAAAGAGATACCGAGACAACTATGTGAAGATAGACTGTAAGGAAATGGCCTGCGGGTGTGGCTCAGTGGCAGAGCTCATGCTACAGGTGTCACTTATGGACATGTTAGACAAGGTAGGATTGGTAGCTGAGTGGCAGTGAAGGACAGGTAGAGAGGAATCAAGGATTATATTTAAGTTTTAGGTCTAAAAGCTGGGGAGGTGGTAGTGTTTACTGACACTTCAGGTTTGAGATGGTGTCAGGGTTTCTGTTCTGAGCATGTTGCAGTACTTATCAAACATTCAGGTGAAGAAATCTAACATGTGGGTCTTCAAGGGCTCAGTGGTCAGGTAGGAATGAAGGTCTAATTTTGAAGTCAATGGTTTCATCCCAAAGTAAGATCCATGAAGGCATCCTTTTTTTTTTTTTTCTTTTTTAAATTGAAGTTTGGCCTTGAAATCAAGAGATCTGCCTTCCTCTGCTGGGATTAAGAGTTGTGCCTCACAATGTCCATATGAGTACATATATTTGTGAAAGAGATGACATAATGGGGACAAGGTGCTATCCCAGTCTTGGGACATTCTACTTAAAATATAACAGAAGACTTGTGCAGAAACAACTAAAAGAACAGATGGCAGACTTGGGGTACAGCTCGGTGCCACACACTGGGTTCCATCCCAGGATATTATCTGTCCCCCACACAAAAAAGGATGAGTTGAGAGAAAAACCTGGGAAAGATCTTGTGACTGCAGTAATGTGTGCAGTAAACCGTGCTAAATGCTGCACACATTAAACTGATCCAGGGCTTGCCAGATCTGGGCCTTACTCTGGGCCTGGAGGTGTGGCTCAGTGGCAGAGCTCATGCTACAGGTGTGAGGTCCTGGCTCCTGACCTTAGCCCCAAAACAAAACAAAATTCCTAGGAAGTCACATGGCATAAAATTCCATTGTATTACCACCATACCTGTTGCATTAATTCCTTGTGGGGCTTACATTCTTTCTTATAGACTCACAGAAACTATGGACTCAATCTAAGGATTTGTGGTTTTAAAAAGATGTTCAATTTTAATTCTATCCTCAACCCAAGGAAACTGATCCAGACAAAGTCTGTGATTTTGCTTAGTGATTTATGAGCCCTTATATTTACATTATGAAAAGTAACTTTTCCTGTCTAATGGGCTTTGGTATTTTTTTTTGAAGCGTTCATCTTTTGCCCCCAAAGAGTCTTTATGGGATAATTTTAAGGTGGGATACCTAAAAATTAGGCCTTAAATATCGGGTTCACCAAGTGAAAAGGGCCAGATAGAAGATTTGTGAATTGTAGTCTTGGCTAGGAAACTTCTCATTTGTCTGTGACAGTAAACAGTTAATAAGATAAAGATACAGTGCTGAAAATGAGGGCAGTTAATCACGATAGACTGCAAAGTACGTGTATCCTGGCACAGCAGACTAAAGCCGGCAGCTGTTAGAATGCTGCTTGAAGCAGCAGCCTATTTCTACGCTTCCCACGAGACCGCCGCCCCTCCTCCCAGGTGTCACTATGGCAACAAAGCACGCGCTGCCCCGGCTGTCCAGCCGTTACCTTCCTAGGCTGGTCACTTCTGAATGTACCAGACTCCCAAGTGCCTTAAACACTCTGGTTTGGGCTGGTCCTTCACCGGGCCAGAGTGAGGGGCTGAGTGGGCACCATGGCCAAGGCGGCGGCCTCCTCAGCGCTGGAGGACTTGGATCTGAGCGGAGAGGAGGTGCAGCGGCTCACCTCCGCCTTTCAGGACCCAGAGTTCCGCCGAATGTTCTCCGAGTATGCCTCGGAGATCACAGACCCTGAGAACCGGAGGCTCTATGAGGAGGAGATCACCGCCCTGGAGCGGGAGCGCGGGGTGGAGGTGCGGTTCGTGCACCCGGAGCCGGGTCACGTGCTGCGAACCAGCCTGGACGGGGAGCACCGCTGCTTCGTGAACGTGTGCAGTAACTCGCTGGTGGACGCGCCCAGTAGCCGCCCGGGCCCGGGGCCCGGCGGCACAGCAGCGGGCAACCACTGGTCCCTGCCCTACAGCCTGGCGCCGGGCCGCAAGTATGCGGGGCGCAGCGGCTCCCGCTACACCGTCTACGACGTGGTCTTCCACCCGGACGCCCTAGCGCTGGCCCGGGGCCACGAGCGATTCCGCGCAATGCTGGACGCCACGGCCCTGGAGGCGGTGGAGCAGCAGTTCGGCGTCAGGCTGGACCGCAGGAACGCCAAGACCCTGAAGATCAAGTACAAGGGGATGCCCGAGGCTGCGGTGCTCCGCACGCCCCTTCCCGGGGGCGTCCCTGCCCAGCCCGAGGGGGAGCCGCCCGAGCTTCTCCCGGACCTGCAGTACCCGTACCCGTACCGCTACCCCGAAGCGGCGGAGAGCACGGCTCGCGCGCAGGCAGCCGCGGCTCCCCGGGCACCCCAGGCGGAGCAGCCGCCGGAGCCCACGGAGCCGCGGTGCACGGTGGTGCAGCGCCACCACGTGGACCTGCAGGATTACCGCTGCTCGCGCGACGCCGCCCCGAGCCCGGTGCCGCACGAGCTGGTGGTCACCATCGAGCTGCCGCTGCTGCGCTCGGCCGAGAAGGCGGAACTGGAGGTGAAGGGGAAGCTGCTGTGCCTGGACTCCAGGAGCCCGGATTACCGGCTGCGCCTCCCGCTGCCCTACCCGGTGGACGACGGCCGCGGCAAGGCGCAGTACAACAAGGCGCGGCGACAGCTGGTGGTCACGCTGCCCGTGGCGCTGGCGACCGCCCGCCGGGACCTCGCTGCGACGCCGCCGGAAGCGTCCGCGGCCGAGACCGGAACTGACGGCGCAGCCGGCGCTTCCGAGGGCGACCTTGCTGCGGCGCGGGAAGATTCGGTGAATAGGACCCGAGCTGACCGCGGGGACGAGAGTGGTGTGGGAGCCCCAGGCTTCGGGGCGGCAGACGCTGAAGGGGAGCCGGTTCCCAAGCGGGAGCGAGACTTGGGTGGGGACTCGGTGGCGTCTCTAGGCCTCGGGGAAGGGCCCCCTCCTGGGGACCGAAGCCCCCCTTGCACCGCGTTCCCGGGCTGCGACACCGAGTCCCGCGCGGGAAGCCCCGGGCTGTGCGGAGACCTCAATGCCCAGACGTGTGAGGAGCAGGAGGGGCGCTGCCACGACGCCTCGGGCTCAGCCATGGGTGGCTCCGGAGCCGGGAGCATCGGACCATTGTGCCCTCCTTTGCAGTGCAATCAGGACGAAGACTCCTTGACTTTGCTCATCCAAGTGCCTCAGATTCAGCCGCAAAGTCTTCACGGGGACCTGAGCCCCCTCCGATACAATTTGTGCTTCTCCACACAAGACTCAGGCTATTGCTTCACTTTGCAGTTTGCTCCAGAGAATAAATTGAGTACCAGAGAACCCGTGATTAGCATTTCTTTAAACAATGCGGTGATAGTACTGGCAAAATCTCCGGAGAGCCGTGGACACTGGCGAGAATGGTATTGTGGCTTGAACACCGACTCTTTGGAGGTAACCGTTTTCACTATTTGAAAGACTCTTATTTTTTTTTTTTTGTTACAGGCACCTAAACAAATGTTTTCCACCTATTCATATTATGAAAGATAGTGCGTGGTAAGTGTGTTCTCAAAGCGAAGTTTGCACATACCCGAAGCATGCACTTCATGCCTTCAGGGTTGTCCGTAATGCAGCCGTTTTCTTGGGGTCCATCCACTGGCTAACCAGACTGGATTTTATTGATTCCTAGACCTCTGGCATTTTATGCAAAAATTGAGGGTAGTGTCTCTCCCGAGAAAAGGGTTATAACTTAAGTCGTCCTCAACAGGATTTATGTCGAAAAAGCACTCCAAAGTGGTCATATTTTAACTTGGGAAATCACTTCTAAGTTTTTTAATTTGGACAGATGATAAAATACTTCCGGAGATGAAATAATTTATGCTGGGGTTATAGATTAAGCTCAGAGGTAGAGCATTCTCCTGTACTAGCCTTAGTCTCCTCCTTCCCTATTTCCCATTTGGCCATATGAAACTGTTGGAGTGAGGTTGCCCTCTGGTGGGTGCTGTAAATTACACAGAAAATTTCTCTGTTTTATTTGTCGCTAGAACCCCTAAGTATTTAGTGCATGGCCGGCATTTGATAAAGTGTTCGTCTCACTACATAGCCCTGGCAGTCCTGGAACTATGTGGACCAAGCTGGCCTTGAACTCAGAGAGATCCACTTGCTTTTGCCTCCCAAGTGCTGGCGTTAAAGGTGTGTGTCACCATGCCCAACTATAGTGGATTTTCTTTTTAGTTTTGTTTATTGAGACAGGGATTCTCTGTGTAGCCCTGGTTGTCCTGGAACTCACTCTGTAGACCAGTCTGGCCTCGAACTTAAAAGATGCCCCTTTCTCTGCCTCCTGAGTGCTGTGATTAAAGGCATACACCACCACCACCTGGCTTAGAAATGCTTTTGATGGAGTGCTTCAGTAATAATATCCAGAATATAAGATTCTGGATCTTCAAGTAATAGAAAGGTAAGGTAATTGTTCTAAATGTAAAATTCCTCTAATTTATTGGTTCACTTGCAAATTCAAATACTGTTTAATATAAGCAAAGAGAATTTGAAATTATCTCTGATTTTGTCCCTCCTCTTTGGACCACATAATAATCTTTACTTTGTAATTATAATATTTACTTATATAAAAGCACAGAAGATAATCTTATTTGGGGTAACTAAACTGATCTTATGAATTAAATAATTTTAAATATGGTTAAATGGCTGTTCCTTACTGGATGTGAATATAAAAAAAACTATATTGTGTTTAGATTTGGGTGATAGTGATGCTTAAATTTTCTAGTTGAGAAGCCTGTTACTGTCTTAAAATCTACTTCCTTTTAAATAACTATGTACATGTGGCACACTAAAATATATCAATATTCTTTTTTTTTTTTTTTTTTATCTGTACAACATTCTGCTTCCATGCTTATCTGCACACCAGAAGAGGGCACCAGATCTCATAACAGATGGTTGTGAGCCACCATGTGGTTGCTGGGAACCGAACTCAGGACCTCTGGAAGAGCAGTCAGTGCTCTTAACCTCTGAGCCATCTCTCCAGCCCAAATATATCAATTTTTAAAAATAAAACATATGGTGACTTCTTTGAAAACCTTCGTTCATGTTTTTAAGTGTGTTTGTCCTTCTGAGTGCCTTTCTTTCTCGTTCTTTCTCTCTCTTCCTCTGAGACGTGTTTCTCTATGTAGCCTTGGCTGGCCTGGAACTCTCTTTGTAGACCAGGCTGGCCTGGAACTCACAGAATCCATTTGTTTCTGTTACCTGATCACTAGGAGTAGAGGTGTGTGATGCTGTGCCCAGCACTGAGTGCTGTAGTTTTTCTTAAAGCCAGCATTGAATGATTTCTGTTAGACCCAGACATTGCTTCAAAAATTTAAAAATAAATAGAATGTGCTTCTTTTAAATATTGTAATGGGTTCTTAAGTGGGCCAATAACTTTTTCTGTATTTTGTTTGATACCTGGGGTCTGAGGTAGCCTAAGGTGGCCTTGAACTCCTGTGTAGCTGAAGGTGACCCTGAACTTCTGATCTTCCTGCCTCTGCTTCCCAAGTGTTGGAAATACAGTTTTGAGCCACTGCATCCAGTTTACATAGTCAAGAATTTAAAAGACATAGGAGTTATTAGAAGCTGAACTATAATAAGATTGCATTTATAGCCTTGAAGGGAATATTCCTAAGAAATACCAGGGGCACCAGATAGAATGATGTGGAAGCAGCAGAAAAGAAGTTCAAGGTCACCTTCAGGTGCACAAAGGTCAGCTTGGGCTACCTCGGACAGTATATATTTGGAAAAAAATAAAGGAAATACTGTTTGTAAGTAAGATAATCTTGGTAGGGAAAGCACACACCTCCTCTTTAGTAAACTTTAAATAAAAAATCAAGACTTCCTTTTATCTTTCTCTTTTTAGGTGGATCTCCTATTATATTCTGGACAAAACTAGAGTTCGTCTTTTCAAGATAGCACTTATGGTTGCTGAGATAAACACTTTAGAGACTGTAAAAGCTATGAACTATGTAAGAACTCTTAAGGTGACCTGTAAAATAGAATATTTTTTCTCTTTCTACTTTAGGAAAGATTGTTTCTTGATGAAGAAAATGTTAATGAGTTTCTTGAAGAGGTCCTGCATTCCCCGTTGACACAGGAGAGGTCCCTAGCCCCCCCACCATTGATTGAAGTTCTTCAGGTTACAGATGAGAAGATTCAGATTCATGCAAAGGTATTATTTTAGTGGAGTTTAAAGGAGAGTGACTAATGGCAAGAATATGTAACGTGACTATTGGCCCATTGGGGTTTCTTTGTGTAGCCTTGGTTGTTCTGGAAGTCACTATGTAGACCAGGCCTGCCTCTGCCTCCTAGGTGCTGGGATTAAAGGCATGTACCACCATGCCCAGCTGATAGTAAGACTTGTCTACTTGTTTTCCATGTGATAAGAACTCCACTCTTTATTCTCATATTATTTTTAAAAAGTGCTGGGATTAAAGGCCTGAAATTTAGCCGTGGAGGTGATGGCACAGGCCTTACAGAGGCCTGATCTACTCAGTAAGTTCCAGGACCGCCAGGGATCTGTAGAGAAACCTTATGTGAGGCCATGTGGGGGTGGAGAGGACGGGGAAGGACATGCATGAGGGTTTTGTCTGCATGTATCTTGTTGTGGTACCTGCCAAGGCCAGAGGGGGGAGCACTCTACCTGCCATATGAATACTGGGAACTGAACCTGGTCTTCTCAGGTGTTCTTAACTGCTGAGCCCTCTTCCCAGCCCTAATTTAATTTAATTTAATCAGAAAATTAAAACCACAGGTCATTGTGGCTTAATCCTAGCACTCGGGAGGCAAAAGCAGGCAGATCTCTTGAATTCCAAGCCAGACCCCATTCAAAATATTAATAGAAAAAGAAAATTAAGGGCTAGAGAGATGGCTCAGAGGTTAAAAGCACCGACTGCTCTTCCAAGGGTCCTGAGTTCAATTCCCAGCAACCACATGGTGGCTCACAACTATCCGTAATGAGATCTGGTGCCCTCTGCTGGTGTGCAGATATACATGGAAGCAGAATGTTGTATACATAAAATAAATAAATAAAAATCTTTAAAAAAAGAAAAATAAAACTAAAGCTGGTTTGTAGTTAACATGGCTCAGTAGATAACAGGTGCTTCCTGTGCAAACCTGATGAACTGAATTTGAAACCATGCCGGGGAAAGGGGAAAACCTCCAGAAAATGTCCTTCACCTCTGAGCATCCCCTTTTCTTACACCCTCCCTGCTACACACACACAATAAAAGCACTCACTGCCAAGTTTGAGGACTTTGGTCCCAGCATGTATGTCATAGAATGCGAGAACCAACTCCTACAAGTGGCTCCCTGACCTCTCTGTATGTGCTGTATCCTGCATGAACACACATACATACACAAAATAAATTTTTTTAAAAATGATTTCAGAGAGTACTATGATTCAATTTCTGTTACTTCAAAGAATTACTAACTTGCTATTTCTCTTGGTACAGTTGCAAGAATGTAGTGGTCCTGATGGGCTTCAAGGAGAGGAAAAAGGAGTCAGTGAAGGATGTCCTCTAAGTGAAAAGGGAGACACAGAACATTTTACCACCTCTACCACTGATTCCGATTCATCTGTAGCAGTTGAAGCAGTAAAAACAAACACTTGTGGCTCAGCTGTGGGCCCTCAACACATTTGTCCTGATCTTCCTCACATGCTGTCTGGAAAACCTCAGCAACCGGAGGCAAAAACGGACCCTGAGTTTATAAAAGAAAACGATGCTACCTACTCAGCAGAGGAAAAGGAAAATATAAAAGAGCCAGTCATAACTAAAGAAAAAGAATTAGATGGAGATCACCTGTCTTCATTACTGGACAAAACGGCAGTTCAAGACAAAGCTGACTTTGAGAGCATCAAAGAAACCAATATGCAGGATGGTAGTGTGCAGATTATTAAAGATCACACAACTCAATGTGCATTCAGTTTCCAGAACTCTTTGCTGTATGATTTGGATTAATTGTATGTAATTTTGAAATTTAAAAGTTGAGTAATAAAAATTGGGGATCTAAAATAGCTTTTGTGTTTTTTAACTATAAAACAGGTAGAAGCCGGCAGATCTCTGTGAGTTCAAGGCCACCATGGTCTACAGTGTGACTTCAGGACATCTAGGGCTACTTAAAGAAAGATGTATAAATAAACATTGACAGTTGATGCTGGTGAGGAAGATAGCAGCCAGGAGGTACCTGTAATTCCAACTGGTAGCACTGGAGAGAGACATCATGGCCAGTTTAGGTCAGGCTCAGCTACATAATTAGGGGCCATACATGAGATCCTGTCTTCAAAACAAAACTGCAGTGGTGGTGCACACCTTTAATCCCAGCATTCAGGAGCAGAGATAGTCTGTAAATTGGGGCCAGGTTGTTCTACAAAGTGAGTTCCAGAACAGAGAAACACTGTCTCAAAAAACAGAAACAGGAGATACTTTTTGAACAGTTTCTTTACTTATAGAGATATGCTTTGTGATTTTTCTAATAGAAATGCTTTTCTCAAGGAGAGTAAAATAATTAAACAAAAAATGAGCTGAAGAGATGGCTCAGAGGTTAAGAGCACTGGCTACTCTTCCAAGGGTTTTGAGTTCAATTCCCAGCAACCACAAAGTGGCTTACAATCATCAATGAGATCTGGTGCCCCCTTCTAGCCTGCACTGTACACATAATAAACAAAAACCCACTATTTTATTTTGGCTCAGGGTGGGAGGGGGGCACACACAAGTCACATCGTGAATATGGAGGTTAGAGGTGTGCCTCAAGATAGCTAGAGCTACAGAGAGAACCTGCCTCAAAACAAAACAAAAAATGTTTTTTAAATAAAGGTGATCCTTTGGAGGCTGGAGAAATTTGCATCAGTTTGGAGCACTTGCTCTTGCAGAGGACAGATGTTTGATTCCTACCACACACATTAGAGCTCCCAACCATCCTAACTCCAGGTTTAGAAGATATGATGGCCTATTCTACCTCTGTGGGCACCAGACACACATGTGGTGAACATATACATGCAGGCAAAACATCAACACAGAGATAAACTTAGAAATTTTTAAGCAATCATTTTCAAAATCAACTAATTTCTTGGAAGCTAATGTATTAAAACCATCTTTTGGCTTTAAAGAACATATTTAAGGTTTTTGGAGAGGCTGGAGAGACAGCTCAGTGGTTAAGGGCACTGACTGCTCTTCCAGAGGACCCTGGTTCAATTTCCAACACCCACATGGCAGCTCACAACCATCTGTAACTCTAGTCCCAGAGGATCCAATGCCCTCTTCTGGTCTCCACAGGTGGTACACACTTATACATAGACAAAATACCCATACACATAAAAATGACTTTTAAAAATCCCTAGAACAGAAATTAAGAAAAATCTAGCCATTTGTTCTGACAGGAAAATTTTCTTTTACACAAAAAAACATTATTTTGGAATCAATTCATAACTTAAAATGTGATATAGGAGCCGGGAGTGGTGGTGCACACCTTTAATCCCAGTGCTCAAGAAGCAGAGGCAGGCAGATCTCTGAGTACTAGCCCAGACTGGTCTACAGATCGAGTTCCAGGACAGGCTCCAAAGCTACACAGAGAAACCTTGTCTCGAAAAACAAAACAAAAAAACAAAAATGTAGAGGAAACCCTCAGTTTCCCACCTCAAAATATTTTAGAACAATATGAAAGAAGACATATAAAGGAAAATCTCTGTTGATGTCATCACTAGCCCCAAGGGCATGAATGAACTAAGTATTTGTTTCAGACAAGGCTACTAATTATCAGTAGCCTTTGAACTCTCCTGGAAACACCTACTTCCTTTAGTCCTTTGAACTGCTCAGGAGATTACATCAGGAGATTACATTCCTCCCTATACAACAGTAACACCATGTACTGGGTTTACTGAGATTATTCCTTGAGGTATGCCTCAGCCTTGCATGCATGAGGCTCTGTAATCCCAGTTATAAACGAAGAACTGGGAGGGTTAGAAATACAAGGCCAGCTAGAGCTATACACACAAACCAATCTGTAAACACACACACACAAGATAGCTCAGTGGGTAAAAGTACATTCCAAGTGCCTGGAGTCCTGACCCTGGGACCAACACCCTCTGACCTTCAGCAGGCACCACGGAGACACATGTGTACACCCATATATGTGCACACAGTTAACAAATTGGTAAAACATTAAAAAAGTCAAGACAGTGCCAGATTGAGATGTGAAGGTAATAGAAAACCAGAAGACTAAACAGCTTAAACAGCATATACATTTCCAGTACGAAACTGATAAAAATAATTTTTGAGACTTTGGTAAATGACCAATAGTCATCTTTACACACAAATGACCTCTGTAACTTTTGGCTGAATACAATTATATTATGGAAAAGTAATACAAAGTATGAATAATCTAAAGCTTGCTTCCTACTGTCTGTTCTTTTAAAAGCATCTCAAGTCACAGCTGGCACAGACCTGCTGCACCTTGGCAAGACTGAACTTTGTATCATTTCTGGCCTTCAAAAACAATTTAGGCAGTATTTCCCTTATACAGCAGCTTTTCTTATTGTTCATTATCTATGCCTGGCTAATTTGAAAGCCAAACTATTTCTTCCTAAGAGAACGCACTGTCATGAGCCAGCTTCATTTTAAACTCATACAATGTATAGCTAGTAATTATTAAGATATAATGCTCATGCTCAAAACTTCTAGAATGCCTTTATTGGTACAAATAGAACATTTTGCAAAATGATTAGGGAACTTTTTATGAAAAAATGAGTATTTTATTTTGGCAGCACTAAAAATAAAAAAACAAACAAAAAAAACCCACTGTATTTCTACATTGAGGTGAAAACAGTGTTTAAACTTTCTTATTAACCAAATACATTCCAACATAAATCATGTAGTATGAAGGCTGAAAGCACAGGCAAATCTTAACACAATAGCACAGGAATCAGCAATACTGAAATGACTCTTCTGACAGGGCGTTTAACAAACGGAACTTCTGAGTGATTAAACCGGTCAGACAATTCCTCCAAATAAAAGTCAATAGTGACACTGGGTTTGTCCCATCAATACTCTAATAGTCTTGTAATACTTTTTACTGTTGTGACAGTTTTAAATAAGTCTTGCTGTACTTAAAATAAGTTCTGAAAGTGGAAAAGTATACAAAGTTTTAGATAGAAAGATTAACAGATGCGATTTAAATAAAATTTCCTTTTCTAATCAATAATTATCAAATCATTACCCTTAAGCAGATAGACTGAATTTTAAAACCCAAGACCCAAAATGAAAATTTCAGTTTGAAATTTTAATCAGACTAACTGAATAGGATTACTATATATTTGGACACCTGTTACAAGAAATCTGTGTATTAAAGCAGAAACCAGTTCCTATACCCTTTATTCAATTGTATATCCCATTGAAAGAAATATAAAAAACAGAAGACTGTCATCTTTGCAATTGTGATTTTTGTTTTCACTGCAGTCTTCTATAACTTTTACAGAGTTCATGGTCCCTAATATCTCCCCACCCACCATTTTTCCTAGGTGGGGAAATGGCTGCCATAGAAAATTTCTCACTGATAACTAGAGTTTCTGGAAACATGTACTGTTGGTTATTATTTAAGAATGACTCGATCTGGGCACTCTGGGTGGATGGCCTACATGTTTTCTTGTGATGCATACCACAGTCTCCAGCATGAAAAATCCTCGGAGCTTGAGGAACTAAGACTTTCCAGAATTTAGGAAGACAAGATACAGTCAAATATTGAAGAGTCCAGTCCCAGTTATAATCATCATAAGTACAGAAAGTGTCTGTGCACTCGATCAACTTCTGATAGGCATCTCGGGTCAAGGCTAACCCCATATTGTGCTCTGTGGATTTCCAAGTTTTCACATCTACCTTGTCAGCAATGCCATAGAAACTCCGACTGGCAGTGTAGGTCCCTAGGGAGAGGACATCACACCCAGGACACTCCTGCTGCTTCAACTTCCACATCTTTTTGAAGACATGGTAAAAGTCTGGGGCTAAGTAGTGGTCCTCTTCCAGGAAAAGTATAAGGCCAGTGTAATCCTGAAGAACTCTGACTCTCTCCCACACAAAGTGCAGCTTCCACCACCAATGATGTTTGGTTTGCGAGAATTTGGCCTCTCTGTAATGGCCAAAGGAGTCAGGGTATTCGGCATTGATGCACCCCAACTTCAGAGCTGCATTCTTCTTTAGGTCTCTGGGGCAGTCTCTGGGGTCACTACCCGGAAACTCACTCGGGTACAGCTGAATGCTGAATGGAAAGAACACTTGCAGAACCGGGCAGAAGTTCACGCTAGCTATCATATGGTTGATCTCTGCGGACCAGAAGTCATGGCTGAAGATGACTAGGACTTCGTTAATGCCCTGGGCTTTTCGAAGCGAGTCTAGCAGCAGCCTGAGGTATTCCGGCCGGTTATGCACCTGGACCACCAGCACCAGCTCCCCGGGGCGCCAGGTGCCGTCATCACGGACATTCCTCAGCATCTGATCAAAGTTCAGTTGGTACACCAGCGACCGGTACCGCAGCGTTAGGTTGTCCACCTCGGGCCGCGGGGCGGCGGGAACCACAGGAGGCGCCGAGTCGTTGGAAACCCTGCGGATGCCTACGGACACGGCGAGATGGCCCGGACCCCGCGGGGGCTCCGCGTCCAGCAGCGGCGGGGCGAGGCCGTCGTTCTTCCTTTGTCGCCCATTGCTGCTCCAGAGGACGAAGCCGCAGGCGGCCACCACGAGCGTCAGGATCAGCACCTTCCGTTTGTAGATGCGGAACCTCATGGTCTCCGGGGCCGGGAGCGCGGGCGCGGAAAGCAGCTGGCGGCCTCTGCACGGAAGGGGCGGGCGGGCGGCGCCGTCGCCTTGGCCTGTAGCCCTAGGAACGCCTGGCCCCCGCGGTGACCCTCGCTAACTCATCCCGGGCCCCGGCGTCCTGGGGCCCGAAGGCTCTCAACGGCCTCGCGCCGCCCGGGCTCGGCACATCCTCTCAGGCAGTTGCAGCTCCAGCAGCCGCCCCGCCGCTACGAGCCGCGGCTCAGCGTCGCCTCGGTCCTCTCCATGCAGCGCCCCGGATCCCGGAAGAAAGCCAGCCGCGGCCGCCGCAGCCCGGCTCCGTTACCTGCGTTGCGCGTCGCCCTGCGTCCTCTGCGCTCTCATCCTCGCTCGCTCGCTCGCACGGCAGGACGCCGACACCGAGCGCCGCAGCCTCGCCCCGCTCCGGCGGCGATCGTCCTGACAAGCCGCGACTGGCCTGCGAGCGCCCGGGCCCTCCGGCCCACACCCTCCACCCCGCCCCGCCGGCCGTTGGTTGGCGCTTCCCAGAAGCGTCCGGAGGCGGGTCTCCGGACGAGGCGGCTGCCTATTGGCTCGTGGCCCCGTCGCTCGGGTTCAGTTCCGACTTCCGCCCGGCTCGGCCCTTTCCTGTTCGGTTCGTGCGGTGGATGTGGTGATCCCGGACGCCGGCTCTCTCGGTAAGTCTGGGGCTAAGCGGCAGCTGCCGCCTCGGGGATCGCGGCCGCCCGGGGGCCGGGGTGGCCGTGCTCTGTGAGGAGCGGGAAGCGGGGCAGGTGCTGCACGGCACGGCCGAGGCCGACATCCTGCGCCTCCCCCCAGGAGAGGCGCTCCAGCATGGCGTCTAACTGGGCCGCGCAGCACGCGCAGGCTGGCCACGACACGTCAGCCTTCGGGGCCGCTGGCGGGTGACGGTGCTTTAGAGGGGTAGAGGGTTAAGACCGACGTGGTTCGGAAGAGCGAGCGAGCCGGCCGGAGCAGGAGCTACTGCTTCCCGTCCTGCGCCAGCCGCGCATGGCCACGAGCTAGAAAAATGGAGTCCGAAAGAAGCTGGCTTCCACTCGGACGCCGCTACCATCTGCCTCCTTGCAACGAGCCATGGTGAATGCCGCGCTAACGATGTCTGGCTTGGACAGAAATGAGTTGGCTACTCAGGTGTCGGTTTGACTTTTTTTTGATTTGGAGACAAGAGTTTCTTTATGGAGCTTAGGCCGACCTCGAACTAGCAATCTCCTGCCTCCCGGAACAGGAGAGGTGTCAGGTCTGTTTTTGTAACTGTTAAGTTTTATGTCTCAAGAGCTACAGTTTTTTCTATAGGCTTGCAGTGGTGGGGATTGAACCTAGGATGCTTAAACACACTTAAGCATCTTAAGGCAAGTGCTCAACCACTGAGCAGCATGTCCAGCCCAGTATTATGCACTCAAACTGGTGTGCACTTGCACTGCCGTTATTCGTGTGGAAAATGAGTACTTAGTGGGTTTACACTTTACTTTTTTTTCTTTTGGTCTTTCGAGACGGTTTCTCTGTAGCTTTAGACCCTGTCTGTCCTGGTACTCTCTCTGTAGACCAGGCTGGCCTTGAACTCACAGATACCCAGTGCCGGAGGCACTAAAGGCATGCACCACCACCGCCCCGCGTGTTTACACATTTTTGATTACTGCTTTTTATATATTCCTAATAATTGTGCCTTTAAAACTTTGACAATTTTAAAACAGTGTCTGAAACTTTATTACAGTTTTCATCGGGTAGACACCTCCACTGCAAAGATGGTCAACGTACCTAAAACCCGAAGGACTTTCTGTAAGAAATGTGGCAAGCATCAGCCTCACAAAGTGACCCAGTATAAGAAGGGCAAGGATTCCCTGTATGCCCAAGGAAAGCGGCGCTACGATCGGAAGCAGAGTGGTTACGGTGGGCAGACAAAGCCAATTTTCCGAAAGAAGGCCAAAACCACCAAGAAGATTGTGCTGAGGCTTGAGTGTGTGGAGCCCAACTGCAGATCGAAGAGGATGCTGGCCATTAAGAGGTGCAAGCATTTTGAACTGGGAGGAGATAAGAAGAGAAAGGGCCAAGTGATCCAGTTCTAAAACTTGTGTCTTCCAAGAGGAAAATTCGGAAGCAGTAGAAAAATGACCTTTTAGAAAATAAAGTTATTGTTCCTGATTACCTAAGCCTTGTGCCATTTGATTCTAAGTGGAATTGCATATTTAGAGTTTTTTGCTTTTCTTTTTCAAATGTGTTTAGTGGTGGTCTGTCTCTACCTCAGGGTACTAGGATTACAGAATTGCACCATACCCATGTTGGTGGTGCTCCATTGGATTGAACCCATGGCTTCCTGCATGCTAGGTTGGGTGTGCATTCCACCAACTGCCCCACAAGAAGTTACAGAGGTAATCCAATGACTGCTGAGTAACAGGCACAAAACATTGTGGATATGTAATTCATTTCCTAGAACAGGTGGGAAGATTGTGTCATTCTCAGAATGGCTTGTAGACTAATACTTATTTTAATTAAATAATGTTTTAATTATTTTTCAGATTTGTTAACCTTGGTTGACTGACAAACATGGACAGTGATGTATGTGTTAGGCAACTCATTCAAAAAATTACCTTAGTGGAAGTCACTAAGAATAAAAATCTGAACTTTACTGGGGGTGGGGGATACAACTACGGCTCAAGAGATGGCTCAGTAGCTAAGCCCTGGCTGCTTGTAAAACAGACAGATGGGCTCACAATTGTATCTACAGTTACAGTGGATCCAACACCCTCTGCTGACACCAGACATGCATGCACAGACACACGTGCAAGCAAGATACCCATTTGAATAAAATAAATGCTCTGGCTCAATGTATCAATTGGTGGTGATGCCAGGAATCAAACCTAGGGCCTTGCAAGTGCTCTACTACCGAGCCATACCCTCTGTAGCTCTGCTATCCTGGAAATGCATAAATCTGGCTGGCCTCAAACTCAAGTCATACCCACCTCTATGTCCTTTAAAGTGTGTGCCACCATGCCTGCCCCCTATATCCTCCCTGAATAAAGTTCTAATAAAGTGTTCTAATGATTATTATATTTGAATCCAGAAAAGGAAAAAGGCTTCAAATGAGAAAGTTTTAAGATGAATTATTTGGAAAAATCCAGAGCAGTGGTTCTCAACCTTCCAAAGGCTTTGACTCAGTACAGTTCCTCCTTTTAGCGACTCAACCATAAAATTTCATTGCTACTTCATAACTGCAATTTTACTATTGCTGTGAACCATAAAGTATGTGACATGCAACCCCTGTGAAAAGGTTGTTGGATCCCCAGGGGGTCATGACTCTCGTGTTGAGAGAAATTCTTCCCAAGCCATACAGCAACATGCTGAAACTATGCAGGATTGTTTCCAGTAGCCTGCCATCCTCTAAACTTCTAGAGGTCAGAAGAGGACACTGAATTCCCTGGAACTAAAGTACATACAGTTGTAAAATACATACAGTTGTATTTTACATACAGCCATGATATGAATGCTGGGAACAGAACGATAGTCCTCTGCAAGAGGGTATATGGTTTTGTTTTTTGAGACAGGGTTTCTCTGTAGCTTTGGAGGCTGTCCTGGAACTCTTAGACCTGGCTGACGAACTGACAGAAATCTCCCTGTCTACGTTCTGGAGTGCTGGGGCTGGGACTACAGGTGCATCACCACTGCCCAGCTGGGTATGTGCTCTTAACTGCTGATTATTGATCCACTCAATAAGTTCAGCTTGAATTAAATTCCAGAGTCAAATGGTTGAAAATGCTAATATACATTTTCTTCCCCGTGCAAACATACAAAAAACTTCCCTCTCCATTTTGTTATTGTTAGATCACAAATACTCAACCATCTATATCTAAGGAACTTTCTTTTATACCACTAATTATTTTAATATATCAGAGGAATTTACATAACAAGTTAGAGAACAAAAGTAAGAGATAATAGGAGCTTCCATTCTATCCACATTATCTACTAAGACCACCGTGTGGGCAATGGAGTGCAGATTAATTGTTGTAGTTCCTTGAATGAAAGACTCTAGACACAATCTTCCACAAACACAGGTTTTGGCAGTATCCAAATCTCGACAAACATGGAAAGGAATGATATGAGGGCCATATGGAATCCTAATGGGGAAAAACAGATAATGTTACTATATTCTGAATTTCACTAGAACATTGAATTATAATGAAATAATGTCAGGACTCAGTATACCCATTTTATTTTCCCATCTGTTTTTTTGTTTTTGTTTGGTTTGGTTTTTTTTTTTTTGAGACAGGGTTTCTCTGTGGCTTTGGCTGTCCTGGAACTCTTGTAGTCCAGGCTGGTCTCGAACTCACAGAGATCCGCCTGCCTCTGCCTCCTGAGTGCTGGGATTAAAGGCGTGCGCCACCACCGCCCAGCTTGTTTTTCGAGACAGGGTTTCTCTGTGTAGCTTTGGAGCCTATCCTCGAACTCATCACAGAGATCCCAGAGATCCGCCTGCCTCTGCCTCCCGAGGACTGGGATTAAAGGCGTATGCCACCAACACCAGGCCTAATTTCCCTTCTGTTAATAATAGGACAAAGAGATGGCAAAACAACAAAACATCCCTAGATTTTCCTAGGTATTATCCTGAAGGCACTCTGGAGGCTGAGGCAGACTGGAGCTCAGGTCAGACAGGCCTACACATGGAAACATCTCTAACGAAAACATGCAGAGGTCAACCTGAATGCAAGAGACCCTGTCTTAAAAAGCAAGGCTCAGTTGACAGGCTGTAATCTCAATTTCTCTGGAGGCTGGAGGAGAAAGATCCTAAACTCAAGGCCGGGCTGGGAAGAGGGTATAACTCAGTGGAAGGGTACCTGCACCCTAAGGTTCAATTTCCAGTTTAAAAAAAAAAAAAAAAAAAACCAAAAAAGATCTCTGGAGGCCAGCCTGGTCTACATAGTGAGTTCCAGGACAGCCAGGGCTAACACAGAAACCCTGTCTCAAAGAAAAGAAAAGTAGCAGTAGCTGCTGCAACCAGGTGTGGTTATGTGTAGATGAACCCCAGCACTTAAGAGGGAAAGGCAGGAGGGCTGACTAAGGCCACTCTGACCTTAGTAAAATGTCTCTAAAAACCACCAAGTTAATCTTTTTTGGGGGCTCGGGGAGGGGCTGGGGTGACAGCTCAGCAGGTAAAGTCATTGTGAAATAAGCATGAGGACCTGAGTGTGAGCCACGGAACCCACAGACATAATCTGGGTGCAGTGGACACTTGTAATCTCAAGGCTGAGGAGGTGGACACAGGCAGATTCCTGGGTTCCCTGGTCAGCTAGCCGAGTCTTCTTCTTGGTGAGATCTGGATAAAACTAAGACCATCTCTAAAAAAGTAAGATGATGGCCACTAAGGAATGATGCTTGAGGCTGATGTTTCAGGTATACTCGTATGAGCATGAGTCAAGCTGTGTCATCTTTCTATTTTAAAGACACTCAATAGTCCTGTTCTAGTTATATCCTACTGTTGTGATAAACATCCCATCAAAAAGCAATTCAGGGAAAGAAAAAGCTTATTTCCTGTTATACTTCCGGGTCACAGTCAATCAGTGGGGGAAGTCAGGCAGGAACCCAAGCAGGAGCCTGGAGCAGAATCCATGGAGAAACGCCCCGTGGATTCTCACTCACTAGCTAGCTAGTTCAAGCTCATGTTCACCCAGCTTCCTTATACAACCTAGGACCACCTGGCCAGAGACAGGGCTACCCATACTAGGCTGGGTCCTCCAGTTTCAACTACTAACCAAGACAATCCTTCATACACATGGCCACAAACCAACCTGATAGAGAAAATTATTCAACTGTTTGTTCGGTTGATTCTAAACCGTGTCAAGTTGACAGTTGATGCTAACTAGGCTCGTTCACTTACTAGCTTCCGCATGTGCATATGTGGACATGTGTATGCGTGCTCATGACCAAGTGTACATCGGATCAGATCCTCTGGAACTAAAGCTACAGGTGATTGTGAGCTTTCCTATGTGGGTGCTGGGAACTGAACCTGAGTCCTCTGCAAAAGCAGTCAGTGCTCTCTGACCACTGAGCCATCTCTGCAACCTAAAGATAAAACATTTAATATACAAGTAGGAAACAGCGAGGAAAAAAAAAGTACATATCCTTGCTAATCTTATATTCTTATGGGGAAACTGATAGCAAATAAATGTTAAAGAAAACATAAAATGGCAAGTAAAAAGTACTACTACACTATAACAACAACAACAACTAAGCCATATAAAATAGAGAATAAAACAACAGGCTGAGCAGGTGAGATCTTTTTAGAAAGACATGAATGTAGAGACCCAAGTAAGAGAATGAGCTATGAGACCCCAAGCAGAGGTAAAGAACATAAAGGCCATTGTAGCAAGGGGTCAGACTGTATACAATGTTAGGAGGTTTTTTTTTTTTTTTTTTTTTTTTTTTTCCCCTTTCAGGACAGGGTTTCTCATTATAACAGCGTGGTTGTCCTGGAACTCACTCTGTAGACCAGGCTCTAGAGATCCTCCTGCCTTTGCCTCCTGAGAGCTGAGAATAAAGGTGTGGACACCATACTGGGCTTATTTAACATTAGGAGTTAAGACTTGGGGCTGGTGAGATGGCTCAGCAGGTAAGAGAACTGGCTGCTCTTCCTTCCAGAGGTCCTGAGTTCAATTCCCAGCAACCACAGGGTAGTGGCTCACAACTGTTTATAATGGGATCTGGTGCCCTCTTCTGGCCTGCAGGCATACATGCAGATAGAACACTATATGTAATAAAAATAAATCTATTAAAAAAAAAAAAAGACTTGACTGTTGGGGCTGGTGAGATGGCTCAGTGGGTGAAGGTGCTTGTTGCCAAGCCTGATGACCCAAGTTCAATCCCTGGAACTAACATGGTGGAAGGCAAGAACCTACTCCCACAAGTAAGTTTCTCTGACTTCCAAATGCTGTGGAATGCCCTCACTATTCCCTCACTCCTCCAAAAATCTAAAAGTTAAAAAACCCAAAAAGACTATTACTGAGTTTCATCAGTATTAGGATGCCACCAAAGACCATACTTTATGACAAAAGGCTTACCTGTTGGATAGTATGGTTTGTGCACAAGACTCCAGTAAAGTTAATGGTACTTGAAGCTTTATAATCGGAAGGGCTCCTGGTTTTTCAAAAGCATTTCCAAAAAGATCCAAGTACTCTAGGGATAGCACTTTAAATTCACAAGGTAGATTTGTAATTTTATTTCGAGCTGCTGATAGAAAACGAAGGTTTGTTAGTTGTCCTATCTTGAAAGGAAGATGAATCAATTCATTATCACTAAGGTTTAAATTTCTAAGTTCCCGGAGTTGGCAAAACTGCACAGGGAGTGCCTTGATTTTGTTCTTGCTGAGATCCAAACTCTGAAGTGTCTTCTGGAGTGTGGACTGACAAAAAGACACAGCAAATGACTCCAGGTGATTGTCATTAAGGTTAAGTTCTTGAAGGTGGGTGAGGTCTCCAATTGTAGCTGGAAGCTTTTTTATACAATTGTGACTCAGGTCTAACTTTCTAAGGTTTTTTAAGCAGAGCATACGCATGTCAACTCGGGCAAGCCTACAATGAGAAGTCTGAAGATGTTCCAGAGAATATGGAAAGCTCCTGCTTAGAGGATAATCCTTTTTGGATGTGATAACCATTTTGGTTTTAAACTTTTCAAATTCTGAAGTCTTCACTGGTGTGAGTGTTGAAAGTGGTATGCTGATGTCACAGCCTCTGTGAGCCATCCTCACAGCTGAAAGGAAACTCTTTAAATTGCCAGGACTGGCCTGAAAAACATTTTAAAAGGTACGTAATTACAAACCCTATTTTATATACTTCATGCTTGTTAGTTTTTCCCTTAAAAAATCCTAGAGTTGCATACACAGACTATGTAATTTTTTTTTTGAAATCAGCTTTAAAAAATATTTTAGTACTTGATCTAAATTTTAACTTTCAATGTTTTGGGGGCAGTGAGAGGGCCATCGGGTAAAGGTGCTTGTTGTTAAGCATGACATCCCAAGTTCAATCCCTGAAACCCACATAGGAGCAGGAGAGAACTGACTCTCTCTCTTTTTTTTTTTTTTCCCTTGGTTTTTCAAAACAGGGTTTCTTTGTGGCTTTGGAGGCTGTCCTGGAACTAGCTCTTGTAGACCAGGCTGGTCTCGAACTCACAGAGACCCGCCTGCCTCTGCCTCCCGAGTGCTGGTATTAAAGGCATGCGCCACCAACGCCCAGCTGAGAACCAACTCTTGAAGGTTGTCTTTAGACCTCCACCCCTGTACAGACACAGACACAGACACACAGACACACAGGCACACAGGCACACAGGCACACAGGCACACAGACACACAGACACAGACACAGACACACACACACACACACACACACACACACACACACACACACACACACACACACACACACACAGAGTGAATAAGAGTGGGGCTGGAGAGATGGCTCAGCAGCTGAGAGCACTGGCTGCTCTTGCTGAGTACCCAGTTCAGTTCCCACATGAGGCAGCTCACAATGGTCTCGGTATCAGTCTCTCTGACTATATATCAGAGATCAGGATGTAAAGGCCTCAGATACTGTGGCAGCACATTCCAGCACACTGCCAAGCTCTCTGCCATGATGATAAAGGACTAAGCCTCTAAAACTGTAAACCAGCTCCCAACTAAATATTTCGTTTATAAGAGTTGCTGTGGTCATGGTGCCTCTTCACAGCAGTAGAACAATGCCCAAGACAATGTAATAGCAGCAATAATGACAGACACTGGAACGCTGTATGTGGTGGCTCAGGCCTGTAACCCCAGCATCAGAAGTTGAGGCAGGATTGCTATCCATTTCAGATCAGCTTGCACTACCTAAGACCCTATTGCAAACAAACTAATACACCTGCAAGAATCTGTCTGTAATTGCTATGTGGGCTATCAAGATGCTTTAACAGCCGATCTTTGTCTTTATTTTTTGCTTTTGGATATAGTCTCCCTGAGTACCCCTGAATGGCCAAGAACTTGACATGTATATCACACTAGATTTGGGCTTGTAGAAATCTTCCTGCCTTCACTTGCTGAGTGCTGGGATTACAAGCATTCAAAGCTGCACCTAGTTTGCGTATCTTTTGTTACTGTTTTCAGTATCCTACCTTACTCAGATGGATGTCCACAGGAGGCTCCTTTAACCGAACAGTGGCTTTCCCTTCATCCACAAATCTGGTGAAGAGCTGTTCAATGTTTTCTTTCAGCTAATTAAAATCAAAGGTCGTGGGGGAGGACAAAACTAGTCATTACTATTCAGTAACACTCACTGCAACTAGACTGTGCCAGGCTTCTTCCAAGTTTTAGTTTAGCTTTTAGCCCCAATGGACTAAGTGTTTTATGAAGTTTTTGTTTGGTTGGCTTTTTTTTTTCTTTAATTATGTATACAGTGTTCTGCCTCTAAGGATTCAGGCATTATATTGGTCTGCCCCTGTCACCTGGCAGAATGCACTCAGGCAGTACCCTGATCAGCCTAGGTGCAAAGGACCCCTTTAAAAGAAAGACCTCTGCCCACTCATGTTCTTTCTGCTCTCTTCTCTTTCCTATTTCTTTATCTCTCTCTTTTCTGCTGTTCCCCTGGGGCAGACAAGACGTTTCCCTCTTCTCTTCTGTCCTCTCTCTCTCTCTCTGTGTGTGTCTCCTAACCTCTTTTCTCCCCCTTTCCCTTTCTAATAAAACTTCTCACCTAAGCTCTGTCTGCCTGCAGGCCAGAAGAGGGTACCAGGTCACATTTTAGATGGTTGTAAGCCACCTGAATTAAACTCAGGACCTTTGGAAGAACAGCCAGTGCTCTTAACCTCTGAGCCATCTCTCCAGTCTGGCTTTTCTTCTTTTTTAAGCAGATGAATAGTTACTGCTCTGTTTGTCTTTCCTTTATTTTAAGAAAATGTTCCCTTTCTTCCAACCCGGTTACATGACTATAGTAAGAAGTGCCAGCAGTGGCTCACAGCCTCAGTCCCTTATTCCAGGTGACATGCCTTCAGCTAGATAACCTCTGAGCTAGAACACTGACTGATACAACTGGTGCTCAAAACTTTTATTCTCTGTGTAACAGCCCTGGCTGTCCTGGAACTCACTTTGTAGATCAGGCTAACCTTGAACTCACAGAGATCCTCCTGACTCTGCCTCTCAAGTTCAGGGATTAAATATTGAAGGAGAGAAGGACAGGGTAAAAGAAGGACAACAGTAGAAGCAGACTCCTTAACAGACCAGACAGGAGGGGAACAATTTAGACTACAATCTACCATTTAGCTGGAAGGAAATGGAGTACCTATGGTAGAATGCCTACCAGGAACCTGGGGTTCTATCCTCAACACAGCAGTACAAACCAGGTGGAACCCCAGCACTTCAGAGGCAGAGGCAGGGGATCTGAAGATCAAGGCCATTCTTAGCTACCTAGTGGCACAGCTGGCCTAGTATGCACAGGTTCTAGGTTCAATCTCCAGAACTCCAAAAGTGAATGAATGAATAGCTTGAATAAGATAATACTCTCGGGCTGGAGAGATGGCTCAGAGGTTAAGAGCACCGACTGCTCTTCCAGAGGTCCTGAGTTCGGTTCCCAGCAACCATATGGTGGCTCACAACCATCCATTATAAGATCTGGTGCCCTCTTCTGGTGTGCAGATAGATATACACAGAAGCAGAATGTTGTATACATAATAAATAAAATCTTAAAAAAAAAAAAAGATAATACTCTCCCCTCAAGTATTTGCTGTGAACGATAAGGGAAAGAATCCTAGAAAAACATATAAAATGCACTAAAAAAAAAAATCAGATACAAGGGTGGGTAATGAATCGTTCCTTCATCTCCATGGTGGACACAAAGACATCTTGTTTTTCACCGAATAGCAGTGTGTGGTAATGAAGGAAAACGGATGGTATGCATCTTGTTTCCTTCGGTTCATCCTTCGGTTCAGTATTGGACAGACTTCAGAGTTTGCCACTCTTCAGGCACGAAGAGTCTCTGGACCTCAGGCCAAGCACTTATGACATAATAAATAAAGCAGAGGATATATGTGCTAAACAACTTTAACAACAACAACAACAAGTCAGATTCAACCCAAACTCAAGTTTGGATAGTATTCATTCATTGTTAAATGCATTCTCTTCTGTGTGTGCTGGAGGCCGAACCCAGAACCCCATCATTTATTGGCAAGCTCTCCACAACTGAGCTACAGCCCCAACCTCTTTTCATCATCTCTTAAAGACATCCTATTTTCATAGGGAAAGAAATAAAAAGCTCTGAGAAACACTATGCGTAGATGATGATGCGGGGTTACTTTACTGTACCTTCAAATCAGCTGCTTTGCAGCAATGTCAGAAGCTTGTACACGGGGGGAGTGGGGGACGGTGTCGCTATCTAACAAGTCACCTCGCCCTTAGAAGCCCGCCGCGAAATTGGGAGTGGGTGCATGCTCAAGGCGCCCCGATCGCTTACTTGGTAGCGAGTTCCGTGCTTGTCCTTCATGGTGGAGACCAGCAGGCAGGCGCCGCGGCCGGGCTCGGCCCCTGCTAGGGGCTGCAGCCCACTCCTCCGCGGTGGCTGACACAGGCTCACCACCGCTCGCACACCCTTGCCTCGGCTCTTGAGCCCCAAGACTGGCAAGTGCCGGCTCAGGACTTCCACCTCACAGTGCAGCCTCATCTTTCTACCCGCTGGTCTCCGTCTGGGCCGCGCCAGGCTTTGAAACTTGGCGCCTGCCGCAGGGCGGGGCCTCCGGGGTCCTCACGGCAGGGCTGCCCATGTCCTGCCTGCGTCCGCCGGTTTTACGGCTCCCCGAAGTTCCACTCCAAATTCTTCTTGGGACGGGTGGAACGCCCAGTTTTTTGGCATTATTTAATGTTTCCCGACTGAACCCCGCGTGCTCGGTGCGTACCGGGGGACCTTCCCTCAGTCTACGGACAGGCGGTCGCCGAGGGCGTCACGTCTTCCTTGGGAGGCGGCGCGGTGGGTCCCGGTGTGCAGTCTAGCAGTTTGTGTGCCCGGTGCAATTGTCTGGTCACACCCGGGGCTCCGGTGTCACCCTGCTTATAGGGTCAGGCGTTTGGGGCCGGACGCCAGTGAGGACGTGCTCTCGCCAGCCACCGTCAGTCAAAGCAGAGCGGAGCTTTAGGTGGCAGGGCGGGGCAAAGTGATTCCCGTTGAGCAAAGTTCATTTTGCAGCGATGACCTGCTACTGAGCCTTGGCAAGACGGTGGAGACCCACCTTCGCTTCCCATCCCTTTTTTATTTACCCAGCCCGGGCTCGAGGTGGAGTGGCGCCTTAGAAACTCCCTCTTGCCTTAGTCGCGGCACTGTTAACATTTTATTTTATCTGAGTTGCACTTTTGAAACTGTGGGACGGCGTTCAGAAATACCAGTGTTCAATTTAACTGTGGTAAAGTTATGATTAAATCTTCAATGGACATCCCTGTTTACATAGAGCGTGTTGAATTTTGTGTGCGTTGAATTCGAATCCCTGAAAACCACGTATTAGGCAAAGATGATAAATTGTCACCCCACCCTGCACCCATTTAGAATTCCCTCATACATTCATGTTTTTGATTGCTTAACACTTTTTCACCCAGTGTCGTCACCATCATGACTGGTACTGGTTTTCCTTCTTGAAAACTCCAATTACACCTAAAACTTCCTTTCATTTATTTTCCTGAGTTTCTGGCATATATTAGGCATTCAATTGATAATAGAATATTTCTCTGACTCCTCCCATCTGTGTCCATAATCAACATTATTCACTGAGGTGGGTAGTTAGTTTAGATTGTGGTAAGATAGTAGGGACTAGAAACTGAAGCCAGTTAACAAAGACTGGTAGCCCTTGCCCACTTGAGCTTCATACAGTAAATGGAGCATGGGCTAGTTTGCCAAGAAAGATTGGAAACTTCTCCTGGGCTTCATGGACCTAACAGAAAAAGTGCAAAAAAAAAAAAAAAAAAAAAAAAAAAAAAAAAAAAAAAGCCCCGGTGGTACAAACTGGGGAGAGGCAGAACCATGTAAAAGTCCCATGACAACCAATGATTTTTTTTTCTCACCTTCTTGGCCCACTCCCATTCTCAGAAGTGTGTTATCTTTCTCAATAAATTGTGTTCATTTTTACTTTCAACCATGTGTACCTTTGGGGCAGTCCTTTGTCTTGGAACACAAACGCCTTGAATACTAATAAAACCTAACTATGGTTATTTATGTGTGTCTTAACGTCTAGACTATAAGCTTTCTGGGTTCTGAGTCATCAGCGTTATCTACAAGACTTAGCTAGTGTTTATACAAAGGAGGCACTCAAATCATATTTGTAGAAAGGATGAATCAATAATACATGTAGATATGCTATTTAAATTATACACTGGGCAGTGATGGCACATGCCTTTAATCCCAGCACTAGGGAGGCAGAGGCAGGCGGATCTCTGTGAGTTTAAGGACAGCCTGGTCTACAGAGTAAGTTCTAGGACAGGCTCCAAAGCTACACAAAGAAACCCAGTCTCTAAAACAAACAATCAAACAATCCCCCCCCCAAACAATTATAGAAATATGTGCTATTGTTTAACAATCAGAGAAGGCTTATCTTAAATTCATATTCCTTATAAAATAGCCATTTAGTCTCTGTTCTGATTCAGTCTTCCTCTACCGTGGGAGTGGGGCAGAAAAGTAAACTTTAAATGGACTCAAGTTTTAAAATGTAATGTGAAAAGATAGAAGTATCACAGGGAAATAATTTATTTTAAATAGCAAGGACAACCACTGAAACAAAAAACAGTGAAAGGAATTGAGCCCAGGGCTTTAGGGCAGCTCGACACTCTACCATTAAGTCACATCTCTAGTAACTCTACTGCTGATTTTCTTAAGGATTTTCTCTTTACACACATGCACACACAAGAATTGTAAAATAAAACCTAAAAGCACTAATTTAAGAAATAGAAAAAAATTAAAGTACATAAGCTTTTAATTTTCCTCCATATCTAGCAAGATATCCCTAAAGTGGTACTTATATCTTGGGGATAACCAACTGCTGTCTAATTGGACATGGGACCCATTCAACTGGAGGAAAATCTTGCCTGGTCCTGGAAACTTAGCCAACTACCTGTGGCTAGTGAGGTCATATACCTTAGAGGACAACTTACTACTGCCACTGTCCTAAACCTGTGTAATTCCTAACTTTATTCTAACACTTATCTGCATACCCAAAGACAAGCATAACTCCTACCCTTCATCAAAGATGCTCCTCTTAGAAGCAGATGGAGACCTTTGCAGCAAGCCACAGCTGGACAAAATGAAGATAACAACTGACTGGGATGGATGCCCAACCCCACCTGATGCATCCACAACACAACCACTAACACCAAAGACTCAGGGAACATCACAGAAGAGGGAGGTACAAAGACTGTGAGAGCCAGAGGACAAGCACATCTGCTTCCAGGTGGTGTTTTCTAAATAAGTCAGGAAAACTACACTCATGAAATCCAAACAATATAGCTGCCTCAACAAGACCTAAACAATGACCACAACAGTTCACATCCAATGTGAATGGAGGAAATTTCACAAGGAATCATTAGAGGAAGAGCTACAAGGTAATTAAGACTGCTGAGAGAGAATCAGTCTTCCTCTGGCATGAGTCCTCTAAATGGTTATCCAATTCCAAGTGGTTTTCTCTGAAAACATATGCATATAGGCAACACTAGATAGATTCAACAGTTGCATACACACACACACACACACACACACATATGTGATAGTAACAATTAAAATGGGCCATGAATTTGGGAAAAAGGGAGGCATTAAAGAGATTTGAGGGAAGAGAAAGAAGGGGGAATGAAATAAAGTACACATATATGAAATTAAAAATTAATTTAAAATTTGATACTGCACATTAGCATGTCCATGATTCTTCACTATAACTAAATGCAATTCTTTTTCTTTTCTTTTCTTTTTTTTATTAGTTCAAATTAGGAACAAGCTTGTTTCAGCATGTCAATCCCTTCTCTCTCTCCCTCCCCCCACCCTCACCCCTCCTACCCCACCCCGACCTAACCCCCACCCCATCGGAGCCCCCTCAATGGGGGCTCCGAAAAGTCCACCACATCATCCTGGGCTGGGCCTAGGCCCTCCCCCATGTGTCCAGGGCAAGAGTGCATCCCTTCACATGGGATGGGCTCTCAAAGTCCCTTCTTACACCAGGGAAAAATACTAATCCACTACCAGGGGCCCCATAGAGTGCAGAGGCCTCCTCATTGACATCCATGTTCAGGGGGTCTGGATCAGTCTTGTACTGGCCTCCCAGACAGCATCTGGGGTGGATGTGCTCCCCCTTGTTCAGGCCAGCTGTTTCTGTGAGTTTTACCAACCTGGTACCGACCCCTTTGATCTTCATTCCTCCCTCTCTGCAACTAAGTTCCAGAGTTCAGTTCAGTGTGTATCTGTGGATGTCTGCCTCTGCTTCCATCAGCCACTGGATGAGGGCTATGAGGCTGAGGCTAGGGCACCCACCGCCGGACAGAGCCTAAATGCAATTCTTAAACATTTTTATGTATGAAAAAATATAAGATGGTTAATTTTGGATGTCAATTGACTGGATTAAGGAATACTGCTAAGAGGTAGTGGTCCATGCCTTTAATCTCAGCATTTGGGAGTCAGAGGCAGGTGTATCCCTGTGAGTGCAAGGCTAGCCTGGTTTACTGAGCGAGTTACAGGACACCCAGGGTTATATAGAGAAACTTTGTCTTGAAAAACCAGCAAAACAAGAAAAAACAAAACAAATCACATGACTACTCTTGAGGGTATCTCTGAGGGTTTTTCCAGAGAAGACTGATGGCAGAGTGAACTAGTGGAGAAGATGTGCCTTCAGTGTAGGTAGGCACCAGGAAGCCTGGTGAGCTTTCTAGTACCTTCAACAGTAAACCCTCAGTCTTCAGCCTTCAGGTTCTGAGGCCTTTGGACATGGCCTGAGCCATGATAATGGCATCTTAGGGTTTCTAGCTTTCAGATAGTATATGTGAGCCAATTTTCATACTAGATTCCCTTACTAATATGGATGTCAATCATTTATCTAACTATCCAGCTACACACCTTTGGAGAACCTTGAGTAATACTAATTTTATGGTCAGCAGTTGTTCTAGAAAGCGTAATCATCATCATCATCATCATCATCATCATTATTATTAAAGATAGGGTCTTTCTATATAGCCCAGGTTACCCTGTACTATGCTTTATAGCTCAGCTGGCTTTGAATTCAAATTTGAATTTGATCCTCTAGCCTTGCCTAAATGCACTACTACCACACCTGATTTGAGAAAGATTTTTCTTTTTCTTTGACAGAGTCTCACTAGTCAGCCCTCCTGGCCTGGAACTTTCTCTGTAAACCAGGCTCCAATTTACATTCTGCCTCTGACTCCTCAATGCTGGTATTATAGGAGTAACAGGATTTTACGGTGAGCATCATTACCTGGTTTTGGCATTTCTGACATTTTATTTTTAAATTTAATTTAATTTTGAGACCGGGTCTCATTATGTAGCCCTGGCTGGCCTGGAACTTGGTCTGTAGACCAGGCTGGCCTCCAAGTTAGAGATCTGCCAGCTTCTGCCTCTCTTTTCTGGGATTAATTCCATGCCTAGTAGGAATTGGTTTTGGATCTGATTTTATCTAAACTGCTATGCCATCTAAGAGCACAGATAACACCGATTGACAGTGTGTGGCTAGCAAGTTTAAGACCCTAGATTCAATCATTAGCCTCTGCCCCTCAAAAAAAGGACCATAACTTTTTAATGATTTATTTTTATTTTATGTGCATTGGTGTTTTGCCTGCATGTATGAGAGTGTATGTATGTTTTGTCTGTATGAGGGTGTCAGATCCCCTCAAACTGGAGTTACAAACAGCTGTGAACCACCAAGTGGTGGCTAGGAATTGAATCGGGGTTCTCTGCAAAAGCAGCCAATGCTCTTAATCACTGAGCCATCTCTCCAACCCTAGAATGATGAAGTCTATCCAATAAAATAGTTCAAAGTTTGGCAGCTATCAGCAAATTGGCAGGTGTGTACACTCAAACCTGCTTGCATACATTTTCCAGACTGGCACAAATTTATTGCCAGAATGCCAGCCAATCTCTCAGAGTTAGCTAGGAAAACACAAATACTCTTTGGGTCCCAAGAGAGCTGATAAACAGATCTGCCAAATTCTTCAAGAAAGGTCGACTAACTAGGAAGGGTATGCTACTTGCTTTTGCAAAGCCAGTGATCCCACTAATAGCAACCAGTGCTGTAGAAATGAAACAAAAATAAGGCACCAGTAAGCCGGTATGCTTTTGCACTTTTGTCTTCTTTCTTTGTCTAGCACGGATAATATTTCAGACTTGTGTCCCATATGCTTATGTTACATGTCATCAAAGCTAAAAAGAAAATTGGAATCCGAAGGGTTAAGGGAATTCTGTGTGTGTGTGTGTTTAATGATAGGTTTGAAGAGTTTGATGATAGAAATTGTTACATCTGGTCTTTAAATCTGTGACTCTTTCTTTCATTATGAAATAATTGGGTAAGGATTGCCTACCAAAATCCCAAAGTAGCATACTTTCAAAGAGTTTTTTTCTTGAAGTTCTCATAAGAGCTATTGTTCAAAAGGCTCTTTTTTTTTGTTGCACACGGTGCCACACCCTGTAGATCTAGTTACAGCTTTTATTTCAGGGCTATGTACAATTTTAGGTTTCTGTGGAAACATGGCATTTCGATTTTTTTTTGTCAGAAATTTACTTGCATTCTGAAATTTGCTGTTTGTTGTTTTATCAAATTACCTCATCAAAGCAACCTTTATCCCACATTACTTCTTTTTTCAAATTCAGCCACCTAAAGTGCTCTTGGATTGATGCAGTAGAATAGCAAGTGTGAGTCCACTATGGGCAAATAGCCAAGTTCCAGCCAAGGCTACACGGGGAGACTGTTAGAAAAACGAAAGAAAAAACAAATGTAGCCAAGTACATTTCAGTATCAAGCACACTAAGGTTTATATACTCAGATATACTAAAGACCTTAAACATTATTCGCCGTCCCCTGGAATGATGTGGGTGTATCTCTCGGAGGAGTGTATCAAGTTAAAAATCAAAATCCGTTGTTTAAAAAGATGGAAAGGAACCCCTATCGTTGACTGGTGTTCATTGCAGTTGATTTAAATTGTTTTATAAATTCACGCCAGTAGGTGTCAGTGTTGAGTGAAGGTTAAAATCATTTTTCTAAGCGAACGTTTGAGTTAAAATTTTTTTAAAGACTGTAGTCGGGATGTAATCATACGTGAGCAATTAAAAAAAATAAAGTCTTAAAAGGAAAGAATGCAAAAAGAGACGGGGTCTCGCTATGTTGCCCAGGCTGGAGTGCAGTGGCTATTCACAGGCGCGATCCCACTACTGATCAGCACGGGAGTTTTGACCTGCTCCGTTTCCGACCTGGGCCGGTTCACCCCTCCTTAGGCAACCTGGTGGCTCCCCGCTCCCGGGAGGTCACCATATTGATGCCGAACTTAGTGCGGACACCCGATCGGCATAGCGCACTACAGCCCAGAACTCCTGGACTCAAGCGATCCTCCTGTCTCAGCCTCCCGAGTAGCTGGGACTACAGGCGTGCGCCACCGCGCCCGGCGATGGGCAGGGCGGCCGGGGAGATACTAGAGCTTTGGGCTGGCGTGACGTCAGCTACTGTGCCCGCCCACTCGGCTTTAGAAATGTCACTCAAACCAACCTCCCCCACCCATCCCCGGACTACGTTGTCGCACTGCGCACGCGTCACGCTCCTGCGCTGTATTCTGGGTAAAGCGTGGCTCCGGAAAACTTGAAGAGCGCATGCGTGCGCGGGCTCGCTCCTTTTTCCTCTCCGGCCGGCTGAAGGCAAGATGGGTCACCAGCAGCTCTACTGGAGTCACCCGCGCAAGTTCGGCCAGGGCTCTCGCTCTTGGTGAGAAGCGGGTTGTGGGGATCGCGGTTAGAAGACGGGGCCGCTGTGGGCTACTGGAAATTGAAGGCGGCCGCGGGCGGCGCGCGAGCCCGGCGTTCGGAGCCTCCGCCGCCGCCGCCGCCATTACGGGCTTGGGCCAGGTCGGGCGGGCCCGGCCCGGGACGGGAGGTGCTCCTCGGGGAGGAATGTTGTATCCTTCGTGGGTGGCTTGCATAAATAAATGCCGTCTCGTGCTTTTTCCCCCATCCAGCCGCGTCTGCTCCAACCGCCACGGTCTGATCCGAAAATACGGGCTGAACATGTGCCGTCAGTGCTTCCGTCAGTACGCGAAGGACATAGGCTTCATTAAGGTACGCGCCCTCCGTGATGCGGGCGGGAGCGTTAGAACCAGACCCATGGAGCCCGGGGTTCAGCGGGTAGAGTTCCAGAAAGGGCCGGGGGGGGGGGGACACTTGATATCCAAGCCAGATTTAGGTGTCAGTTTGGGCAGGGTATTTTAAATTTTGTAGGAGACACTGCAGTTTCTGCATAGTAATTGAATATCTTCTAACCGACTACGTTGTCTTAGATTTCCGGCCGAGAGTGTTTGATCATAGGCTGGAAGCGCCTTCCGTTTTAGGCCCGGTAGACTTGTGATTAAAGCAAGGTTTTGTCTTTGATCGGTTCTAAGGACGTGGTCACAATAATGCTACTTGAAACTTTGTTGGTTTCCCACAAAAGACATCTTTTTTTTTTGGTCCAAAACAAGTTTGTTTGCCAAAAAAATCAACAGTTTTCTGTTTGGTTTTTCAAGTTCGGATTTTTCTGTAGCTCTAGTCCAGGAATTCATTGCGTCTGTAGACCAGGCCGGCCTGGAACCTGTGATGGGATTTAAAGGTGTGTGCCGCCACGCCTGGATTTCAGAACCAGTTTTAAGAAAGCTTGTGTTTATTTTACCTGAGCTCTCCAGGATTCCAGTATTGACCAAATACCGAAAGCCTAGAGATGGAGCTTAGAGATTTGAGAGATTCAATGTGAACGTGTCATAGAGTAGAGAATGGTTACTGGCATCCTTAATGCTGGACCTAGTTTTTTCAGTCTAAGATGAACTGTAGCAATTGGCTATTTAGTAGCCCTCCAGAACACTTGGTTATGGTCATTTTGTGTGGCAGTGTATTGGGAAATGATTCTTAAGAGGGGACCAGTGAAAATGTCAGAATTAAATTTCTAAAGTAATTCTATGTGCTTTTTTTTTGCAGTTGGACTAAGCAACCTTGAATGGATTATTCAAGACTGTCTACCCAGTGTAACAGATCATGCTAGTCTTTGTACATAAAGAATAAAAAAAAATGGAGACCTTCAATTTGTGTGTTTTGTCTCTGTAGATCAAGCTGGCCTCAAACTCAGATCCATCCACTTTTCCTGCTTCCCTAGTGCTGGGATCACCAGTTGCTGATTTCTGTTGTTGGTGTCGAGGCAGGCATATGCCATTGAGGTGTGGGGGACTCAAGCCAAGGCTTCTTGCATGTTAGGCAAGCACTTTAACAATTGAATTAAATCAGTCCTGATGGGTGGTGTTTTCCTGTGACTAGAAAAGTTTGTCACAGGGGTAATCTTAAAATTGTCTTTAAAATACCTTATGGCTAGAGAGAGGGTTCTTCAGTGGATCTGGGTTTGAGTCCCAGCACCTGTGGCTCACAACAATCAACTCTGGTTCCAGGGAATCCCTCCATGGACTCTGGGCATACATGTGGTTTTCAGACATGTTTGCTAATCTGATCAGCAAGGGCTTGCCCAGTAAAAGCCGTAGTATCCTTTTAACCAGGTAAATAACAGACCAGAAGAAAGTTAATAAAATTTATCTTCTTTGGAATTGCCATGTGTCTGGGAATCTTAGATAATACAGTGTTCTTAGCCTGTTGGTGGTACTGTACACCTTTTGATCTCAACACTTGGGAGGAAGAGGCAGGCTAATCTATAGGCCAGCCAGGGCTACACGGAGAAACCCTGGCTTTTAAAAAGCAAAATAGTGCTCTTTTTGATTGGTAGGGTTTCACTGTAGTTGGTTTGTCTTGAACTTTTGGCTTCAACCTATGGTGCTTGAATTAAAATTGTATACTCCTGTAGGTAGAAATTGGGGCCATTCTGGTTTACATAGCATATCCAGGGCTATAATGAGACGTCTCAAAAGTTTAAAGGGCAGAGGAGATGAATTGAGTGGATTAAGGTGTTTGCCATCAAACCTGAATGTTTGGAACCCACATGATCGTAGAGTACCAATTCTTAGAAATGGTGTGATAGCTCTCCCCCATGTGTGGGGTGTGTGTGTGTGTGTGTGTGTGTGTGTGTGTGTGTGTGTGTGTACAAAATAAATGATGGATCCTGGAGGTGACTTCAGGTTTGAGATCGTCAGTGCTCGATGTTTAAAAAGGGATAGAGGTGCTGGTTGAGTCAGAAGGAGGCCTTATTCTTTATACCTATGTTAAAGGCATTTTAGGGGTTGGGTTTATTGCACTCTAATCCAGTGTTTAAGAGGCTTAGACAAGAGGAAATGGAACCAAGAGTCTAGGCAAGTGATCTCTTGGGCTGGTACAGGTTGTAGTGGTTTAGGTAGTCACTGACTTCCGAAGATAACAAGGTTCTGTTGAATGTGGGAGGGCTTTTGACTGGAGCAACTGGAAGAAATTGCTGAAACAGGACTGAAAACATGTTGGAAAAGAAAGTTTTTACATACTGCTTTTCAATACCCATTAGACATCCAGTGCAGCATTCTAGGAAATAAAATTATGGAGCTGAGGGAACTGGAAACAATTTTCACTGTTCTTCCAAGTATGAAGGCTTGTATTTTCAGTCTCTTTTGAGTTGAATATACATGAAAGAAAGGATTCTGGGTTGTTCTGGGTTTAGGGTTTAGCAAAGCAGGCTGAAGGTGGATCTAAACGGTGTGTGTTGTGTGTGCCAGTAATGCTATCATTCATGGAGGAGGCATGAGGATCAAGAATTGAAGGTTGTTTTGCCTTCAGAAATTCAGGCCAGCCTAGGGCAAGTGTGGGATTTATGTAGGGAGTTAATCTTCATAGTAATCCATCTTGGCCTTTAGAGCTACAATTGCAGTTGTGACGTAGGTGTGTTGGTGCATGCCTATAAATTCATTATTTGGTAGATATTGTAGAGTTCAAGGACAGCTTAGGCTAAGTAGTGAGTTGGAGGTCATTGTTACAGGAAAGCATTCCAGTATGTTACCAGTGTTTGCGTGTGACAAATGTGGGTGTAATGTCAGATTAAGACTCCATTAGGCCTGGGGTATCCAGTGACTGCCATGTACAGTATCCTTGATATCTGTGTCCTTAGGCTTTTTCTCCTTAAGCCAACTCATGATTATTATTGAAAATAGATTCTTTTCTCATACAATATATTCTGATTATACTTCCCCCTCGCTCCACTCCTCTGAGTTCCTCTCCAGCTCCCCTCCCCTTCAGATCTACTCCCTTTCTGTCTCTCAGTAGAAAAGAACAGACTTCAGCCAGGCGGTTGGGGGGCATGCCTTTAATCCCAGCACTTGGGAGGCAGAGACAGGCAGAGATCTGAGGCCAACCTGGCCTACAGAGCGAGTTCCAAGACAGGCTCCAAAGATACAGAGAAGCCCTGTCTCAAAAAAAGAACAGGCTTCTAAGAGATAACAAACATGACAAACATGGCAACCCAACAGGAGGAAAAGAGTCCCAAGAGCAGGCACAAGAGACCCACTCATTCTCACAGGCATCCCATAAAAATACTAAGCTCAGGCCTCCAGAATCTTTTCCCAGGTCTGCAGTCACCCCAATCAGCATGCAGGCTAGAGAGCAGCCCCGACCCCCAGGCACAGGCGTTTTTAAAGGCAAAAACCATAAGCTTAGGGAGGGGCCTCGACTTGAATATGTGACCAGTCATTGGTTCCTAGGAAGCCCTTTGTCTTGAGGGGAGGCCTGGGAATCAGGAGCAATTGCTGGTGGCTGGTAAATTCCAGGCACTAAGTCATAGTAGTAGCCTTGGTCAGTTTCTGGGCTATATTTCTTTGCTAATTTTTAAGTCTTTCACTAATATACACTAATATACACATTTCACTAATGTACACAGAGGACCTGGTGGAGACTCATGTAGGACCTGTGCTTGCTGCTTCGGTCTACACGAGCTCAGACGTGCTTTGCTTAGTTGATTCAGAAGGCCATGTTCTCTGACTCTTACAGTCTTTCTGCCTTCTCTTCCTCGGGATTCCCTGAGTTCTGAGGGGGAGGGATTTGATGGAGAACTCCAAACTTTAACTCTCTCCACATAATGTCTAAGTCAGCTCATTCTAACCTTAGAGTTCTCTGACGGTGACTTCTTTCTAGCGTCCTGATTTCCTTTGCTAATTTCATTTGCCACCCAAATTCTATGTGATCCTGTACAAAACAAGTCTAACCCCTGCAAGACAGGGTCAAATGGTCAAATACTTAGGCCCAAGAGCTCTAGAATTTTCTCATTTTCAGAATGTCTATTGCTGGCTTTGAAAAATTATTTAATTTAAAAAATTTTTACATTATGTTGTGTATATGTGTGTTTGTGTGACGCTATTGTGCATGGGCAGGTACCCACGGAGGCCAGGGGCTATAGACCTTGCTACAAATGAAGTTAGAGGCAAGTGTTTGTGAGATGCCCAATATGGGTGTAGGGAACTGAATTCAGGTCTTTTGTAAGAAGGATAAATGCTCTTAACCACTGAACCATCTCTTCAGTGCGAGCACACTTTTGCACACACACACACTAAATATTTATTTATAAATATGTGCATGTGTGTGTCAGGGGAAGTCATGAGCTTATGAATTTAGGTGTCCACAGAGGCAGGAAGAGTACATAGGATTCCCCAAAACTGGAGTCACAGGCAGGTATAAGCCTCCATGTGGGTGCTGGGAGCAGAACTCTAGTCCTCTGAGAGAGCAGTAAGCACTCTTAATTGCTAAACCATCACTCCAGCCCCAACTGCTGGTATTTCAGCTGTCCTCTCACTGTGGCTTGCAGGGATCTTATTTCTACTTCATCTAGAGCCTGATAATAGTGCCTGACAGATACATACCTAAAATTATTATTAGTGTTGTTGTTGAGACAAGGACTGGCCCTAGCTGACCTGGAATTCCTTACATAGACCAGGCTGGCCTTGAACTCACTGAGATCCTCTTGCCGCCTCCTGAGTACTGGGATTAAAGGTGTGTGCCACCCCACACCACTAATGAAATCTTTTCTTAAAAGTTATTTGTAGGGCTGTAGAAATGGCTCAGACCTTAAAGGTGCTTGCTGCTCTTTCACAGAACGCAAGTAGTTTTGCTAGCACCCACATCCAGCTTTTCTGGCCTCTGTAGGAACAAGTACAAATGTGTAGGACACTCACAAGGCACACACAGAGACACATAAATAATAATAATACAAATAAATCCTTTAGAGTTATTTGTGCTGGTTGCAGATGTCTCGAGTATTTTAAAACTCTAGGAAGTGGCAAGCTTACTCTGGGTGGGTTAATTATTATGTAGTCTTGAATTTAAGGTGACTTGTTGTGGAAGCACAGCTTAGAATAAGCATTGGAGAAACCAGGATTGTCAACAGAAGGAAATGAATGAAGCCTGATCACCTGGAATTCAGTCAGACAATTTGGTAATCCTTTGCTATTCTATCAGGAGCCAACCTCCACCTGAATCCCCCAATATCCTGAGCTTTGTCTTTTATTGAACAGAACACATCTCTATGAAAAAGGCCGCATGTAGTTTGCATCCTCCACCAAAAAAATCTATCCTAATGCTTATCACAGATCCTTCCTCTAGGCCCTAGCCAACGCTCTGTCTATCAGCCAATAGAATTTATTCTTGTAAAGGTCTCAGGTCACAAGTTCTTTTATGTTTAAATGTATAAGAAAAGTAAACCATGATGTCAGTCTCTGGAAGGTTATGATCTGGTGTCAGCAAAAAGGGTACCGTTTCATTCTTCATCTCTTATGGATCCTTCCTGGCAAGTGTTATAGTTTGGAGGGTAAAGGCTTCCCCAATGAAAGTGTTAACTCTGAAGGTAAGGTGTTCTGGCAGTTGGGAGCCAAGGAAAACCATAAAGTCACACCGCACAACAAACTTCACACAAGAGATTGGTAGAGACTCAAGAGGGTGGCTGCTTCTGCTCATGCAAGAAACAGCAAAGAACTGAGCAAGAGGCAGGTTTTATACATGGTTTCTTGTTGTGGGGGGCAGAGTTTTCCAGGGTGGGGATTGGTGAGATTTCAATACAAGTCCAGGGATTGGTGGGATTTGGAGCTCAGGGTTTGGTGGGTTTTGTTAGGTTTTCAAACCTGGAAATGGACTCAGACCTTTTACCCTAACCTGCCACTCCTGTGACACTTGCAGGGGGTTGGAGGGAGTTCTGACAATTTGTTTAATTAGAAAGTTTCTTAGGCTGGGTGTGGTGACTCACACATGTAATCCTAGCACTCAGGAAGCAGAGGCAGGAGATCTTAATGGTCCAAAGCTTTGACTACATGGTGAGTTCTAGGACAGCGTGGGCTAAAGAGTGTGAGAACCTCTTTGAAAAACAAGGCTTTAAAAGCTAGAACTGGTTTTCTTTGTTTATTGAGAATCCTGTTAATTCACCCTGTCTCTTCTGTATGTCAACAATTCTAGACTGCCTTCTGACCATTGTAAACCACCGCTGGACTCCCTGGCAGATGTTTTGAAGGCCTGTAGCATGATGTCTTAGATAGTTTTTCCTATTGCTATAAGAAAATATCACAATAAAAGCAGCTAAGGGAGAAAAGGGTACAGTCCACTGTGGTGGGAAAATCAAGGCAACCAGGACTTGAAACAGTCAGTCATATTACACCTGAAGTCAGGAAATTCAATTCCCTTTCTCCTTTTCATGCAGTCCAGGATTCCATCCAAGGGACTGGTGCCACCCACAATAGGTGGTGTCACTCACTTAACCTAATCAAGAGAATCCCCTCAGGCTTGCCCAGAGGCTCGTCTCCCAGGAAATTCTAGATCTGATATAGACAGGCGAGAATCATCACATACCGTATTTCTTTTTTTTTTAAATCATTTTTTTATTTGAATTAGAAACAAGATTGTTTTACATGACAATTCCAGTTCCCTCTCCCTCCTATCACCCCCCCAACTAAAACCCTACCTATCACATATCCTTTCTTCTATTCTTCCCCTGACTCAACCTTTCTGCTCCCTCATGACCTCTGCATCCTTCCTCTTCTTCCCTTCTCATAGCTCCCTCCCCCTCTTCCCATGCTCTCAATTTGCTCAGGGGATCTTGTCCCTTTCCCCTTCTCCAGGGAACCATGTATGTCTCTCTTAGGGTCCTCCTTGTTTCCTAGCTTCTCTGGCAGTGTGGATTGTAGGCTGGTAATCCTTTACTCACATACTGTATTTCTTCACCGTTCACTGTTTCTTACCTTTGTGCAGACATCCCTGCATGCCTGCATAGTCTGAGAACTACTGATCTTGAGGACTAAAAATGACTCTGGAAGTGACAATTCTGCACCACAAATGAACCCTAGTCTACGACTTCAAAGAATATTCTCTTAGGGTTTCTATTGCTGTGAAAAGTCACTGTGACCATGGTGACTCTTATAGATGAAAACACTTAATTGGGTATGGCTTATAGCTTCAGAAGTTTAGTCCACTGTTGTCATGGCAGTAAACATGGCAGCACACAAGTGGACATGGTGCTGGGAAGGTGGGAGAGTTCTATATCTTGCTCCACAGACAGCAGAATGAGACTGAGAGCCACAGTGAATGTAGCTTGAGCATATGAGACCTTAAAGTCCACCCCTACAGTGACACACTTCCTTCAACAAAGGCACACTTCTTAATAGTACCACTCCCTACCCATGGATTAAAAATTCAAACACATGAGTCTATGGGGGCCATTCCTGTTCAAACCACCACAAACACATTTCAGTAAGCTGTGTTCTTGGCCCAAATGACCAACATTTCTTTCACCTTTGGATACAGATTGTCAATAATTTGGGGTCAGAGATCTGCCACCAACAGCCCTAGGAATAGAGTCCTCTACCATTCCGTTAAAACAAGATCCTGGCTTTGCCACTGAAAAGAAATTTAGGATGTGATAATGGCACAGCCATATCTGATGATAATGGCGAAAGTCATAAGGCCAGCTCAGCTGTTTGACAAAATGCAGCAAAGCTGAGCCACATGATGGCTGCCCTGCCACTTTTGGTTTCCATCTCCACCTGTTGCATACTTGGGGGACTTTTAATATTTGTACAATTTAAGGATATTGGATTGATGGAAAATTTCTTATGAATCATTTATACCTTCTCAAGGAGTACTGATTCTAAGCTTCCCCAGGAAAGTCCTGAACACATTACCCCTCCCGCTTTTAGGGAACTAGCCTTATCTACTTGAAGATCTTCCTTATGCCTTGGAGATTGTGACACACATAAAGAAGTCAGAGGTCTCTTTATGAAGCTATGAGACACTTTTGAAACATCTGTCCCTGTACTTACTTAGGAACAAGATATTCAAAACAAAGTAAACTCAAAAAGGTCTACCAAATTCGGTGGGCTAGAGGAGTTGGCCACAGTTCAGATTGCTTTCCACTATACATTCAGGCAATTATGTGGCATATACAGCAACAAAATTAGGTTGGCTGAAGTTACCTCTGTCCTACACAGAGACTTATACTAATGGGCAAAGAATGATGTAGAAAGATGATACGAGTATTCTATAAAGATATAAAATGTAAACATTGTAACATGCCAGAATTCGAATAGTAACTGCATCAGCTTTGGCTTACAGATATTTCTTGAGCACTCTGACCATTAGGAGTTAATAATACCCTGCTTGGGACATGGCAGTAGGCCCTGCTTGGTCTAGTATCCTCATTCTTGTACCCACAAAAGTTACCAGCCTGAAAACAGGCTGTTATGTGCCTCTAGATTCTTTTTGTTTGTTTGTTTTTCGAGACAGGGTTTCTCTGTGTAGCTTTGGAGCCTATCCTGGCACTCGCTCTGGAGACCAGGCTGGCCTCACAGAAATCCACCTGCCTCTGCCTCCCGAGTGCTAGGATTAAAGGCATGTGCCACCAACGCCCATCGTGCCTCTAGATTCTTAAAAATTGGGTTATAGGGTTGATGAGGAAAAATGGTTATGAAAGATAACTGTTTATCAAGGATGTCAAAACTTGAGAAAATGATTGGAAATGTTAACTCTATTCTGTCATAGTTTATTAATGATGACTAAAAGATGGACAAGAGAAAGTGTTAAGAACATGTCCAAAACCAAAAATGATATGGTCTATGTTTTGGAACAACATGAATTGTTTCCCCACTTACTAAATTTTGTATAAATAAGAAATACTCTGGCTGCTAGTCAGTCAGGCAGCAAGATTCTCCCGACCACCATAGCCTGGTTCATTTCCTTCCCTCACCTCCTCCTTATATCCTCTGCTGAGACCTGTATCTCTACAGGGGATGCCTTTCTTCTCTGTCCTTCTCTCTTAAAATGAAACTAAGTGTCCTGTGTCTGATTCTGCTCTTGAATCCACCCATCTTCAGACCCTGCCCTCATCTGGCATGATAGTATGAACAGAATTTGAGTTTATCAAAAGGCATTTTTAACAGATTTAGGGATGGCATTGGTAAGAAGAGAGGAGTCTCAGGGAAGAGAAAGCTGCACTCAAGAGCATGACCATGAGCTTTTGAAGCTACGTGTTAAATGGTTGCTAAGGAACCTGGTCTCCTCTTGGTAATGAAATCATAGGGTGTTTCATGGTATGTACTAGGTAGGATTACAGCTGACAAGGCAGAAGGTTTAGGTTTCAGGGACTGTTTTTTACTGTAAACAAATGTTTAGTCTTATTGGTGAGATTCCCAGGAAATCTGGGAAAACAGGCCATATTTGGAGGTCATATAGGCTTACGATATAAGCATGATTCACTGTTATTTTAAAAAATTTAAATGTATCTATTAATTTTGAGATTATAATATAATAACATAATTTCTCCTTCCTTTTCCTCTCTTCAAACACTCCCATGTACCCACCTCTTACTATCATTCAAATTCATGTCTTCTTTTTCTCTGTGTGTGTGTGTGTGTGCCTAAATATATAAAAACCTGCTAACTCTATGCAGTGTTACTTATACACACATTTTGAGGGACCATTTGGTATTGGATAACCAGCTGGCATCCTCTCTCCTGAGGAAGACTATTTCTTCCACTCTCTTCATTCCTTAGTTGCCTCCAGCTCTTTGTCCAGGGCTGGCGACCTTTCTCCCTTCCACATTTATATGTCTATTGGTGTTGTCCTTGTTCAGGTCCCCTTTAGGTAGCCATGCTGCTAAGATTTCATGGGTGTAACTTCTGACATTTTTCTCACAATCAATTTTTTCTTCCTCCTGGCTCTTACTGTCTTCCTGCCCCCTCTTCTGCAATGATCTCTGAACCTTAGGTTCAGGGATTGTATTATAGATTGTACCAGTTAGGACTGGACTCCACAACTCAGAATTTTGATCATTTGTGGTTTTCTGTAATGGTTTCTGTTGCAAAGAGACATTTCCTTGATTAGGGTGATAATTACAGCATGGTGGTTTGAATAAAAATGGCCCCCAAAGGGAGTGGCACTGTTAGGAGGTGAGGTTTTATTGGAGGAGGTGTGTTACTCATGGGTGGACTTCGAGGTCTCAGACACTGAAGACTGCTGCCTGTGGATGCAAATGTGGAACTCTCAGCTACCTCTTCAACGCCATGTCTGCCTGTATGCTGCCATGTGTCCCACCGTGATGACAATGGACTAAACCTCTGAACTGTAAGCCAGCCCCATAAAATGTTTTCCTTTATAAGAGTTGCTGTGGTCATGGTGTCTCTTCACAGCAGTAAAACCTCAAGACATACTCTTGTTTGTAGGTTTAAGATAAACAATTAGATTGTAGTTAGGGATTATGCTGATTTAATAAGTGTGGTAATTCATAGATATATTATTAACATATCCCTAAAACTCTCACAGAAAATGTTCATTTTGTTGGGACATTTTGGTTCTCAGCTGAGGAAATTCAACTGGACTCTTCCCCCTTTTCTGTTCCCTCACCTCAACTCCCTTCTCCTTGAGATGGGATCTCTAGCCCAGGCTGTTCTCAAACTCAGTATGTAGCCAAGGATAGCCTTGAACTTCTTGATCCTCTTTTTTTTTTTTTTTTTTTTGGTTTTTCGAGACAGGGTTTCCCTGTGGCTTTGGAGGCTCTCCTGGAACTAGCTCTTGTAGACCAGGCTGGTCTCGAACTCACAGATTTGCCTGCCTCTGCCTCTCGAGTGCTGGGATTAAAGGCGTTGCCACCAACGCCCGGCCGGAACTTCTTGATCCTCTTGCCTCTACCACCCAGCTTATGAAGAGATGGGGATCAGGCCAAGGCTTCTGCCAACTGAGCTACATCCCCACCCCTCACCCTCCACCCCATGCCCTTTAACTTGTTTTTCCTCATACCACCTAGTTATTCTGTTCCTGGGTTCCTGTTCTTTCCTTAGACCTTCCCATTTCTGGGTGGCTGACTCCTCCTGAACTTGTTTTTGGTGTTCCTGGCCAGATCATGAGCTCAAGGCTGCAGGCACCAGAAGCTGACTGCAAGCCTGAAGGAGAGTTAGAGGGACCTAAGTAGGGAGACAAGGAGAGCAAGTGAGGTCCCCTGAGATGATGGCTTTTTGTTCATTGACACTGTGAGGTGAAAGCGCAGGAAGGCACGGGGCGGGGGGGGGGCTTCCTTCCTTCCTTCCTTCCTCCTTCCTTCCTTCCTTCCTTCCTTCCTTCCTCCCTCCCTCCCTCGTTCTTTTTGGCCCCAGGTTTCTCTGTGTAGCCCTGGCTGTCCTGGAACTTGCTCTGTAGTCCAGGCTGGCCTTGAACTCACAGAGATCTGCCTGGCTCTGCCTCCCAAGTTCTGGGATTAAAGGTGTGCACCGTCACCACTTCGGCTACCGACACTGCCACCACCACCACCACCAGGCAGAGTGGGCTTCTAAATAGGGTGCTATAAAATATTCAAGCCAGTTTTTGGCTATGGGACTCCCAGCCTTAGAGCTCCTCCCATCTTAAAGGAATAAAACTGTTACTTTTCCTTTCTTTGTGACTTTGTCTTCTGTGTACCACTGACATCCAATTCTTTGTGTCAGGGATGTCCAGAGATTCCCTAGATCATTGGTTCTCAACCTGTGGGTCATGACCCCTTTGGGGTCAAATGACCCTTTCACAGGGATGGCCTAAGACCATCAGAAAACACAGATAGTTATATTGATTCCTAACAGTAGAAATATATACAGTCAAGAAGTAGAAATGGAAAGATTTTATGGTTGGGAGTCACCATAGCATGAGGAGTGTTGCTAAAGGGTAGCACTAGAAAGGTTGAGAACCAGTGCTCTAGATGACTACCAGCACCCTTGTTATAAAGCAATTCAGATAATCTTATGACATTCACACAGCATCCTGAACAAGTAGTGAAGTAATATGTTTCCATTGGAAGACTGTAGCTATTTGCTGAGGTCTTGAATAAAGGGAGAAGAGTGAGGAGCCCTTACAGAGAGGGGGAAAAAAGTGCCATTTTTCTTCTTGCATAGTATAATGGTTCTGCCTGCCCTCGGGGATATAGGCTTGTACTGATCAATCTGAAGATGCATTTGGATATGGCTATATTCAGGAGATAACTTTGTAAGTTCCTACTGTGTATAATCTAAGTCCAGAAGTGAGCGCTGTAGGTATGGTTAAGATTTCAAGTGTTGAAGTGGCAAGAGAAAAAAAAATGGCTTAGTTTAATAAAGCCGTAAGAGTGTAAGTACCAATAGTGTGATGTACATGTTCAGCCTGATAGTAATTATGCTGATTGTGTAAACAGCTCCCCTGTGTAGACACGCTGAGACCGCACTGCTGAATATCAAGCCTTAACAGCAACTGCTAGAGAAATCAATAAGTCTTTTCCCCAGGAACCAAAGATATATGGGTTACTAAAACCCCTAACAATTGCCCATAAAGTGTAATGTCTCATTATATTAATGCTAAAGGAGGTTTGCATTTTATTTCCTAAATAATAACAAGATTGCAAATTAAAGGACTAGTTGACAGAGTGATAAACATTCATGGCAGCACAGACGAATCAATAAGAGAATAAGATAAAAAGAAATGGAACCTGCTTCGCGGCAGTGTATTCATTGACTTTCCTAGGCTGAGCCCCGCTCCCCAGTTTTCTCGCCTCACTTACCCACAAATCCTACTTTACCAAGGCACTTGTGCCTCTGGTCTTCCTTTGATGGTGATTAACTCATATTAACATTCACGAAGATTCAGTGTGGACATTCAGCACAGATGATACATCCAGGCAAAAGGAGAAGGCTTGTGGAAACTAACACAGAATTGGAACTGTAGCATCAAGACCAGCGGTTCAACCTTCCTAATGTTCCTCCTGTTGTGGTGACCCCCCCCAACCATAAAATTACTCCATTGCTACTTTGTAACTGTAATTTTGCTACTGTTATGAATCATAATGTAAATATCTGACATGCAACCCCTAAGGGGTCATGACCCACAGGTTGAGAAGCACTGTACAAGACAGAGACGGTTCATTCTACTAGCATTGACACCCTGGAGAAATCCAGGGAGGGATGGGTATGTGGTGTAGGAGCAAAACTTTAGCATTGCAGGATTTAGCTTGTTATATTATTATTGTTATTATATATACACATATATAATAGGTAACATATATTATATATACTATATAGACATTGCTCTGCAACCCAGGCCGACCTAGGCTGGTTTTGAACTCAAAGCAATTCTCCTGTCTCAGCCTCCAAATGACTGGATTACTGGCATGACAGGCTGTCAGATATTTAAACTTCTGAAATTCAAGTCTGCCTTTTGCCCGGGGTTGTTTGGTTGTGCCCAGCTGGGACTCATGCGGGGGAGGGTGTTTTATTCAGCCATCCTCCTGCTCCAGGACTCAGCTTTTCAACACTCCTTCCTTTATCTTGACCTGTTGTCAGGCTGGAGAGCATTTCACAGCCCTAGGGGAAAAGGCTACTGTTTAGCAAGGCGTGATGGTGGGCATGATGGCAAATGTCTTTAATCCCAGCACTGTGGAGGCAAAGAGGCAAGCAGGAGGCTCACTGAGTTTGATGCCGGCCTGGTCTACATAGGTCAACCAGGGCTATAAAGTGAGACTCTGTCTCAAAGCAACAAATAGCAAAAACAAAATCCAGTAAAACACAACTGTTACATCTGAGTGTTCTTTGGAATACTGTTTTTGAAAGATATCTTTAGATGTGAGATTTTGTAACAGCAAGGTTTCATATTTATTTAGTGTTGTAGAGCAGTTTCTCATGCATTGTCTCCACTGATCTTCAGACAAGCAGATAAGGGTTGTTATGTGTGTTTTATAGACCATAAAACTGAGACTTCAATGACTTGAAGATGCACAGCTAATAAGCTGTGTAGCTATAATTTGATCAACTGGCTGCAAGGCCAGGGTTTTCTGCATTGTGGGAGTTATTGGTAGTGCTACCTTATTTTTGGGGGTGGGGTGGGGTAGGTTTTTCCTTTCCGCATGAATACGTGTGGTATGTCCATGTATGCACATGTATGTTTGGGTGTGTGTAAATGTGTGTGTGGAAGCCAAGGTTGATGGCAAGTGTCTTCTATGGTTACACTCTACCTTATATATTGAGGCTGGGTCTCTCATTTGAATCTAGAGTTTGCCAATTTTGGATAGTATGACTTGCCAGTTTGCTCTGGGGTTCCCTTATCTCTACCTCTCAAGAACTGGCATTACAGGTAGGCTAGTAGGTCTACCCAGCATTTATGTGGATGCTAAAGGTCGCTTGCACCACAAATGCTCCACCTATTTAGCAATCTCCCTAGCCCTACTATATTTATTTTTCTCCTTATCTCTTTTTCTCCTTCCTTCTTTTGTCCCTCTCTCATTTTCTTTTTTCTCTTCCTTCCTTCTTTGCTCCTCCTTTTTTATTTTTATTTTTTTAAATTTTATTTGAATTAGAAACAAGATTGTTTTACATGACAATCTGAGTTCCCTTGTCCCTCCAGTCCTCCCCTACCCCCACCCCCCAGCAACTAAAACCCTACCTATCACATATCCTTTCTGCTCCCCCTGGATGGTGAGGCCTTCCATAGGGTGTCATCAGAGTCTATCGTATCCTTTGGGATAGGGCTTAGGCCCACCCCCATGTGTCTTGGCTCAGGGAGTATCCCTCTATGTGGAATGGGCTCCCAAAGTCCACACCTGTGCTAGGGATAAGTACTGAACAACTACATGAGGTCCTGTAGATTTCCGAGGTTTCCTCACTGAAACCCATGTTCCTGGGGTCTGGGTCAGTCCCATGCTGGTATCCCAGCTATCAGTCTGGGGAGCAAGAGTTTCCCGACGTTCAGGTCAGCTGTTTCTGTGGGTTTCACCAGCCTGGTCTGGACCCCTTTGCTTATTTTTTATTTTTGAGAAAGGGTTTCTCTGTGAAGCCTTGGCTGTCTTGGAACTCACTCTGTAGACCAGGCTGGCTGCGAACTCAGAGATTCATCTACCTATGATTTCTGAGTTCTGGGACTAAAATTGTGCACCACCACTGTCTGGCTTTTTTTCCCTTTCTTTTCTGATACAGGCTTCTCATGAAGCCCAGACTGGCCTTGAACTTGCTGGTGGTGGAGGCTAGTATAGTATTAAACTTCTGAGCCTCCTATCTCTACCTCCCACGTGCTGGGATTACTAGTATTTGCAAGCATGCCTGACTTGGATATATGCATTATACATACATACATACATACATACATACATACATACATACATCCCCTTTTAAGGCAAGCAAACATAGAGAATAGTTTAATAACCTGGGACTCCACTCAATTTGGGTTATACACAGCCTCTAATAACATACTTGGCACCGGCACCCTGAGACCCTTACACCCCACTTAAACAACGAATGGTCCTAGTAACCTGACTTCAAAAGTGGAATAAGTTTCTCCCTTCCTAATGACCATGACAGTTCTACTCAATCATACTCCTAGTTATGTCTGGGCACTATACAAGATGAGATGATCCAGCCTCAACTGGTTTTGGGTACATGTGCAGTAGTAATGCAAAACCATGTCTTCAAGTTAACTTCTAGGGAGAGTCCTCTATTTACTGTTGCAGAGGTTTTTTGTCCCACTAGGGCTCAATGCACTTCTCAGACCCAAATAAACACACAAATGCTACATTAATTATAAAACTGTTGGACAGTGGCTAGGACTTCTTATTGGCCAGCTCTGTCTTAATTATTAACCCATTTTTGTTAATCTATGTATTGTCATGAGGCTGTGGCTTACTTGTAGTCCAGCATGTTACTCCTTCCGCCGAATTTCATCTCCTCTTGGCTCCCTCTGCCTACCTTTCCCAGAATTCTAGTCCCGCCTATCTTTCTGCCTCATTGGCCAAACAGTGTTTTATTCATCAACCAATAAGAGAAACATATATACAGAAGGACATCCCCCATCATCTTCTCTTTTCTGTCTAAATGAAAAGGCTTTAACTTTAACAGTAAAATTATATATAACAAAAGCAGTTATAGTTAAAAATATTTAGTCCATTAACATTTGGCAAAATTTAAAGAAAATATTCTTTGTGAGTCTGAAGTCTTATATGTAACATCTTTTATCATAACTAAGGAAAACTATAACTATAACTATCTGTCTTTAGCTCCATCAAAGACCACAGAAGGATAATATATACACTATAGGATTGACAGAGAGACATTTTGCTGTCTGGACCATCAACCAATGTTCTTTTGTAATGTTGGGGCATCTATCTTTAGCCTACAGGCCTAGTGTGTTTGGCAGACTTCTTAGCGAAGCAGGAAATTTGAAACTGTCCACCTTTATTGGTAGCTTGTCAGTCATTTTTTTCCATCCTGTAGAATGTCTGGCAGACTCTTCCATGAAGCAGGAACCCTGAAGGATTTTCCCATCTTGTTTTGGCAAGTTCAGCAGTCACTTTCCTGTGGGTCCTGCATGTCTAGTTCATACAGTATACAGTCAAACAGTCTAGGCAAGAGCAGTTTCTTGCCCAAATGGCTAGTCTTGTCATGTCAAAGGCAAGCTCCATAACAAGTTTCCTTGATGCCCATCTTCCTCTCTGAAGTAATTGGTGTTGCCAGGAGCAGTTGTGTCCTTTGACATGAAAAACCCTAAACCATTTTATTTTACTTTTTATTTTTCATTTATTTATTTATTTTGGTTTTTCGAGACAGGGTTTCTCTGTATTGTTTTGGAGCATGTCCTGGACTTGCTCTATAGACCAGGCTGGCCTCAACCTCACTGAGATCTGCCTGCCTCTAGAGTGCTGGGATTAAAGGTGTGCACCACCAATGCCATGCCAACCTTTCCTCTTTATTTAGACAAAAAGGGGGAAATGTTGTGGGATATTTGTACACTGTGTAAAGGTGTATTGCTGTGATTGGTGCAATAAAAAGCTGAACAGCCAGTAGCTAGGCTGGAGGTTTAGGTGAGAATCCCAGGCAGAGAGAGGAAGGCTCCAGAGAGAGATGCAAGGGGACACGGAGGAATCAGGATGGGTGGTACATGACAGAACGTAGGTTAAAATAAATGGGCTAATTTATGTTATAAGAGCTAGTTTGGAACAAGCCTAAGCTATAGACTGAGCTTTCATAATTAATAAGAAGTCTTCATGTCATTATTTGAGAGCTGGCTGGTGGGACAGAGAAAGACCCATTACATAGTAACTTTGCTTTTTGGCTTCTGTAGTTCTGCTTCTGGATAACTGTTATTGTTACCTGAAGTATGTCAACCCAGAACATGTATTTTTGGCCTTAAAAGCTCACCTTGAGAAAGGCTTGATGCTACACTGGAATTCTGCACACCCAGTGTAATTGCTGGCAGGTTAATAAAGACTTTCTATAGGTTTAAACCTATGTCTGATCAGTCTTCTTTGGTGGATACCCCATAATACTAGGAGCCTCCATTATTTTATTTTGGAACCAGGTACCACTGTGTGTCAAGGGAGGAAAGGGAGGAAAGCATGAGGTCACCATTTGCTTCTCATTTGGATTTCCTGTTATAGGTGTTCTATGTGCAGCAACTTGTTGTTAGTGATTTTTTTTTTTTTTTTTTTTTACCTAGTTCCTGAGAACCCTACCACTGGGATAAAACCTGTTAAAAGAAAAAAATTTCATTAGAAAATATTTTTTATTTATTTCATCACACCACAAGACACATAATTTTTTTTTTGTTTTTTAAAGATTTTATTTATTTATTATGTATACAACATTCTGCTTCCATGTATATCTGCACACCAGAAGAGGGCACCAGATCTCATAACGGATGGTTGTGAGCCACCATGTGGTTGCTGGGAATTGAACTCAGGACCTCTGGAAGAGCAGTCAGTGCTCTTAACCTCTGAGCCATCTCTCCAGCCCCCATTTTTTTGTTTTTGTTTTGTTTTGTTTTTTGAGACAGGGTTTCTCCGTGTAGCTTTGGGGGCCTGTCCTGGCACTCCCTCTGTAGGCACAGCCTCTGCCTTCCAAGTACTGGGATTAAAAGCGTGCATCACCACTGCCTGGCAAGATACATAATTTTTACAAGTAGGAAAACATACCAGTTAAGCATAAAAATCTTATAAGAGTCGTGTGTCATAACTGGAAAGTATTCTGATACCCATATATGCATTATAATCCAATTATAATCCAATAATTCCTAGAGTTAGCACAGACCCCACAAGTTAAAGGGCACTGTCCACTGTGAGGCCCCCATCATTTTCTTATGTCTGCTACACTTTGGGGGTCTTTGAGCTACAGATGACCAACTAGCTACAAAGTTGAAGGTTTCCCACACATTCTACCATAGACTACAACTACAGCTGTGTTCTAAGGATACAAACCAGGACCAACTAGATGAAGAGATGCAGAAGGTGAGGTGTAAGGGGTTCCAAGAGACATCTTCCATGCTCTCTCCCCCTACTTACACTGATGTTTTCTTTGTTCTAGTGGGCCTTCAAATTTTTCAGCTTGGGATCCAGGAGTATTAGGCCTGTAAACACAGGGCCTTAGCATTTCTTAGACTGCTTCCAAGCACGGAAGTGATGGACTAAAATTCAGGACACCACACTGAGGAAAGTCAAAAGTGAACAAAGCCAGCTGTCAATAAATTGTAGTGGCAAACATTTGTTTATAGGGAGAGCTGTTGGTGCCGAAAAATTGAAAGCATTTAAATGCATGCAAATGAGAGATTATGGTTTAAAGCTTTGTAAATGCGGGTTAGTCATTGACCCGCCACCAGGCAGATACTGGGTATTGTTTAGTAAATCATAAGCTGCTCTGGTCCAAGCCAGGAAGCACCTGATCTCACAGTACAAGCTGAATTTTGTTTCATGCCATAGCTGAGCAGAACAGGCTATGATTCCCCAGAGCAATAAGGGACAACTAATTTCTCTAAAGCAAAACTAATTGTAATCCAAACATAATCCAGAATCTTTTACATTATAGACACCAGCAGGATACTTATGGCTATTTCTCTTTGGGAGAAAAGTTTATTTGGAGAGTGGGGTGGTATTATTACCTATCAACACTCCTTTTTCTTTTCTTTTCTTTCTTTCTTTCTTTCTTTTTTTTTTTTTTTTGCAGTGCTTAGGATCAAATACTGAAGCCTAGTGTGTGATAGACACACACACTACCACTGAGCTACACCTCTAACCCCTAGATAAAATCCTTTAAAAAAATGTTATTTTTATTTATATTATTACATTTATTTGTGTGTGTCTGCATGTGTGTATTCTTGTCATGTATACATATTTAGAATATGAGTATCTCCTCTCAGACTGTGGTTTTCCATTATTTTAAGTTCCATATTTTCATTTTACATCTAGTGTGTGTGTGTGTGTGTGCGCGCGCGTGTGTGTGTATTTATACTTTGTATGTATGTATATATATGTGAAGCACGTGTGTGTGTGTGTGTGTGTGTGTGTGTGTGTGTGTGTGTGTGCATGTGTACCACAGTATGCTTGTTTTATGGGAACTGGTTCTCCTCTTCTACCAGGTAGGTCCCAGGGAATTCAATTCAGTTCATCAGGTGACTTAAACTGCTGAGCCATCTCACTGGCCCTTAATACTAGTATTTATTTACTTTTATTAATGATAATTTATATCAGTTTGTAATGAGTCCAATATATTAGCTTTTTATTTTGTAGGTATTTTTTGTTTTTGTGTTTTGTTTAAGAACTCTTTGCAGTGAGGATATTTTACCTGAATTTACTCTCAGTGTTTGGTGTATGTATGTATTTCATTCAGGCTCATGCGCGCACGTATACACACACACACACACACACACACACACACACACACACACGCGTGCTTCACACATATATATACATACATACAAAGTATAAATACACACACACACACACACACACACACACACACACACGCACGCACGCACACACACACACATATATATATTTGATCCTTTTGAAAATTTCGATTTAACAAATCTGATGTGCAAAGTCCCACATAAACCAAAGTTGCAAACATGAATGAGTCTTTATCTTTCTTTTCTATTGTCAGTCAATTTACCTATTTGTTTATTTATTTATTTATTTATTTATTTATTTATTTATTTATTTTCCAAGATAAGGTTTCTCTATGTAACAGCTCTGGCTGTCCTGGAACTCATTTTGTAGACCAGACTGGCCTTAAACTCCTACAGATCCTCTGCCTCTGTCAACCAAGTGCTGGGATTAAAGGCTAATTTGCCTATTTCTAATCCCATCTCCCACCCCCCACCCCGGAATCCACTTTGGAGTTTTGAGATAGAGTCTCATGTAGGCTAGCTTGGCCTTGGAATTGCAGTATAGTTGAGTGTGGCCTTGAACTCCTGATCCTCTTGCCTCCACCTCTGGTGTGCATCACCACACCTAGCTCTATCCGGATCTTTCTACCAGGATCATGCTGCTGTTTTTACTATAGTTCTGTGACGGGCTCACAATCAGTTGGTCAATATTCCTTGCATTCTGCCCCTTCTTGTTATAGCACTTAAGAAACTTGACTATACCAAATATACTTTTTTCATGAAAAGAATTGCTACAAACATACATATATACACATTGACAATCCCACTGCCCTCTCTTGTCACCTTCCCTCCCATTTGTAGTTTAAAATTATTGATTATGCTACGGGTATGCACGGATTAGCAAGCCAAAGGGCATGTATGGGTGTCAGAGGACACCATCTCAAAGTCAGCTCTCTCCTTCCATCCATGTTTGGGTTCCAGAGATTGAATTCTGGTGGCAAGGCTTGGTCAGCAGCAAGCTCCTTTTCCTGCTGAGTCATCTCATCAGCCCAGAAATGTGTCCTGCACATCGACTGGGTAAAGTTCCATGAAAAATTCTAGGAGCATTTTGTTTGGAATTACATTGACTCTACAGATCAGTTTTGGGAAAAGATAAGCTTCTTACACACACATACACACACACACACACACACACACACACACACACACACACACAGAGACTATATGTCTTTGATTTTTCTCATGTCTCTGAAAGTTTTATTCTTTTCTTTTTTCAATATTCTTTTCTTGTTTTTACACAGCTTCTTTTTTCTTTTTCCTCTTTTCTTTTCTCTTCCCTTCCCCTTCCTTCCTTCCTACCTTCCTTCCTTCCTTCCTTCTTTCTTTTCTTTTCTTTTCTTTTCTTTTCTTTTGAGACAGGGTTTCTCTATGTAGCTCTGGCTGTCCTGGAACTCATTATGTAAGACCAGGCTGGCCTTGAACTCAGAGATCCACCTGCTTATGTCTGCCTTACCAGTTTTGGGATTAAACATTTTTTTTTTGCTGGATATGGAAAATAAATCAATTTATTTATTTCTAAGACAGGGTTTCTCTGTGTAGAAGCTCTGGCTGTCCTGGAACTCACTCAGTAGACCAGAGTGGCCTTGAACTCACAGAGATCTGTCTGCCTCTGCCTCCTAAGTGCTGGGATTAAAGGTGTGTGCCACTCACCTAGTAACCTTTTTTCTATTCAATTGAAGACATTTTCAAATTAGATGCTTCTGCTGAAAGAGCTGTACACATATTGTATGTAGTGTGTGTGTGTGTGTGTGTGTGTGTGTGTGTGTGTGTGTGTGTGTGTGTTAGAGATCCAGAAGAACATGGCGGAACACTGAAGCATCCAGAAGAAGTATGCACAAATCCTTCAATAACAAAGGAGCACTTTCACAGGAGAAGTTCTGGCCCCTGTCTTGGTGAGAGTACCTCGATGCTGTTTACTCAATAATTCAAGTTATTCTCACTCGGTTGGAAACAGGGTCCTCAGGTCGGAGGATGACATTTATTTCCTAATATTGGTCACTCTAGGATAGTGCTGTAGTATAATCTCCAACATACTTTCAAGCCAAAATTGAGAGTTCCCCTCCTTTCCTTGGGGATATGTTACCATTGTCTAGAAACAGTACAATTATTATAACAATTGTTATTCTTGGTAACTTAAGAGTATTGGGGTTTGTCAGTCAGACGCAGACTACCAGGGAAAACTTGGCCTTTTCAACCAAATGTACAGGATTCATCAGACAGCGGAAAGGTGGATGCCTGCTTGGTCTTTTGGCCTTTTACATTAACCCATGAAGTTTAAGTCCCCAATCTGCATTCTAGATTCTTGGGGGAGAAAGTGTGCTGTTCAGCTGACCTTTATTTAACAAGAAGAAACTGCAACTAGCCCTGGGGTCTCTGACAACACTATAGATTGACCTTTTAAATAAGGTCTGTTTCTTGTTTTGCAGGAGACACAATGCCTCCTGTTATTGAGATTTCTCTCTAGCATGATTGAACATTTGTTAAGTGTTCTAAAACAATGTACTTTAAACCCAAGCAGTGCTTAGTGAGTCCTAATGTGGCCCAGGAGGATCTCAGGAAAAACTATATAAGCTTAGGAAGCTAGATGGCAGAGTGATCACACAGTTAAAAGCTTTGTATGCGGCTGTAGACAGAAGCTAAGCTCTCGAGTAAGAGAGAGAGAGAGAGAGAGAGAGAGAGAGAGAGAGAGAGAGAGAGAGAGAGAGAAATTCTTCCTTATACGGATGATAGAAGCAAGGTGCTTTAATTTGATGGTTAAAAAGGCATAGTTTTAAAGGTTAAAGTCAGAAAAACATATCACAGATTTGATAATTATGACAAATTTCATGCATGAAAATTCTTGAAGAGTTAGAAAGCATCTAATGTAAAAAAAGGGGGGGGGTTGGAGAGATGGCTCAGTGGTTAAGGGCACTGGCTGCTCTTCCAGAGGACCAGGGTTCAATTCCCAGCACCCACATGACATCTTACAACTCTCTGTCTCCAGTTCCAGGGGATCTGACATCGTCATACAGAAATACATGCCAGGAAGACACCAATGCAGATAAAATAAGAATAAACAAATCATTAATATTAAAAAACCAAAAGAATGACAGAGCTAGGCAGTGGTGGCTCATGCCTTTAATCCCAGTACTTGGAAGGCAGAGGCAGACAGATCTCTCAGTTGGAGGCCAGCCTGGTCTATAGAATGAGTTCCAGGACATCCAGGGATACACAGAGAAACCTTGTCTGGTCCGTACCTCTGCCTCCCACCCCTAATGACAGAGTTTATAGGAGATATTGATTTGGCAGAGGCCAGGATAGGGAGTCTCTTCTTATTTTCTCGTTTTCTTCCTTGCTATTTAGACAGTTTTGCTATATAGCACAGGATAGCCCTAAACTTGACATTGTCCTGCTTCAGCCTCTGCAGTGCTGGATTACAGGCCCGATTCATCACTCTGGGCAAGTATAGCACAGGTTGGCCTAGAACTTTTGATCTTCCTGCCTTATCTTCAAGAGATTGACACGTCTCTTCCAAGCCCTTTTGATGAAGTTTCTGTACTTAAATTTCTATCCACTGTATTCCTTTGTTTCCTCATGGCTCTCATTGTGGAGTATGCATCAGCTCCTTTGCATTACTAGGGTGCCAACAAGGGAAAATATCTGAAGATACCTAAGACATTTAATTAAAAAGTGAGCAAACCATCAGTGAACACAGCCACATAACAGTTGCCCCATGCTTTTCGTTTAGGCTGTCAAGGTCCTGTGACCTTGGCTCTGTAGCATAATTTCTCTGAACTGTGCTTTTCTTTATTAGCAAGCATGAGCTGCTAATAATAATACTGGCTGCAGAGCTGCTTTGTCATTGTGAGAACTGACTGCTGTGGTATTGTGATACATTAAGAAATGCATTTTTGGTCTGTGCCCTCAGGTCCCAGCACATAGCTCCTAAGACCCGTGTGTGTGTGTGTGTGTGTGTGTGTGTGTGTGTGTGTGTGTGTGTGTGTGTGTGTGAATGTGTTGTACAGTTATTAATTAGGCCTCTGCATTAGCCTATTCCAGTTGCCATAGTAGAATACAACAGATAAAGTGGCTTAGAGAGAAATTAATTTTCTCATGGGTCCTGAGGGCTACAAGTTACAGATCAATGTGGCCGAAGGTTAGTTTCTGGTGAGGCCTCTCTCCATGGTGTCAGACAGCTGAGGTCTAACATTTGTATCATCACATGATCTTTTCCTTTGACTCTACTCTGCATTTGTTACCGGCCTCTCTTATTTTCAAGACCAATTTAGTGGGCTTGTGGTACACAACTGTAATCCCAGTGCTTTGAGGAGGCGGAGGCAGGAGGATTGTGAGCTGGAGGTCAGCATGAATTACATAGGAGGACACTATTTCAGAAACAAACCACCAACAAAGACAAAAACAGGTCTGGTGAGAAGGCTCAGCAGATGGAGGCATTTGCCATCAGACCTGTTTTTTTTTTTTTCTTTTCTTTTTCTAGACAGGGTTTCTCTGAGTAACAACCCTAGCTATCCTGGAACTCACTCTGTAGACCAGGCTGGCCTCAAACTCACAGAGATCCACCTGTCTCTGCCTTTTGAGTGCTGAGATCAAAGGTATGGACCACAACCACCCAGCTACACATTGACTTTTGACTGTGACTACTGAGGCACCTCCACGAACACAAGTTTTGTTGAAGGAAGTTAGCTGTCCTGGAATGTAAGTCCTTTTCAGCTTTGAAGTTCAAGGTTAGTTGACTCCCTTCTGTAAGTCTCATTAGCCACTTTTTTTTTCTTTTGGTTCATTCCTAGTTAAATATCACCAAGGCAGGGTGGCTTAGCACTAGCTGCATTTGGTGATTGTCTGATCTCTGATTGCACTCACACTTAAAGCTACAATGGCTAATTGCAAGACAAAAGTCCTTTTATGAGTCAGCAAACTCATCCTTGGGTAAAGACAATTAAAACCATTTTAGACTTCTTTTTATTTTTTTTAGAGGCAAGTTTATATTACAAAGTCTAAGCTTAAACACTTAATTGTCTTGCCTCGGTTTCTTGAGTGCTGGGATTACACATATCCCCATGCCTGGTTTCTAGGCTTTCTTTCAATACTGATCTTGCTCTTGAGACTAGCTCTGATGTAGTCTCTTTGAATAGGGTCTAAAAGAGAGGCAGAGGAGGTTTCTAGAGCCCCATGTAGTTTGTGGTTCACTGGAAACGCATCTTTGAACCTGGGAGGCTCTACCCTTGCATGAGATGGATCTTCTTTCACCAATGCCCTTACTTTGTTGGCTATTGCCAACCTTCTCTTTCACCTTTACTCAGTTTGTTTTCTGTGACAGGAGATATAACATACTGGGTAATTTTTAAGGAATAATGGCTTATTTGTTTGCCGGTTCTGGAAGCCGAGAAGTTCAGCGTTGAAGGGCTGCCTTTGGTGGAGTTCTTTCAGATGGGAACTCTGCAGTGCCACAAGATGGCGCAAGGCATCACGGGACACAAAGGCACCACTGAGAGACAGCTGGCTTTTTGTAACAGACCATCATTAGCAAGAACCCATTAATCCACGAATTAGCCTTTATGACCTAATCACCCCATAAAGAGTCCACCTCTTATTAACAAATGACTTTGCAGTCACCCATAAGTTCTGGGCAGACAAACATTCAAACTAACCTTAATCCATACTTCCCTGTTTGTTTATTTATTTATTTATTATATACAGTATTCTGCCTGCAGGTATACCTGCACACCAGAACAGGGCACCTAGTCTCATGATAGATGGTTGTGAACCACCACGTGGTTGCTGGGAATTAAACCCAGGATCTCTGGAAGGGCAGCCAGTGCTCTTAACCACTAAGCCACTTCTCCAGCCCCACACTTCCCCTGTTTTAAAGATCAAGATTCCTGGGTACATGTTGACTGGTTCCAGCCAGTTGCTATCACCTTACTTAAACCCTAATGGCTTTATCTTCTCAAGCTTGTCTTTCTTTTGTTATTTCTTTTCTTGAGCTTACTGACAAAGCTGTGTTAGCACCATTTCTAGAGAACACAAAGTGAGCATCGAGCTGTTTGGCCTTAAGAATGGTACATTTCACCACGGAGCCAGAGGCAGGTGGATTTCTGTGATTTGAAGCCAGCATGGTCTGCATAATGAGATCCTGTCTCAAATTCAACCAACCAACCAGCCAACCAACATTTCTCCCTTCCTTGTTATTCACAGCATATACTTGAGACTCAGTGTTTGCCAGATGTAGTAGCTTATGCATGTAATTCCAGTACTTGGAAGTTGAAGCCCGTGGGCTAAGGACAGTTTGAGGTCAGGCTGGGCTTCAAGTGTGAGTGAGACCTTATTTTAATGAAACCAGGAAAAGAAATAGTTCAGTATTCACATTAGTGGGCCTGAGTGTAAGTCTGTTTGGTACTAACAACAGATCACAATATCAACAATAAAAGCCACTTGCATTAAATGAGGCCTGCAGCAGAGCAGTCCTTGCCTTTCCGTGTGAGAAAGTACAGAGAAAGTACAGTTGTGGATGATTAGTGGAGATACAACCTATGAAAGGAGCAGTGAAGATGATGTCTTTGTAGACCACCATTGCAGGAATGGCTTTGCTGAGGCACCAGGCTTTAGGAAAGGTGGGAAGGAAGGGAGAAAGTGTTCCAAGGACAAGAAGGGGTTGTGAGGGCAGGAGGCTAGGCTAGATTGAGAGAGGGACCCAAGCTTTGTGGGCAGCAGCTTTATCTGCTAGTTAACAATTATAGGTTCCTCTGTGGGGCATATTTTAAAGCTCTTCGTGTACTTTGTTCTTCTTTTTAATGCTTCCTTGGTATGGTGGTCAACACTGATTGTCAATTTGACAGCATCTATCATCAAGTTGGAGATAAACCTCTGGGTGTATCTGAGGAAGTTTGTAGACTGGGTAAGCTAAGCTAGAAGACCCACCATCAATGTGGGTAGCATCATTCTGTGGGCGGGACTTAATAAGGGAGGGAAGCTTGAAAAGCACCAGCATTCGTTGCTCTCTGCTTCGTGATTGCTGGTGAAAGATTCAGGCTTCCCCTCAAGTGACAGGACCTAAGAAAAAAATTTTTTTTCTAAACTCAACCTTGTCTTCTGCTCTGTCAACATCTTGCCAGGTCTAAGAGGCGCCAGGGAGTTCCATACAGCCTGGACTGCAATGAAACAACCAGCTTCCCCAGGACGTGGCAGCACCCCAACCTTCTCGGTCCCCCAAAGATGGTCAACGCCCCCCATGTCAGCAGGAAGCAGTCTTAAGAATTCGACGCCCTTATTCCTTAACCTGCCATGTCTAAACACCCCACCTTTTTAAATAATAAGTAGAGGTGGGAATGAAAGGTTCAGGCATTATGCTGGCCTGCCCCTGTTACCTGGTGGAATCCACTCAGGCAATACCCTGGTCAGCCCAAGGTTCCATGGGAAAGAAGTCTGCACGCAGGTGCAGAGGACCCCTTTAAAAGATAGGCCCCTGCCCCTTTACGCTCTCTCTCTCTCTCTCTCTGTTTCTCTGTCTCTCTGTCTCTCTGTTTCTCTGTCCCGCTCTCTGTGCGCTCTGTCCCCCACCTATGCTCCCCCTCTGTCTCTCTATGGCGACCAGCCATGGCGGTCAGCCATTTACCCTGTTCCTCTTCTTAGTCTCCCCTTTCTGCCGGGCCTTATAATAAACTTATAGTCAATATGTCTGTCTCGGCAATTTCTCTTTTCTTCTTTTTAAACAAAACAATAACAGCTGGTGCAGTGGGATGAGCAGCCTCTAGGTACTGTTGCCATAACCTCCTTGTCATCGTGGACCATACCCGCAAACTATGAGTGAACATGACCCATCGTAAGTTGCTTCTTGTCTAGTATTTGATCATAGAGCAAGAAAAGTAACCAATACGCTTAGGACCAAGAAGCAGATGGCGTCGTTCTCATGGGGAAACCGAAGCTTAGAGAAGTCAGGTCACTTGCCCATGGTGACTCAATCAGTCTGAAACCAGTGTTCTTAATCATCAAATACTTCCCTGGGGGAGGCGGGTGTAGGGTTGTGGGAAGCAAGTCTGACCTTTGAAATTGAGAACACTGGAGAACACAGGGTGCTGGAGAATGAGGTGCTGGTTAGAATTTAAGTTTTCCTGGTCTTCAGCGCCCCTGGCTCACAGGAGCTCTGTTAATTTAGAGCTGACATTTAGGGTTGCAGCACTGAAGCGAATGAGTCCTCACTCTGCAGGTGGCTCTTTCTCTGGCAAATGAAAACAGGATGAGTCTCCTATGTTTCCTCAAGGACAAGGCTGGAGCAGTTACTAGTGGGAAATGTCTCCTGGGCAAAGGAGAGCAGAGAGGGGGCGACACCGAAGTCAGAGAGCGGTCTGGGAGAAGGCAGAAGTGAAAGAGAACAGCAGGAGAGGAAGGGAAGTAAATATGAGCGAAAGCAGAGGGCCGCGGTGACTGCCATGCTCAAAGGCGAGCAGACACTGACAAGGAAGGTTCTAAACTGACTGAAGGATTGGCCCTAGCCGAGAGAGGCAGCCTTCTCTGAAAACATGGCTGCTAAAAGGGATTCTTTTCGGTTTGCACTGCACTTTACAGTGTGCCAAGTGCTTTTCCATCTGTTATTTATCTTGACGTCAGGGCTGTGAAGGATGGCATTGCCAGCCATGTTTGTCAAATAAGGACATCCCAGAAGCAGAAGGTCTTAGTGGAGGATCTCAAGTTGGTTAGACAGTGGGGACCAGAATTCAAGTCCCAGACGTTTGTAGCTTTGCCCCATCACACTGCCGGGAAGACATGTCGGGTCCTTACAGAACCATTGCAGCTTTGGGAAGGAAGCTACGGGCTGCTTTGGAAAATTTCCAGAGAACCTATTAATGTATAATGACTTTAGAAAGTTTATTGAAATCTCTCTAGCTAAGACTGAACCTACAGCAGAGTCTTACTAATTTATACAGTCAGCTGATGAGAAAAAGCAACTCTGAGTGAGTTCAAAGAGTTCAGATTGTCTGAAACTCCTTGTTCAGGTCACAGAAGACTGAAGATTAATCCCCGATTAAAAAAAAAAAAGCATAATCATTTTCTTTTTCTGTTTCTATAAGTAAAAGACTTTGTCTCCTTTTACTAGTGACACTTTGCATCTGGCTAATATGTCAAATTCTCCTAGTTTGGATACCCCAAGAGACCTTAGAAATCCCACTTTAATACTGAGTTTGTCATTACTAATGATTGTTTTTTGCTACTTTTTTTTTTTCATATTGGCATGCTGCAAATTGAGTTCTTCCCTTTGCTTCTCCTGGTGCTCTTCATTACAAAGGGTAATCCCATCCTAGTCCATTCCATCTCATTCATAGTCTTTATATTTCCTCATTGCTTTTGAATCAAGCCACTGATATCTAAGACCTCATTGTTTTTCAACAGGACTAGTTCCTTACTGCTGTGTAACAAGTTGTCCCAAGTCTGACATCTAACAGAACATTCTGCAGGCTCATCAGCACAGAAGGGAAGAAGCCTTCAGGGAGCTTTGCAACCTCAAGAAGAGGTGACTCAGCTCTCCCTTAATGCCCTATAATGACAGTGGGGAGTCTGAGTGGCTGAGAGTTGTCTTTACACCAGGAGTTCAGAGCTTGCAGGAAAACAGAAAGTCATTTTAAAATCTAGGAATCTGAGGCTCTGGGAAAGCCAGGGGCTTGTAATTGTTCCACAGTTCTTTAACACTGACGTGTGTATGTATGCATGGGCACAGTCACACACAGGGTGCATGCATACATGAATATGCCTTTTTTCTTTTTGCAAGTTTTGCAAGTTTCTGTGGACTCAGAAACTCTCTCCTTAGCCCTGTCCAGTCAACAAATAAGCCTTTCAAAGGCATTCATAATTCATAGTTACATGTTTTAATCTTCAGTAGATCTTTGAATTTTCCTTCTCTGTTTACAACACCCATGTATTCATGAGTGCTGTCTGTTTTTATCCAGACAGCTCTTAACCTACTTGTTTTAAATTCTCAGTTTGCTGATTCCAGTGTCTCTACCACACAATTCTAATGCTCGCTGTGCCTCTGGACTATATTCTTGCATTTTTGGTATGACTTATTACTTTTTTTCTTCTTCTTGTTGTTGAAAGCTGGACATGATATATTGGCTTTATTTGTGATTTTAGAATCAGGCAACACTCCAGTTCATAAAACAAAACAGGCGTTCCAATGAGCTGAACAGAGGAGATTGGTTTTATAGGAAGAATAGGGCTGAAGAAAGTAAAAATGAACAAATGGAAGACTGGCCATTTCTAAGTTCCTTTCCTGTCAAGGAGGAGGCAGGGAGAAATAAGGATAGAAAAGGGACTGACTGGTTGACATCAGGTTATTTATTTATTTATTTATTTATTTATTTACTTTTTTCGAGACAGGGTTTCTCTGTGGCTTTGGAGGCTGTCCTGGAACTAGCTCTTGTAGACAAGGCTGGTCTCGAACTCACAGAGATATGCCTGCCTCTGCCTCTCAAGTGCTGGAACTAAAGGTGTGCGCCACCACTGCCCGATGACATCAGGTTATTTTGGCTTAGTTTTTTTTTTTTTTTTTTTTTTTTTAGAATCTAATCAGAAGGTCCTTAATTATACTAACCGGAACAGGCTCATTGGAGGGTTTGATTCTCCTTCTTCCCTCATGTATAAGAAAGCTAGGTAGCAACTTAGTTTCTGGATGGTGATGTGGAACTTCAGCCCTAGCAACTCCACTTTAAATTTCAGTCAGGTTTATTGGGGCCTAGTGCAGAAGTATAGTTAAAAATAATGCCCTCAGCTGAGCAGAGTGCTGCATGCGTATCTTCAGTCCCAATACTTGGGGCAGGGACAGAGGCAGGAGGATCTCTGAGAGTTTGAGGTCAGCTAGAATACATAGTGAATTCCTGGATAGCCAGAGTTACATAATGAGACCCTGTTTCAAACAAAACAAAACAAAAGACAAAAAACAAACAAACAAAAAACCAAACCAAATCCTCTTTTTATTTTCCCAAGAAATTATTATTTTTATTAGTTCAAATTAGAAACAAGCCTGCTTCACATGTCAATCCCGTCTCCCTCTCCCTCCCCTCCTTCCCCACCCCCCTCCAGCCTCCCACAACATTTCCCCTCTGCTCCCCAGGGAGGGTAAGGCCCTCTATGGGGGATCTGAAAAGTCTGTTTTATCATCCTGGGAAAGGTCCTCCCCCATGTGTCCAGGCTGAGAGAGCATCCCTCCTCGTGGAATGGGCTCCCAAAGTCCTTTCTTACGCCAAGGATAAATACTGATCTACTACCAGGGACCCCATAGACCAAACCCTCATAACATGGATAAAAGAATGCTAATAAGTAGACCTTTATAAGATGGCACAAAGGTGTATCTTTTGGCTTGCATCTCAAGTGTCTCACATAGGTTCATGTTTTGGATACCTGGCCCTCAGTTTGAAGGTACTATTTTAGAAGATGGAGCATTTCTGTTGACAGGCATTTTGTTTTGTTTTGTTTTGTTTTATTTTGTTTTGAGACAGAGTCTCTCTATGTCCCCCTGGTTGTCCTGGAACTTGCTATGTAGACCAGGCTGACCTCAAATTCACAGAGATCTCTTGCCTCTGCTTCCCAAGTGCCGGATTAAAAGCATGCACTACACACCAGCCCTCTGCAGGCAGGCTTTTGCCATGCATAGCACTCCTAATTCTGTTTAACCTTCTGCTTCCCATGTGCTGCCCTGAGGAGAGCTGCAGGCACAGGCTGCTGTTGCCACGCCCTCTGTACCACAAAGGATTGAAATCTCTCTGAAACATTGAGCCTAAAGAAATCTTTCTTTCTTTGAGTTGTTTTTGTCAAGTATTTTGCTCACAGTGACATAAAGGTAATACAGTATAGGAGAAGGATAGACCTCAGTTTTACGGTGAGCCTGGGTTAACCTGGTCTGTGAACATTGTGGGAACACCCTGGACAGGATGGCTAGAGTGTGCTGCCCCACATTGTGTGGCATAATATAATGGATAATTGCAATAAAGTCCATGGGAGCCCAGAATAAAGGGAAGTCAGCTATTTACTGGGGAGTCACTCATGAACAATAAATAAAATAGAGATTTACTACAGTCTTCTGCCCAGATGCACTGGAAGCTTACCCTCTGACCTCGATCACCACCCAAGAGAGAGACAGAGAGACAGACAGACAGACAGACAGACAGACAGACAGACACACACACACACACACACACACACACACACACACACACAGAGAGAGAGAGAGACAGAGAGAGAGAGAGAGAGAGAGAGAGAGAGAGAGAGAGAGAGAGAGAGAGAACTTGCTCCCAGTCCACACATAGCTTCTGAGACCCAGCCCAGGAAGGGCTGGTACCTCAAAGACTATTGGTTGAAAGATTTACCACAACAGCCAAGGTGTGATGAAGTAGCTATTTCCCTGGGTTGGTTAATCTCTGACAATGGTCAACAGGTTGGTCTCTGACTACAGTAGTCTTTCTCTCTCTTTTTTGAAACAGTGTCTCACTACATATCCCTGGCTATTCTGGAACTGGTAGACCAGGCTAGCCTTGAACTCACAGACAGCCTCTTGCCTTTGCCTCCCAAGTGGAATTAAAGGCATGTGTCTCCATGCCCAGCTACAGTGGTTTTTCTTTTCTTTTCTTTTAAAAACGATTTATTTATTTTATGTATATGGTGCTCTATCTGCTTGTATACCTGTATGCCAGAAGAGGTCATTAGACCCCATTACAGATGTCTGTAAGCCAACATGTGACTGCTGGGAACTGAACTCAGGACCTCTAGAAGAGCTGTCAGCGCTCTTAACCTCTTAGACTTTTTCTTTTCTCTTTTCTTTTCTTTTTTCTTTTTCCTTTCTTTCCCTTCCCTTCCCCTTCCTTGCCTCCCTCCCTCCCTCTCTTCTTCCCTCCCCCCTCCCTCCCTCCTTCCCTCCCTCCCTCCTTCCTTCCTTTCTTCCTTTTTTTGAGACAGGGTTTCTCTGTGTACCCTGGAACTTGATCTGTAGACCAGGCTGGCCTTGAACTCACAGAGATCTGCCTGCCTCTGCCTTTCAAGTGCTGGGGGAGAAAGGTGTGTCTTACAGGCAGGCTTTGTTAGGAAGAATGCTCTGACTTGATCCAAATGTTTTTTTTTTTTTTTTTCCTCTGATAGTTACCAGGAGAACCCTATAGGACTTTTAGAGGCAAAACTCACAAAATATTGATGCCACTTGTGATTGGCTTCCTGAAAGTTTTAGACTTTCTGGGTTGTCAATGCTGGGACTTCAGCAACACAGCGGTTTTCCTGCCTAGTGCTGGCTCCTGCAGAGGCCTCTGCTGTGTAAGTTGTGATTCTCTGTGTTTGTCTGTGTGTTTCCCCCCACTTTGGGGGCAGCAGTTTGCTTGGTGATCTTGTTTCTCTGACAGATCCAAGAGGAACTGCTGATTTTTCAATTTGTTCAGCTTTTTACTTATTAGGGTGCACTGGCAGCTTCCACAGGCCTAACCACTAGCCTGGGGTTTTATAACATCATCATGATCATTTATCCCATTCTTTCTGGCCTACTTTCTGCTCAGACTTATGGAGCAATCATAGTGCCAGACATGGTATTTATTAAGTGCCCTTCCTATATCAGGAACAACCCGAGAAAGCAGTGTAGACTCTGTGAGTTGCCTAGAAACAGAGGCTGTGACTGTGTGCTATGGACATAGAGAATATTCAAACAATCCTTTTAGGAGAATTGAATAAGGGGAAGGAAGGGTGCAGTTAAACATTGAAGAGAGTTCTTATAATTTGTGATAAAGATGCTGAAGTGTAGCTCTTCACAGTTAATGGCTTCTGGCAGGGGTGGTTGTGAGGGGAAGGACTCAGTTTTCTGTTTTCTTTTTTTTCCATTGTTTTTTTGAGACAGAGTTTCTCTGTGTAACCCTGCTTGTCTTAGAATGTGCTCTGTAGACCAGGTTGGCCTCATACTCACAGAGATCCACCTGCCTCTGCCTCCCTCTGCTGGGATTAAAGATGGGCGCCACCGCTGTTTGTCAGGACTCAGTTATCTTTAAGGGGCAGCCACTGGGAGTTTGGCCATGCTCCAATGAGTATATGGGCAGTACAAATTGGACGTGGTATATTTTTTTCTTTCTTTTTTTGGAGGGATGTATGGGGGAAGGTTGCAAGGGTGGGAGGGTGGGCCTTAGAGAAACAGGAAGCAAATAATTGATGTGCATTGTAAGAAATTCTCAAATAATTAATAAAAATATTATGTTGGAAAAAAGGAGAATGGGATGTGAGGTATGATCTCAGCCTGTCCCATGGTTTCTCTGGGGTGCAAATGATATGAGGTTTTACTGCTGAAAAAAGGAGCAAGACACAGGAGAGCCCCCTACTCTTGCCATTTTCAGATGAGGAAAGCAAGACACAGAAGTTGAATAATTTACTTGAGGTCACATGGCCAATTAGTATTTCAATTGGATTTGGACTTAAGGTATTCTGACTCTGTTTCTGTGCTTTTATAGTGCATTTTATAAGGCAACTATATATTTTTCAACTATATATCTCATTTACTCTTTCAAAAGTTCTATGAAGTAGTTAGGGCAGCGGTTCTATAAATTGAAGGTAAGACATAAATATATATATTTTTTCCCTCAGGTCCTGATCTTTTGTGTCTATGTGATGTTCTTTCTCTCAAGTCAACCAGAGGTAGTTTTACTGATATATAATAAAAAGATTAGTGACCTCCTCATTAGAAATATATTACTTGAGAACTAGACTGCCTATCTGTGTTCTGAGAAAGTCACATGACTGAAATGGGAAAGTGTATCTAGCCAATGGGAAAGTGACCCTAACTTTTCCTCAGATGTACTCTAAAACACTGACTGGCTTTCTCTCAAGTCAATGGATTTGTTGTTTTGTAGCTGCAAAGTACTCTTGTCACTGAGTTCCAATTCGGAGAAGAGTTAAGAATTCTATAAGGGGAGTTTTCAAATGGAGGGACTGAGTTCAGATTGGTTCTAAAAGAATCAGATGATTTTTTTTATTATCTTTATTAATGTTCTGGAAGAAAAGATGTGGCAAGTTACTGAAGAGGCTATAAATTTCACCCAGAAAGAGAGAAAACTGGAGAAAAGTTATTCCATATGGGGAAGAATGACTCGAAATGGAGCTTCTTAACTTCTATAGACCAGGCTGGCCTTGAACTCACAGAGATCTGCCTGCCTCTGCCTCTCAAGTGCAGACTTTTTAGAATTGTTTTTTTTTTTGAAGGTTTGGGAATATAAGAAGAATGGAAACAATTCAAGTTTGTACTATGAAATTGAATCAACTCAAGTTACTGAAATGTGTGTTCTATATTTGTTGCCTCTTGTTCTCTGCCTCCTTTTTCATATTTATTTATTTTGTGTGTGGAGGTTGGAGGGCAACTTATAGGAGTTGGTTTGCTTCCTTCTGTGTGGGGCCAGGGGACTCAAACTCAGGTTGTCAGGCTTTGTGGTAAATGTCCTTGATCTCTCTTGCCAGCCCTGCCTCTATTTCTTCTTCCCCAATTCCTATGAAACCTTAGAGGATATGATTTCTACTAGTCAATTGCCTGTTGCTCTCAGATTCATCCTCTATTCTTTTCTGATTAGGATTGGACAGTGGAGTAACTGGTAGATGAATGAGTAGGTTTCTTCAGCTGTGGCTCAGTCCACAGTGTAGACTCTATACCACGATTCCAATCTTATACAGTGCAGGTCCCACAGTGTAGACTCTACACCATGATTACAGTCTTGTAAAGTGCAGGTCCCACAGTGTAGACTCTACACCATGATTCCAATCTTATAAAGTACTGGTCTCAGCCTCTGCACTTTTGGTTCAGCATTTTTTCTTTCTACTTCTTGTAGCAATCTTTTTTAAAATTCTTTTTTAAAAGATTTTATTTATTATGTATACAACATTCTGTTTCCATGTATATCTGCACATTAGAAGAGGGCACCAGATCTCATAATGGATGGTTGTGAGCCACCATGTGGTTGCTGGGAGTTGAACTCAGGACCTCTGGAAGAGCAGCCGGTGCTCTTAATCTCTGAGCCATCTCTCCAGCCCCCAGCAACCTTTTTTTAAATTAACATTTTTTTCTATTGAATATTTGGGAATTTCATAACATGCACCTCAATCCTTCCATTTCCCAGTCCTTCTATATCCTTCCTCCACCCTTGTAATTTCCCCACAAAAGAAAATAAAAAACAAAGTATAAAAATAGTCCTCTATTAACTACAGCCTCCTGTGTATGTACCATTTCTGTCCTCCATCTTTTCCATCTCTCCATGACATATTGGTTCATCATAGAGGCATTAGAAGTTTCAGTGTGTCTTGTAATATACTCCTTTGCTCAAACAGCTTTACTTGGAAATGTTTATTGCAATAAGTCATTAGTTTAGTTTAAGGCTGCTGGTTTCTGCTACATCATTCACACTGGACTCTCACAGAGACTCTCAGGTATCCTGCTGTTGCCCTGAGTTGTGGAAATCCTGCAGCTATGGATCTACAAGACTGGCCTCTTCATGTACTCCAGAAGTTCATAGGTAGGGAAGATGTTGGGGTGTGCCAACTTCACGCCCTGGATCTGGGCCTGGGTGATAGATGAGTTGGTCAGCTTTTCAGCTCTCCTGTGCCCCAGCCACTAGGGCCAGCTCCCCCAAGCCAATCAGGCAAGGGACAGGGCCAGCTCTCCTGTGCCCACATCACTGCTGGCACCACTGTTTACTGGCTGGTTAGCTCAACTTGGTCCTCGAACATCAACTCGGCTTCAGGCTGCAATATAGACCACAAACATCTGCATAGCCTTTGGTGGTAACATGGGCCACAGACTCTGGACATCAATACAGATCCCAGCTACAGTAGGACCACAGGCCTAGATATGGCCCTAGGAGGCTGCACAGGCCTCTTACACGAGGTGGTTCCTCAACATGTCAAGTCTTCAGTTCCCCCTTTCTTCATAGCCCACAAACAGTTCACCTCTTTCCGTCCCATCTCTCCACCACACACTTGCTCACTTCCAGTGATCTTGTCTCTAGGCTTTGGGATTCCTTCTCATGATGTAACTATCTTAGCAGTGGCAAAAATCTTGGTGTTGTTCATCTTTGTGTCGCTTCATTGTCCATTTTGCTTCTCAGCTCTTCCATCATTTGTGAAACTAATGCCCAGTGTTAAATTCCTCCTTCATGTGTTACCCACATCAATTTTTAATTATTTGTATCTCTACAAATCTGCCCTCTCTTCTTGTTGCAAGTGTACATGCTGCTTTAAGTAACCGAGTTATCCCCATTCCTTCAGCCATCACCTGCTTCATAGGTCCTTGCCTTTAGGTCATTCTTCCACTTGCTTAGAGGACTCCCTACCAGCAGTCCTATAAACATTTTGGTCTAGATCAGTGGTTCTTAACCTTCTTAATGCTGTGACCCTTTAATACAGTTCCTCACATTGAGGTGAAGCCCTTGAACCATAAAATTATTTTGTCGCTACTTCATAACTGTAATTTTGCTACTGTTACGAATTGTGACATGTGATCCCTGTGAATGGATTGTTCCACCCTCAAAGAGGTCGAGACTTACAGGTTGAGAACCACTGGTCTAGATGCTATTTACTAAGGGGACTTGAAGAAAAAAGAAAGTCATGGCATAGAGATATACGAAAGTTTAAAATCAGTGCCAGGATACAGCAGTAAATATTCAGCATGCCATGAGTAAGTTCTACAAAACTTGGATAATTTTGCTGCTTTCTAATGGCATAATTCTGGTCCCAGAGCTCACACTGAAATGCCAGCAGAATTCCAGGAACATAACATAATCGAATGAAGTAAGCCGAGGAAATAGAAATAGAAATACTTTATGTGTATATTATTTTCTTTTTAAGGATTTATTTATTATGTATACAGTGTTCTGTCTGCATGTTGTAATGTAAAGATGGTTGTAATCCACCATTGGTTGCTGGGAATTGAACTCAGGACCTCTGGAAGAGCAGTCCTGAGCCATCTTTGAGCTTTCTCTCCAGCCCCCAAAGTTTATGGATGCATTAAAACATGCATAAGTACTCCTTCCTTCCTTCCTTCCTTCCTTCCTTCCTTCCTTCCTTCCTTCCTTCCTTCCTTCCTCTTCCTCATTCGTTTCTTCTTTAGTTGTTTTGAGACAGTTTCTCTGTGTAGCCCTGGCTGCCCTGGAACTAGACTTGTAGACAAGGCTGTACATGAACTCACATAGATCACCTGCCTCTGCCTCCCAAGTGCTGGGACTAAAGTCATACACCACCACACCCGGCACTTATTCTTACCTTTCATAAAGAAAATTTTCTCAGCTGGGTGTGGTGGCACACACCTTTAATACCAGCACTCAGGAGGCAGAGTCAGGAGGATCTCTGAGTTTTAGGCCAGCCTGGTTTACAAAGTGAGTTCCAGGACAGCCAGAGCTGTTACACAAAGAAATCCTGTCTGGGAAAACAAAAATAAAAAAAAAAGATTTGTTATTTTATTTAACTTATTTTGCGCGTGTGTGTTTGTGTGTGTGTGTGTGTATGTGTGTGTGTGTGTGTGTGTGTGTGTGTGTGTGTGTGTGTGTGTGTGTGTGTGTGTGTGCGCCCCTGGAGGCCAGAGGGGGGCATTGGATCCCCTGAAATTGGAGTTAGAAGTGGTTGTGGGAACCAAACTTGGTAATTTTAAGATCAGTACTTGCTCTTAGCCAGTGATCCATCTCTCCAGTGCCCCAGACCTCATTTTCTTTCTCCATTTATTTGTTGATGGACATTAAGGCAGATTCCATAAATTCGTTATTGTGAATAGTGATTTAATAAACATGGATGAACAGGTGTCTTCTGTAGCACGTTGACTTAGATTTCTTGGAGTGTATTCTCAGGAGTCATCCATACCCATTCTTTGTTTTTTGCTTTTTGAGGTGGGGTTTCTCTGTGTAGCCCTGGCTGTAGATCAGGCTAGTCTTGAACACACAGACACCCATCTGCCTCTGCTTCCTGAGTGATGGAATTAAAGCATGCACCAGCACTCCCAGCCATACCCATCCTTCATTCTTCCTGTTAAACTCTGGTCTGGCATATAATTTTTTAAACATTTATTTTATTTTTTTGAGAATTTCATGCATGAATACTGTATTTATAGCATCTCCACCTGGCAATTAGGATATAATACATTCATAGACTTGGCTTCTGGTTTCCCATTGGGTTTGGCCAATGAGAGGAGAGGTAAGAAATGCAAGGGAGGAAGGAGAGTGGGGTTTCAAAGTTGATTGATCTTGTGGCTGGTCAGCAAAAAACACCTCTTCATCCATGGCTTTGGCTTCACAGATGACCTTATGAGCAGCACGATATTTAAACCTTTCATCTAAAACTTCTATACCTCTATTAGCAGTCATGTTCTCGAAGAGCCTTAGCATAGAATCTTTTGGCTGAAACACTGGTTAGTTTCTTCTTTACACATCTGCTCCAAGATTGTCACATCTGGAGCAGAAACCTTATTTCTCACTGTCTTCCCTGCCTTTAGCTTTTCTAAAAAAGACATAAAAAATTGCTAGTAACTATTACTTGCCGTAAGTTAGCAGATCTAGATAAGTGGAGGTTTGCTCAATGTCTTTGAAATAATATGTGCACTTAAAATAATATGTGCACATAGTCTTTGCCCCTATTCTTTCATTTCTCAAGTGAGGACCCTCACAGCCTGAACAGTTCTTCAATATTCCATACTATGAAACACAAGGAATGTGCTTTGGATTGATGTAGGTTTTTTTTTTTCTGTTTCTTTTGAGACAGAGTCTCACTATGTAGCACTGGCTGTCCTAGAACTCACTCTGTAGACCAGGCTGGACTTGAATTCACAGAGATCTGCCTGCCTCTACTTGCTGAGTGATGGTGTTAAAGATGAGCACCACTGCACCCAGATGATGCAGGGTTTTTGAGTGAATAGGACAAGACCTTTTTGGCTTGGTTGTGGATTGTGCTTGATCTAAGAACCTGGGTGCTGGACATTCACAGTCAGCGACCTGGGACAGTGGCTCCTGAGTTTGTTGTCTCACACCAGTGATGATTAAGGATGAGAATTCTCATGCAAGTATGTAAAGTGGAACTGAGATTTATTCAGGAAAATTATAAAGAAGCAAAAAATTGAGGAAAAGTCAAACTCATGAAAGTGGGAAGGACTCAAGAAGGGATAACAATGAACTCTTGTATAGGGATTTTAAAAAATAGGGTCACAGGCAAAGGCTGAGGCAATTGTTATGACTATGGTTGGTCCTCTGGGCTATCTTGGACTAAGCCAGTGAAGGAACCACACACTCTATGCATGTTCCCCTTGACCCAACCATAGAGATGACCATATGCTGTTTATTCTCTGCCATTCAGTTAGGGGCAACTGAAGGCCTGTTCTTTTTGTGTCTGACTCTTCTTTGTTAGATGTTGACCCTGACCACCGACCATTAGCCATTTGGCTGGCCTTGCTGTCCTCTGGCTCTACAGGCGTCTCAATGCTAAGAACACCAAGCTCTCTTTGGTATAATAGGTGCATGATCAACTTTTAGCTTTACTCTGGCAATGAGTTAACTATGACAGCCACTAAGATGTAGCTGCAGTCTTTCTTGGTTACTTCATAGTTAGCACCTTGTCTATGGGGTGGTCTACTAAATGGAACCTTCTAAGTTAGAAGCCCTACTAACAATTTGGTTGATCATTGACTTATAATCAGCTGCCTTAGAAGTAAGGTGGTGTGAGAGGACAATACCGTCTCAAGGACTTTGGGAAGCTCGTGGAAGCTAGCTGACCAACTCACTGATGCTGGCTTTGTTTTTAGGGTCCTTCTGTCTTTTATTGGCTATCTTATTTCTTAGCCTTATGGTCTTAACCCTCATATCCATTTTCACTGTACCATATGTAAAACTTAGAGATTTTACTAAGGGCCCTTTCCCTTACTACCTACAGAGAGCTAGCTCCTGCCCCCAAATCCTGTCTGTTTTCTCTTTTAGTGGTAATCTCCAGTCTCTTAGCTCCCTTCTCCCTGCTCTCTTTTGCCAGCCCCTTCCTGTGGTTTCATGTCTTTATCATCTTAGATGAAAGCTCGTGGTACATATGTGCTTTTTTCTCTCTCTCTGTCTTTCAAGCATCCTTAATTCCTTTGTTCCCCCTGTGTGCATGCTCCACCTGTTTTGCAACCTCCATCTTGTATCTTCTTATCTCAGATACTTCCTCTCCAGACCTGAGCTGCTCAGAGATCCCAGAGGCAGCCATGCAGCACGTACATACATTGGCACTCATGTAGGTCAATGAGGTGCCCAGCTCTGCTTTGCAATTCTTTCAGTGTGTTGGCGCTTTTCTCACTCCTTAGGCTCCTATCTGCACTGCAGCTACTCCACTCTCTAAGATAACATTTTCTAATATCTTCTAGGAACAAGATAGAGCAATTGCTTCATGAACACATGGATGCTGGTGTCTGCATCAGCACCAGCCTGTATGTGTACCCCTCCTCCTGATGTTGTGATACTGCGTCTTTGTGTAAGGTTGACCTGTGAACTGAGTTAAATTCTTCCTCTTCAGTCTCCTCCCTGACCTTACTGTAAGGCCAGAGTTCTGTTCTGTTATTATTATAATTGTTATTTTGTATTTATACCCCTTTCATCTTGGGAGGATTCTTCCATATGGAATAGAGTCACCTTTAAATATTCTTTATTATAAAGCATCAGCAAAAGCTTCACTTGCTGGTGGCTCAGTGCCCACTCTGGATGTTTCCCTCCTCACTCTCATCTCTTTCCTCTCTGCATATATTAAGTGTAATGACAGGGCCAGAGACACTGCCTCACTCTGGCTTCTTTAATCCTTAGTAATCTATTTTCTGCTTCTATCTTGAAAAGATTCTTTTTTTCCTTTTTTTTTTGAGATAGGGTCTTATTGTATGTTCTTGGATGGTCAGGCATTCGATATGTAGACCAGGATGGCCTCAAATTAACAGAGATTTGCTGGTGTTAAAGGTGTGCCTAGCTCTACCTGGAAAAGTTCATCAATGAATTCCCAGTTAAATCAAATAGACATGTTTCGGTTTAGTCTACAGATATTGTTTTCTTCTAGGGTCTTCCTCGCAGCATCTTCATCATCTTATTCTATACCCTTTTCTGGGACAGTCTCATCCTTTCTCATGACTTCAGTCATGACTTATGTGTTATGTGCAAGATCTCTGTATTCAGCCCACTGTCATTTGGACTGCAGGCTGTTTTTCATATTTAACATATTCTGAGCTGTACATTCCAAAGTTATACAAATGCAACATTTTCCTTAAAGAACACTCTATACAAAATAAATAAAATGTTCAAAAATATTATTTTTAAATTATAATTTTCTTTATCCTTGATAATTTTATATATCTATACAATGAAATACGATCACACCTATTCCTCTATTTTCCTCTCTAACTCCCCCAACATGACCCCTTCCAAACCTCATTATCTTCTTCTTTTTTTAAAAAAAAGATATATTTATTTATTTATTATGTATACAACATTCTGCTTCCATGTAAATCTGCACACCAGAAGAGGGCACCAGATCTCATAATGGATGGTTGAGAGCCACCATGTGGTTGCTGGAAATTGAACTCAGGACCTCTGGAAGAGCAGTCGGTGCTCTTAACTGCTGAGCCATCTCTCCAGTCCCCCCTTTTTTTAATAACTCATTTAGTGCTGCCCATATGTTCATGGGTGTGGGGCCATCCACTGGAGTGTGGGAAATCTACCCATGGCTTCTCCCTCCAGGAAGAATGGTTTTTCCTCCCCAAGCCCTATCAACTGCCAATAGGTCCTCAATCAGGGTTGATGCCTAAGAGCCCCTTCCCCATCTGTGCCCCAATGTCTTGATCCTCTGCAGATAACCACAGCTGCCTCGTGTTCATGAGTGTAATAGCTGTTTCACACGCAGAGAGCAGCATTTCACAGCACTCCTCCACATGCTCCTGCTCTGACTTCTTTCTGCCCTCTCTTCTGCGATGTTCCCTGAGCCTTGACTCAGGATGACAGGGCTTGATAGAGATGTCCTATTTAGGGCTGAGCCCTGGTTCTCTACTCTCAGAAATTTGACCAGTTATTTGTCTTTCCATCGACTACTACCGACTGGAAAAAACAACATTAAAACAACAACAGCCCCCTCCCAATAAAAAAGCTTCCCTGACCAAGGCTGACAACAGCTCAGGTTTATGGGTATAAATATATGTATTTAGAAGTCAACTTGACAGCATGACTATTTGCGAAATACCAATAAGAGGCACTACCCCAAGGTTAATGACCTCTGTAACCATTGGTTTCTGACAAGGGTTACAATACCAGGCATGAAATTCCTTCCTGTAGATCAAGCTTCAAATCCAACTATAAAGTGGTTAGTTACTCCATAATAATTGTGCTACTATTGCACCAGGGGATGCATCTTGCTTGCAGGTTGGTGCTTCAGCATGCAGTTGGCACAGAGGAAAAGCACTGACGTCTTTTCTTCCCCTGCAGCCTGCATAGCACCTTCTGGAACTGTGGAAGCTAGTCAGCAGGAAGTAAATCCATTTCCAAACCTGACGGGAACTCATCTCTCCTTCTAGGGATCGCCATCCTCACCTTATGTCCTTGGGCTTTTCTTCATCATTCCTTCTTTCCATGAGGTCCATTATTGGTAAGAAAACCTGGGCACCGTTCCCAATTCTTCCTTTAATGTTCTGGGTACGCTCCAATTAGTTCTTCCTTTATATTCTGGTTTCTAAGGTGCTTATCACCTCCTCTCCATTTGCATCGCTTCTCTTCTGAATGTAGACTCGTCATCGTCTAGCTGCCTCTTTTCAAAAGAGGTTTCTGAAATCGCGGGACTTGCCTTCCTGCATCTGTCTCCTTGCCCACTGCTGAACCTGTTCAGAGGCTCACGGTTCCCTCCTGGGCACCACACACCAGCCAAAAGCAGTGTTTAAGGCTCCCGAGAAACCACCCGTGGAAAAGCCTTTGACTAAAGGAAAAGAAAATCTGTTACTTGACTTTTTCAGAGATCAAAGAGGCCAACAGAACTGTGGAATGCAGAAAAGTCCTGGCGCCTTTGCTGTTAAAACCCAATTCAAAGACTTAGGCTCCTTAAGACCCCTGCAGGGTGATCTTACTCTTGACCCAGAAGTAGACCCAAGAGAGTGCCACTGAACTAGTCCACACCTTCACATTCTGCTGTTTTTTTTTTTTTTTTTTTTTTTTTTTTTATCTTAGTGGGAGAAACTGCTTGAAATTTAGGTTCACAGATATAATTTCTTTATCATTTTGCTTCCTAAGTCTTAGTCTACCACCCATTGTCCTGTCCTCCTGTCATCTCTCCGTGTGGTCTCTCTTACATTTCATCAGGGGAAGTGTATACTTCCAGTGCAAACTTGAGAGCTCTGAAATCTTGTCTTTTATGCCATCAGGCAAAGCTCTGATATTTCTATCTTGGCCTCCACTGTGTCCCTTATAGCATGTCATTCCCAGTCCCCAGGCTTCAACGCTGCACCAACTTCCTTTGCTTTTCAGCAATGACTGTTCTTTGGCTGGCTGTTTTGTCATGGCAGTATAGGTTCCACAAGGGCTGGGGCAGACTTTTTATTGTTATGCTCTCAAGGTCAGTCATGTCCTATGAACTTAATTAAGCTTGTCCAGTGAACAAGTCAAACTTCCATCCCTATCCATCAGCAATGCAGAAAGCCAAATCAAGAAAATAACTGATAGCATATTTTCTCTTTAATGAATTAACATCTATCTGGTTACCTGATTAGAAATCCTCAAACTCTCCTTTTCTTTATTCCCCATATCCCAAACCAAGAGTTTGTTTTTCCTCCTCCTTCATAAATGGCCTGGAATCCATTCTCTGCTAATATCAATGCCATACTGCATTTATCCAGGCTCTGTTTTTCTTTTTTTTTCCTTCTTTTCCTCTTCTCACCACCATGGACATGAGAATTCCATCCATCAAAGAACAAAGAAGGAGAAAAAATTGGACTTAGGTTGGCAATATGGTTAGAGTAGGACTAGCTGCCAGGCTGGGTCCCTGCCTAAAGTCCCAAGGAGTAAGTTGTTATGGTAGAATTTCAGGCAGCATGGAGATGAGCAGGAACTATTCTTGCTTTTGTAAATGCTCATTATATCCTGGATGTGCTTCAAAACACTCCTGTATATTATTTCATTTGATCCTGCAATCCTGTACACTAGCATCCTCATATTTTAAAGGATGAACCTGGGGAAATGGAATGGTTAAGAAATAGCTTATCCAAGGTCATAAATACATTTTATTAGTGGTAGAGCTGGCATTGAACCTTGCTTAACCACTTTTGAGCACGAGACCCAACTTTAGTCCACAAATCCACCCCATAGGCTGTTGTCAGGTTTGCAAATCTGACCTGAGGGTGTGCTTCAGCCATTAGGGCATAGTGAATGCTCAGGCAACATTGCCATCTTAGTAATGTGATTTGTGTCCATTGCTTCAGATTCTCTATTGCTTTGGCAGTCCCACCCCAACCTCCTACCTTGTGTACAACATTTACTTTAAATATTTGGAAGGCAAAGACAGACTGGGGAATGGTCAGAGAAAAATAACAAAAATAATTTGGGAGAGAAAGGGGTTGACATATGTGGGAAGATAAAAAGAGATGGATTTACCTGACTGGGCTGGGTGATGGAAGGCGAAGAAAGGATGCGAATACCCAAGAGGGCAAACAATGGGCTAGATCTATCTGTTTTTAGGTACTTTGCAGCTACAGCATCAATAGTTCTCTCGGTGTGTTCTTACATTGAAACCCAACAAGGATTTATTGAGTGTAGGCAGCTTTGCTTTTAGATTCAATGTGTTTCCAGAGGCTTCCTCTTAAGTGGATCAGTTATAAGGTAAAAACCCGAGGGCACCTTGCTGGTGCCTTCATCTGAATGGATGTGCTTTGGCAGCAGTGTTGGAAGTCATCAGGTGAGCAGGACGAGATGGCAAGATATGACTTTCATGCCTGAGAGAAATCTTAAAATCAAATCATCTTTATTTTATAGATGTGAGACCCAAGGCTCCAAGCACACGCATGAGCCGTGCCAAGTTGAATGGTGGAGTCAGAGGCAGGGAGGCAGGTAGTCTGGCTGGAAAGAGCTTGGAAGAGCCAGGATCAAGACAAGGATGTATCGAAGGACCACTTTGATCAGCTTAACCTCTGAGATTCAGCTATAAGTCATGCAAAGGTCTTTCTCTCATGGTGCTTACATTCTCACAGGGAGGACTGTTGATGAAATCTACTGTAAATAGACTGTCTTCCTCCTGGATCTATACCCAACAAGCCTAAAGTCAATGAAAAAAATGTAACTTCCAAACAGATCTGACTCTCTGATTCATGTCCATGAATCCCAAAGGAAACACCATTGTAACCCTGACATTTCCTCCTTTTCCTCTTCTTCAATATTTCTTTTTTTTTTCTACCTGTAGTGTTTTGGAACTTCTGCAAATTCTTTGTTTGACATTTCTTATACTGAGAGACCATTTACACCCCCCTCCCTGGAGTCTGGGTAAGGTCTCGTCTGCTCAGAGTCAGAGTACTTACTCTGCCATGGGTAGAATGTAGCAGAAAGAACAGTACTTGACTTCTGAGGCCAGGTTAAAAAAGGTCACAAGGATTCTGCTGGTTTTTCTTGGGCCGTTGGGAGCCTTCAGCTTCTATGTGAATAACATATAAATATAAATATCAACAATGTATAGATGTGGATATGTGTTACACATGCATATACAAGTAAAATAAATATACACACATGTGTATGGAAATATTTGTAAATGGAGAGAAAAAGAGAGGGGCAGAGAGAGGGAGAGAATGTGAGGTGTCCTAGTGTTGCCTTTCTAGCCCAGGACAAACAGGATGATGTCAGCTCCACCGCCTATGCAATCATAGGCGGGCCTGAAGGAGAACTGGCAGACTCATGGGAAAATAAATGGTTGTTGTTTTAGTAGGCCACTGTTTGGGAGTAGTTTACTATGTGGGTAACTGGAAGACTACCCTTAAAGTGCTATTCCATACCCCTTCTTTCCTCAAATCTCTAGTCCTGTCTGCTTACTTCTGTTGGTTGATGGTCACTGCCGTAATGCATGGAGAAAACAGAAGCAACCAATCAGATCCCTTCATCTTTCCCCTCTGCACCCACCTTCCAGCTGGCTCTCCTACTACAGTCAATAAGGGAGTGAGGTGTCCCTTACCCTACAGGTCCTTCTTCTTGGGTAGGAATCTTCATCTTATTTGGTTGACTGGTCCTGCACTGAACTTTGAACCTTGATGCTGTGGCACGAAAAGACAGAAAGCTTAGGGTCATGGACCCAATGGCTGTGCAAGTGCATCCACGGTGGTAGTCGTCTGTGGCAGCATCCTCAGTGGTGGTCGTCTGTGGCAGCATCCGCATTCTGTGTCATCATGGTAGCAGTGGTGGGTTGCCTTGAACTCAAGTTTTGGCTGGTCACAGGGAACAGCCTGGGAGGATCCTTGGAGCTGGATCCTGTGGCAGCCATTTGCCTCTTCGTAAGTGTAATCTCTTCAAATAAACCTCATTTAACCTGTATTGAATCTAGTGAATCTTGATTCCCACACGATGGGTCAGCGCCCCAGATCTAGTCCTGTCCTCCATCAGGTCCTCACTTGTGACCACATCCAAATGGTCAGTGCTACAGGTATCGGCGGGGTGTATATTTCATTACAGACATTGTACACAGAGAAGTCAAGCTGGACTTGAGATGGAAACTACCAATCTATACCCCCATTCACAGTGTACGAGAACAGCTATGGGCTGTAGACAATGGCTGCTCAAAGCCTGCTTCCAATGACTCCAATGGCGCTCCATCAAGTTATACAAAATCATAGAGGAGATAACAGGATCTTGTTTAACTTTATTTCTACGAAGAAGGTATTCTGATTTCTAGTTAAGAAATGGTGGATTGAAGGCAAATGAAGTTAAACTACCCCAGGTCACAGGCATGTAAAAGGCAGAGATAGTTGCAACCCTGGGCCATCTTGTTCTTCCCGATCTGTTCAGACCCTGGGACACTATAGCGTGGCACAGTAAAAGGCTGCAAAGAAGGGAAGACTAATAAAATGGTCCTCTTTGGAGCAAGGCTCTGCTTTTACACAAAAGCTCCTTGTGATACAGGGTACGGAAACATTGCTAACAGTGTGCTGGTTTTAAGAAGAACAGCTAAATAGTTTTCCAAAGATTTGCATGAAACATCAGCTGGGTTTTGATGCTTGCCGGTTGTTTAAAATGTTTATTCATGTTGAACAATGTTTATTTATTGAAAGTACCATCTATTTAAATCAAATTATCTCCATAGCTGAATATTTATATGAGCGCTTTATTGAATATTCCTAAACATTTGCCTAAACCACAAACGATTTATTCACAGTTATAAATGTTCGCTTCTTTAGAGTAAAAAAAAAAATTGCTTAGAAGGCGCTCAGAAGCAAATTGACATTTCCGCAGTTTGTGAACATCTGCGATGCTTCCTTCGTGTCAGCCGTCAGATTCCCGCCTTGGAAAATGACTAGATATTCTAATTATTTATGTTCAATAAAATATTAAAAATTTACATAGCATCTCTTTTACTGTGTCACATAACAGCAGCAGCTCTTGGCGTTGGGACAGGCCAATAGATGGATTTTGAGATTTCTCAAGCACCTCAGCTTTACGCAGGCATTTAATTAGCTGAAGCTCCATTTATTTTACTGTACACTACAGCACCATGAACATTAGGCCTTAGATAACCTTGGGCTCAACAGATGCCAGTATAAGGCGTGAAAAAAGCAATAAGCAAAGTGATGTAGTGCTTCACAGTTTTGCTTGCTGCACTGATGGTTCCAAGGAGTCGGATTTGGAAAGTTCATTGATACCAATAAAGGTTCATTGACTCCTGATCTATGGGTACCACCTAGCGCTCATCTTACTTAGAAGAAGCTGAGAGGACTGGAAGTCTGTAGCTCTCATTGTGGACCCTTGATGCTCTCAACTGTAGGACTGGGTGCCAGGGGAGAGTGAGTGCCTGGGTCATATGCCCTGGATGATGAGCTCCAGTCCTCCTCATCCTCCCAGCTATGATTCTGTGACTCTAAAATCATCGAGTGCAAAGATCGAGAAGGATCTCCATGTCCCCATCCTTCTGCTTTTGTCAGTTATGATAATTGGCCTCATTGTTGTTTGCAGTGCTGGGGACTGAACCAATGTTATCATAGTATTCTAGGCAAGTGCTCTAACACATTTATGTTCCCAATTATTTGTTTGTGTTGTCTCAGTGAATACCATTCTTCTTCTTCTTTATCTTTGAGATAGCTTCTCAGTATTCCAGCTCTGGTCTGGACTTCTCTGTATAGAGCAAGTTGGTCTCACACTCACAGAGATCTTGCCTCTGCTTCCTGACTGCTGGGATTAAAGACATGCACCATTATGCCTTGTTTTTGAATCCAGTGGGGTGCCCCAGTTTCAAGACGGCATAGATACATTTGTTCATAATATTTTATCAGTTCTCTGAAGCCATTTGGGTAAGCCATTTGCTCTTGCCTGGACTGTTTGACTGTATGATGTATAAACTGGACCCACAGGAAAGTGACTGCTGAACTTGCCAAAACAAGATGGAGCAGTCCTTCAGGGTTCCTGCTTCATGGAAGAGTCTGCCAGATATTCTGCAGGACACAGAGAAAAATGACTGACAAACTGCCAATACAGGTTGGACAGTTTCAAATTTCTTGCTTCACTGAGAAGTCTGCCAGACAGTCTAAGCATATAGGCTGAAGATGGATGACCCAGCATTACAGAGGAACTTCACTGTCCAGGCAGTGAGATGTCTTTGTCAATTCTAGAGTTTATGTATTATCCTTCTGAGGTCTTTGATGGAGTTGAAGACAGATAGTTATGATTATGGTTTTCCTTAGTTATGGTAAAAGATTCAGAAAGATAGGATAGATGATAAAATATTTTCTTTAAATTTTGCCAAATGTTAGTGGACTAAATATTGTTAACTATAGTTCTTGCTTTATAACTGTTTTGTTATATATATTTTACTATGTTAAAGTTAAAACCTTCCTTTTTATTTAGACAGAAAAGAGGAGATGATGGGGGAATGTCCTTCTGAATGCTGTGAATATTTTTTTTTTTTTTTTGGTTTTTCGAGACAGGGTTTCTCTGTGGCTTTTAGAGGCTGTCCTAGAACTAGCTCTTGTAGACCAGGCTGGTCTCCAACTCACAGAGATCCACCTGCCTCTGCCTCCCAAGTGCTGAGACTAAAGGTGTGAGCCACCAATGCTCAGCAAATATGTTTTTCTTATTGGTTGATGAATAGAGCTGTTTGGCCAATGGACAGGCAGGATGTAGCCAGGCAGGAAGTATAGTCAGGGCTACCAGATGAAGAGAAGGTTGGGAGGAGGAAGAGAAAGAGTGGGCTGAGAGAGAGACACCATGTAATTGCCAAGGAAGCAAGAGGTCCAGACATCATCTGGTAAGCCAAGAGCTCATGGAAATACATAGTTTGATATAAATGGGTTAATAATTGAGAAAGAGCTAGCCAATAAGAAGCCTGAGCCATCAGCTAAACAGTTTATAATTAATATAAGCCCCTGTACATTTATTTGGGACTAAAGGACTTCAGGACCAGGCAGAACAGAAACTCTGTCAACAATCTGAGCACCCTTTAGTCCAATCAAGTTAACCCATAAAATTAACCAGTGCATCTGTTATGAGTTGATTCCTGTTAACATCCTTAGCTATCAGGCTACACATCTGAGATTATGGCCATTTTGGAAATGGGGTCTTACCAGAAATAATGGAGTCAAAATGAGGTCATTAGAGTCAGACTTTAAGGGAGAAAGATGAAAATAGAAACAAGTACACACAGAGGGGACAAGATGTACACAGACCCAGAGACTGCTGTGTGGAAACAGGACTCAAGGGCAGTCAGCTATGAGAAGTTAGGAGAAGGCAGTGAAAGAGTGTTCTACAAGTTCCAAAAGAATATGAACCTGCCACATCTTGACTTTGGATTTCTTGCCTCCAAACCTATGGGACAACAAAAGTCACTTGCTTTGTAAGGCATCCAATGTGTTGCTGCAGCAGTGGGAGAAATCTTGATATATCTTTTCTAATGTGTGGTTTATAACAAATATCTTCAGATCCTTCTGTGAACATTGACACACTATGGCCCAGCAATCCCTTCCCACCAAACACATTCACACTCCGTCTCCATGACTCAAAGAGAATGGCCCCTCTGTATTAATCTTTTCAAAGTATCCTATCAAGAACTTTCAGGCTTTTTAAAAACAAAAGCAACTTCAGCTTGTCAGCAAAAATGAAAAAAGATGTTTCCCCCACATACTTTTACTTGACAATATACTCACAATATTACATTGTTGCTGTTTGACAGCCACCCTGCTCCTTACCTCAAAGCAGATACCAGCAAGAAACAGTGAACTGTATGTTCTCTAAAGATAAAAACCTGATTGCAAAGCTGTATGTGACACTGACAACGTCCACCTAGGCTCCTAGGAAAGAGTGTCCCACGTGTCGAAAGCTTGCTCAAAACAATAAAACCCCTCCAAAAAATCTATGCAGGATATTTTTAATTTTTGCATGGTGGCTAAAAATTACACTGGGGGCTGGAGAGATGGCTCAGCAGTTGAGAGCACTGGCTGCTCTTCCAAAGGTTCTGAGTTCAATTCCCATCAACTATAATGGTGGCTCACAGCCATCTATAGTGAGATATGGTGCCCTTTTCTGGCCTGCAGACATACATGCAGACAGAACACTGTATATATAATAAATTGTTAAACATAAACAATTACATTAAAAGCATTAAAGGTTTTGATTGTGAGCCTAGCCTTTAATGGCTGAGCAATCTAATACTCAGAGTAAAAATTGTCTGATGCTTTGAATAAAGTTGGCCATTGCATGAGAAAAAAACATTAAAGGTTAAGTAAGTAACATAAGCATCAGATAATGATATTTTGTTGGGGTAGGGCTGGAGAAGTGGCCCAGCTGTTATGACTGTTGGGCCCAAAAGGGGTCCAACTTTGGGAGATGCATCCACAGAGTCACTCACAGGATGCAAGTTCGATGCAAAAGCAAAAGGTTTTTATTCCAATGCGTTGGTGTCTTTCTCTGAGAAGAGATTGACCCCGAGTTTCTTTTTCTTTTATTATTTTTTTTCTTTTTGGTTTTTTGAGACAGGGTTTCTCTGTAGGGAGTAACCCTAGCCCCGCCCAATAGTCCTGGGGCAGGTACCAGGTGGACCTGGGGACTCGCCCATAAGGGCGGGGTGAAGGAAAGCCGGCATGACGTAAGGGGGGCTTCTTAAAAGGCTGCACGTGGGGACCGCGCGCTCTCTTTGTTCTGGCTGCGCTGGCTGGGTTCTTAACCTAGCTCTGGCCTGTGTTTCACCCGGCTGTGCTTGGAATAAAGAGACCTTAATCCAATATTTCTCTGTGGTTTTGGAGTCTGTCCTGGAACTAGCTCTTGTAGACCAGGCTGTTCTCGAACTCACAGAGATCCACCAGCCTTTGCCTCCCGAGTGCTGGGATTAAAGGCGTGCGCCACCAACACCCGGCTTGACCCCAAGTTTCTAAAGCAAGCAGTATTTATATCTTTTTGGTCACTAGGCAGGAGTGTGACAACATATCGATTGGCTATAACATACATGAGCCATTTACTGATTGGTTGGGAACTGAACTTACAATTTTGCCCACGAGGGGTTTGGAATGTTATTTTGGTTTTTACACTTGCAAGGCCATGGGACAGCTAGTGGGTTTTCCGGGAACAGATGACTTATACTTATTTTCAAAGCTTGGGTGGGAATGATTCTCTGGAGCAGAGTAACCCATAACAATTTTTAGAAACCAGACAGTTGTTGAGGATAATAACATTCCTTAGAAACTAGTAATAATAACAATTTCTAGAGACTGGTCAGCATGACCAACCATTTCATGTGTTCTTTTTCCCAGCGCTGTGTGTGTGGCCAGAGTGATTTTCAAATACACGCTGGTGGGTATCAGGTGGGTTTGAGTTGGGGTCTTTCATGGGGTCTTTGCTGTTCTTGCAGAAGACCATGGTTTGATTCCTAGCATCAGCAAAGTGGCTCACTGCAACATGGTTCCAGGGGATTTGATGCCTTCTTCTGGCCTCTGTAGGCACTGCACTTATACGTAGGCAGAACATTCATTTGCATAAAATATATTTAGAAAATAATATTTTGGGGCTAGAGACATGCCTCAGTGGCTAAGAGCACTTGTTGCTCTTGTAGAGGATGTGAGTTTGAATCCCAACACCCACATGGTGTTTCATAACCCTCTGTAATCCCAGTTCCCGGAAATTCAATACCCTCTTCTGATCTCTGAGGGCATGCATATGGTATGCATGCACACATTCAGACAAAACAGTCATGCACAGAAAACAAAAGTAAATAAATATTAAAAAGACCTTTTTTGGGGAAGAAAATTAAGTCATTGACATAGGGTATGCTTTTGAAGTTCAGAGACAGTAATTTTTTTAGGTAACCCATTTGCTTGAGCTAATTTGTTTTTGCCTGCTTTTTATTTGTTGGTTTTTATTTTTTGTTTGAGATGCTGGGGATTGGGCCCATGGCCTGGCACATGCTGAGCCCATTTTCTACCCTGAGCACAGTCCTGTCTTTGGTCAAGTGCTGTTTGTTCAACAACTAAGAGTGACTGTGCCAGGAGTCTGTTTGGCTTCATGCAATAAAACCAGAAATCCAAGCATGGTGGTGGTGTGAGCCTTTAATCCTAGTACTGGGGATGCAGAAGCAGGTGAATCTCTGAGCTCGAGGCCAATCTGGTCTACAGACTGAGAAGCAGGACAGCCAGGGCTACACAGAGAAACCTTGTCTTTTTTTTTTTTTTTTTTTTTTTTTTTTTTTTTTTTACAAGTAAAACACATTTATTTGGAAAAGTTATTTTGTATATCATATTCTACCATCAACTCACTAGGTGAAACAGAATGATGCCTTTATCCATCCCTCATCAAACAGGTCATAGTATTTTGTATGAGGACACTCATTGTTTGCCTGCCCTCGGTGTTAAGAAAATACAAGTCTCTATGCCTTTGTTGTCGGAGAAACCTTGTCTTGAAAAACAAAATCTCCTGCCTCCCAAAAAAACCATACTATGTTGTCTGTACATGTTAGAATTTTATGTTAGAGTTTTATTTTTTTTTACTCAGAGGCTCATGCATATAGCTTTTATTTTTTTCTTTCTCTCCATTTTTTATTTAAATTAGAAACAAGACTATTTTACATGTCAATCCCAGTTCCCTCTTCCTCCCCTCCTCCCCTACCCGTCCCCATTACTAACACCTACCTATCCCATACCCTTTTGGCTCCCCAGGGAGGGTGAGGCCTTCCATAAGGGGTCTTCAGAGTCTGTCATGTCCTTTGGGATAGGGCCTAAGCCCACCCCTTTGTGTCTAGGCTGAGGGAGTATCCTTCGATGTGGAATGGGCTCCCAAAGTCTATCCCTATGCTAGGGATAAGTACTGATCTACTACCAAGGGCCCCATAGATGTCCCAGTCTCCTCACTGATACCCACATTCATGGGGTCTGGATCAGTCCCATGCTGGTTTCTCAGCTATCAGTCTAGGAACCAAGAGCTCCGCCTTGTTCAGGTCAGCTGTTTCTGTGGGTTTCACCAGCCTGGTCTTGACCCCTTTGCTCATCACTTCTCTGCAATTGGATTTCAGTTCAGGGTTTAGCTGTGGGTGTCTGCTTCTACTTCCACCAGCTGTAGAATGAAGGCTCTAGGATAGTATATAAATCAGTCATCAATCTCATTATCAAGGGAGGGCCTTTAAGGTAGCTTCTCCTCTGTTGCTTAGATTGTTAGCTGGTATCATCTTTGTAGATCTACAGACATTTCCCTAGTACCTGATTTCTCTTTAAACCTAAAATGGCTCCCTGTATTATGGTATCTCTTATCTTGCTCTCCTCTATTCTTCCCCCAACTCAAACTTCCTGCTCCCTCCTGTCCTCCTCACCCCTCTTCTTCTCCCCTTCTCATTCTCCTCGCTCCCTCTCCCCATTCACATGGAACTGGAGACCTGGAGGCAGGCAGGCTACAGCTGAGGTGCTGCTGTAGGGAATGGTCAAGGGCCCAGGTTTCTGCACTCTTGCTGCAGCATCTACAAAACATGGCTCTGTTCCCATCGTCACAAGGTAACAGTGGACCCTCCAGGCATTGGCTCTTCCTTCTAAGGAGAGAGGAATGGCAAAAAAGGATAAACATGATGGCTACTGAATTGCTCTCTTTAATCAGAAAAGGACAGTCTTCCTGGACACTCTGTCCTGGAGGAACTCTAGTCCTACACTGTTTTGTTATTGCTCCAAACAAAATACGGTAATAAGAAGTATGGAGAATTATACTGGGCTGAACAGTTAGGGGGCTTGTTAGAAAAACTGACTACAAAGAATGAATAGGAAAGACCAGACATGTTTGGTCTTAAGTTTCTAACCCTCCCTTGCTCTTGGGAGACAGAGTCATATACGCTCTCATTTAGCCTAGGGTGAAAAGTTAAAGTTGTTAAAAACTTCAAATACTATCAACAGAGAAGCATCACTTTTTTTTGTATGTGTGATCTCTGTGCACATGAGGGTGCACTTGTGTGTGCATGCGTGTGGAGGTCATAGGTGAATGTCAGATGTCTTCCTCAGTCACTTTCCACTTTATTGTTTTCAAGCAGGGTCTCTCACTGAACCTGGCGCTCACCAACTTGGCTAGCCTGGCTGATCAATACTCACCAGCAACCCGGTTTCTGCCTCCCCAGAGTTAGGATTCCCATCATGTCTGGCTTTATATATGCACTTTATACAAGCACTTTAACCTCACTGTGGGGGTCCTCTTTCCCTCTTGGCCCATAGGCCACCAGGTTGAGAAGATAAAACGCAGTAGCATCTATGGAAAGCTTTGTTTGAGGCCCATGAATACAAACAGAGACAGCTCTCTGGGAGACAGACTCCAGTGAATCACGTCAACTTTGTTCCAGAGTATAAGGAATATATAGGATTGGGGAGCCTGGGGACAAACCCTCATTTGCATTAATTGGCATGCTCCTATCATAAGGCTTCTAATATAAGTCTTAGTTATCATATGTGCAGCAAGGGAGCCTTCTAGCGGGGATCTATGCCAGGGTTCTAAGCTAAAGATAAGTCAGGCATCTGGTTTAGAGACAGTTTTCAGAAAAGGTCAGTTCTCAAGGCCCAGGGACATTCTCCAGATAAGGTCATGAAGCATGAAGTTCTGCTGGAGGGAGGGAGCCCCATGTTGTCTAGCTATTGGGATAGGCTGCCAGGCCATGGGGAGACTAAGACCTCTATAGCCAGCAATGTCTTCCAGCACCTCACTATACTTCCATCTCTCCCTTTGGAATGGAAATGTTTACTTTGTACCACTGTGCTGGAAATACGTAAACTTGTTTTGTGATGTCATAGGGACTTTGTGATGTCACAGGGACTTTGTGATTTTATAGGGACTTACAGTTAAGAGCTTACCTGTGGCTTGGAGGAGATCTGACCTTACATTTTTTTGAAGAGTATTTGAACTGTTACAGACTCCGGGGACTTTCAAAGTTGGACTGAATGTATTTTTTTTTTTTTTTTGGTTTTTTGAGACAGGGTTTCTCTGTGGCTTTGGAGGCTGTCCTGGAACTAGCTCTTGTAGACCAGGCTGGTCTCGAACTCACACAGATCTGCCTGTCTCTGCCTCCCGAGTGCTGGGATTAAAGGCATGTGCCACCAACGCCCGGCTGTATTTGGTTTATGAGATGGTCACAAGCCTATGGGAGTGAATATTATACACTAAAATCAATGTTTGGGTGACAAGATGACCAAGGGTGGACTAGTGATGATTAATATTAATTGTCTACTTGAGGGATCTGTAGCCTCAGAATAGACACGCATCTGGACATGCATGTGAGGATTATATAGAATAGATTCATTGAGGTGGGGAGACTTAGCCTAAATGTGGATGTCACCATTCCATGGACTGTAATCCTGAACCAAATAAAACAGAAGAAACCAGCTAAGCACCGGCATTTGTCACCCTTTGCTTCCCGACTGTGGAAGTGATGTGACCAGCCTCTTCCTGCTCCTGCCATCATACATTCTCTGCCAAGACCAACTGTATCCTTTGGAACTGTGAGCCAAAATCCCTTCCTTAAAAAATAAAAATTGATCCAGGCAGTGGTGGCACACGCCTTTAACCCAACACTTTGGAGGCAGAGGTAGGTGGATCTCTGAGTTCCAGGCTAGCCTGGATCAAACAGCCTTAACAAAGAATTAAAATTGTTAAAATTAAATTAATTCTCTCTGTCACTAGTGCTACTAAATTAGTTCTAGGACATCCAAGGCTACACATATGTATTTATTCATTCATTTTATGTTTGTGTGTGGGCATGCACATGCCTTGGTGTGCCCGTCGAGGTCGGAGTACAACCTGCAGGGGTTGGGTCCCTTTTTCTACTTTGCAGGTTCCAAGGATCCAGCTCAGGTTGTCAGGCTTGGTAGACACCTTTATTTGCTAAACCATCTCAATTTTCTTCTTTAAGTGAATTTTGTTAAGCATTTTGTTGCAGCAACAAGACAAGTAACTGGTACAAACACCTAACAGATCTCTTTTTGTATCTGTATCCTGTTGCTTCTGTTTTCTGGAGAGTTCTGATTACAACATACCTGTTTACCAAACACAATCTGAAGTGATTGGGAGATTCTCTTAAGCAATTTCTTACTGGAGTTTTGGAGCAGGAAAGCAATACAATGTCTGTGATGCATTTTACTGTAAGGGTTTTCCTTTTATGGTAGCATTCTATTTCTTGCTGATACACTCCCCCGACCCTCCTCTAATTCTAATCAGAGACCACACGCCTCCATCTAGTATTGCCTCACATTCTTAGTCTCTCCCAACTCCCTCCTTCCCATCATAAGGGCTAACTTGTGGCATACAGTCCCCATGGATACATCCTACAAGACACTCCTGCATCTAAGGCTCAGGGAACACTGCAGAAGAAGGGGTGAAAAGACGTTAAGAGCCAGAGGATCAGGGAGCTGACGTGAGATTGTGTGTCCTAGTGATGTCAGAAGTGACACCCATGAGAGCTGAACAAGGATGGCACTGATGAACATGGCAAACTGCATGGGGAAAAGCTCATGAGGCCTCAGCCCTACAGAAAGAAGTATAGGCAACCGAGGAGAGCTGAGAGCGGGAGATGAGCTCTCCCTAGGGAAGAGTGCACCAAATGGTTGTCCAGTGCCAAATGGTCAGCCCTGAAAGCATACATGTAATAACGTTATGTAGACTTAACTGGAGGAATATATCCGTGTATAAGTACACATATATGCATGTAGTAACAATGAGTGAAAAGGAGACTAGGAATTTGAAGGGGAGTGGGAAGGGTATTTGGGAGGGTTTGTGGGGAGGAAAGGGAAGGAAGAAATGTAATTGTATTAATCTCAAAAGTAGAAAAAAAACAACTATTTAAAAAAATACAGCTAGGTTTAAAGGTGTTCCTGCTCTTGCAATAGCCCTGACCATGCTAAGCAGTCTGAATGGAACCCATCAGGTTATATATGATTAAAAAAAAAAAAAAGACTTAAGAATAGAAAGGGGACTAGCTAGGAAAGATGACTTCTGGAACTCTTTGGCTTGTGGCCACATCCCATTCATTTCTATTTCTTTTTCTTTTCTTTTCTTTCATTATTTTTTTTTTCTGAGACAGGATTTCTCTGTGGCTTTGGAGGCTGTCCTGGAACTAGCTCTTGTAGACCAGGCTGGCCTTGAACTTACAGAGATCTGCCTGCCTCTGCCTCACGAGTGCTGGGACTAAAGGCGAGTGCCACCACCGCCAGGCCTCATTTCCATTTCTGTGATCACATTTTCCTTCAGTATTATGTCAGCTCACCTGCCTCTTACTGGTACTTGTGATTCATTTAAGGCACAGATAGATAGTACAGGATAATCTCCCACTCAAACTCCTTAACCAAGTCTGTGAAGCCTTTGTCTTATAAGATGCCATTTAGTGGTTCCACAGATTTGGACCTGATGCCTTTGAATGTCATCACTCAACCTTCCAACAGACAGAAGGTGTGACAGGCATGCAGTTCCCTGAGAGTCAGGGACCCTCTCCCACTGGGCTGCCTTGTAGCAGAGTGTGGATCCTCTTGCTGCCATTAGGGTGTTTTTTGCATTCTCCTGGCCAGTGATGTGTTAGCAGAAGGAACTCAAATTTGATCTTCATGTTGCCAGAGGCCTCAGGCTTTTAAATAAAGCTACAGTTAGCAACTATGGCAGACTAGAGGATTTGGTGAATTGCCTCAGCTCCCAGAGGTAAGCTGAAGGGCATCTATTGGGATTGGGTGTCACCATGTCTCTGCTAAGGAGAAATGTACTGTGAATATGAGACTCAGCTCCCTCCCTCTACCACATGGGTCCTGGGCATGGAATGCAGGTGGTCAGGCTCTGTGGCAAGCCTCCCACTGGTGTAGCCATCTTGCTGGTCTGAGAAAGGTACTGTATTCCCCCTTCAACTTTAGAATGTCTCTTTTCCTCTGGATTCAAGGACAGCGCAGTTCTAACTGCAGAGGGGCTCAAAACCTTCACCCCAACTCTTAAGTTCTTACTGCTCAGCTGTGGAATAAAAGACAAACACCTCAAGGTTCTGATACTCCTAGTTTTTCACTGCCTGGAGACCTCAGGAGGAAGGACCACATCACAAAGTGTGCTCAATTGAGCTGGGCCCTAGCTGAGCACAGTAACCTGAGCTCAGTGCTGTGTGGGTCACTGTGGGCAGGGGGAGACTTTGGGGTTTCAAGCTTTCCTTGAGGTCTACTATGTCTTGCTGAAAGCCTCAGGAAACCCCATGTCCTCATCTCCATCCCTGAAGTTTGTGTGTTATTTGCTATTGATAAGGTTTGTGTGTGTGTGTGTGTGTGTGTGTGTGTGTGTGTGTGGTGGTGGCGCATTTTAACAGGGGTTATTGGCTTTATTCACAAGGGGCGTCTTTAATTAGGCTGCCATCAAATAAGGCAGGGTTCTGACTTCAGAACAGGGTTAGAGCTGCAGTTAGACCCCAACTTTGAGTCACTAAGGACCCAGGAAGTAACTTTTCTGTATCCAATTAGCATTTGCATTTGAATTAATCAATTTGGCTCACAGCATGGAGAATGTCCCCTTCATTGTACCTTTTCCAAACAGGATCCACAAAGGCAGTGGGAGTTGTCAGTCTATTACCAACAAAAACAACAACCCTGCTACTCTTGCCCTGTGTTAGTTCCTGGCTGCTCTGGGTTCCCCCTCTTCCTTCCATTCCTGGGAAGTCACTTAATCCATTGCCTGTGGTTATGTTTATCATGTAGCTAATACCCCTTGATTCATTACACAGAGTACCCAAATATTGTCTTTCGAGGGTGGCTGCACCTTCCCTGGTGTATCCCTTTTGGATTAATTACGGTCAATCATTGCCTAATGGCATTCTGGACACAGTTTCCATTTGAGAAATGTAACAAGTGAGGATTCTGAGCATGGTATATGAACTGCAGTTGCTCTCACGCTGTGATCCTGGGAGACCCTGGTGCTTTACCTCTGACAGCAGATAATAACTACAATAAATAAGTGGATGGAGAGAGTTATCTCTGTTTTAAGTTCTCCTAGTCCTTAAATCATTGACATCTGCTACTGCAAGAAAACTTGCAGTAAGTGATGGACAAAGGAGCCAGTGAGTATTGGAGAGGCTGAGACTCCTAAACTGGTTTGAAATTGTGCACTGGTTCTCCTGTTGACCCTGGCATTCACGGCTGTAGTGTTGCTGAGTTACAAACCCCTGCTATTTATAATAGGTGTTTGAAGTTAATGTGACAAACTCTACTCAGCTGATGTGTATCAGGGAAGCCCTCCCAGTGTGAGGTCACTCCCCTGGTGAGGCAGAGTCAGACCTTAGAATCAGGAGGGCACAGCTGAATTGAGTAGAAAAAGGCCCGCAAGTTGTACTGTGGTTTTAACGAAGATCTGCAGTTGGGGTTCTTATTTTCATGTCTTCTGTTTTGCATTTTAGTGTTTTGCAAGATGGGGAGACACACACACACACACACACAGAGAAAGAGAGAGAGAGAGAGAGAGAGAGAGAGAGAGAGAGAGAGAGAGAGAGAGAGAGAATGATGTCAGGGCAGAGATTGAGTGTAACATGTCTGCATTTTTTTCTTAGTCCTTGGTGAGATCTGCAAAGAACATCAAGGCTGACAGTCATCTTTCACTTTCCCATCTTTAAGAATTGCGAGGACACATGGTTGGCTTTCATGAGTTCAGCTGTGGAAAGCTATCCATGACGTCTCACAGCCAGCTGTTAGCATGGGGTCATTTTGGCTGTATTAGGCATTCAGTTTATCCTAAGAACAGAGGAATTAGTTCAACCTAGCTCAGCACAAATGATGAATCTTAATGTCAGTGTTTATTGAACACCCATTTCTGTGCTAGGAAACTTACTTCTATTTTAAAGATGACCTATAGTCCAGATCGCCACCATCATGGACCAAAGTGTTGAGCAGGGCAGGTGCAGAGACAGTCCGTAACAGGTGCATCTGGAATTGATGGATGACACAAGCCACTCCATCATCTGTAATGTGAAAGGCCTCATGCGACTCCAATTTCCTGTTGGAGTCAGAAAGAGGGGCTCAGAGGCTTCGTTGAACTTGGTTCTTGCTAGGTCCTGGATATCTACCACTTGGCCCATGGGAATACCTGCAACTGTTAAGTAAAGCACCCCCCCCCTCTCTCACACACTTTATTTATTTATTTATTTATTTATTTTGGTTTTTCGAGACCGGGTTTCTCTGTGGCTTTGGAGGCTGTCCTGGAACTAGCTCTTGTAGACCAGGCTGGTCTCGTCACAGAGATCCACATGCCTCTCTGCCTCCTGAGTGCTGGGATTAAAGGTGTGTGCCACCACTACCCGGCTTACACACACACTTAAAGATGACTTATTTTTGCAATGTAAAAAGTCAATTAACACTCCCCTTTTTTAGACAGGGTCTCATCCCAGGTTGGCTTTGAACTTGATTTATAGCTGGAGCACTTTGTATTCTGAGTGCTGCGATTACAGATGTGCTCTAACACCCTGGGTTTATGTTGTGATGAGCTAAATCCATAGCCCTTGCCTGTCTACTCAGGTGTAGATGGCATAGTGGCTTTGAATGGTACTTTCCACCTCAAGATGGCACCCATGGTGTCCCTGGCCCTTGTTTCATTTTCTGTATTGCACAGGAATGTGTTTCATTATGTACATTATTTTACAATTTGTAGATTTATTGTCACATTTTGGGGGCAATTCTATTGTATGTTTTACCCTTCCAAAAGTTATATGTCTCTTTTGGGCTTGACAAAACATTACCTTGTCATTGTCCTAGGGGTAAATTGTGGTCTTGGCTCTCTCTTTTTATGACCTGTACCTCTGATATATGCATCTGCTGGAAATTATCAAAACACCTGTCTTCTAAAGAGATCCCTGGGGAGTGGACAGTGTACATTTATTCTACTTGGTTGTTGCCTAAACATAATAGGATCTCTGAGTCTGCCTTCAGAACTAGCATGAACTACATGTGTTTAAAAATCCAGTCTCATTGCTTTATGGTCATTTGGATGAAAAAGTAGTTTTAATAAGCTTCACTGTTGACATTATTTATGCCCTTTGTGAATTCTATTTCAGTGTTCCCAGTCATGAAATTCTTTAAAGGGAAAAATGGTGCTACTTAGGACAAAGGACACAGTGCAGAGCTTTGGAGGTGGCTTTATGCAAGAATCTCCACAGGTTTTTGTCTAATGGGCTACTCTGAAGAAAACACCCCTCCCCACACACATAGGTCCACCATAAATGAGGAGGTACAGGGGCACTGTATAAATCAGGGGTATTGGGTTGCAGCAGAGTCAAGGCCAGGAAGGGAAGTACAAGGAGTGGAAGTTCTGACTTTGATTATAGTGAAGCATGGCTTTTGGAGGAGGGAGACACAGAAGAGAGGATGGAGTGGAGAAACACAGTATCTGTGGTGGTCTGAATGAAAATGGTCACATGCGCTTATAGGGAGTGGCACTGGTAGGAGGTGTGTTCTTGTTGGAGGAGGTGTGGCCTTGTTGGAGAAGTGTGACACTGGGCATGGGCTTTGAGGTCTCAGATGCTCAAGCCAGACCCAGCGTCCCGTTTCTTGCTGCCTGTGGATCCAGATGTAGAACTCTCAGCTGTATAGCTCTATAGCACCACGCCTGACTATATGTAGCCATGCTTCCTGCCATGATGATAATGAACTAAACCTCTGAACTTTAATCCAACCCCAATTAAATGGTTTTTCTTGTAAGAGTTGCTGTGGTCACGATGTCTCTTCACAGCAGGAGAAACCCTAACTAAGAGAGTCCCTCTTAGGATTAAGACTCTGGGGATAGTGGAGCTCACTACCACGTCAGCAAATTTGTACATGTGTGGCGTCCCTATTTGAACATATTAAAATTGATTGCAGGGCTTAAATAAAAGTGATTATTTAGTTGTATAAGAAAACTGATTGAGAGAATAACTTCAATGAGTGATATCTATCTATCTATCTATCTATCTATCTATCTATCTATCTATCTATCTAATTTGTTCCAGATCACTCTTTTAGTTGCTGTTCTATGGCTGTGAAGAGACACCATGACCAAGGCAACTTATAAAAGAAAACATTTAATTGGGGGCTGGCTTACAGTTTCAGAGGGTGAGTCCATGGTCATCATGGATTGTGTTGGCAGCAGGCAGTCAGGCTGGGTGCTGGGGCAGTAACTGAGAGCTACATCCTGATCCTCAGGCAGGAGACAGAGAGCTTGAGACTGGGCTTGGTGTGGTGCTTTTGAAACCTCATAGCCCTCCCCAAGAGACACACATCCTCCCACAAGGCCACACTTTCTAATCATTCCTAAAAATCCACCAATTGGGATCCAGACATTCAAACATATTAGCCTATGGGGGACATTCTCATTCAAACCACCACAGTCACTAAGAGAAATGAATCTCAGGCATCAAATCTGAATTGAAAAAAAAAATAGTTCAACTTTTTTTTGCATGAGGTCACTTGGGAAACTTTTGACTTTGCAGACCCCTGGTAAATAATGTGGACCACTTGGGATGTCACCTTTGAACCCCAAAGAGAAAACTTTATATTTAGGAAATGTTGCCATTTAATGAAACAAAAGCACTTTGTTCCCTAATATTTTCAGGTATGATTATAAAATTGTATGACAAAACTGCTCTTGTGAAACTACAGCTGTTGTAAAAAATTCCTGAGCTTTGAATTGAAATAATTGCAGACTGACAGGCAGAGCTAAGGAATGCCTAACACAGAGATCCCAGCATGCACTTGTCTGGTTTGTCTCCAGGGTCATATTTATAGAACAATGGCATACTATCTCAGCAAGGATACCGACATTGCTGCGGCCCAGCTGGTCTAACTTGGATTAGCCCAGGTTTGCTTTTGCTGTGTTAATCTGTGGCTCTGTATCTAGTTCCAAGCATTTCTGCCATTCTTTTGCAATTTAAGGGTGTGTAATTAGTGGTTTTCAGCATTTCACAGTTTTGCAACATTTACTATAATCTGATTCTTGCTCTATGGGATTTTAGCATGTGTGTAGGTTTGCGTGGCCTCAATTGTAGTCATTACTAAATCCATATATCGAGCTGTTGCCCTTTTATTGACCACATTTAGTTTCCTTCTTCTCCCCATCCTGAATCCTGCCCCCCCCCATCGCAATAGCATCTTTGTTATCTTGAAAACTGAACTGTGATGTTTAAGGAAAGTCACTGAAGATATGGCTCTGTGGTTCTTAGACACACTCCTATTTGGGGCTTTAAGTACTGGGCCCGAAAAAGACATTGTAATGGGAGCCTTTGTCTCTCATTGGTTCTGGTCTTTCAGACCTCTTTGCTTCCACTCTTTTTTAACAACCTGCTGCTGAGTACCTCTGACCCTGCAAATCACCCTTGAGGCTGCAGTGATAGGCAGTGAGGGAGGAGAATGTGTGGCAACTGTTACAGACAGAACTAAAGTCCACTTCATGGTTTGCAGCTCAGGGAGTCGGGTCTGGTAGCCCATCTAGGTGTTTACATAACACCATGGACAATTACCGTGTGCAACTGGCTTAAAAATTGTAATTGACTTTTGACTAGTTTATATGCCCCATTAGACTAAGCGCCAGGAGGTCAGGTCCTGTATTTTAATGCTTAGCTTGGCTACTATAACACCATGCCAACAACAATGGCAACACTGTATAGCACTTATTGAGCATCTGTTGTATAGCAGGCAGTAGGCCGGACTTCACTCATCCTGTGATGTCGCCTCATATATTTTCTATAAGATATCACCTTTGTTGATTTTTTAAAAAAGATTTTATTTATTTATTATGTATACAACATTCTGCTTCCATGTATATCTGCACACCAGAAGAGGGCACCAGATCTCATAAGGGATGGCTGTGAGCCACCATGTGGTTGCTGGGAATTGAACTCAGGACCTCTGGAAGAACAGTCGGTGCTCTTAACTTCTGAGCCATCTCTCCAGCCCCACCTTTGTTGATTTTATAAGCAAAAAAAAAAAAAAAAAAAAAAAAAAGTGTTTGTAAATTCAGCCACTTGTCCATGGTTGCTTGGCAAAATTCTGTCTTCGTTGTAAGCATTGTTCTTACAATCCCCACTTGTGCCTGTGGTGGTGGTGGTGGTGGTGGTGGTGGTGGGGGCAGAACTATTTCTCTCAACAGCTGAGACTGACCTTCAGTGTCCCAAGTTAAAGCAGAGTGTTTTAATAGCAATCCAAAGTTTTGTCAGTATCTTGTTAGAAGCTTTTTTTTTTCTTCTTTTTTTTTAAAGACAAAGTTTCATTCTCTTGTAGCCCAGGCTGGTCTGGAATTCAATATGTAGCCCAGGGTGACCTTGAGCTCTATAAAATTCTCTCACCTCAGATTTCCAGATGCTGCGATTACAGGTATGAACCACCATGCCTCTCTTAAAATCTGTTTTTTCCTGTTAAAAGCATAATTTTAATTGGTTGACTGAATTTTGTCTGTTTTATTGGTTATTTATTTATTTGTATTTTTATTTATTCTATATCATCTATCTATATATCTGGGTGTGTGTAGGCACGCATATGTCGTGGTATATATGTGGAATTTGGGACAACTTGGAGTGAATCTGTTGTCACCTTCTACCATGTGGGACCTGGGATATAAAACTCATGTTGTCAGACATGTCAGCAAGTGTTAGCATTTCACAGAGCAAGGTAATGACCTTGCTCACAGAAGAAAAAAAAAAAAAAAATCCATGAAGTTCCAAATCCAGGCACTAGGCGGTGCTCTTGTAAGGCAAACACAGGCTTTCCTACTGAAAGTAACAGTCTGGGTGTTTGGAAAGCATAGTCTCCAAGTGGATGCTCTCATTTAGTAGTGAGATGCTCAACCCGCTAAGCACGAGAAACAGAGAAGAAATGACTCATTCAGATTCTTGAAAAGAGACATTACAAGGAGTAATCTTGGAGCGCTTAGGAATGTAGGACTTAATGGGGCACCATATTTTGTAGATTGGGCCCAGAACACAAGAAATCATCAAGCCCTTTGAGGGAAGTGGGTGGATTTCAACCCTGTTTTGTATATTTTAAGCTTGGCATGTATACATACATATGTGTTTAAAATATTTTTTCCTTCAGATTGTGGAGAAAACTGAGTTGGGGAAATGCTTGCTGTGCAAGCATGAGAACTTGAGTTCAATCCCTAGCGTCCATGTAAAATGTGTTGCAGGGTGGTGCGGACTAGTCATCCCAGCACTGGCCAGGTGGGGAAAGGAAGACCCTCGTGGACTTCCTGGCCAGCACTGTGCAATCCATGAGCCCCAGATCCCAGTGAGAGACATTGTCTCAAAACCTGAGATGGGAATGACACCTGAGGTTAGCCTCTGTTCTCCTCATACAAATGCACAGAGATGGAGAGCATGAACAGGCACACAGAAGAATTTGCACATACAACACACACACATACACAGAGTCAGTCACAAGACAGACACACAGAGTCAGTCACACAGACAGACAGAGTCAGTTACAAAGACAGACAGACACACAGAATCAGTTATACAGACAGACAGACAGACAGACACATAGAGTCAGTCACACAGACAGACAGACACACACAGTCAGTCACACAGACAGACACACACACAGTCAGTCACACAGAGTGAGTCACACAGACAGACAGACACACACACAGAGTCAGTTACACAGACAGACAGACACACAGTCAGTCACACAGACAGACACACACACACAGTCAGTCACACAGAGTGAGTCACACAGACAGACAGACACACACACAAAGAGTCAGTTACACAGACAGACAGACACACAGTCAGTCACACAGACACACAGAGTCAGTCACACAGACAGACACACACACACAGTCAGTCACACAGACACACACAGACACACACACAGTCAGTCACACATACAGACAGACAGACACACAGAGTTAGTCACACAGATAGATAGACACACCTTTTTCTCACTTCCATTTGCACTTTTACATTTTTCTGGCCCTGTTTGGATAGATTGGGTGGAAAATGCAGTCTGGGGAGCTTCCTTTCCCCTCAGTTGCAATGTATGCCACATCCCTATTTTGGGAATAGTTGAGTTCTGTGTATGGCAGAGTGCTGCATGGGATCATGGGAACTGCTGATTGAGAGAGAAGTGCTCATTTCCACTTCCCTTTTCCCTCCCACTGGATGTCACTGGCCTCTCTTTCCTCTCAGGCTGCTCCCTCTCACACCTGTCTCAGGGGTTCCTTTTCAGTCAAAGGGATGGACAATGATTTTCATTCATGGCCATGAAAGAACTGTTACATATTTTAAACACATGAAAGTAGAAGAGAGAAACTGCACTAAAGAATCAAACTAGTCCCATTGAGTGTGTGTGCATGTGTGTTTGTAGTGTGTGTGTGTGTGTGTATTTATAGTGTTGTGTGTATGAGTTTGTAGTGTGTGTGTGTGTTTGTAGTGTTTTGTGGATGTGTTTGTAGTGTGTGTGTATGTGTTTGTAGTGTGTGTGTATGTGTTTGTAGTGTGTGTGTGTGTTTGTAGTGTTGTATATATGTGTTTGTAGTGTGTGTGTGTATGTGTTTGTAGTGTGTGTATGTGTTTGTAGTGTGTGTGTGTGTGTGTTTGTAGTGTTGTGTGTATGTGTGTGTGTGTGTGTTTATAGTGTTGTGTGGATGTGTTTGTAGTGTGTGTGTGTGTGTTTGTTTGTAGTGTGTTTGCAGTATGTGTTTGTATCATGTGTGTATGTAGTTGTTGTTGTGTGGGTGTGTTTATACATGTTATTCAAGCACTCTCCCACCAAATGGCATCCTCAGCCTTCGGGTCTCACTCTCTTTAATAATGTTGCTCTGGTAGGATTTAATTTAGTATAATTTAGCATCTCAAGTTTTTAAAAACAGTTATAGGGAGTTTTGATATTCAGAAAGAATTTGTCTTGATGGTAGGGGACATACTCTATTTTGTCTCCTTCTCTTCTCTTCACATTCTATGTGGTTTTCTCTGGATGCTGGGTCTGCTTTCTATTTATCATCCATCCATCCATCCATCCATCCATCCATCCATCCATGCACTCATCCATCCACCCATCCATCCACCCATCCATCCACCCATCCATCCACCCACCCATCCATCCATCCACCCACCCTTTCATCTCCCTCGCTCTGCCTCCCATTTCTCTGCTGCACATATGCCTCATTGTACCTTGTACAAACCAGTACTCCAGGTGAGATCTTATTGAGTCAAAGGTGCTTCTCCAATTATTATCATCCTCATCATTATCCTCATTGTTATTACTTTAAATGTATGCCCTGGAATCTGTGTCATCGTTACAGAAAAGCATCCATTTCTTTCCAAGCTAACCACTAAGAAACACAGAACATTCGACCTCCCAGAACAAAAAAGTCCAAGGGAGTGGGGGAGACTATAGATGTGTGTCTTGAAGGGTAATCTCAGATTATGTAAAGCCTACTGGCTGAATTCTTGCTCTTTTCTAGTTAGGAGGAATTGAAGCAGCCCATATACCTGCCTTCTGCCCTAATCCTGGGCGAGATTCGAGCTCTGCAGCAGGGAATTCCATTCTTTCCTAGAAGACTAGCTGGGTGGCACTTGGATGCTGTAGCTTCATCACTTCCCTTGTTGCATTTCAACTGTCCTCACATCACGAGCTCATGAAGCTTGAATTTTAAGATTCTAGGAGGTTTCTTTTCTTTTGGCTTCTGTGAGGTGATGGGGTTCAGTAATATTCAGGAGACCTAAAGGTATGACCCGAGTTTGTGACTAATCTATGGTCCTGGTCAATGTTGGCAATGGCATCCGTTTTCTCTCCTGTTAGTCTGGGTAGAGACTTCCAGTGCTGAAGGGATTGATCAGGAAGACACTGTCAATATGCAAACCTCAGACTTGAGGAAATCATCCCCATTATCACCCATTAACAAAGGTTCCTTGATCAGAGAATCCAGTTGTTAGGAGAACCAGATTCTGGGAAAAAAAGCACCAAAAAAACAAACTCCAGAGCAGTAAGAGCAGACAGAGGAAGGGACATCTTCTAGGCACAGAGTCTAAGGAAGGTTCGAGAAAGTTCTGGGAGCCTAGGGGAACAGAAAGTAAAGTCAATCCGACAGGGAGATTGATGGGAGTCAAGGACAGATTGCGTCCATCCACCGTCTGCCCGACTGGGATCTGGGCCAGAGCTGCGCAAGTGTTTGGGCTTCCCACAGCCTAGCCTTTTGGCTCTCCCCCATGCCCTCCTCTGGGTACTTGCTTTAGTCCCACCTTTGGATGCCAGCAATTTTCATTAGCTCTTCACAGTGCTTTCATGTGTTCCACCTCATGGTTTAGGCGTTATGACAAAGCCGAGGCAGGGGCATTCCAGCTGTGGGCAATCGCCTCTGAATTTCCAGGGACGTCTCAGACGCTTGGTGTGCCCCACATCTCAGGCCTCCCCTGACCGGAGCGCTTCACTCATGATTTCCTCCAGCAAGCCGAAGCTCCCATTGGTGAAGTTATTTTTCTTTTGCATTTTCTCTCATACAGCTGAGACTCGTCCCGAGGCTCTTGGCTGGTTAAGGCTTCTCTTGGGAGGCGAGGGAGAGTTTAATTGGAAAAAGATCTCTTGCCTCTGGTGGCGATTATCATTCCTTCATCCAGGGGCGCGGTGCTGACCTCAGGCTGCTCCTCGTTTTTAGTGCTTTGTAGGAGAAACCCATCATCAGACCCCTACTGCAGTTCAGGCTTCCTTACTGCTGCTGCAAGGTTTGAAAGTGAAAAGCACTCCCCTCCCCACCGCCACCCCTTCAGCCAAACTAAATGGTTCTGAGAAAGGCTTTAAAACCACTCTCCAGTGCTCCAGGTGAGGTCAGGGAGAGGGTTTTTAGCGAGGATTTTATTAGCCCGAACTTGGAGGCTTTCATCGTATTTACCAGGACCCAGGGTCTTCAAAAGCACATCGTCTCTGTGTGCCTGGGAGGTCGCAGCTGTTGAAGTGCACAGCCAGGGCTCACATTTCCCTTCTTCTGATTAAATGTGGGTAGCTGAAGGCTAAGCATTTCTAAAGATGCAGCTCATGTACTTATAGAGAACGCCTGGGCGGAACAGGAGGAACAGAAGTCTGTGGGTCTGGGAACAGGGAGTCATAGGTCCTGCCTCCATCTTGCGTCTGAGGTTTAAAGGCCATGCACTTTGTCTTTTATTATTTTTTTTTAAAAGCTCATGCAAAATTGTTGCAAAGGAGATTGCTCAGCCGCATGTTGGCCCAAGCTTGAGCTCCTCAAAGGCAGCTCAACTTCTGAGCTGCCTTTCTTTCTGAATCCTTGTTAGAGTCTACCAGACCTCGGCTCTCTGGGAGCTCCCCAATGGGCCATCGGCTACTGAGCCAAGATCCTCCCTTTTCTCTTTGTATCTTTCTAAGCTGGACAACCCCCCTGTAGCAGATTTCCATGTTCACAATATAATAAACCCACCAGGCCTGTGATCCCTGACATGGTCTTTTCAAAACAGTGAGGCTTAACTGAGATGTAGGTCAGGGTGCAATATGTTCAAAAGTCCCCAGTGTTCTGCATGTCACGACAAGACTTGAAACTGAAAACAATTCAGGTTGTCTGCCCGCCGCCCCCATGTTTCCAGTTTGCTTTTTCTAGGAAAGCATCAATGGCTGCCTATGTATTGTATTTTGAGAAAAGGGGTGTGTGAGCTCTTTTGGGGAGACTGTCTACTCAGCACAGATAGGGCACTGATGACAGACCAAAGTAATGATTGCATCTGGGTTTCCCTTGGTGAGCCAATGAGTTTATTTGGGTTACATAGAGGTGCTTGGATAAGGGGTAGGGGTAGTTACCTACAGGAGTGTGGGTGCATTGTACCCAAACTCTGAACCCCCAAATCACCAAGATTTGATACAAAAGCAAGGAGTCTTTAATTTTACGAGTTAAATTGCCCCCCCCCCATCTGACACAGCAGGTGAAGCAGGAGGACCTTGAGCAGCAATGGGGCAGGGAATATATTGGGGTAGAGGAGGGGAGTGTCTGGGGTCCGCTAGTTGCATAGCAACAGTCTCAGGATTGGTGAACCTCTAGGTTGGGGAACCTGTCCTGAGTTGATTGGTCAGCTGCAGCTGCAGAAAGGTTGCTGTACCTAGAGGCCCTCCTCGGGCAGTTGCTATGCCCTGCTTTTCACTATTATCAGTAAAGCACATCCAGAGTCTTCTGGCTAACTTATGATTGGTTCCTTGCCACATGGGCGGTATCTGGCTTCCTAGTAATTAGGGCAAGGTCAGGCAAGGTGGCGGGTGGGGCTAGCACATGTTGCTAAGTCAGAGGTCTATGTCTTGCTGGGTCTTTTCTACAGCCTGTCATGGCTGCCAAAGCAGGGGGCTGGGTGAGGGTCTGGGCCTTTCAGGTGACCTCAGTGCTCATATATCACCAAAAAGACTCACCTAGCACAGCTGCAGAGGTGGGGTCCCTTGTTTGGTTAACCTTCCACCTTGTATACAATCTTCTAGTTTCTCATGAGACTACAAAGCCACACACAGCTAGAACAGAATTACATACAGCTGAGAGGGAGGCGTGGGAGCAGGAGGCGGCTAGATTCCCAGCCAAGGTTTTAATGACACCTCCCACCCCCCTTCTGTGAGGGAAAGCTAACAGGGTCACTTGTATGTCATCACAGTTGCTCTGATTAAGATGAAAATGGCCGTTATGGTCAGGGGACATCATTCTACAACAGGAACGCTCCTTGACTGAAAACCTAAAGAGATCCATTTATTCTCCTCCCTTTTGTAGGATCTTTTACTGGATAAAGGAATTGCTTTTTCGAGAGAGAAATTAAAGAGTCTGGAACCCCTGAGGGGTAAAATACAAACAGTTATCTACTGGTATTCAAGAACACGTTAGCCTGAATTAGTTTGCCTTGTAAGTTTGTGTGGTAGCTAGCTGAGGGCTAACAGGGAGACAGGAACATTTAGATTAGTGTGTGTGTGGACATATGTGTTTTGGGGAAGTAGCAGTAGCAAGAGAGAACTGGTACTTGTGTTGGGCCGGGTGGATGGTCCCAAGGAAACATCTTCCTCTGAAGCAGTTTTGTCTAGTCCCTCAAAGGCCCACAAGCCATCATTATCTCTCTACTCAACTCTATTGAGTCATGTGGCCAAGTAATTAGAGAGAGGCCCTGCGGGATACATTCCATTCTGCCTCCCTCTCTCCATACTTGAGAATGACCTTTAAAGTTGCTAATTGTGTTGTCTTCTTGTGGCTTTTAATCTTTCTGTTTTATTTATTTATTTATTTGGTTGCAAATGAATCAGTTATTTTCTTGTTTAGAGTCTTTTGGGGATGAGGGTAGGGAAAAAAAAAATCTCTTATTTAAGAAAGATTAAAGAATTAGGCTCTCCAAGGGATATGTTCCCTAATTGGTTATTCAGTAATGAATGGTCAACCCTGAAATCACATACACACACAGTCAACACTAAACAGACTCAGCAAGATATATATATATATATATATATATATATATATATAATATCAATAGTAACCAGAGAAAATGAATCCATCAATTTGAGAGAGAGTTGGGGGCATTGGAGGGGCTGGGCAGAAGGAAGGAGAGGGAGAATGTGATGTAATTATATTTCAATTAAAATAAAAAAGGTTAAAAATAATTTTTTTCTTAATCTATTTCTTGGTGTGGAACCATAATTTGGGAATCCAGCCTGTATTGGGCTGTTGTTAGCTGGCACTAACCATCATGATTTTAAATGGTTAAGTTATCAAAATGTTACTAACCAAAAGCCATAGTTTACATCTATGGGTGTTTTGCATGCATGTATGTCCATTCATCACATGGGCACAGTGTCTATGGAGGCCAGAAAAGGGCATCAGATCCTCTGGGACTTGAGTTACAACAGTTGTCAGTGGCCATATGGCTGCTGGGTTTCGAACCTATGTCCTCTGGGAGAGAAACTCCTGCTCTCCTGCCTGACTTGTAGCGCAGGCTGGAGTTTACCACTACCTGAAGCTTCCAACTAGGCCACTGATTTTTTTCCTTCAAAAGTCACCATGACCCCACAATTTAATGTGAGAAGCCATTAAAGCACCCAGGGACCCTTCTGCCTGTTGTAGGTATGTAGCCAGTAGAAGCCTTGGGGGTGATGTTTTGTGAATCCATGTTTCTTTGCTAACCATTGCTATATAAATGTGTCACCCATAGCAACCCTGGGGTCTACAAGCAATCTGTCCTCTCCCTGTTTTTATAGAAGTTTTGTTTGAATGCAATTGCATTCTCGAAGTGTTACGGATGTATTACTATTACAAAAGCCCAGATGAGGTTTACTTCTAAATTATTTACCATCTGGCTGGTTTGCAGTAAGAGTTCACTGGTGTGTTTATCTATCCCCCAGCCCACTGTCAGGGCTAAGGTAGTCACATGCAGACCATTCTGTAAACACAGAACCTGTCACCTGGTCAATGGTGCTTTTGTCTTCCTGACTCTGGCTTCTCCCTTGGTTCCTCTTAGCCATGCTTCTTGCAGCACCCTACTGCTGTCAATAAATGAAAAGGCAATAGGGAGCTGGTAACTATTCTTAAAAAATAAGCAACTATATTAAAAAAAACCCCTGCTTTGAGTATTTTTGACATTAAAAAAGTACAACAAACAGAAACAAAAGCAAAACACAGGAAAACCAAACCAAACCAAACCATATTAGTGGCTCCTTATTTTCATGGAGCTGTCTGAGGTTCAGAGAGCCCATCTGGGATCCATTTGAGTTAAAGTCCCATTTGTCACTGCTGTCAGGATGTGAAAATATATGTGAAACCTTTTTGCTTTAAGGAAAATATAAAGCTTTGCTGCACTTGACATTGAGCTGAGACTTCACCACTCTCGGAGAGATGTCAGGTCTGAGAAAGACATGTCCAAAATGAGAGTCAGACAAAATAATTATCCTCAAAGAAGGGGGTTTGCATTGTGCTCAAACAAGATCTGCTTTCCAGAAAACCCATAGGTCCCTAAAACAAGAAGCTGTGAATAGGATAGTGTTGGGGTTGTCTTTAGAAACAGTCTGGACTTCACTCACCCACTTAATGGAGAGATCTGTAGCAGGGAGCTGACAACAGAGAGCTTGGCTGAGCTTCCGGTCAGCTCAGAGATGTGTTTTGTGTTCACTTTTAGACTATTGCCTTTATCAATTTATTAGCTAAAATTGACAACTGTTCTCTGTTGAAAAGAAGACGACACACCTGAAAACACAGCAAGGCATGATGAAGCAATGACATCTGGCACTCCTTGGCCACCACCTTCCATTTAGAATAGCAAGTGACACAGATGAGAAGACACCTCATTGGTAAAGGTGTACCCTTCTGCGCTTTCCTTTCCTGGATGGGAGAAATGATTGCTTTGGTTACAGGATTATCTTTCAGCCTTTCTGCTTCACCATTTAAAGAGGAGGCTGTTTAGGTCCATTCAGGGGTGGGGTACCCAGATCAGAAGATGTTAGTAAACATCCATGACTTAGTATAGGAGTCCTGGTCTCAGGACTGATACCTCTACTATGGAAGAGGAGAGCAGCACACATCCCATTGCCCACCTGGTCTAATGTGAGCTCTCAGCTTAGACTTTCCAGGTACACTGTAAGTTAAATAAGGCACAGAGGAAACTGGCTTGCAATTTATAGATGATCCAAATGTGCCTAAAAAAAAGAAAACCAGTGTCTTCTCAGGCAAGTATTATACTTTTGTTGCTTCTTTCACGGTCCCTGCCATTGTCCTAGCACCTGAAAGATGGAAGCAGTAAGATCAGGAGTTTTGGGCTAGTTTGGACTACATAAGATCCTGTCTCAACAACAACAATAAAAGGATTAATAACAATACTATATTGTACAGGACATCATGAAGACTTGAAACAACACACCTGAAATACTTTAAAGCATCGCAGATCCGACACAAAATGCACACTCCCCTTCCCTCAGCACATGGCAGAGCACAGACAGGCTTAGATCTCATGCATATTGCGGATCAAGTAAAACTTTTCACTGGACACATACTGAAAGACCTCAGAAGAGGTACTTTCGTAGAAGGAGACCCGCACCCAGGAATCAGCGAAACCACGAACTCTGGATGCAAGAGCAAGAGGGTTTATTAGTAGCGCTGGTACCCCGGGGCTTAGCTTTTGGTAGGCTAAGCCCCGAGCCAAGGGAGAGGGGTCCTTATATAGCTAAAAAGCACAGTGCAGAAGCGAAAAGCATAGTTACAGGGATTCTATTGGACAATTTAATGAGGTACAGAGTTATTTTAGGTCAGTATATTCTCAAGGTCTGCACCTGGTACAACAGACCCAATTCCCCCCTCCGCGTCCAGATGGCTGACCTTGGGACGGAGGTTCCCCATCGGGCGGGGGGGCGGGGGGGGGGCGTCCTCTCCCCGCTCGGCCCCAGCCCCGGGGCGCGGCGCCAGGCGGGCGGGCCTGGGTCGAGGGCCCCCCGCCTGGGTGAACCGGCTTGGGAGGGAGCCAGCCGCCAGGCGTGTGGGAGTGTGCGCGCGTACGGGAGTGTCACCGAGAGAGAACCAGCCAGGGGGCGGGGTCTTTCATTCCCCCATTTCTCTTGTAACTGAATGGAATCTTTCATTCAGAGGTCTCTGGTTAAGTCTTTCTATAAGCTTGGCCATGCTGTCTCTAACTATTCCTGTATGGTCTGTATAAAAGCAGCATTCTTCCTTGAGGGCAGCACATAGCCCTCCTTCCTGTAAAAATAATAAATCTAACCCTCGTCTGTTCTGCAGGACCACCTCAGAGAGTGATGTTAAGGATTTCTCGAGTGCACTGACTGACTCTTCTAGGACCTGGATATCTGTGTGCATGGCTTGTTGTAGAAGCTTAAAATGATTAATTCCCTGTAGGGCAACGGTTCCGGTCCCTATGCCGGCTGCTATGCCCCCCACTGTTATCCCTCCTAATAATAGGGCCACGGTAAAGGATATTGGCTCCCTCTTATATCGGGTTGATTTCCCTAGTACGCTGTAAACATATTCAGGTTGGTGGTATGTGACTTTGGGCCAAAGTTCTATCAATATACAAAAGTCAATGGTGGTGTTGAGAACAGTGGTAGAGACACAGGGAGTCAACCCAGTACTGCAAGCCCAATAAGTTCCATAAGGGGCAACAAGGTATCGGCTGTCCTGAGATAATGGCTCTGTTTGGTTACATAACTCTTGATATGAGGGAGGAACCCTGCCTATGCATAGCCCCTTTCCTGAGACCTCAGACAATGTGAGCTTGTGCTGCATGGCAGTTTCACAACTGGTAGGCTCTGAGGTCTGGTGACGCCGGACCCAGACAGTGTCCCCGATCTGGTAGGAATGGGGAATGGTAGGATGGTCCCTCTGGTCTTTATAAGTTTTTTAAAAAGGTGTGAGCCCATATGGCCTAGGGGTATGCTAGGGGGAATAGGAGGGCCCAGTCTCTAGTGTCCCCATCAGGGAGTGATAGGTACTGGCATCCCCATGCAAGGGAGTTCCCTTTGACTTAGCATTTCAACCAGGGAGAATGGACGGCGAAATTCTTTTCCAAACTGCTTCCTGCTGACTTTGGGACGAAGTTAGGGACCCCAGAAGGTCCCTTTTGAAATAGCATTTTGAAATGCTAGTCAAAAACAAAAAGGAATTTAGGCAATGGGGAATCCATCAGGGGCTTCTGGTTAGCAGACACTGTTGCAGAGATAGGGGGTGTCCATATCAGCAGACTGGTTCACATCCATAGCAAGTCTAGGGTTCGCAGTCTACTTAGAACAGTCTGAAGTCAGCAACTGGTACTCAGATGTCTGTCAGAAGCAGAAACCTGTTTAAGACATATTTAAACTAGGAACAGAGGTTAAAACTTATTTATAGAAGCCCACAGTGCAGAAAAAGCAGATATCTGGATATCTGTTCAAACAGCAAGAACATATTTATAACTTTGAGTCCTAGCAAAAACTACAGATTTGGGCTATAAGCATGTACATTTTTCTTCTGTCCAGAGAGCTAGGTATGGATTGGACAGAGGTGCCTTTGGCCTGATGAAAAGCCCTTTAAGTTTGTACTTAGATGACAACCAAAATAAACTTAAAAACCTTGAGCTTGTGCCTGAACAGTAGATAGTCATTATTTTATCAGCTAACATACTGACTAGTCTATAGTGGATCTGACTGTCTGATGCTGTCAAGCTGACAACCAGTAATATTTCAGAGATCTGAGAAGGGTATATTTTATCCGAATCTACTAAAAAGTGACAGAAGCCAGTTAGAAGCAAGTCCATATACAGTTAGCCAAACCCAAGTTTCTCCATCACCGTTGGAGGCAGCTGTCTCAAAGAACAGCAATCTTCGCCAGGCCTATATTGTGAGAGGTTTTTTTTTTTTCTCTGTGGAAGAGGGACATGGAAAAGACTGACCTTGTTTTGTCTAGGCAAAGGGGTACAATCAATTTTCCAGTGTCCAGCAGCTTTGTCCACAGTCTCGGCCAGGTTCTGGCAGGCGGCAGGTTTCATATCTGAGCATCTGCTCATTGGTCCAGGTGCAGGAACTGAGGTGCCTGTAATCTTCGGGTCATTGTCAGGATCTGGCAGTCTGTCTGACATTATAAACTTTAAAGATAACAATTTAAATGCCATATTCTGAAGATCTCTGAAGCATTAGAGGTCTGTTTGTCTGTTTTAATTACTTGCCTTAAGCACACATTAAGTATACAGGTGGCTAGGTAAGGTCTTATTTCTGTAAATAATTTTTAGTCTGACTGTAACTGGTTTTAACTTAGTAAGATGTTTGAAACAGCACAGCTGAACTTAAAACTGCATAGAGCTACCTTATATTCCTTAAACAGTAGCTTAACTTCTTTCTTAGGCAGGGTTTTTCTGTGACTTTGGAGCCTGTCCTGGAATTCGATCTGCCGGACCAGACAGGCCTTGAACTCATAAAGATCTATCTGCCTCTTATTCCCGAGTGGTGGGATAAAAGGCGTGTATCCCCAATGTTCTAAACTTAAGGCGTGTGCTACCAACATCCTGAGCTTAAAGGTGTGTGTTATCAACATCCTAAACTTATTTCTAAAATATAAACTGTAATATCTTATAATAGATCAGCATCTTTCATAAAACAAAAACTTTACATTGTCAGGCTTTGCTCAAAAATAATTTTAAATTGAAGCTCTTTAAGTACAAACATTAATAAAAACAAACATAAAAAAAACTGGTTTTAAAAAGAAATTTAAATTCCCTTAAGGTCTTTCTGTAATATATAGAAGCATTAACATTGTAAATCTCAATTGAAAAACTTGTTTCTAAGATGGTACCTCTAATTTCCATGCGGTCATCTTTAGTCAAGATGGCGGTTTAAGTATTCTTTTTTTTTTTTTTTTAATTTTAGCAAAATGGCGACCAGTCAAGTCATATGAACATTTTAAAACAAGTATATATAAAACAGAATTAGCTTAATATGGTTAAAATTTTAGACATGAGAAACCATAGCACAGTTTATATTTTTCTCTGACTTATAATAACCTTTTTTCTGACTTTTAACAACTTTCCTCTGACCTTTTACAACTTGCTTTGACCCTCCATAACTTTCTGTAACAATCTTCTCTGCTATGACTTGCTTGCTTTAATTTTCTATAACCTTTTAGTTCATTTCTCTGACTCTCTTAGACATTCCTAGACAAATTTCCTTTTTATTATTTAAGTTTCCTACATTTTTTTTTTCATTTTTCAGTCAACATAAAAATTTTGTCAAAGTCCCTTTTTCATGAAGTATAGCAAAAAGCACATTGATCCCTGTCCAGGTCGCTGGTGGCCTGCCCTGGATCTTCCGGATCATAGGGAGTATACATCCTATATATTTCTTTTAGTCTCTCTAGAAAAGCGGCAGGTGATTCCTCCGCCCTCTGTATCATCTGCTTCACCTGGGCCAAATTGGTGGGTCGGCGTCCTGCCCCCCGGAGACCCGCTGCGAACACCCGGCGATAGAGACGTCCTACCTGCTTCAGTGGTAAAATCCCATTCAGGTCTTTTAAGAGGGCAAGCTGCATCAATTTCATTGGGCAGCTGGACGCGCTGTTTCTCCTCCGAGGTTAAGGGGACCTGCCGGGGCCGCCTCCGCCTAGGCGGCGGCGGCCGCTTCTGCCTCTGGCGGGGGCGGCGGCGGTGCCGGATATGGCAGGGGCTCCTCAGTCAATTCTCCCGGGGGGGAGTAAGGGAGTGCGCGGCGGGCGGTTAGAGGGGGAAAGGAAGGGGGGGCCCTTGGGGTGTCTTTTACCTGAAATATAGTTTGGGGGTTAAAGGTATCATCCCGCGGCCAGCCCACGTCAAAGGCTGGCCATTCTGAGGAACAAAGAGTAATCCATTTGCGTTTATGCACATCAACTACAAAACAAAGACCGAACAACACAGAACAGGCTTTCGCAGCGCAGTTTCGACAGAGAGTCGAAAGTAAAACTCCAGAAAACAAATGAGCCCACTGAGGCTCCAAGCGCTAAGGCATCTACCCTAGCCAGAAAACAAATGAGCTCACTGAGGCTCCAATGCTGCCAGGACGTCTCCTGGAGCCGCGGCCGGGAGTTCCTCCTCCGAGCCGCCAAATACGAATGTACTCAGCTGGGTACTGCAAACGCAGGTGCAGTTCATAAGACGGATTCAGACAGACAAGACGAGACAAGACAGCGGATCCGCACAACGCTTACCTCCCAGACGTGGGTTGGTGGTCCCTGGGCGGGTCTCAATCCCGGACGAGCCCCCAAATGAAAGACCTCAGAAGAGGTACTTTCGTAGAAGGAGACCCGCACCCAGGAATCAGCGAAACCACGAACTCTGGATGCAAGAGCAAGAGGGTTTATTAGTAGCGCTGGTACCCCGGGGCTTAGCTTTTGGTAGGCTAAGCCCCGAGCCAAGGGAGAGGGGTCCTTATATAGCTAAAAAGCACAGTGCAGAAGCGAAAAGCATAGTTACAGGGATTCTATTGGACAATTTAATGAGGTACAGAGTTATTTTAGGTCAGTATATTCTCAAGGTCTGCACCTGGTACAACAGACCCAATTCCCCCCTCCACGTCCAGATGGCTGACCTTGGGACGGAGGTTCCCCATCGGGCGGGGGGGCGGGGGGGGGGGCGTCCTCTCCCCGCTCGGCCCCAGCCCCGGGGCGCGGCGCCAGGCGGGCGGGCCTGGGTCGAGGGCCCCCCGCCTGGGTGAACCGGCTTGGGAGGGAGCCAGCCGCCAGGCGTGTGGGAGTGTGCGTGCGTACGGGAGTGTCACCGAGAGAGAACCAGCCAGGGGGCGGGGTCTTTCAATACAAAGCAGCATTCCTTATTTAGAAGAACGACACATGGAAGAATCACCCAGAGAAAAAGATGATTTTTTAATGGAGTGTTGAGAAACAAGCAAAGCTTGAGCTAATACATTTGAGCTGAATTTAGGGGTGTTTGGTACTCTCAAGGACCTAGCTGTCTTTACTTGTGCAGTCCCTAGGGGCTCAGCTCTTTGGGAACCTGAAGATGGAAAAAACGCTAGCCAGGTCTCCATCCAGCTCAGCCCTGCAGGGAGGGTGGGCTGAGCATGGGGGTTGGGGATTGAAAGGGCTCTGCAGACTTCCCACTAGAAGTCCTTGTAACAGGGGACTCCTCTGTCTTTACACCCTTAGGAAGGAGCATTTATAATACACTGACTTGGCTGTGTAGAGAGCAGCTGGATATTCTAGGCGGCTCCTTTCTTGTTCTCCTTCACCCATGGAAATGATACTGATTAGTTTTTGGAAACTTAGAAAGCACCATGAATCTGCTCCAAGAGCCTGTTGGGCGTGTGCTCTTTTGCAGTGTTGATTTCAGGCCTAGTAGCAGGGACCTGTGTTTCTGGTAGGAAAACTGGAAACATAAAATGCTAAGAGCAAGGAAGGATGCTCTTCAAGAATTATACTGCCAAAAATGTGTTTGGTTGGAGGCAAGAACTCAGATGTACAGAAGTTTGAAGAAACAGGAGTTCATTTTTCTCATATAAGCTTAGGGGCTGATGGCTTTTTCTACTCCTATTTTGTTGTCTCAGTGATGTCAGGCTGGTATCTCTGACAGTCTCCCAGACATTTTTTTCTTTTTCTTTTTTGCCATTCTTTATTGCTTCTTGCATACAAGACTAGTCACCTTAATTCCAAAAATCTCCTCAACAAAAAACCAGTTGGCAAAGGCAGTTAGGTGCTAGATTGCTCCATCTTGAAGGGGGGGAGGAAGGGGGAGCAGAAACATTTCCAGAAGCTCCCACCCCTTGGCTGCTTCTATCTGGCCTACCATAGACCCTCTGTATGACTCTCTTAGCTTATAGAAGAGTCTCAGTGAGAAAACAGAGGCAGGTGTCAAAAATAGTTTTCACAGAAGTTGAACATGACTCTCATAGAGGGAAAGAATGGGCATGTGTCGGCATCTAATTTATTACTGAGGTAATTAGCAGGGTAGGGAAAGGTGATTCAAGGGAGATTCCAAAGACTAATTTGCTGAAATAAGTTCTGTAGGTTAGAAACCAAGCTGGCTAATGTCCAACAGGACAGTAAAACCCTAACCACCGGTGCTATCTCCTCAAATAGACAAAACCATTGGCATCTTGTCTACAAGAAAACACAGAAGTCCTCACACTATATCATAGAATAGGGTTCCAACCACTAGTGTAGAAATTAAATAGTGTTATATTCTGATAGAGAATAAGCCAAGGAGAGGGCAGTATCCAGTGTGCCAGGGTGATATTACTAGGTTGTACACTTTGCTTTATTACTTTGTTTTAGAAGAGATCTTCCTAAGACCTCCAAGAGAATTGATTTTGGGTCCATCAGCTCCTGTGTCTGCTGTAGAAACCATGTGCAGGTGGTGTGGCAAAGACTAAAATTTGCTATTGGCATCTGAAGGTTCTTATTTGTTTCATCCAATGTATCTGCTAGCTTAGGACTGCTATCCCAAATACCTGAAAAAAAAATCTATACCTGCATGCCCTGCTTTTGGAAAAGTGAGCACTCAAATCCAAACTTAAAACCATTAAACTGAAAGATATATTTTTATTAGAAATGGATTGTGTACCTCACGAAAGGATTTGCCGTATTATATGTATTAGTAATCACTTCCTCTGAACTAATTTAAAATATTTGATTTCAGCTTTGCAGAGCATATTGTTCACCTGGACTAGAGAGTATGCTTTCACTCTGAACTCTATTATTGTCCAAAGACATATTTCTTTTTGTTGTACTTAGAGAGAGCTTCCTTTAAATTGTATTTGTAAGGCTTGCTTTGAAACCTTGCAAAGCTCCTGGCCACAAAGGTGCTATGGGAAGGATTTCCCATTGAATGAAGAAAGACATATTCATCTGATGTCCACTGGACTTTTTTTTACATTGCAAAAACTCACTTAACTTGGAAAGACCTCTTCACATATAGAGGATAAAATTAACTGATTTATGATTTTAAAAAGGCATGACTGAATCAGGAATCATGCCTATATAGTTCCAAAGTCATGAAGAGATACAAATCTTAATTAAATTTCTTCTAAGAGGACATTTGAAACAGCAATAAGAAACCAGGCTAATTGATTACACACCTATAGGATGCTTGCTTTGATAGAGGCCTGATAGGATAGTTTAGATTCAATGGGAAGCAGGACTGTGAACCATAGAAACTAGCCAGGGAAGGGTGCCTTTCCCTATTGATTATGCAATATGTAAAGAGAAAAGTGACTAATAGGAACAAGCCTGGAAAGATGGCTGTGTGACCAAGAGCCTTTGCTGCTCTTCCAGAGGATCTAAATTCCATTCCCAACACCCACAGGGCGCTAACAGCCATCTGTAACTCCAGTCCCGGGATATGATGCCCTCTTCTGGCCTCTACGGGCACTGCATGAGCGCGGTGCACAGACAAATGCAGGCAAAACACCAATAGACAGTAATTCAAAATAAATCTTAAATAGAAAGAAAGGAATGTGAATGAAGTCCCGGTCCCAGCCAAATAAAGGAAGGATTGTTACTTTAAATGAAAACGCAGAGAATTGGCTCTGCCTGGCTCTAAACGCCCATCTGTAAGGGGAACACCATGGCTTTCAAGCAGCTCCAAGTTCTCAGTATGGAACCCGTGGACCAGATAGAGCTCTAAAGGACTGGCTTGGCATCGTTTAAGAGGAACGGTGGCTTTGGTTTTCTGGACTCTAACGTTTTTACGCCTTTCTTTTCTTATGTGGGGATTGAATACCCACAGACTATAGAGAAAAGACACAAGGATCTTCAGTGTGTCAGGAGTGGTCTGTAACGGGTGTGGAGACAACTTAGAATTAACACTAACACTAATTTTCTCAAAGTTGTTTGAAGTCCTTTTTGTTTTTTCTTTTTCTTTTTTCTGATATCTTCCATGTGCTGTCCATGTGGCTGGCACTTCCTTCTTTGCTCTTTGTCTCACGACCTCACTGGGAGCATTACAAGTGTGAGTGGGAAGGACAGTGGAGAGGCTGCCGCGACAGATCCATCTGCTTGTGCTACACAAACCACCCATTTCTGCTGTTCCATGAATACAGCATTAGTCTGTGGAGGTGAACTCTCACACTCCATTTTCAGCCAGTGTGTTTTAAAAGCTCCAGTGATTTGGATGGATGTTTCTAGAGAGATACACTTCTTAAAAGTAGCTCCTAGGGAGGGCTTTGCTCCTGCCCAGTGTCCTTTTTTACTCTCTCTCTCTCTCTCTCTCTCTCTCTCTCTCTCTCTCTCTCTCTCTCTCTCATCTATTTTGAGAGACTTGAGCCCAGGGACTTTAGAGATAATTGGGAATAAGATGTGTAATCAGAGGTTGAGAATGTGGCCTGGGTTAATTCTTAGTGCAGTGGTGGAGACCACACCACAGTCTGACTGAACAATCGTTTCATGACTCAGTGGCAATTAGACAGGTGTTTTGATGCCAGGACCCATTGGAGAGACCAGTGATCAGCAGAGAAAATATAAGGGGACCACTGGACTCCAGTGTCTGGCTACACACCAGTGGAAGCAGATGTGCCAGGAAAGTGCTTGAAACCTGTCTGCTGATCACAACTTCTTCCACAGGGGGACAAAACAGATGGAATCAGAGCTGGCCATAGACTAGCCCTAACCTAGGAACCAAAAGACAAATAGAGCTAACAATCCAGCCACTAAGACTAAACTTGCAGACTGTTTCAGCAGCTGAAGAAGGCAAACCTGGGAGGAAGAAGGCTGAGGGCCATGTTCTCAGGCAGTAACTCCAGTAGGTGAAAGAGAAACTGAGATAGAAGCACCAAGAAACAAGGAGAATTTGCTTGCATTGATTCTCGAGGAAGGGCAGCTTTTAGAACTGGCTTTTCTAGGAACAGAGAAAATATGTAAGGAAAGGAAAGGAAAGAAAGCAAAGCACCAACTAGCTCTTCAAGGCTACCGCTGTCTGTCTGTGATGGAAAACACTACCTGTTTCGTGGAGGGTCACCCTGTATCTACAGATGCTGGTACTGAAAGAGGCAAGGCTAAACACTCGGACTAGTGAATTGATAAGTTTTGGCAAAGGGCTCAAGTCCTTATTCATTTTAAGTCATATATAACATATTGAAAGTTGATACTGGAAGTAATATTTTGAAGTTCATCCCAGGATATGAAGTATTTTCTTTTTTTTTTTCCCTCCTTCCCAGCTGTGGTAGATGGTGTATTTGGTTACGGTGGTGGCAGGGTAAGGAGTTCATTTTGCTTGCTCATGCTTACCAGGTTTTTGTTTAAAGCTTATTTCTGTGTTTTGTATGAAGGAGAAATCTTTTCTTTGGTATTTCTTTAAATTTGTTTTATTGTCACTGTTCTGTCCTGGACAGATGACAGCTGAGAATCAGGGAAGTTAGAGAGGCCTGAAGCTACTCCACTCCTGCTGTAGGGGTCAGAATGCATCCTGTAGTGCACCTGGGCCATGCATGGTCTTTGGTAGTTTTTGTCCTTTGCTGTGTCTTAGTGTTTGGAACAGTGTCCAGACAATGCTAGGTAAGAATGCAACAGATAATGTTGGGCTTATTTTCTGCTTTTAATATGAAAGAGAAGTCTTTTTTTTTTTCTTTTCTTTTTTTTTTTTTTTTTTAAGAGCACTGTTTTTTCAGACAACCAGGATTTAATTCCCAGTACTCACATGGTAGCTCAAGACCTTTGTAGCTCCATCTCTAGGGGGTCCAGTGCCCTCTTCTGGCCTCCTTGGACACCAGGAACACATGTGGTGCACAGACACGCATGCAGGCCAAATACCTGTACATGGAAAATAATAAAATGACAATAAAATACTTATTTGTTTGTTTTTGAGACAGAGTTTCTCTGTGTAGTCCTGGCTAGCCTGAAACTCTCTTTGTAGAGCAGGCTAGCCTTGAACTAAAAAATCTGTCTGCCTCTGCCTCTGAAGTGCTGGGATTAAAGGCTTGTGCCACCAAGCCTGGAAAGTATAAACATATTAAAGATAGATTATGTTTATAAATACTGTTAAGAATAGAACAGGAAACTAGGTTGTGAGAAGAGTGGAATGGAAAGTTTTAGATGAGTTGTCCAGGGTGGCCTCATTGAGAACGTGCAGCTGATTGAACATTTGAGTCTTTCTTCTAAATGACTTAGGTCGTCAGAGAAATTTTAGCTGAAGAGGGAAGTGATGTGACCTACAGTTTAAATAGCAGCTAAATTGGGTGGTGGTGGTACAAGCCTTTAATCTCAGCACTTGGGAGTCAGAGGCAGGCAGATCTCAGGGAGTTTGAGGCCAGCCTGATCTACAAAGCGAGTTCCAGTGTCATACAGAGAAACACAGTCTTGAACACCCTCCCTCCCCCGCCAATTAAACAATAACACATGGTGGCCCTCTTATAAGAAGACTTCACTCTTGAGATGTGAGCTAAGGACAGGCAGGTAGCTAAGGGGTTCCTGTAGTGCTGCAGGAACAGGATGCTCAGAGCAGGGAAGTAGGTGAGATGCATTTGGACTGAGGCCAGTAGTCTTGCCTGTGCTGGGGATTGAATTCAGTCCTCACACTGAGTGCAAGTGTTCTACTTCTGAGCTAAGCTCCTTCCCTTCTGATGACTGTTTAACGATTTACCAAAAATATTTCAGGGTTCATTCCAGAACGACTTCATCTTCATCCTTGACCCCCCCCCAACAAACTGATCTTCAGATTCTAAAGGACACTGTCTTGAAGGTTACACTTAAAAAGTGAGGATTAGTGAGGAGCTGTGGTAAGGATGGAGTGAAAGACAGAAAATGGAAAGACTTGTTCCAGGCCTGGTTCCAGACCATTTCACCATTTATCAAGGACAATGGAACCTCCCTCCTATCAAACTCTCAGCCTCCCTCCCTCCCTCCCTCCCTCCCTCCCTCCCCTCCCTCCCTCCCTCCCTCCTCCTTCCCTCCTTCTTTCCTTCCTCTCTCTTTCCTGAGAAAGAGGCAGAAATCATTTAGCAGCCCCAAGTATTAGATTTTCATTATGAGTCTGGAAGAGTGAGCTGTGTCACCTGCTGGCTAATATTTGCTGAGTAGTGTGCACCTGGTACCTGTTATTTGCTGCTGATGTAAGTGACAAGACACAATAAGAACATTCAAGATGCTTGGGTCACACAGGTGCCTATGCTAACAGTCTTAACTACAAGGTTATTGGCAGGTCTGGGATGAGCATTTAAGTCAGCTCTGGAATGTCAGAGGGAGATTCCTGGAGAAAGAAGGGCAGAGAGATGAGTCGCTTTGTGAAATCAAAGATGTTGGAGGGCAGTACCTCAGGCTAGAAAGAGCACACGCAAGGGCTAGGAGTGACAAGAGATGTATCCAGAGTGTCTCAAGCCGAAGATGCTGGGAGGCAGCTGAAGGGAGGCCAGATGAGTGAAGTAGACATTCACACATCACAAGACTCCACGATGTGAGACTGCCATCCACTTCCTGTCTCTGGACCTTTTTATTTTGTTTGAATTGCTTGGATTTTTCTTATCTTCTATCAGTAAATGTGTTAGAAATGAATCAAGAACAAGTTGGGACTCAGTGTCAGCTACTGCCAATTTCTTTCTGATTTTAAAAACCTGTGCTCTTCACTTGCCTACTTTCAAGTTTGCATCCATAGTTAATTCTCTCCTAGAGTATAGAAATATCCTAGAAAGAGTCCTGTTGCCACAGTTTCCAGCTTGCCATAGACATGATGAGAACAAGACACAATTACATGTGTTATTGGTGAGTCTGTTTTCTTTCTGGCCTTTTATCTCTATGGTTTTGTTTGTCTTTTTGTTGGAATTCTCTTTTTTAATCAGAGGAGGAATTGTGCTTTGTGTAGGTCCTAGACACACACAGTCACTTATTGTGTGGGTCCTAGACACATACAGTCACTTATAAAAACTTGACGAAGCGATGGCGCTCCAGGTGAAGAAAAACTGCAAACTTCAGTCTAATAAAATCTACTCAAAGAAGAGTACTTAACATGCGTTTTACCCTCCCTCCCACAATTCTCTTTGGGCTTCCAGTTCTCCTTCTTGCTCCCCTGAAGTGAGAGCAGATGTTCAGTTGTTAGTTACTAGAGATCTTATATCCGAAGCAATTTTGGAATTATATTTGGACTATAGTTCATTATCTAACACTGACCACATTCCACTAGTAAGGAAATAAACCTGACGGGGTTTTAGAGCTTGAGGTCACATGTCCTGTTGGATATAGAGCCCAGATGGTCCTCAAAGGGGACACAGTCTGATTTGGAGTTGAGAGCCCATTCCTTTCCATCCTTGACACTCATAGAGGCAGACATCAAATGATGAAAACCAATAGCCTCAAGGTCCTTCGGGCTTTCATTTGACATGTTTACTTGTTCAAAGCATCAGGCAATTACATGCCTTTTTAAAGTTAATTGATCCCTAGACATTTATCCAAAGTCACAAAATAGGGAACAGGGTATATATCCTGATGGAACTATTGGAAAGTAGTCACTGGGTGCTAAGTATTTCGCTACTTCTGTAACTTGCAGTTAGTCTCTGTATCTGTCTCTATGTAATATGTTTCAAATATTAGAAATATATGAATATATCTACCTGTAGATATCTATTGATGGATTTCTATCACTCATCTCTAATTTCTCAATTTTCTGTTTATCTTATCTATGATCTCTCATCTATCTTCATAACCTATTTCCTATCTATATGTCATCTGAATCTATCTTTTATCATCTGTTTATCTGTCATTTATCAATCTATCTACCTACCTATTTATCTATTTACCTACCTATTTATCTATCCATCCATCCATTGTCTTATCATCTTTCATTCTGCTATCTTTGTATCTATCTATCTATCTATCTATCTATCTATCTATCTATCTTCATTATCATCTATCCCCACCTGTCTCTCATCTAAGTACTTTCTGTGCAACTTTCCCTTGCATCAAGTGAAGCTTGCTTCGTGGCCCAGGATTTTATAACTCAATCTAGCTGTGTTAAAAGGCTCAATGAGAGTTTTTGATTTTCATGCCGAACTCTGCAGCAATTTACAGCAGGTCAATTATGGTTTATCTTATAGAGTTCCTGCTGAGGTAGGACTGAGCCAGCAAACATGGGACTTGGGTAGGAAACAGGAGATGCTTCTGTTTCGAGGACCCCCTCGAAACAGAAGGTACGAGAGTAGCTATGCCTTATCTTGTCATTATTGCACTCTGGTGAGCTTTTTTTTTTTTTTTTTTTTTTTTTTTTTTTTTTTTTTTTTTATGAAAGGTTGCTTTGAATCTTCAGGCCAGGACCTATTTTGTGATCATTATAGCTTTTCAAGTCCTGATATCTACTTATCTCTTTGGTAGGCGCCTGTGCCTTTCAGAATTTTAACTCTTTCTGATGCTGTGATAAGTAGGCTAGCAGTGGGATGCCAACAGAACTGTTTCTTCTTGGAGCAGCAAAGAGATATCCACACAATCTAGGCCCATATTAACAAGTACAGACGATCTTAGTGCTTAAATACAATTAAAGGGGCACAGCAGTTTTTTTTTTTTTAAGCCTGTCAAAACCAAGCAAGGTTTATAAAATAGGCTTTAATATTATTTATCATAAAGGAAATGGAAATTTCCCAGAGTTAGGATAAATAGTGAGGCCTAGAGGAAGCTCCTTAGAGATGAACAGATCACACCAACGAAATCAATCCTGTCTGCTGTTTCTGCTCAGCAGCTGACAGGCTGAGTTCTCCTTCTGTAAGGTTTGAGTCAGTCTATGACATTCCTTCACCTTTTTTTTTTAATTTGTTTAAATTAGAAACAATCTTATTTTACATATCAATCCCAGTTCCCTCTCCTTCCCATCCTCCCATGCCCCAACCCCCCACCATCCCACACCTCATCCACTCCCCAGGGAGTTCGAGGCCTTCCATGGGGGATCATCAAGGTCTGTCACATCATTTCAGAAGCAGACATCCTTCACCATCTTTACAACATCCTACATCACTCTGTTTGAATAGGCTAGGTGAAGCTATTTATGGCAACAATCAGTTCTTAATGTATATGGCTAATGCAGCTAACATTAAGTTTTTGTTCATGCTGCAAGACCAGTGAAACTCAACTGGGAAGCTCTGTTTGTCATAGTCCCTCAGAACTTGGGGCTGGATGGGATTTCAATTTGGCATGCACCTCCATGATCCCCAGCAAGGGGAATGCATGCCACTTCTTGGACAAATCAAGTTACAGGTTCACATCTACCTAGTAGAGGGCTCTGAGAGACTTAGTCTCATCAGATCAGGAGAGAGGAAACCTCCAAGTGGTGGAATTACACTCTAGGTGGCTGGGAACATAGCTCAGAAGACTCCCCTCCTGTTCAAAGCCCTGACATCTGGTCCCAGCCTCACATAAACCAGGCACGGTGGCATACCCCAGAGGTGTAGGCAGGAGGACCAGAAGTTCAGTGTCATCCTCTACTATATAGTGAGTCTGAGGCCAGCTGGGTACAAGAGACCCTATTTTTTAAAAAAAAATCAGACAAAGCAAAACAAACAAAAGCAGGAAAAAAACAAATGAACAAACAAACCAAAAAACCAAACCAAAACAAAAACAACTCAGTTATACCCTGGGAACACTTTAAGCTGCTACAGTATAGTCAGTCATACTTTGTTCCATACTTTTCACTTTCCATAAATAAGTAAGAGACTGATGTTTTTCCAGTGATAAGAGAATGACTTCATTTAAAAGGCCAAGTATGTTATTTTATAACACGCCCACTTACTGTTTCTGTGTAGTTAAAACATACTCCTTGAGTTTATGGCCAGCTAATTTATTTATGTCATGCCCAGAAAACATTGAATTGAATTATTATAATTTCCAGTTTGAATTATTCTTTGTGCATTAGGTTTCTTTTAGAATCTTTTTAGTTTCAATGCTGAATCTTTCCCAGAAATACCACCACCAGCACCACTGTCACCACTGTCACCGCCACCACCACCGCCACCACCACTATACAACAGCAGTTAGAATTTTAAACGAAGAAGGTCATTATAGTCATACTTTCTTTGGGCTGCCTGCTCCTGAACAATGACACCAAGACTTATTATTATGAAAGCTTGGCCTTAGCCTAGGCTTGTTCCCAACTAGCTCTTATAACTTAGGTTATTAACCCATGTATATTAATCTGTGTTCTGCCACATGGCTCATTATGTCTCCTTCATAGTGACATCTGACTTCCTCCACATCTGGCTGGTGAATCTCCCACCTCTCAGATTCTTCCCCTGAGTTCCTCTCTCTCCCCTGAAGTCCTGCCTATCCTCTCCTGCCTAGCTGTTGACTATTCTGCTCCTTATTAAACCAATCAGAAGGTGCCTTAGGCAGATGAGGTAAAACAGACATCTTCACAGTGTGCAAAAAGATTCATGCCTTAGCTTACTGGACATTTACTATGTGAGAAGCATATTGCTATGTACTTCATCTAAGTCATCTCATGCAGTCTCCACAGTAATTCCACAAAATAGCTCTCATGATTCTTACTTGACTGTTGTGGAAATACAGCCTCATAATAGTTAACCAGTTAACAGAGCAACATGCCATTTAGGGACCTGGGGTTTGGTGCAAGCCAGTTTGACTTTCTGTTACAGCCCAGCCTCTATCTGCTGTACATGGCAGCTTACATGTGCCCATACACCTTCTTCTATATGGGACTATGCTCATGTCTTCTTAATGATTTATACACAGAAAGACCATGTAGAACAACACAACTCTGATTAGAGTCCTTGGGCTCCAAGAGAAGGCAGCATGTCTTATCGTTTAGAGCATAGACTTTGACTCTAGCCTAGTCGACAGTGCTTAGCTTCTCTCAGCCTCAATTTTCTTTTCTGGGAGGTAAATCATAAAAGCGATTTATCTACCTAATCTCCTATGAGGATCCAACAAGCTATTAATCACAAAACATACTTAGAACAGTGCCTTGAACATAGTAGGTATCTTTTTCTTTTTTCTTTTCTTTATCTCTTTTGTTTTCTGAGACAGGGTTTCTCTGTGTAGCTTTGGAGCCTGTCCTGAAACTCACTCTGCCTCTGCCTCCAGAGTTCTGGGATTAAAGGTGTCCACCATCACTGCCCGGCCCATAGTAGGTATCTGATTTTACCTTGGTGGACTCTCTGGCTGTTAGGATGATGTCCAGGACAGGTTATAGCTAGTTGTTCTGTGGCTTTTTGACCTGAGACACAGATGGTGCTGTGGTTCTTTGGCTACACGAGGGTGCACGAGAATATACTTGTCCTAGATGGGAGGCATGGTTTTCTGGTTAATCATGTGGGAATCATGCTTGGGAACATGGAAAGAGACAGGGACATGCAGAAAAAAACACTTCTACTGAAGAAGCTGAGTTTGCTCTGGAGATTCATCACTTTTCTCTGTTGGGGGAAATGCACAGAATTTTAAGGAGTGGCATGTAGTCTCCCATTGGATGCTGTAATAGTGCAGATACTGTTGGAGCAGCAGGTCCTGCAGGTTCAGCATCTTCACCAAGCTCCTGGCTACCATTCTTAGCTTGTTTTTCCCTTTAGTGGTCAGTGCATGGATAAAAAAGTACAAATGTGAACCGTTTCGCCAAAAATACAGAAAGGCTATGATCTTTTCTTTTGCCAAGCAGCACTTTTTTAAAAAAAGGGTAAATGTATATTTTTTTAAGGACAAAACAAACAAAACCCAAACTCCCTGAAGTGGGAGGGGCTTCAAGGAAGGCATAACCACCAAGTAGTCAGATGAATTCTGGGGATCTTAGAGCGAGGAGTTCGGCCTTTGAGAAGCTGAGTTGTCATTTAGGCTAAGCCGGTCATAGCTTTGCATCTGCAGGGGAGGAAGTTGGTGTTGATGAAGTGCTGTGAGCTCTGCATCCTGCTACATTTATGTACGTTATCATTTTTAGAAGACATTTGCGGCAGTCCTGTGCAGCTTGCTTACCGCTCTCACTTTCTGAAGATGAGGAATGTGAGACTTAGAGAATTGATGACCTGCTCAGGGGTACCTATCTGGTGAGGAGAAAGGGTGTAGCTGGAAAGCTGAGCATTCTTTCTAGAGGGTGGACCCTGTATGTGGATGGTTCTTTAGCCAGGTTTGGAAGGTTGGAAACATCCTGTATTTAAGAGCTCAAGCCTGGGTAAGCCAGAAGTCGGATAGCTCTTAGGTTTTAAAAAATAGCTATTTATTTTAAATAACATTTTTATTCTTTGAGATTTTCATACACTGTCCAGATATTTTGAACATATTCACTCCCTCATCCCCGAGTCCCCCTATAATCATTCTCTTTCCTTTGTCATCCAACTTTGAGAATTTTTCTTCTTTTTTCTTTCCCCTTTGAGTTTAGTTTGTATTACCCAGCTGGTCTTGGGAAAGGGGCCTGCCCTGGCATGTGGCCAATGTACTAGGGTACCTTCTCTCCTCCATGCTAGGATCTTAACTGGCTAGAGCTTGTGCACATGCTATCACAATTGCTGTCAGTTCATATGTGCAACTCTCCTGTTGTGTCTGGAAAAGACTGTTTCCTTGATGTAATTAATTATCTCTGGCTTTTGCAAGCTTTCTACCCCTTGTTCCTCGAAGATCCCTGAGCCTTTCCAGGAGGGGTGTAATATGCATATCCCATTTAGGGCTGAACACTCCACAATTTCTTATTTTCTGCAGGTTGACCAGTTTAGCGGTTCTGTGCCAATCACCATCTGCTGCAAAAAGAAGCTTCTCTGATGAAAGTTGAGAAATGTTCTGATCTATGGGTGCAGCAACAAGTCTGAGTTTTGCCCCATGGCTGATGACCTCTCTAGCCACAGATTCTTGGCTCTTTGAACAAAGCCAGATATCAGTTCCATTTCATTGAGTGGCCCATTACCCCAATTAGAAAGAGTGGTTGGTTACTCCCATAATATTTGTGTCACTATTGCCACTATTGCACCAATAGGCATGTGCTGTCAGACCATTCACTGTTGTAGCTTGCAAGGTTCAGAGCTGGGTGAGATAGAGGATTGCTTTTTCTCCTCTGGCAATATGCAATAGCAGTAAAGAATTAGAATGAGTGAATATGGTCTGATGTTTAAAAAAAATGAAACCCAGCAACAAAGAATTCTCCAGAGAATATGGCCAGAAAACCAGGAATAGACTTTTGGTCAACTGAAATCAATGCAGTTTTTTGATAAGAAGGGATAAAACCTCTGGCTTTGCATCTCACTTTCTGGAAGGAGGTGTAGAGGTGAGCTGCAGAAGGCTCTGTCTATTTTTAGTTGGTTGGTAACCTTTCTCTTACTCCTTTTCTTGAGCTGATATTTCAGAAACATGTCACCAAATTGCCTAATTAAAACAGATCAGTGCTTAATTTAGTCATCTAAGGAGGATGCTTCATGGCTGGGAATAAGCTCCCTGACAGCGTGGACTCTTTTCTTCTCCCCGAACTTAGTGCAGTACCTGGTGTTCTTTAAATGCATTCTTGGTAAATATATGGAACTGAAAAGGCCACCGGGCAATCTTTCATGGTGGATTTGAGCATTCCTCTCGATAAAATGGGATAGGTTCTTATGTCTAAAGTTGCAAGTTATTTCTCATTTAAGAAAGTCATGCATATTAGATAAAACTCATAGCTAAGTATCAGCAGCAATGCAGCTTACAGAAATTTTTATTATGTACTAGGAACACACTGGCTTATCGTGTGTATAGCAAAGCTGGGATGATGTCCCCTCGGGTCATATTTGGACCTTTTCTTAGTTTATTTGGTAGCCACCCAGATTTCAGCTATTTTATTGCATTGGTTTAAGTAAAACATGATGGCTAATGCAAAGATGCACCAGAAAACTGACAGCATGAATGATGAAGGCAGCAAGGAGCTCTCTACTGGTGTGCACGTGCATGCGTGCATGTGGGTGTGTGTTTTAAGATAGGACCTTACTCTGAAGTTCACACCTGGCCTCTGATTCATAGTCTTCCTTCTTCAGCCTCTGGAAAGCTGGGATCATACATGGGGACCACTATGCCTTGCTTGTTTTATTTGTACATTGATAGAAACATATTTATTAAATTTACTTTAAAAAAAATCCAGGAATAACATTCAAGATAATCCGTGTAATTTTTAAGTTCATTTATAATATTCACTGAATAATTGTCATTTTATGTACTACATTTTTACTTTTCATTTATAAATTTAAGGTTTGTGCTTTCCCCCACCTTTTCTCTGTGTGTATGTGTTGCTAGGGATTGAACCCAGGCTCTTATGTATGCTGGACAAGCACTCTACCCCCTGAGTTATATACCTAGCCATTTTTATTTTATGTGTATTTATTTATTTATTTTTCTTATTAAATTAAAAATATAATTACATAACTTCCCCCTCTCCTGTCCTTCCAACTCTGCCCATGTTTCCCCTCCTTCCCTTTCAAAATTGTTGGCTTCTTTTTGACTGTTATTGTCACACACATATAAATATAATTTGCACAGTCCATTTAGTGTGGCTTGAGTGTATATGATTTCAGGACTCACCATTTTTTAATTGGATAATCAATTAAGGGGCTCATCACTGGGAGTGGCTCATTCTCCCTCTCAACAGTCATTAGTAACCTGTAGTTCTTTGTTTAAGGGTGGGACCCTCTAAGATTTCTCTCTTCTGAGTTAGTATGTATTTTTTTTAATGGGAGATTTTTCTGTAAAACATCCATGAATTGTATAGATATAACAGACAAGAAATAAGCAACATGGCCTATGCCCTATCCCAAAGGATAGGATAGACTCTGATGACACCCTATGGAAGGCCTCACCATCCAGGGAGAGCAGAAAGGATATGTGATAGGTAGGGTTTTAGTTGGGAGGAGGGTGGTAGGGGAGGACGGGAGGGAGAAGGGAACTGGGATTGACATGTAAAACAATCTTGTTTCTAATTCAAATAAAAAATCTGCAAAAAGAGAAATAAGTAACATGTAGAGACAGAAAATATGGCAACAAGCTAGACTTTTTGAGTGGATATACACAGCTACACAATACCATGCAAAATTATATTATGGAAACACATTTTTATTTACATGTGATGTGTTTATAATAGTTATTAATAGCATGTCAATAAATAAAATGTTTCTGTAGAAGAGAATTTTTAATCTAGTCTCTCTCTGATCACTAGCCAATGTAATTTTAATATAAAATACCTTTTAAACATTAAGCTATTATAAATCTAACATAATATATCCAAGTACTCCTTAGGGCTGGAGGAATTAAAAACTAAAATTAGAAACAGTTTGGAAGGTAAAGACAAATAAATGAATCTTTATGGTTATAATTTGGATAAAGTTTTTGGAGAACCCAGACTAAAATTTCTTCTTTTTTCCCATCTTCCTTCTGATAATTTATTTTTAATAGAATGTTTTATATACTACATATTTTGATCATATTCTTTTCCATCTGACAGCTCCATTCAGATCTTCTCCATCTCCTTCCCCAGACAATGAAATTCATGTTCTTTCTCACCATCTACAAATAACATCAAACAAAAAGAACAAAGATCAAAACAAACAAAACTAAGGCAAAGAAATACCAAAACATAACAAGAAGCGCCCCCCTCCCCTGACATATAATGTTTTGTGCTGACCAATTTCTTCTAGGGTCTTCCCTGGAGTGTAGTTGATATACCCAGTGAGACTCTATTAGAGAAAATTGATTTTCCCTTTCCCAGCAGATGTCAATTATGAATTGTTTCTTGATTAGGGGTAGGACTCTGTGCCCACTGTTCCTTCTCAATGCTAATATTTGGTCTGCTTTGAAATTGTGCAGGTATTATACATGCTGCCAGTCTCTGTGACTTCATATGTGAATCAGCTCTGTTGTGTCTGGAAGATGCTGTTTCCTTGGAGTCATCCACCATCTCTGGCTCTTGCAACCTTTCTGCCTCTTCTGCATAGATACTTGAGCCTTGAGGGGTGGACCTTTGTAAAGACATCCCATTTAGGGCCAATGCTCCATAGTCTCTCATTCTGTGCACATTGCCATGTTGTGGGTCTCTGTTAAATACCATTTGCCTCAAGAAGATGCTGCTCTGATGAGGTTGATCAGTGCACTACTATAAAGCATATCTATTGATTTTTATCACTGTTTAGGTCTTGTTAGGCTGCCATATTGTTAGGCTTCCTCTACTTGTTTTTTGAGACAGAGTTTTTTTCAGTGGCTTACAACTCACCAAGTAGGCTAGCTAGGTTGGCAGACCAGTGAGTTCCAGTGTGCCACCGGTTCTGACGTTTATTAACTGGCTTCTGGGGATCAAACTTAGGTCTCCACATAATTGCAGCAGGACTTTACTAACCAAGGTATTTCCCTAGCCCCGATTTGTTCTAATATTTAAATATTAGAAAGAATGATAGCTACGTAAACCACAGCATGGCCCATCTATTCTTCAAGTACTTAGGTTGATGAAGCTATGTCCTGTACTCCTGTAACTGTGAGTCTTTTTTGGCCCTCCTTCATAAAACTAGGTGAGTTACAGATGAGAAGTAAAGAGCTGGGGAATGACACTGAATCCAAACTCAGAAAACCGGGAAATATTCTTTTTTTTTTTTTTTTTTTTTTTTTTACCCCCATTGGACTTGTTCTCACAGTTCAGTTGCCTGGTTTCTTTGTACTGTTGCTGATTTATGCAATGGAGAATTTGTGACACACATTTATTTTCATTTTTGCTTGTTATCACTTTTCTTTCCTAAATTACCCAGATTTTCCCCAACATTCAGTTTCATTTCTAGGACCTCCTCTTATTTGTAGTAACTGTGTTTTTTCTCATGGCACTGGAGGACATTAAGAATAAAAATTACTGCAAAGCTTTTGTATTGAGTAGAAGACCATAGAAAGCCATCTTAGTTAATGTTACATTTATTTCTTTCTAGTTTTAACCTGACCTTATCATTTTACACACATACACACACACACACATACACTCTTTCTGTGTATGTGTGTATGTATGTGTATTTATGTATGAAAGTGACTGTAATTAGCTCTATCAAATTATTTTCCAGGCACAATGCTCAGAAATGAAAACAATTGACCTTATCCCAGACATTGAGAAAATCCAAGGAATCATAATGTACTTTAAAAAACTGCACTTCACCAAATTAGAAGAAATCTAAAAGAAATTGATAATTTGCTTGATACATACCACTTACCAAAGTTAAATCAAGATCAGATAAGCAATTTCAACAGGCCTATAACTATTATTGAAATAGAATCAGTCATTAAAAGTCTCCTAACCAAAGAAAATCTCTCAGGAACAGATGGTTTTTATCACAGAATTCTACCAAACTTTCAAAGAAGAGTTAATGCCCATACTCCTCAAATTATTCCACAAAATAGAAACAGAAGGAACATTGCCCAGTTTGTTTTATGAGACCACAGTTATCCTGACACCCAAACCACATAAAGACCCGACAAAGAAGGTGAATTGCAGACCAATTTCCCTTATAACAGATGTGAAAATTCTCTACAAATACCTACAAACCAAATTAGAACATATCAAAAAACTCATCCACCATGATCAAGTAGATCAAGCTTTACCTCAGAGATGCAGGGATGGTTCAACATATGTAAACTGATAAATGTAATCCACTGTATAAACAAACTTAAGACAAAATCTACATATTATCTCATACAGAAACAGCCTTTGACAAAATCCAACAACCTTCATCATAAAATTCCTAGAGAAATTAGGGAAACAGGGGACATGATAAAGGTGGCTTACAGTAAGCCCATAGCCAACATCAACTTAAATGGAGAGGAACTCAAAGCAATTCTACTAAAATCAGGAACAAGACAAGATTGGAAAGTAAGGAGTCAGAGTATCTTCATTTACAGATGATATGACAGTATACATAAGAGATCCTAAAAATTCCATCAGGAAATTCCAACAGATGATAACCACTTTCAACAAAGTACACATATACTATGTATTATCTTAGATGTGGATATTTGCTGTTAAATCAATAATAACCAAGCTACAATCCATAGAACCACACCCTTATAGAGTAAGGGCTAGGGAGTGAGAGGGGGTGGGTGGGCAAATAAATCTTCCTTGTAAAGGGAAATAGAATAGTTATGGATGGATGGATGGGGGGACTGGAATGGGGGGATCAAGTGGGTATGGGGAGGGAAGAGGGGAATGAAGGAGTGAATACAGGGCAAGACAGCTAAAATTAAGGCCCATTTGAGGGGTAGTATGGAAATCTAATACAGTAGAACCTTCTTAAAATATACGAGGTTGATCTAAATAAAATCATCAAATACTATGGGGACAGAGCCCCAGCTGGCCATCTCTTATCACCAAATGAAGTTTCCAGTACCAGGATTGGGTTACATCTAATTGTGTTGTTGGCCAAAGGAATCCACAAACAATCTAGGCCAAAACTACAGGTCGCTCTCCACAAACTGATGGCAAGGACCCATTGCTGAAGGTTACATCTACACAACTCATGTAACATGGAGATGTTGAGCTGGTGCCCACATAGAACCTTTACTCCTACATTCCAGTGTCTCTCGTACAGGAATATATTCTGCATGCTACCAAAGGAGAAACATAAATGCCAACCCAGTCACAAACTATTTGCTCTGCAATGGTTTCCTGCCTGTAAGATATGTTAGTGCAATGGTAGCACAAAGCTTGTGGGAGTAATCAACCAATGTCTGATTTGATGGAAGGCCCACTCCGAGAGATGGAATCCCTACTGGACGCTGCTTTAGTGACCAAGAACCTGAGACTGGATTGCCCAGAAACCTAGAGTAAAAGAAAATACTACTGTTCTACTTAAAGAATACAGTAACAAAATGACTCCTAATGATTTCTGCTATACTCACAGATCAGTGCCTGCTCAGCTATCATCAGAGAAGCTTCCTCCTGCAGCAGATGGGAACAAATGTAGAGACTCAAAGCCAGACATTATTCAGAGAGTGACATGACAGACTTTGGAACACTCAGCTCTAAAATTAATATCTCCATGAAAATCTGTCCCTTCAGGGTTCAGAGAACCCCAGGAAAAAGGAGGCAGAAAGAGTGTAAGAGCCAGAGGGGATGGAAGACACCAAGGAAGCAAGGCCCTTGAAATCAACAGGATTGGAGAACATATGAACTCGTACACTCTTTCTGAGCCTTCCTGATGCTATGTCCCTTTAATAAGTCCCTCCTGGTGTGGTGACCCCTAACCATAAATGATTTTGTTGTTACTTCATAACTGTAATTTTTTTACTGTTATGAATTGTAATGTAAATATCTGATATGTCACCCCAATGGGATCATGATTCACAGGCTGAGAAACCCTCTCTTATAGCAATAAGACAAAAGAAGGAAATAAAAGGAAGACAGATAGGAAGGAGTCAAAATGTTCTTATTTGCAGATGGCATGATTCTATACATAAGAAATCCTGAAGACTTGACCAAAAAACTCTTAGAGCTGATAAACACTTTCAGCAAACTGACAGAATACAAAATCAGTGTTAGTACCCTTCCTATATGCCAATGATAAATACACAAATAGAGAAATCAGGGAGACAATTGCATTTACAGTAGCCTAACCCCCCAAAAAAACTTTAATAAGAATCTGGGAATGGTGGCAGATGCCTTTAATCCCAGCACTCAGGAGGCAGAGGCAGTTGGATCTCTGGGTTCAGGCCAGTCGGGCTACAGAATGAGTTCCAGGACAGCCAGGGCTACATAGAAAAACTCTGTCTCGATAAACCAAAACCACCACTACCACCACCTCCTCCACCACCATAACAAAGAACCAAAATCAAACAAACACAAAACCCTTTTAAATGATGAAGAAGAAAATAGAAGAAGATACTAGAAGAGGAGAAGACCCTCATGCTCATGGGGAAAGAATATTGTGGTTGTCCTATCAAGAACAAACCTCAGGCAAATACAAAACTAATCGAAATTCTGGTGAGGGTCTTCACAGAAATAGAAAAGAAAAATCTTACAGTTCATGTGGAAGCACAAAAGACCCCGAATAGCCAAAGTAATCCCGAGCAAAAAGATAGTGCTGAGAACACCACCATGCCTGACTGATAGGACAGAGTCATGGCATAAAAGCAGAATGACAGGACACAAAAACAAATACCTAGATTGAGGGAATAGAACAGAGGACCCATAGAGGAGGCTGTGGAACTACAGCCATCTTATTTTTGACAAAAACATACATTGCAGAAAAGACAGCTTCAAGCAAGCTGTAAAAGCTGGGTATCTGCATGTAGAAAAGGAAAGCCCAATCTTTGTCTCTTACCCTGCACAAAAATAAGATCCGAATGGGCCTAGAAGCTCAGCGTGAGACTTGAAACTCTGCAAACTGCAGGGAGTACATGTGGAGGCATGGGAATAGGAAGGGCTTTGCGAATGGGACTCTGGCCACTTGGGAAAGAAGACCAATAACTGACAAATGGCACCTCGGTAAACTCGAGGTCCTCCATACAGTAAAGGGCACTGTTGAGTGAGTGAAAAGTCAGCTTACAGAATGGGGGAGTATCTTCACTAGCTGTACATCTGACAGAGGATTTATATCTAGAATATACAGAGAACTAAAAAAAAAATCAAGGAAATAATTCAATCAAAGCCACAAGCTGTAGAGCAAAACAGAGAGATCCCAGAAGAAGAAATACAAATGGCTAATAAATATTTCTTAAATGTCCGACACCCTTAGCTATCAGTGAAATGCAAATAAAAATTACCCAGAGTGTCTGTCTCCAGTGACAATGGCTGTAATCAAGAAAATAAAATGGCAGCAAATGCTGGTGAGGACGTAGGGAGAGGAGGACAGTTACCCATTGTTGGTGGGAGTATAAATTAGCACAGCCATATGCAAGTCATTGTGGAGGTTTCTCTAAAAAGCTAAAAATACAACTCCCACGATCCAGCTATGCCACTCATGGGCACATAGCCAAAGACTTTATGCTCTATTTCGGAGACACTTGCTCCTTGGTGTCCATTGCTGTTCTCTTCACAATAACTAGAAAATGGAGGGATTATATCTCAACAAAATAAAGACTATATATGACAAACCTACTGATAACATCATGCCAAATGGGGAAATTTTTGATTCATTTCCACTAAGATCATGAACAAGACAAGGGTGTAGGAATGGAATGGAATTGGCCTAGATATCCATCAATGGATAAATGGATAACGAAAATGTGGTGTATTTATTCTGCTTTAAAGAAATTGGAATTCTGGAATTAGCAGGAAATGGATGAAATAGAAAATACAATGAAGGAGATAGCGTAAGCCTAGAAAAACACATACCATATGTTCTCTTTCCTAAGCAGACTTCCATTTTTTAAAGTTTTAGATTGCTATGTTTGACTTGGAATGCCAGTGGGCTGGGGGGCTGAGAAGGGGCCATTGGGGGTATGGGGATTAAAGAATACTTAAGGGAAGGGAAAGTAACAGAACGCAGGGGATATGAAAGCAGAGGTGTACATAAAGGCGGAAGGTTTAAGTGGGTTGGAGATGAAGGGAAAGGGGATTGAAGGAGGTAGAAGGGATGGTTAGCCAAAGCTCCTCTTGTAAGCTAATTAAATATAATTGTTAAAAACTAGTTTGAATGGGTGGAACTGCTATTCCCAGGAGCCATAGGACATCGAATGGAAGTCCCAGCGCTTGGTGTATCTCTGTTGGCTGTTGGTTGGAGAGTCCCCAGAGGCCCCCCAAACCATATAGTCTATTGCCATTCCTCTTGGTCGCCCACCCTATTGCTAAAGAAACCACACACTGTGTTGCAGAGCATAGACAAACCAAGCTGGAACTGAGCTGGAAGATTTCTTCCTATGGACATAGTTCTGGAAGGCACTATGTGGCTATTTGAGGAGAAAAGTCACAGAGTCTTACCCAACAGTGAATTTTGTGAGTTACAATACCAGCTTGCTGGACAAGATGGGCTCACGGGAGCAGTAGTGGCATGCGGTTACGAGGATAACCAACTTCTTTATGAATGAATCCGAGAACTGCTCCAAGGACAGCATTCATGCCTGGTATAGTAAAGTAGCCAAAAGGCTATGGCTCACAAGGTTACAGGAGAACCTACTATTATGTTTTGCTAAATAGACAAGTGTCAAGCTCCCTTGTAAATATTTATATAATAGGTCAGTGCTAATCTCTGCCTTTATCAAGAAGTTTACATTTGCAGGGGGAAACGGTTAATACAGAGACTATAATTGGTCAAAGTGCTAACAATAAGTGCCTTTGAGCTCTCAGTTCTGAATAAGATGTCTTTATTACCTCACTAAAGATTCAGGAAACACTGTGGAAGAGTGCACGACTTGACTGCTGCACCCATGAACTCACAGTGGTTACCTGCATAAAACCTACACAAGACAGAGCCTGTCAACATTCCATCATGGTTAGAGAAGAGGTTCATGAGTCTCCACCTTTCCACAAGTGGAGATAGGCAGTTAATGGTCACTGGGGATAGGGTTTGAATTCCACGGTGGTGTAGCTACTTCATACTACAGAAGTATGCTTTAGCTTCTTTTGCCACACATAAAACCTCTGTAACTACAAAAGATGATGTGGCAACCTCTTTACTATTTATATGGCTTGTAGTGTCATACTATCTATATACCTATAGCCACAAATTATTAAAAAAACAAAAAAATCAATTAATTCCCCCAAATCACACAGAGACACCTAATAGACTCATTCTGTCTGCTCCTAAACTGGCCGGCCCCTTAGCCGAGTCTTACACTGAGAATAGTTGAATGATATTGTAGAAAGTAAACAAGTGAGTTGGAATACTTAAACAGCTTTCTGAGGCACTCTTTTTTGCGAGGAAGCTGTCACATATATACACATATGTACATGATATATATATATATATATATATATATATATATATATATATAATGAGTTAGTGAGGATTTTTTCCTAAGTATTTTGCATATGTTAACTCATTTGATTCCCATTATAATTACTAATTGGTGTCATTGTAATTACCATATCACCAGTGAGCTTAAAACAGAAGTCAACTGACATGGAAAAGGCCACACAGCCAGGGAAGATGAAGACCCAGTTTGAAACCAGGTCAGGTGGATCTAGAGCTCACTCTCTTAACACAGCCTTGCACTGCCTTCCCTGGGTGATTGTGGGCACACTTGATTTTGAAGATAGAAGTAAAACAAACAACAAACAAAAAAACCCATGGACAGAAACTGGATGAGTAAAGGCCAGACCATGAAATAGCTCACCTGATTCTGCATACAAAATTAACAGGACTTTGGGAATTTCAAGTAGGACTGAAGACAGACTGGAGCCTGTATACAAAAACCTGCTTGCTGCTATCTCAAAGTTCAACAAGTCCCAGGTTTGGGAAACACACAGAGAACTTTTCAAACATTGGGTTATGTCATAATTTAAACAGCTTATTGGACTGCCCCACCAAGTAACCACTCCCTGACAGGGCCTTGAGATGGAATACCTTGGGTAAGGATTAAACTGAGAATGGGTCCAACAGACACAGGGAGTAAATGGCAAGAGGTCAGCTGAGACAGCTGGGAGAAATGTAACACCCTCCAATGACCTGCAGAGATTAGATTGCCCAGCACAAGTGGGATGGAAAATCAAACCAATTTCTCTCTGTCTCAATGGATGTTCTTGATGCAGCAAGCTGAGGACTTGGGAACACCCAGACAGTGAAATTTGGACTGGGCTAAAGGTACAAGTTTTTGATGTGCAAAAGTAAACACTCATTCAGTAAGTATGTATTGAACACCTACTTTCTGCCAGGCCTTGTTCAAGGTACTTCAGATACAGCATTGAGCAAAACTGACTGGCCTGGCTGGAGCTTGCAATCCAGTGCAGAAGGCTGACAAGCCGACAGCAGAACACACTAAGTGCAATCAATCAATGGTTGGACGGGAGAGTTGGCGTGCCCAGGAAGGAGAGGGCACAGAGCCTCTTAAGTATTTCAAAGGAGTTGCAGAAGAGGGGATGCTCGAATTGAGTGGAAAGCCGGAGCTCGGTAAGGAGGTGTGTCTATAGAGGCAAGGAAAATATGTTAGGAGGAAAGTTAGGAGTGGGCCCTGCAGCTTTAGGAATGGAGGCGTGTTCTTGTCTGGAGCTTCATGCTCGATGAACTGGAGTGAGAAGGGAGATATGGCTCGGGAAGGTCATGGGACTCTGGGAGGCATATTAAAGAGTTTGGAACAAGAAGGCTGTGGTGTGATCGAGTGACAGCTACAAATGTAAACCAAAAAAAAAAAAATGGTGGCATTAAAATGGTATTTTTTTTTTAAATGTTAAGCTGAAGGTTTATGATGTTTTTCAACTGATAATGAAGTTTTACTCCTTCAGTGAGCTAGGATATAAACTTGCATCAGATCCATCACAAATGATCCATTTGTACCATCTAAGGACTGGACCCTAGCTATCCACCTTTTAGCTACTGTGGTGATTTAGAAGGATGCATTACCAATACGTAGCCAGGTGAATTTATTAGGGATATGCCTTACTTACAGAGCAACCTAGCCGGCCGGCAGGAAGCATAGTAAGCAGAGCAAGCTGATGAAGCAGGGAGAAGAAGGGGCTCCAAGTGCACGTGCCCCTCACTCTTAAACCTGTCTCATATCACCCTGCCCACACCCTAGGGGGCATGGCCAGGTACATCTGTAACCAGCCCCAGGAGGCGTGGTTAAGGTGTCCCCTACAGTGATTCATATTCCCCAAAACTGTTTTACTGAATTAAGATATGTATGTAAAAAAAAGATATATATGTAAGAGCTGGGGTGTAGCTCAATGATAGAGTTCATGTTTAACATGTGAAAAGCCATGGGCACAATAGTTACCACTGTCCAAAAAAAATCAGTTAGCTGATTAAATAAAATATACTTACAGTATTACAATTATTTTTTATTTCATTTTACATTCCAACCACAGTTTTTCCTCCCATCCCTCCTTCCATCCCCCCTCACCTCCTCCCATCTCCTCTCACCGTCCTCCTAGCCCACCTCCAGTCTACTCCTCCTCATGGGTAAGTGCTCCCAAGAGGTGTCAACATAGTCTGTCACAATAGGTTGGGGCAAGGCCAGGCTCCTCTCACATGCGTTAAAACCGAGCCTGGCCGCGCGTCGGTGGCGCACGCCTTTAATCCCAGCACTCGGGAGGCAGAGGCAGGAGGATCTCTGTGAGTTTGAAGCCATCCTGGTCTACAGAGTGAGTCCAGAACATCCTCCAAAGCCACAGAGAAACCCTGTCTCAACAACAAAAACAAAAACAAAAACAAAAAACAAACAACCCAGCCTGGCATCCCACCATAGGGAATGGGCTCCAACAAGCTAGCTCATGTACCAGGTTTGTATTTTGGCCCTACTGCCAGGGGCCCCTCTGATAGTTCAAGCTTCACAACTGTCTCCCACACACAGAGGGCCTAGTTCAGTTTCCTGGAGTCTCCACAGTTGTAGGTCTAGAGTTCATGAGTTTGCATGAGCTCATTCAGCCGTCTCTGCAGATCTCTCCTAGTATTACAATTATTAATGCAGTCCTCATTAAACTCTTTGAAGTAAGTCCCATTATCAGCCCCACTTCACTAATGAGAGGTAGAGCAATCACACAGCTATGTAGCAGCCATGTAGCTCTAGCCAGTTTTGGAGAAGACTGTACTCAACCTGTACCACATGCTGCCTCTGTGATTCATTTTTAAGAAGCTAAAAATGAAATAATCTAGATCAAGTGCTGACCTAAGTAAGTACAGTGAACACTATTTGAATAGACACCTAATGGAGACAGAACCAGTCTGGGGCTGTAACCATGAATATAGTCCAGCCCCCGCCCCACTCCCCAGTCTAGGAGCCAGACAGATAACTCCAAATCACAATCCATGGGAGAAGAGCAATGAGCAACAGTGACAGCACATGGACATGTCACGTCCTCAGGGACACAAAGCCGCCGTGGAAGGATTCCCCCAGAGAACTACACTTAGAGTTCATAGTGAAGAAGGCATGGGATTTGATTGCCTGAGTGAAGGAGGAAGAGACACTGAGCTAGAGATTAGTTTTTGCTCAAGGAGTTGCAACTTGGAGATGGGAGAGACCTAGGGAGAATGTTGGGCAGGGAGCAAGGCAGTGGGCTGTGGCAGGCTCATCCAAGCAGGCCTGTTGCAGACAAACACCCAGCAACTGCCGTGCTTTCAGCTTGCACTATGAGCTGAGGAGCAAGAACCCATATCACACAGTACCCCAAAGGTCTGTGGGTAAGGTGTTTCCCGAGGCAGGGAGCTTTGCTAAAATCTTTCTTTCCTGGGCCTTTGCTCTCTTTCTCTCTCTCTCTCTCTCTCTCTCTTTCTCTCTCTCTCTCTCTCTCTCTCTCTCTCTCTCCTCTCCTCTCTCTCTCTCGTTTTTTATATTGACATTAGGAATTATATTTTTTAGCTTTTTAATGAATTATTTTACTAATTAATTACATACTGACCACAGCTCTCTCCCCCCCACCCTCTCCTCCTGTTCGTTCCCTTCTGTTGTGGAATACTATTTTAAGGTGTGTTACATTTGTTTATGCTGTGGAACATTTGTTTAACCATGCAAAGATGTGTTGCATTTTTTTTTATGTTGCATTTGTTTAACTCTGTGAAGCTGTGTTAATACCTGATTGGTTTAATTTAAAGAGCTGAATGGCCAGTAGTGAGGCAGGAGAGAGACATAGTTGGGGCTGGTAGGTAGAGAGAATAAATAGAAGGAGAAGACCATTAGAGGAAGGAAGAAGCAAGAAGAGAAGGAGAGGAGGTCAAGGGCCAGCCACCCACCCAGCTACACAGCAAGCCATGGAGTAAGAGGAAAAGTAAGATATATAGAAGTAAGAAAAGGAAAAAGACCAGAGGCAAAAGGTAGATGGAATAACTTAACAAAAAACTGGCTAGAAACAAGCCAAGGTAAGGCCAGCTATTCAAAAGAAAGAATTAAGTCTCATGTGTGATTATTTGGGAGCTGGGTGGTGGCCCCCAAAAGAGCGAAGAGTAAAAGTCAACCGACAACACCCTTCCCCCACCTCCCATCTACCCACATCCCTGTCCACATCCACTCCTCCCCTATCAAGCACCAGAGACAGGTCATGATCCCACTGCTAGGAGCAAGTTACTCCAATCTTGTGAGATCATATTATACCTAATCCCATTGAAGTTGGAAGAGAGACTTACAAAAAGAGAAAGCACTCTGCTTCAGGACCCCCCCCCCAAAAAAAAAACAACAGGTGAACTATATGCATAAAAGAAAAATAAATCCCTAGGAGCCCTACAAACAGACCAAGCTACACAACTCTTATTGACTTTTTAAAATAGTGCCACAAGTGTATAAAGTATGTATATGAGTATTGTAACCCATATCTTCTCTAATTTTTCTTTCGCCTCTATTACCAAGTTCCCTATAATTCCCTTTTAAAAACAACTTTATTGAGGAATATTTTAACACATAAAATCCGCAGGCTGTCTTAGTTAGGGTTTCTATTGCTCTAATAAAACACCACGGCCAAAAGCAACTTGGAGAAGAAAGGTTTTGGAATCCCAGATTAGAACACGAAGGCAGGATGTGATGCAGAAGCACGGAGGAGTGCTGCCTACTGGTTTGCTCCTTGTGGCTTGCTCAAGCTGCTTTCTTACAGCACCCAGGACCACCAGCCCAGGGATGGTGCCACCTACATCAATCGTCACTCAAGAAAGTGGGCCACAGGCTGGCCCACAGGCCAATCTGGTTGGATGCATTTTCTCAATTGATGTTCCTTCTTCCAGAATGACTCTAGCTGGTGTCAACTTTACTTAAAACTAGGCAGCATACCTACTTCCAACATGAAATTCAGTAATTTTTAATTAATATAAGATGAATGATGTAACCATCAGCAAAATCTGTCTTAATGTTTTTCATTCACACTTTTAGGGGCACCCAAGCCCATTCACAGCCTCCACCTCCAGCCTCAGGCAATAATTTCATACCATCTATGGTCTTCTAACTGTGGCTTCTTTCACTTGGCATGCTTTGCTTTTGAGGTTCATCCCTCATAGAAAGTAACAGAAGCTACTTTATAACTTCTGTTTAGAAACACACACACACACACACACACACACACACACACACACACACACACACACACACACACACACACACTATAGGCATAGAAAGTAATAAAGGTTCCATGATTTCATTGCTAAATACCATGGCACCACATCCATTAGCTTTTAAAATTAGAAATGAAGTCACAACAATGTGATAAGAACAACTGATAAAGAGGTTTCTATTCACCTCTCAGACATGAACCAAAGCTGAGTGCTCAGTTTTGGACTGCATCATCCTACTGCATTGTCCTGAAAGTTGTTTCCCCATGGAAATTCCAATCTTGTGAGATCATATTATACCTAATCCCATTGAAGTTGGAAGAGAGACTTACAAAAAGAGAAAGCACTCTGCTTCAGGACCCCCCCCCAAAAAAAAAAAACAACAGGTGAACTATATGCATAAAAGAAAAATAAATCCCTAAATCCCAATACACACACACACACATACACACACACACACACACACACACACACACACACACACACACACACACCACACACCACCAGGTTTTCTGAATAAGTCAAGCAAAAAAGACCACAATTATGATTTTTCATCATGAATTAAAATTCCCATAGCAGCGATGAGTTGAAATACTGCCCTGCATTTCATCTCTACACAGACAATACATTTTAGAAAATATTCCAGCTTTACATAATCACTGTAAACTCCATGTTGATTATATAAACACACACATCAAAGAAGGCAGACATCCCAAGATGCAAAGGAGGAAAGGAGTGCTTATGAATCAGACGATCCTGGATTTAATTCGAGTCTTTAGCTAATTTGTGTGTGTGTGTGTGTGTGTGTGTGTGTGTGTGTGTGTGTGTGTGTGTGTGTGTGTAAAACGCCACAACCACTAGCACCAGCACCACCCCAAGACCAGTTGCTTCCACGTTCAGGTAGCAGTTACGTTTTATACAAAGCACCAGAAGAACAGTGTGTTGAACACAAAAAGTAAGGGCCTAGCATGTTTTTTAATGACACTGATTCTATGTTTGAGCCAAGAGAAAGAAGCCTGAGATGTCAAGTGAGGGATCTTGCCAAGAGTTTTAAGGCACAGCTTTTACTAGCTAATAAAAACCCATGTACCTACACCATACAGGTCACATGGCAGACACTCTATAGTTCAAGCATACTGTAGAATTGATTTTTTCAACCAGTTTTGCTAGTAGTTTTAATTGAAGTGGCTTTGGTTTCTAGCAGTTTCTTCCCATTTTAGAAACTACTTCAGGCAGTTTGAACAGGACAGGGAGTAGAAGGAGCCACATCATTTGTTCTTTGTCAGATGCTCTCCATCCCCTTCCCTGAGCTAGAGGAAATCTTATTCTGTCTTGGTGGGGACCCTGGTCAACTCAGGACCATTTCTAAGCATAGAACCAGTGTTTCCTTAATATTTTATATGATCTCCAATTTGGTGTTTAGCAGGAGACAATGGCTTTATACTTGCCAAATTCTAATTTGTAAGTGGGAAATGCCATATAAGAATATTACTGATGATCTTGCTCCACTACTTCATCTGATAAGTTAGACCCTCAAGGTCCAGAGAATTCAAATGACTTACGTGACATACTCAAGTTATGGAGGGGCATATTCTGTGTGTTAAAATGTCTTCAGGTCCATCTTTTGATGAAGAATGGCTTTATTACTTGACATCTGATAGGGCTTATCACTTACTATGACTGATGAATCGGCTTCACATTTACTCAGAAATGGTTGAGTTTATTCATTAGTATTTATGCACCCGAATGGCATTACTGGTGCCATCTTGATCATCATTTGGACTATAATTTTAACAATTCAGTCTTTGTTTTGTTTTGTTTTGTTTTTTTGAGACAGGGTTTCTCTGTGTAGCTTTGGAGCCTATCCTGGCACTCGCTCTGGAGACCAGACTGGCCTCAAACTCACAGAAATCCGCCTGCCTCTGCCTCCCGAGTGCTGGGATTAAAGGCATGTGCCACCAACGCCCGGCTAACAATTCAGTCTTTAGAGAGAGGCCTTGCGAGTGAAAAGCATGAAGGGCATGAGATCCTCAAGCGTTTGTGGATGAATGAAGGCTGGTACCATCTATCTTTCCTGAGAGCTAGGTGGTGAGTGTAACTTGGATATTTTTCAGGTACTTGCCTATATGAATGACCCAGTTGCACTCATCCACTGAGAGTGATATTCTGTTGAATTTTCTTCAGATCTTAGCACCTCCTGTCAATCACAGCTCAAAGATTCCCGGGACTTGCAGCATTAGATGGAGACGCTTTATTGTCTCAATTTATCATCTTTTTACTTCCTTTGCTAACCTCTTAGATTTGGAGGGTGAATGTGCCACATGTTTGCAAGACTTTATTGAGTTTATTGTTCCTGTATTAGTTGTAATTGACGTTTCAATTGGGCTCAAATAGTGGGCATGCCTGTGGGTCTTTCAGACTTCTTTTAGAAACACTCTCTTTTGTCTTCCTTTTTTCCTCCTATTCTTCTGAGGATCCTTCATGTCTGGTGATGATACAGGCTTTTCTTTCAGCTACATTGCCTCCTCTTTTTAATACAAGCCATGTTTCACATGAATTCTGCTTTATCTTTATTGACTGGATAACTCAAGCAGGGCATTTACCTTCATAACAGTGCTACAAGACAGGTCCCACTGTGGTCTCCATTTTATTGATAAGGAAAGTGAGATTTCAGATATTAAACAATTGTTGGTAAGTGGAGGATGGAGAGATTTAGATGATAGGCTTTCGGCTAGCATCTTATCCTAGGCTCATCCACTTTAATATACTGCTTCCAGAGTGTCGAATCTTGCTGTGGGAGTTAAGCATAGGTCCCAGGGACTATTAGTATCAAAGCCAAGTGAGGCCCTGCAATTATTCTTTCACTTAAGCTCTCAGATAAAGAATCTCATATCATTTTTATTCGTTATTTGAAGTTCCATCCCCCAGTCTCAAGAATCTGTGGTATTGAACCAGGGTTATTTTTATTCTTTTTGTTCCATTATTCTGATTGTCTATATGGTATAGGTGTCTCCACAGAAAGATCCCAGAAGAAGTATGAAGTTAATAGTCCATTTTACTTATAGATACATTTAAAATGGCATGGAGGGAAACCATACATTCAAGTTCAATGACTGGGAAGTCCACTTTCTGCAATAGAATAGTCAAGAATGGATGTTATGGTTTGAACATGTTCCCCCAAAAGTTTGTGTATCACAAACATAATGATATGTTAATGGTATTTGGGGGCAGCAGAGCCTTTAGGATAATTAGGATTAGATGAGGTCATGTGGGAAGGGCATGATGAGGATGACAGACTCAAGCTACCTTGCTTGCTCTGTTATACCTTCTAAGATGCAGCAAGAAGGTTCTTACTAGATGTCACACAGATATTGCCATCATGCTCTTGGAGAGCTCAGTCTCTAGAACCATGAACCAAATAAAAGTTTATTCTTTATAACTTATCTGGTCTTAGGTGTTTTGGTATGACAGTAAAAAGAAACAAACAGATTAAGACACTGGGTAACATAAAGTATAGAAGTTTATACTCACACATTTCTGGAACTTTGCAAGTCCAAGAACAAGACACTGGCTGCTTCCTTCTCGATCTCCTCCTCCTTCTTCTTTTAAGAAAAATTCTATTTATTTTATTTTATGTGTATATGTGCCCGAGCATATGTATGTGCACCATGTGTGAACAAGACCATTCAGAGGTCAGAAGAGGGTGTTAGATCCCCTAGAACTGGAGTTTCAGGTGGTTGCAAATTGCTATATGGGTACTGGTAAGTGAACCTGGGTCCTCTGTAGAACAGTAATTGCTTAACACTGAGCAATCTTTCCAGACTCTGCCGAGTCCTTCTTTTTGTGTCCACACAGGATGGAAGGTAGAAGCACAAAAGAGGGGTAAGCTCTGGACTCATGCCAAAGAAGAGCCAACCCATCCCCACAGCCCTTTTCATAGAATCATCAATGAGTCCATTCATGAGGGCATGGTCTTTCCAGAGACCTTGCCTTCCCAAAGCCTCACCACTGCACTGTTACATTGAGGATTAAGTTTCCAACACAGGGATTTTGGAGGGACACATTCAAAGCAAGGCAATGTTTTTCTTTGAAGCATTAAAAACTTCAATAATAGATTTTGTGTTTTCCAGCAGACACATAGAGAAACCATCCATTTGTGTCTTTTTGTTTTGATTTTTAGCTAATCTGATTTGGTGTTGTAGGCAATGTTGCATTGTTCACATTTTAAGTTGCAAGTCTGTTTTGAAGGGGTCCCACAAGCTGAAGGACAAGTTGATTCGGACTATGATGATACTACTTTCTTCATTGAAAATTTCAGCACTGGTAGCAAGATTCTGTGTTGCTTTAGGTGTGTGAAGCTGGGCACTAGGTGTTTTCACCTACTGTTTGGGAGGGCATTTTATTGGCATTGAGGATGGTAAAACAGGAAGTTTGGAATTTGGAGTGGCTCCAAGTGTTTGAACCCCACAGTAGTGACATTCATAGAACTTTTTTTCAGTTGGGTTTTGTAGGCAGATTGAGTAGAAACTTGCCCTGATGTTTGTGTTTTAATAAAAAATTCCACTTACTGAAAGAATACAAGCACCATCAAGCTACTGCTTTGTCCTCGATAGATGGAACAAGTGTGCAGTCACATAATGCCGACTCGGAAGTCTCCAGATGTGCATATGGCTTGATTCCTCTGGTGCATGCTCTGATTATATTTAGACAAAACTTCCCAGAAGGTGCCTTTCTGTTTTGCCCCAGATTAATGAGAATGCTTGGCTCTACTCGACAGAAGAAGGGCTAAGTGAGATTAGCTATGCATTAATTTACTTGGAATGGTAATTAGGGGGATCTCTCACTACAATCACTATGGGCTCTGTCATCTGTCCATTTGCCAAATATGAAAAATAAAATGTGACCACCGCACAGTTCCCTGAAGGAAAAAAATTGAATTCTCCTCAAGTTTGTAACATTTTTATCTGCATCATGAAATAGGAAGCGAGGCTGCTGCACGCAATTCTGTGTGCTCAGTTGGTTTTTGAAAAGAACAAATACAACCAAGAAACTTCACATTACAGGGCCAATTATGCAGAAACTTCACTAAATCTAAACTCTAATGGTGTCAGCTTTTGCCTCTACTGTATAAGCATACAATTTTGGGGATTCACAGTATGTGTGATAGTAGTTTAATTAAGAACTTCTGGCGTTAAGGGGATAAACCCCAAGCCTATACTAATTGTGCAAGCTCAGCTTGAGTTTATATGATTTTGAAGAAATAAATAGACTCAGCCTCCAGGTGCTTTTGTCCAATTAATAGTGACTGACTACCGTGTGGGGCTGGAATTTATATTCCTGGCTTCATAATCTTTCCCATCTCACCTTAACCCCTCTTTCTTTCCATCCCAACAGAGAGAGACCTGGAATTAACAAGTCACCATGATTGTTCATGGTATTTTCATTGTAATGCTATCTCAACCAGTTGTCCTACGATGTAGCTCAGGTTGGCTTTTAACCTGTGATCCCTTCCCAAGTGCTGGGATTATAGGTGTTCACCAACACACCTGGTTCAACCAAAGATAGACAAGTCTCCTTACGGTAGACCAAGATCTTATGTAATCATTTGGCATCACTAGCAAAACACTATCAGCCCATTTACTACCTTCCTACTTACGCTCATAGTTTCTCTGAGTAAAGGAACAATGACTCCTTTTGTAGGGAATTGGTTTAGTAGTAGAGTAATATTTCTTCCTTTTCCTTTTTTCCGTTGGTTTTTGAGACAGAGTCTCATGTACCACAATCTGGTTTTGCATCCTTGTTTCTTCTGCATTAACTTAGTGCTGGAATTACTGGTGTGTACTGCCATGCCCAACAATATTTCTTAATGATCATAATAATTTATAAAATGTGTAATCCATAAAGCAGTATGTTGTCATATCACAGCCCTAACCATTTTTTGTGTATCTGTTTGGAATTTACAACCACTGGAAGGTCCTTAGCCTGCAACTGAAGAGCAACATTAAGAAGAGCTGCAGTGACAACCCAATCTACTCCTAAAGGCCACCTTCTAACTTGCCCTAACAGCTTCACATTCAAGTAGGCTCTCCAATTAAGGTTGGTTCAGTCAGTGGGTTTGTTTTCTATTACTGCTGGAACAAACTCTCCCAAACTTGGTAGGCTGACGTCAGTGCACAGAAGTACAACACATGTCTGAGTAGAACATGGTCTCAGGGACCAGACGAAATGCATCCTTCCTGGGGGTTCCAGGGAGAGAGGCTGTTTCTGTGCCTTTTCCAGCATCTGGAGGCTGCAGCACTCTATGTGTCCTGTTCCTTCCCCCACCTTCAAAGCCAGAAAGGCAGACACATTCTTCATTTTGCCTTTTCCCGATACTGCTTACCTCTTAATCACAGAAGGGAAAGATCTCACCCCCTCTTTTAGTGTTTAAAAAAGATTTATGTGTGTGTGTGTGTGTGTGTGTGTGTGTGTGTGTGTGTGTGTGTGTGTATGTATGTATGTATGTATGTATGTATGTATGTATGTGTATGAGTGTTTTGTCTGCATGCATGTATGGGTACTGTGTGTACCTGGTGCTCATGGAGGACAGAAGAGGGTGTTGGATCTCCTGGAACTGGAGTTACAAATGGTTGTGAGCCACCATGTGGGTGCTGAGAATTGAACCTGGATTCTCAAGGAGAGCAGCCAGAGCTCTCACCATCAAGCCATCTCTCCAGCTCCAAGAATGAGCCTTCACCAAGAAGTCAAGAAAAATCTTCTCATCTCAAGGTCCATAGCCCTAGAAACATTTCCCCTCTTAGTGTTTAGTAACATATGCATAGGTTCTGGGGGATAGGAGGTAGAGAACCTTGGACAATTAATTATTGTGCTTACCATAGCAGGGTGAGGAGAGGCCAGTCCACCCATATGCCCTTGTTGAAACCTTTTGCTATGAAAGCAGCTTCATTATTTAATTACAAATGATAAAGTCACATTCTTTGCTAATTTACTGAAGGGCATATTACTAGATCTTTTTGCTGTGGTATTTTGGCTCCTTGAGAGAAAAATGCTACAGCAGAGATATACTAGGAGTCAGAAATATTTTTTTCTCTTCTTCTTCTTCTTCTTCTTCTTCTTCTTCTTCTTCTTCTTCTTCTTCTTCTTCTTCTTATTATTATTATTATTATTAATTCAGGTTAGGGAACAGGCTTGTTTCACATGTAAGTCCCCTCTCCCTCTCCCTCCCCTCCCCACCATTCCTTCTCCCCCACCTCCAACCTACCCCCCACCCCATCCACCCACCACTCCCCAGGCAGGGTAGGGTCCCCAACAGGGGCTCCACCAAGTCCACCAAATCTTCCTGTGCTGGGTCTAGGCCCCTCCCCATGTGTCCAGAGACAGAGCACATCCCTTTAAGTGGGATGGGCTCTCAAAGTCCCCCACACACACCAGGGCAAAACGCCAGTCCACCTCCGGAGGCTCCCGGGAGTGCAGGGGCCTCCCCATTGGCATCCATGATCAGGGGGCTGGATCAGTCCCGTACTGGCCTCCCAAAGAGCGTCTGGGGTCGATATGCTTTTCCTTTTTCAGGCCAACTATTTCTGTGGGTTTCTCCAACCTGGTACAGACCCCTTCGTTCTTCATTCCTCCCTCTCTTCAACTAGGTTCCAGATTTCAGCTCAGTGTATTTCTGTGGATGTCTGTCTCTGCTTCCATCAGCCACTGGATGAGGACTCTAGGATAGCATAGAGAGTAGTCATCAATCTCATTCTAGGGGAAGGGCTTCTAGGCCATCCTCTCCTCCAGGAGACAGAAATATTAACCATAGATTCTACAAGAGGAAACCAAAGCAAGGTCCAAAGGCATGTCAAATTCCAGGAAAACCGAAACTATGGTGATGTTCTGTATTGCATTTTGCTTCTTTAAAAGAAAAGACAAACACAAAAGTCTTAAACTCAGTGCAGAGAATTTATATAAACAAAGACAAGTGTCCATTTAAAAATACACCTACATATATTTGATCATTTTTTTATTATCAAAAAGTCTTTAATAAATGGGTTTAATACAATCTCAAATTGAATTATCAGAGACTAAGGAGCACATGCTTGAATAATGACCATTAAATTAATCCTTAATGGATGTTTCATTTTACTTAGAGCAAAAACAACTCAGGTGGTCTGGCATGGATAATCATCTAAAAGGGTATGGTGAGTGAGGGCCCGGGAGATGGCTCAGTGGGTAAGGGCACTTGCCGACCAGGCTGCTTATTTGAGTTCAATCTCCAGGACTCTCAAGGTATACGGAAAGAACCAACTCAGGCAAATTATCTTCTGACCTCCACGTCTGCTTCATGGTACATGAACACACACAAACACAATAAATAAATGCATGTTAAAAGTAAATAAAAAGACTAATGTGAGAATGTGCAAGACCTAAGATGGCCCAGAAATCACCTAGCTATGGGCCATATTTACATGCTTAAACTGAAGTGGACATATTATTTGATCATTTTTCTAAATAATTTACTTTCTGGGGAAATCTTGTTCAAAATGGATGGTACTAGAGTGCTTCCCTATGAGGACCCTAAGAGAGACACACATACCCCCAGAGAAGGGGAAAGGGCCAAGATCTCCTGAGAAAATTGGGAGCACAGGGGAGGGAGGTATGAGAAAAAGGAGGGTAGAAGGGAATGGGGGAGGAGAGCATGAAGGATCAGGAAGGTCTGGTTGGGGGGAGAATAGAGAAGGAGAGCAAGAAAAGAGATACCTTAATAGAAGGAGCCAATATAGGTTTAATGAGAAATCTGGCACTAGGGAAGTCTCCAGGGCCCCACAAGGATGACTCCAACTAAAATTCTAAGCATTAGTGGACAGGCTACCATAAATGCCCTTCCACTGCAATGAGATTGATGACTACTTTAAATGCCATTATAGAGCCTTCATCCAGTTGCTGATGGAAGCAGAAGCAGAGATTCACAGCTAAGCACTGAGTCGAACTCCTAGAATCCAGTTGTAGAGAGGGAGGGGTAATGAGCACAAGGGTCCTGACCATGCTGGGGAAACTCACAGAAACAGATGACCTGAGCAAGTGGGAGCTCATGGACCCCAGTCTGACGGCTGGGGAACCAGCATAAGACCCAACCAGGCCCCCTGAATGTGGGTGTTGGTTGGGAGGCCTGGGCAGTCTATGGGACCTCTGGCAGTGGAACCAATATTTATCCCTAGTGCACGAATAGGCTTTGGGAGCCCATTTCCTGTGGAAGGATACTCTCTCAGACTAGATACAGAGGGGAGGGCCTAGGTCCTGCCCCAAATGATGTGACAGACTTTGATGATCCTCCATGGGAGGCAGCCTCTCTCTCCCTGGGGAGTGGATGGGTGGGTTGGGGTAGGGGAATGGGAGGGTGGGAGGGAGAGGGAACTGGAATTGTTATGTAAAATAAGATTGTTTTAAATTTAAACAAAATTAATAATAAGAATAATAAAGGGAACAGAAGATTGTTTCTCAATAAAGATCTAAAACTGGAAAAAAAAGAGAATGTTTCCTTATCCTGGGACACACTATGTACAGACTGTTCTTCTTGTTGCTGTAACAAGCAAACTTAAATGAGGAAGGGTGTATTTTAATCTCAGGTTTCGGAAAGACAGTGCATCCTGGCAGGGAAGGCATGGGCAGTGGGAACATGAGGTGGCTGGTTGCATGGGTCTACAGGCAGGGAGCAGAGAGAGATGGATGTTGGTGCTCAGTGGGCTTCCTTTGTCATTCAGTATGAGACTCCAGCCACAGGATGCTGCTGCCCACATTCAGGCTGGGTCTGCCTATCTCAGTTCAGCCTCTCTGGAAACTTCCCCTCAGACACACCCATAGGTATGTCTCAAAGCCACTCAGTTTGACCAAGAACGTTAACAATGAGACACTGGATGTGAAGGTTTCTTTAGCGCCTCCTAGCTGAGGGGCATGTCTAGGAGAGCATTCTGCATGCTGAGCAGTTCAGGAGTTTCTAGAGCAGAGATAACAGCGATGGGATTAGTATTGGGACTCTGCAAACCGGACAGGGTATGGAGCTGCAGGAGGTGTGTGCTGAGTGTGTGGGGAGTGTGTGGGGTTGGATGAAGAGAGGAGGCAGGAGTCATCACCTCCTTTTGGTTCAAATGTGATTTCAGAAACAGCCCTTGTCCTTTCCTGGTTGTAGGAAAGGATGGGAATAGAAGGAAGAGAGAAGCAGGAGAAAACTGGAAGCTGAAGATGGATGAGGAGGAAGAGGAGAGAGTTTTGCCAGAGAAAGAGAAGTGGGCTAATGGCAAGAGTCACAGGCCTGAAGTGATTGCACGGTGTTAGATGTATTGTTTGGCTCACTAAGATATTTGTATTCAGGGGTAATGATCCCACTTTATAGATGAGACAATCGAGAGAGAAATTTCAAAGTCACTTGTTTTACCTATTGCTCCTTACTGTCCACAGAATAACTTGGATCAGATGTGGAGGTGGTATGTCAGGGCTAAATATCTGCCATCTAGCAGGATATACCACCCAGGTATATCCTGAGGGATGGTGCTATAATGGAAGTTGCCCCATACGCCACCTTTTGGAATTGCTGCCCCCATAGAGGACTTTGGTACATGTCAGTGTTTGGGTGTGGATACCCATGGCAGTCAGGTACAATGTGGGGTAGAGAGATAGAGGAGGGCTCTTCCCTACACGGTTCAGCATATTGCACCATCACCATACCACGTCATCTGTGTAGTTCCTTGCTGTCATGTGACAGTCAGGACCTGCAGGAGCTGATTGGGAATGATAGGTTTCTTTCATGCCGGGTCTGCAAGTTGCTCCTTCATCCCATCAACCACAGTGACATCATCAAATGGTGTCACAAAGCCTGAGACTCCCTATTCCCCTACAGGGGCATAACTTACTTGGCGGTGGACTATTGTCTCCTTATGTCTGGGATTATCAGGCTCAGTGCTTCCCTACTTTTGCAAAGGTAGCATTCTGTATGTTAAAGACACAGAGTGTATGTGTGCATTTCCTAGCCCCCTCCCCAACAATAGAGAACTATGAAATCAAAACAAGCCTGTTCTACTCCTAGTTCACCAAGTCAGTCAGCATTGGTCTGTGTTTTCAGTGGCTGCTCTACAGCAAGCACCGCCAACATGAGTGGTACACAGCAGACGCTAGGTGATAGTGAGATGAATCCCTACTAAAAGAGCAAAAAATGCTCACCACAAATTCAACTCTTACACAAAACAATTTATATTTGAAGCCAAAGGGTTCAATTTATTTTCAAACGGGGCAAATTCCAGAACAGGTAGAGCATGGCAGGTTATAGATTCCCAGCAAAGATTTGGTGGACACTGGTTAATTCTGTAGTACAACTTAGAAAAAAGTGTAGGAATAAATTGGGGGAGAATTGTAAGTGGTGTACTTCAGGTAGCACTTGCTGGTACTGTGTGGAGCAGGAGGAGAGTGTGCCATTTGATGTGGAGGACAGCAGGCACCCCACAGAGGAAACTGGGAGAGAAGGAGGTTCAACCAGGCTCAAGCAGAGTGGGGGAGGGTGTGGCTCAGATGACTTCAGTGGCTGCTGAAGGAAGCCGCTTGTTCTTGGCTACTAATGGAAAGACATAGACGCATTAAGACACCCAGTCCACCCGAGCTAAACCGAACTGAAGACAGATCTGGAAGTGAGAGATAAAACAGATCAAAAGGGATTTACTTCTGTCCTTCATATTTGAGCTCAGGTGTTTCTGAAACTCAGAAGGGTCCTCTAAAAACAATTTGTATTTGACAATACAGTTGAACAATTTTCCAGTGTCTTTAGCTTTAAAGGCACCCTCATCACCCTAGCAATTAATCACATAGATCTTGACTTCACTGTCATGCTCCTGTACGCTGCGCTGCCGTTGAGTGGATACAAGCTGTTAATCAGATAGTGGCATTTCCGAGGGAGATTTTTGATGGGATGGAGAGTGGTAGGGAGAGATTCAGCAGAAGGGATGTTGAGAAAATGGTGCCACCCTCTTGTTTTGTTACAGATGCACAATGACTGTAGGGGAACAATCTGCTGGATTTCCGAAGTTCCTTGAGCCCCGAAGGGACTGGGCTCTCCTGGAGGCCTTGCTTGTGGCTTTTATGATGCCTTTTGCAAGACTCTTTCTTCCAGCAGTGAACAGCCCAGGACTGGGCGGAAGCCTGCACATCTCCTCTAGCGCAAAGCAGAGCACTTTTGTTCTCCTGGGAGCTCAGCCCTGCTTATTTCCCCTGCTTCCCCCTCAGCCCAGATATTACTGATGCCCTGCGAGGAAGCCACTCTAAAGACCCGCGTGGGGCCCATTAGCACCTCAGCAGCAGCTCCCTGCGAGCGCTGCAACAGCAAGACATCATTTTAGGACTCCAGGCTGTACCCGCAGCTTGAGAGCCGTTTTAATCTAGACTCTGCCTCCTCATGCTTCATTGTATTTAGAACCGGGTGTTTTCTGCCATTATTTGGTGATTTTCTTGCAAAATAAGCCATTTTATGAAAAATGCCTGATTATTGCTGCCACAAAATTCATATCCAACAATTTGCTGTAAATGACAGTCTTAAAAAGTTAGTGTTGTTTAGACAAATACAAATATTTTCAGCAATTATTTTGCATTTAATCACCACACAGTCCTGCCCTCCCTATGTCCCCTTCCTTACCTATGTGCAATAATGGAGTGTTTTAGTGAAGCGAGCACTGAACAGAGTCTTAGCTGGATGGACTTTACCCTTTTCAGCCATATTGTAGGAGGTCTGATCCATTTCAACAGAAACCAGTTGACCCTGAGTAAATACTTAGGCTGTTAGGCTAGGGCAACCGATTAAACTACAACACACTTTCTTGACAGTCAAAGCGCAGAATGCCGTGAGCTTGGAGCAAGAGACACCAATAGAGGAAGGGCTGCCTCATGAGTCCTCGGGAGCTTCAGTCTCAGCTTGCAAAGATGGAAGGTTCACCCCACCCCTTTTTAAAAAGATGGTGACTCACTGTATTGCCCAGGCTGGCTTAGAACTCACGTGATCCCACAGCTTGGGATAGTAGGTGTTGGGAGCCAAAGATCTCAGGGCTTGGCATGAGATCCTAGGCCATGCTTGGCCAGCCACATAGTTAACCTTTACATAGCAGCTCCTTAGAACCTCAGCTCAAGAAAGGAAACAACTTGACCCAGTCCTCCACCCACAGGCTCAGTTACTTAGGCAACCCTTCCTGGACATCTTACTCATGAACTCTTTACCCTGCCAAACATCCTCTCTTAGTGGTTTCCAAATATCCTGCCTATACTAACACCTGGTGCACAAACAACCCATTCATTCTACCCCTCCCCTTACGCTGCTCTACTGACTATATAGCTAGCCTGAGAAAAATAAAGTTTGCCACTTGATCAGAATCCTGTCTTGTGGTCATTCTTTCTGCATCTTTGGTCCTCATTCCCTATCCCTGACTCTCTTGCCCCAGGTTGATGTCCTGCAGGTCAGGACAAATAGGACTTCAGGCATACCACCATGAGGTCTATGAAAGTGTTCTGATGGACTTCCAGCCATGGGGTAGATTATGCTTTGCTCACTCAGAGGTCTGTTGGAGCCTCTGAGAGTTCAAGTGGCTGGGGTCTCAAAGTTCTCCACAACTCTCTGAAAGGGCTAAGTGTGAATGTGTCTGATTTGCTTTTAGCCGAGTAAAGAGTAAATGTAAGCCTTCCCAGGGGCTCAGCCCAGACTCTTGCTAATGCTGGGTCACTGCAGCAGCAAAGTATTAAGGTATAGGCAGTGTCTCCCATGTTAGTCAGCATCTGTTAGATACCCAGGGAGATTTTTATCCACATGACCTTCCCTGTGTAAAGCAAAGATGATGTCTATTAGAGTGGGCTCATTGTTCTTCTGTCTGTCCCCAGAGGAAATGGTGACCTGCCATAGCAAAGCTACAAACAAATGTGATTGCTGGGCATTACCTATAGTCCATTCTAAGGCTGGATTGCTAAAGTAAGGGTGTCAGGTCATCTCTGCTTTTCAGAGAGGAGTGTCTGCCAGCATTGTCTCCTGGGCATTATGACTGACACTTTCTGTGAACCAGGGGCTGGCCTTGTGTGTGCTTGTCTTGGCTGGTGAGGACTGTTTCTGACTTCTGTCTTCCTGCTCAATGCAAGGCGATCTTTGGGAAGACTTGTGACACCCAAGAACTTCCATGGGTGTGTTCAAATGGGTCTTGGATTCCTGTGTGCACATTCTCTTCTGTGTAGAGGGTAGAAACCTTGTCTGTCAGTAAGAAGAGCACTCTTTCCATAACTTCTCTTCCCTTGGATGGTCTATGTTCCACTTTGTGTTTACATCACCAGCTTGGCAAGTATGTATCAATTGGCTTAGAGGTTCTGAGTGGGACCTGGAGAGCTGTAATTTTGGCAAGTACTGAAGCGAGTTATGTGCTCTCTGAAGTTTGAGGATCAGGGGCATATAGGATGGCATTCAAATTTTTTGGCCTGAAGTAGGGATCTTTCTGCCCCTTAACATTTTTCTTTGTCTATTCGTTTCCACTTACCCTCCAACAACACCTCACCAAATACTGGTGCCCTCTGAAACTGTCCTCAAGCCTGGTGGGATGAGTTCTTTCATTCAACTTGTCTTCTACCATGGCATTTTCAGGCTGTGAGCTCCTTGGGAAAAGGGCAGAATTTTGGCACAACAAACTTGGCATCTCAGATTGCATCATGGTAGAGTCTACTAACTCCACTAGCATGAATACATTGTAAATATTGGTAAACTACCAGAATAGCTGTTACTTTTTTTTAGCAAAAACATTGGAGTTGTTCTTTTATCTGAGAACCTATTCCTCTGATTTCCAAACTCAATGAAATGATGGAGCTTGCGCTTTGTAGGGGGTTCAGAGGAATGGAAGAACTCAGAATAAGGCTACAGAAACAGAGCCAACTTTCTGTCTCCTGTTTGTCCTTAGCAGTTGCTATAACTGACTGCTCTTGGGTGGCCAGAGGAAGCATTAAATGAGAACTAACTGTACAAATTAGAACTGTAAGAACAAAATGCAATTATAGGTTCACAATTTTAGTGTAATCACAGAACAAAAATCTCTTATTAAGAGGTGAGCTGGTGGGCATGTCCTGTGTCACACCACAGCACAAGCAGGGTGGCTTGTGATTTCTCATATCTGTGAGTTTCCAGAACCAATCTCAATCTCAAGTGTCAGTTTTATCTACTGTTTCATCTAGGACATGGATCCAAGGAGGCACCTCAAGGAGAGTGCTTTGTGCCTCTGACATTACTTGCCAAGTTTGACACAAGTTTAGTTAAGTTTTCATAAGGAGAGGTGCCCATTGCTTTCATTTGCCTTGAAAGAGCTGAGCCTGGAAATTTAGAAATCATGTTCTAGAATTCCCCAATGGTGGAGTCCCATCTTTTTTTTTTTAATTTGTATTATTGCTGTGTGCATGCATTGTGTGTGTGTGTGTGTGTGTGTGTGTGTGTGTGTGTGTGTGTGTTAGTGTAGGTCAAAGGACAACTTTGTGGATTTGGTTGTCTCCTTCCATCTTTGTGTGGCAGGGATTGAACTCAGGTCACCGGGCTTGCAAGGCAAACACTTTTACTCACTGAGACATCTCATCAGCCTGAGTCCCATTCTTTGGCAGCTTAAAGGAAGGGACTTCAGAGAGGGACTTCAAGGTTCAAATAATAATAATAATAATGATAATGATAATAATAATAATGATAATAATAATAATTATCATCTCATTTATTCACTGGGTGACTACAGGCAAAGAACTTCTCTTCTCCGAGCTTTAGTCTCTTTGACAGTAAAATGAGATGATGACGTTGGTCACTTCACAAAACGGTCCTGAGAATTCAGTGAGTAAGTATATGCAAGGTTGTGCATATTAGTTTTTTGTGGATGTAGACTAGTGTCACCTGGAAGAGGAATGGCAAGTGAGGAATGGCTTCCAGACTGGCCCTTGGTCATGTCTGTGGGACATTTTTTTGTCTAATGATTGATATAGGAAGGCTGATCCTTCTGTGGGTAGTGCCATCCCTGATCCTGGGTTGTAAAAGAAGCAGGCTGAACAAGCTGAGGAGAGCAAGCCAGCAAGCAGCATTCCTCCATGTTCTCTGCTTCAGTTCCTGCTTCCAGGTTCCTGCTTGAGTTTCTATTCCTTCCAGGTTTCTGCCCTGACTTCCCTCCCTCAATGATTGACTGTTATCTGGAAGTGTAAGCCAAATAAAACCTTTCCTTCCCAAGTGGGCTTTGGTCAGTGATTTTTTTCTTTATCATAGAAATAGAAAGCAAACTAGAGGTACTCAGAACAATGCCTGTAACAATTCAGTAAATGTTAGATGTGTTCATGTTATTGTTGTTGGTTTTATGACTTTATTATTACCCTGTAGTGAGTCTTGAACCACACAGATCTTTGTATCCTTACTGTCTTTGCAAATTTCTATTTCTTGTATCCCCCAGTGCCTTGTCCTTTCATTTGGTCTGGTAGGCTCAGGACAGACAGTCCTGTCTTTTGCATTGAAATACCTATGGTGCCCTTGTATGAACAAGGTTCTTTAGTAGGCAGTAATATTCAGATATATTCCTCTTTTCTTTCCCAGTCTTAATCAATGATGCCTTCTATTCTTCAGGGATGTGCTCTGCATAGATATTTTGCATAATTTTGCATTTTTGCATAATTCTGTTTTGCCGCATAACAACGTGTCAGTTCATCTCCCTCTTTCTGTGCCTTGAAAAGAAAGTCGTCTGGAATGGCTGGCACTCTCACAGTATTTACTTGCTAACATTACATTGTGGAAAGAGTCCCCAGAGGCATGTTAATAGGCAACAGGCAAAATAACAATAAAGAAAATCAATGAAGAAAAAAAAAAAAACCCATACGCTCCTGTAAAACGGATTTGTAGCTGCCAGGACGTCTAGGCACTCAGCCTCCGAGCTGTTAATTGTATGTAATTATGAAGTGCTGAACTATGAATGGTCCTGACAAAAAGCTAGGAACACAGAACCAGCCTGTATTCAGATGAAATATTGATCTGTAAAGAGTGATACACTTTTTATAATCTCAGTGTTAAGATTCTTTGGATAGTGTTTTTCACTGTTGAGAAGCTTCAAGAAAAATAGCCCTGACTAGAGATTACCTTCCACACCAGGAGTTTAGGGAATTGAATAAAATAATATCTGTTTTCATTAGCTTATGCCTCAGGACAGAGGATTTTCATTTTGATAATTTAGATCTTAATCTTACTGTGAATATTAGAGGAAACACTTTCAGTGCACCAGAGACAAAACCTGGAAGGTGTAAGGAGTGAAGGAATGAACAAAAAGCTCTGTAAATGATAAGCTATGAGCTTCAGAAGAGAAACATTGAAAAAATTATTTGTGTGTGTGTGTGTGTGTGTGTGTGTGTGTGTGTGTGTGTGTGCATGTGCACAGGCACGTGCTCATACATTGTACCACAGCATGTATGTGGAGTTTAGAGGACAGCTTTGTGGTCAGTTGTCTCCTTAAACCTTTAAACCTTTATGTGGATTGAATTTAGGCCCTTAGGCTTGTGTGATGAGTGCTTTACCTGCTGAGCCATCTCAACAGCCTGGCCTACGACAGGATATTTTCAGCATCATGAAGGGCCAGCAAGATGGTGCAGAGATACAGGCACTTGCCACCAAGCCTGACCACCTGTGTTTGATCCCTAGGGTCCATGTGGTGGAAGAAGACCAACTCCCTCAAGTTGTCTTCTGACTCTCCTGTGTGCACTGTGGCATGTGTGTGCCCACACTCCACTAAATAAAGAAAGGTAATTAAAAATAACTAAAGTGTCATTTGTGGCATAGAGGTTTTAAAAACTGCTCGATGGCTCCTTTTGCATTGTAGATAACCTTAAAAGTAAGTTTGGATGTTTGGAGTAGCTGTCTTAGGGTTTCTGTTGCTGTGATGAAACACCATGACCAAAAGGCAAGTTGGGGAGGAAAGGCTTTATTAGGTTTACACTTCAGCATTGCTGTTTATCACTGAAGGAAGTCAGGACAGTAAGTCAAAGAGGGCCAAATCCTGGAGGCAGGAGATGATATAGAGGCCATGGAGGGGAGCTGCTTACTGGATGCTTCCCCTGGCTTGCTAAGCCTGCTTTCTTATAGAACCTGGGACCGTCCACCCAGGGATGGCATCACCTACCATGGGCTAGGCCCTCTCCCATTGTCACTAAATGAGACGATGCCTTACAGCTAGATCTCAATGAGGCATTTCCTCAGCTGAGGCTCCTTCTTCTGGTGACTGGAGCTTGTGTTGACACAAAAACCACCCAGTAAAATTGACTCCTTGTCAACTTGACACATAAACACAACTCTTCCTTTCTTACTCATCCTCAAGAATCCCACAGGCTTTACAAACTCAAACACATTAAAATTTCAGTTCCTTTAAAACAGCCAATCTCTTTAAAATCGAAAGCCTTCTAAAATTCAAGTCTCTCAACTGTGAGAACTTTCTTCAAGAGGAAAAAATCAGGGCACAGTCACAATTAAATCAAAATTCCAACCGTCTTATGTCTGGGATCTTCTGGACTTCTCTGGCTCTACTCTCTGCAGCATGAAAGCTTGTCTTCTAACCCCCAGCTGGCTTCCATTCCACTGCTGCTACTGTCCTTGGTGGTCATCCCATGGTACTACCATCTCCAAAATGCTGGGGTCTTCTGCTGCAACTGGGCTACACTTATAACCACTCATAGGCTCTCCTCATGGTGCCAAGCCTCAACTTCTTTGCATGACCCCTTCATGTCTAGGCCATGAGCCTGCACCTTCACCAATGGCCTGTCATGGCCTCTCACAGTGCCAGGTCTCAGTTGCTGTCCATGACCCCTTTATGCCTTCAAAACCAGTATCACTTGGGTGACTCTTACACATTACCAAGTTCTGCTGCCAGTACAAGGTACAACCTTGGCCATCTCTAGAACACAGCTTCTTCGTGCTCTCAGGAAACACTTCCCAGAAGATTTCACCTCAGTGATGCTGGTCTCTTCTTCATCACCTCTAATTTCTTAGTTCTGGCTGACCAGCATCAAGTATCACAGCAAAGCAAAAATTTTCTTTCTAGTTCTAGGATCTTGTTAATCACAGCTGATTCTTAGCGGCAACTAATCAGAACCATAGGCTCTGATAGGGTCTTATACTTTCCTCTGAAATTTCATAATTCAAGCCTCCATCTTCTGCACTGCTCTCAATATTCTTATCTTCCAAGTTCCCACAGAACATCCCATCGAAGTCTCAACACTCAATGGCTTTTCTAAAGTCCTTCCACAATCCTCCCCAAAACATGGCTAGGTCTGTCACAGAAATACCCCTCTCTGCGGGTACCATATACCAAGTGACTCAGAAAGCTGCTAGCTTTGTTTGGGGTCTGAAACAGGGGGAAGTCTCTTCAACAGGTCCAGGCTGCCTTGCAGGCTGCTCCACTACTTGGTCCATATGATCAAGCAGACTGTATTGTACTTAAGGTGTCAGTGGCAGATAAGGATGCTGTTTGGAGCCATTGGCAGTCCCCTATAGGTGAATCACAGAGAAGAACTTTAGGATTTTAGAGCAAGGCTCTACCATCATCTGCAGACAACTATTCTCCCTTTGAAAGAAAGCCAGCTCTTGGCCTGCTATCGGGACTTAGTGGAAACTGAATGTTGACAATGGGCCACCAAGTTACCATGTAACCTTACCTGCCCATCATGAGCTGGGTGTTATTGGACCCACCAAGTCATAAAGTGGGATGGGCACAACAGAAATCTATTACCAAATGGAAGTGGTATATTTGAGACTGAGCCCCAGCAGGACCTGAAGGCACTAGCAAGCTACATGAAGGAATTGCCCAAATGCCTATGGTTTCTACTCCTTTACAATGCTGTCTGCTGCCAAGCGTGCACCTATAGCCTTCCCTGTGATTAGTTGACTGGGGAAGAGAAGACTTATGGTTCTGCATGTTATGCAGGTGTCACCCAGTAGGGGACAGCTGCAATATTACAGCCCCATTCTGGGACAACCCTGCAAGGGAAAGGGCAATTGGCAAACGGATCTTCACAGTGGGCAGAACTCTGGGCAGTCAGTACACATGATATTACAGTTTGTTTGGAAGGAGAGATGGCCAGATGCATGGTTGTTTACTGATTCATGGGCTGTAGCCAATGGACTGGATGAAGTCAAGGGGCTTAAAGAGAAATATTGGAAAATTGATGAGAAAGTCATCTGGGGAAGAAGTATGTGGCTAGATATCTCCAAATGGGTGAAGGGTGTGAAGATACTTGTGTCCCATGTAAATGTTCATCGAAAGGTGACTTCAGCTGAGGAGTAATTCAATAATCAAGTAGATAGGATGAGCCATTCTGTGGGCTGCCAGCCTCTTTCCCCAGCTATTCCTGTCATTGCCCATTGGCCCATGAACAAAGGGGCCATGGTGGCAGAGATGGGGGTTATGCATGGGCTCAACAACATGGAGTTCCACTCACCAAGGCTGACCTGGCTATAGTTGTTGTTAAGTTCCAGATCTGCCAACGGCAGAGATCAACACTGAGTCCCAGATATGGCACCATTTCCTGGGGTGACCAGCTAGCAACTTGCTAGCAGGCTGACTACATTGAACCACTTTCACTGTGGAAAGGACAATGCTTTGTCCTTACTGGAGTAGATACTTATTCTGGTTATGGATTTGCCTTTCCTGCACACAATGCTTCTATTAAAACTGCCATAAGCAGACTTACAGAAAGCTGTATCCACTGTTGTGGTATTCCACACAGTATTGCTTCTGACCAAGGAACTCACTTCACAGTCAGAGAAGTGTGATAGTGGGCCCGCAATCATGGAATCCACTGTTCTTATTATGTTCCTCACCATCCTGAAGCAGCTGGCCTGATAGAAAGATGGAATGGCCTTTTGAAGACAGTTACTGCATGGGTTAGGTGGCAGCAGTGTGGAGGGCCAGGCAGGGTTCTCCAGAAGGTAGTAGATGCTTTGAAGCAGTGTCCAATATATGATACAGTTTCTCTCATAGTCAGAATCCATGGGTCCAGGAATCAAGGGGTGGGGAGGGGAATAGTTCCACTCACTGTGACCCACCAGGGAAGCTTTTACTTCCTGTTCCCACAGCTTTAAGTTCTGCTGGCCTAGAAGTTTTGGTTTCAGAGGTGGCCACAACAAACATTCCATTGAAATGGAAGCTCAGACTTCCCCTTGGTTATTTTGGACTTCTGATGCCCTTTAACCAACAGGCTAAGAAAGGAAAAACAGTGTCAGGAGGGATGATTGATCCAGATTACCATGGGGAAATTGGGTTACTTCTCACAATGGAGTTAAGAAAGATTATGTCTGGAGTGGAGGAGATCTTTTAAGGTGTCTCTTAGTGCTACTGTGTCCTGTGATTAAAGTTAATGGGAAGTTACAAAGGCCTAATCCAGGCAGGATGACAAAGAGCACAGACCCATCAGGAATGAAGGTATGGGTCACTCCTCCAGGAAAAGAGCCAAATCCTGCTGAAGTGCTTGCAGAGGGTGAAGGAAATACAGAATGTGTAGTAGAGGAAGGTAGTTGTACATACCAGCTAAGGCCATGTGACCAGTTACAGAAGCAAGGACTGTAACTGACATGAGTGCTTCTGTTGTATTTTGTTAAGAGTGCATTTGTACAGATTTTTGTGTTTTTTTCAATTTCCTTGTCATATGTTGTATCATCAATTAAGAGAATATTGCAAAGAGGGATACTCTCTCAGTCTAGACACACTGGGGAGGGTCTAGGCCCTGCTCCAAATGATATGACAGACTTTGAAGATCCCCCATGGACTGCCTCAGCCTCCTTGGGGAGCAGAAAGGGGTTGGGATGGGGAATCAGTGGGGGACAGGGGAGGAGAGGAGGGAGAGGGAACTGAGATTGACATGTAAAAGAAGCTTGTTTATAATTTAAATTAAAAAAAGGAAAAAAAGAGAATATTGATGGTTATCATGTTAGTTTGAGATACATGTTCCCCAAGGGACATTGCCACTATTCTAAATTTATAATGTGTTTTTGGTTATTCAATAGATAGTTATATCATGTTAGGTATAATTATGAACTGGTTAAATATATATAATGCATTTACAGTTGTACATGGGATAATTATATTATGCTTAGACTTTATTATGACCTGGTTATTGTTTCTCATTTGGAAATTAATCATGACATAAGGGGATATGATTGTGTGTCAAGTTGACAAGGGGTAGATTGTGATGGCAATTCTTGCTTGTCAACTTGACTGTATCTGGAACAAAGTATAATCCACAAATGGAGGCCACAAGTGTGATCTGGATTTTGAGGCAAGAAGACAACATTCCTTTGATCTGGATCTTGAGCCTGGAAGACACACACCTTTAATCTGGGCCACACCTTCTGTTTGAAGCTTATATAAAGACAAATGGAAGAAGGAAGGGTGTGTTCATTCTTTGTCTGCTTGTCCTTGCTTTGCCAGTACATCCATTACAGCAGAGATATATAGTATCATGGGACTAAGCAGCTACCAGATGCTTGGACTTTCCATTCACAATAGCCATTGTTAGATTGCAAACTGCAAGTCATTCCAATTAAGTCTAGACACACACACACACACACACACACACACACACACACACACACACACACACTTATTCCATAAGTTCTGTGACTCTAGAGAATCCTGACTTATACAGTGCCATAAGTCAAGATTTTGGAAGAATAATAACTATTGCCAGTTTTGTTTACTAGTTGTTGTTGTTCTTTCAAAGCCTGGGGAAAAAGGTTTTTAGACTCCTCATCATATTATGAGGGCACTATTAGAATCTCTCTAGTAGACTTTGGACTCTTTTGTTTGCTGGGTCTAGAACCAGAAGTTCAAGCTCTACCTCTTACTAGCTTTGTAGGTTTGTAGTTTTGCTTTAGCTTCAGTTGACTCAATCGGTAGAGATAGAACACCAACATCTTTTCTTTCTGCTTCCTTTCCATGTTCAGAGCTAGGCAGGCAAGACAGACATGGTGGTGTTGAGCAAACTGCTTGGGCTAGAGGCTGATGTAACTGTAGAGCTTTATTATAGCAGGACAGCACGTGGTCACTCAAATGGTGAGACAAACCACCCAAGCCCAGCTGGGACCAGCATGACCAAGGGAGACAACCACTAACTGTCCTTTGCTTTGTTATAATGACATCTACACATGACTGACCTTGTAGAATTGACCATTTTATCATCCTTCTGATGGCATGATAGATCTAAAATTTCCACAAAAAATGGGGAATAAACCTTATTCTGGAAAAGAATCCCAACACAATTCTGGAATTTCTTAGCTTTTGCCTAGCTTAACTGCCCTCTCCTTAATTTTTTTTAACTTTTATTTTATGTATATGGGTGTTTGGTCTGCATGTATGTGTGTGTACTTTGTGTGAACTGTGTGTTGGACCCCCTGGTACTAGAGTGATAGACCATTTAACTAACATGTGAGTGTTGGGAATAGAACCTGGGTCCTCCGGAAGAGCATAGAATGCTTTTATCGGCTGAGCCATCATCTTTCTAGCCCCAGTCTTCTCATACTTTAAAGTTTACTTATGAGATGAGCAAAATCCAAAGTCCTGTGCCACCTTCTCCCTTGAAAAACTCACACTCTCATGAGTGTGTACTCTCATTCCAAAATACACTTCTCCAAATTCCTTACTTTGTCTCATCTCTGATAGGGACAAGAACCTAGGAAAAAAATGGCATGTTGTCTCAGTTTTCCTATCCTTGGATCTTTCTTCCCAGGCTGTCACTACCAGCAAAAAGATCAAATAAGATGCTTCTATTGAAATTAGTTTGTGAACTGGTATTAGGTAATTATAAGCTGTTGCCATAGATATATGTCCTCTCCCTCCCAATTGTGTAAATTCTCATCTTATTGATGTAACAACTGCCATTTTTTCCATTGCTAGTAACTGTGTTAGATTATATGTATTTTAATATATTATATAATATATATTCTAATATATATATACATGTATATATATATATTCTAAGTTGATTCTTGGTATGATTCTTTGAGGCAGTTATCATATAGATGAAATTGAGGATCAGCAATGTTGGATTTTGAGGGGAGGGAGAAGATGAAGGGTGTTAGAGAGAAAGACCCTTAGTGGATGCATTGAATAAGAGATTTACTATTGATACATCAGACAATACAGTTTGGATTGGGATCTGAAGTAAGAGGGTTCAGTCCTGCCAGGAAAACTCTTAGAGGTTTCTGAAGGTGGGGGAAATAGGAAATAGACTCCGTTAATTTGTGACCTGTGCCACTTGCCTGGCATTCATCCCGCCTCAGCTTTCCTGGCAGTAAGGAGGTGATATGGAGGAGGATTTGGCTCTTTGTGTGGGAGCTCCTTGTAGAGAAAGGCTGTGTGGGAGGCAGTTAGGTGTTAACTGCTAATTCTCACTAGCAGCACCTGGAGGGTCTGGGTTCTAACATGTAAGGTACCTTTCAAAGTCACAACTTGACAAGGAGAGGTAGTTGGAGGGAATGGCAACATGTGTATGAGAGAATGAATTGCTGGGAGACCAGTGCCTGATAGAAACTATATTGCTTCAAGGTTGATAGTTAACAGTCCCAGCCTTTGTAAGGATCTCTGTCTCCGTTTAATTATTCTTTGTAAAACAGACTGCAAGCCACCAACTTTGGTGGTGACCTTTTTCCAACAAGGTCACACCTCCTAATCCTTCTCAAACAGTTCCACTAACTGGGACCCAAGCATTCAGACATATGAGCCTATAGGGACCATTCTCATTCAAACTACCACATCCAGTGATCATCTGAGACTCCATATTGAAGTGTATAAACAATCCCCCAACTAAATGTTTGTAAGGGTAGCCTTGGTCATGGTGTCTCTTCACACAATAGAATAGTAACTAGGACATTGGAGGAGTGTGTGAAACAGGCACTCAGGGGTCCAGCAGTTGCAATCCTAAATTAGGAGGTCTGAGGAGGATCTCAGAATCTACCTTTTGAAAAATCTGTTCCAGGAGTTCTCAGAGGGAATTAAGTGAGGGAACACCAAGAGTCTAATTGGGTCCAGAGCCTCACCTTTTCCAGTTTGAGCCAGTCTAGAGTGTGCAGGCAGAGTCAGGTGTGGCTAATACTGTGAAGCATTGCACAAATCAAACTGATGCCAGTGTCCGTCTTTCAGGAAAGTGAGTGATGATTGTTAAATATTGTAAGGATAGGGTGTGCTAGAATTTGTGAACCTCAAAGATATGTTTAAAAGTTTACAGCTGTTTAAAAATCTTTAACCCAATGGATCAAAAAGGATATTATGGGAGATTTTTAGGAGTTCTCCATTTATGAGCAAAGGACATCAATAGAGGCTTCAGAAAAGAAGAAACGCTCATGGAACTATTCAACTTGTAATAAACAGATATACAAATTAAAGTATGAAAATTAAAGCAGTAATATGTTAATTTTTATATAACAAATCAATATTTATTTATTTATTTTAACACAGGGTTTCTCTATGTAGACCTGGCTATCCTGGAGCTTGCTCTATAGACCAGGTTCATGTTGAACTCACCAAGATCTGTCTGCCTCTGCCTTCTGAGTGCTGGAATTAAAGGTATGCACTACCATGCCTATCACACAAAACAACATTCTTTCAATATAACAAATTAGCAAACATTTTGAAAATTTATCATTAATGTTGTAGGTACCAAGAACATAGACATATTTAAAACATTTGAATTTGAATCAATTAATTTTCACAATGTCCTTATTAGACACACACTATTATCCCATTCTTCACATAAGAAAACTGGGGCACATAGATGACAGAATGACTCTTTAGGTATTTATGATGGGACAAAATATTGATATTATTTTTTCACTGAGATATATTTAGGAGCTTTGAAAACATTTCCCAGGACTGGAGAGATGGCTCAGTGGTTAGGAGTACTGGCTGTTCTTCCAGAGGACCTGGGGTTCAATTCCCAGCACCCACATGAAAGCCACAACTATGTGTCATTCCAGTTTTGGGTACCTGAAACCCTCATGCAGACAAAACACCAATGCACATAAATTAAAAAAAAACAAAACTAAACCACTTTCTCAAGGTGGTTCGGTATTTCGGCTTCTAGGAGTTTATTTTATGAAAAAAAATTAGAAAGTCACACAAAATGATTCATAAGATGGCCTGATGACTAGTAGCATTCTATATAATGTGAAAATGGGAAACATTTTAACTCTTCATCAAGAGAGAAATTACTAATAATGATAGCTTGCCCTTATGAGGGGACATAAACATCCATTAAAACCATAGTTTTAAAATTAATTTAAAGCAAAGGGAATATATTCACAATAGAATAAATTTACAAAGTCTTAACACCCATGAATGAATTACTCAACTGTTATAAAATGCTCACATAAAACATGATTTAATTATTCTTTGTAATATGTAAATGTAAAAATTCTTTGTAATTCTTTGTCTGTCACTCTAAGACATTTGTAGGCCATAAGCACTGTTTTGCCTTCCATCAAACATGTGTACAATCATCATTGCCATTTTCTAAGGACATTAGTTTATACTCAATGTTTTCAGGTTAAGAAAACATAACACTAAGTTAGGAACTGACTGGGTCTTTTTTGCCCATCCCTGCTCCTGGAGGAGGCTAGCACAGAGGCACATTGTTCCCTTTGATGGTCTGGCTTGTCCTTACACTAAGATGAAGTCACAAGGACAGGGGCTACCTTTTTGTAGCAGAGGAGCAAGGTGTGTGCTTGCTTGTCTTGAAGTATGAAAATTAAAGTATGGAAATTAAAGCAGTAATATGTTAATTTTTATATAACAAATCAATATTTATTTATTTTAATAAAAAGGTTGTTAGTGAGGAAGGGTGGGTAAGATGCTGCCTCATGTGGTCCTGGGGTTATGCCTTGGTGACTGCCACCTCTAAAGATGGCTTGGCTCTAAGAACAAAGGGAACCAAGGACCAAGGTAGAGGGTGGTAGGCCTGTCACAGTCTGACATACCTGGGTCTGATATCAGGTTTTGATTCTGACTTTGAGACAAGACCCAAGACAAGAGGAAGGAACTCCATGATCTTTTCTGGGCAAAACACTACTGCTTGTCTAGGGAGACTGGCCAAGACACTGGTTCATGACACTTGAAGGATGAGGTACATGTTCTTTGGAAATAAAGGCATGAGAATATTTTGTCCGTGTCTGGCATTTCATATAAGTGCTGATTTGGGCAGAGTTGTCATCTGTGAGCATCTTTTGATGTCTTGAAGCTCTGGCTTTCAGTTCTGGTTTCTGCTTTTACCAGTGGGTGGACTTGAGCCAGTCATCTCCTCTCTCTCCAAATGTGTTTCCTCTATGTTTCTAATACTTAGCTTAATGTTTCTTTTTTTTTTCTTCTGAGATTGCTAATAAAACAGCAACCCCTTGTATAGCGAGTGATTCCTATATACAAAGAATTATTTTAAACACTTTATATTAACTGATTAAATTGTCACAGTGACCTTTGTAGAATCACCACTACTTTTTTTTTTTTTTTTCCGAGACAGGGTTTCTTTTTGTAGCTTTGGAGCTTATTCTGGCACTCGTTCTGGAGACCAGGCTGGCCTGGAACTCACAGAGATCCGCCTGCCTCTGCCTCCTGAGTGCTGGGATAAAGGCGTGTGCCGCCAATGCCCAGCAATCACCACTACTATTATCATCCCCATTTATAGATGAGGAAACTGAGGCACAGTCATGTTAGTTGTCCATGATCAAACCTGTAGGAAATAGTAATTCTTGGAATTGAATTCAACCCAGGTAGTCTGGTTCAGAATGATATTTAAATCATGACATTGTTGCTTGAATCAAGTTAAATATATAATGTGGATGACCTGGTATTTTCCATGAGGGTAATATTGTCCTGAAGGATGGGCAAATTGGATACTAGGAGGCAAAAAAGATTTTAGATTTATAGACAAAGTTTAGATGTTCACATGGTGCAAAAGCAGATAGATAGTCAATCTCTTGGTCTTAAACTAGTTTGATGAGGGAGTGGAGTAACTGGAAAAATGTCTAAAATGGCTCCTTGTGAGGGCAATAGTGAAAAAGAAATGAACAGGTTGAGCACTGTTAACATAGAGCAAAGGGTGTCTTATGAATTCTTCCCTCTGTCCATGTGATTTGGTGTGACAGAGGACTGATCTAGCTCTGTGACCTGGACCGGAGCAGGAGGCCAGGTTGGGAGCATGAGTTCCTGCCACTCAGGTGCTGCTCTGAGTGCACGAGTTGGCTAAGTTACTTGAAAAAAAAATTATGCAAGCTTTCAATGTCACAATCAGTCTGCTATTCAAGAATAGATGAATATTCAAACCTAACAAATGCAAGGGATAAATAATTCCTGCTCTAAGTGTTACACCAGGAATAAATGGGAAACAAGTAAAGTCTTTTTTTTTTTGGTTTTTTTTTTCGAGACAGGGTTTCTCTGTGTAGCTTTGGAGCCTATCCTGGAACTCGCTCTGGAGACCAGGCTGGCCTCGAACTCACAGAGATCTGCCTGCTCTGCCTCCCGAGTGCTGGGATTAAAGGCGTGTGCCACCAACGCCTGGCTGTAAAGTCTTACTAGGTATGGGAAAATATAGTCTTGACAAATTCCTATGGATGCTTGAAGAAGAAATTACTCTATTTATACACAATGCCTGGCTCTCTGTTTACCTACATATAAAACCTTATCTTTAAAAAAATATAAAGCTGTACTATTGAAGTAGCACAATAATGTATGTCTAACTTTCTCCTCTGTTCTAATACTGTTTATTGACTTTCTGTAAGGGTATGTTTGTGTGGATATGTGTACATGTGTGTGGGGTTATATGTACATGTGCATGCATGTGAAAGCAGATGCCAGAAATTGATGTCGGCTGTCTCCCTCAATCATGTTTTCACCTCATGTTTCACTTTGAGGCATAGAGTCTCACTGAACCCAGAGCTTATTAATTTTGGCCAGTCTGGTTGGCCAATGAGCTCCAGGGATCCTTCTACCTCTGTCCTCACCTCCAGCACTGGGGTTACAGAAGAGCTCCCCCACGTTTGGATGTTACCTAGGTGGTGAGGATTGATTTCAAGTCATCATGCGTGCATGGAAGACCTTTTATTGGCTGAGCCATTGATGACCCCAGTCCTCTATGAGCACTTATTAATTTTATTTCACAGGGAGAATACTTCATTTTTGCATGTCCAAACATATGGACTCTCAGGCTGTTCTATATGATCCTGCTATAATTTGGAAACATTATAACCCACAGTGACGAACTTCTTCAGGGTGTTTTAAGTGAAATAAGACTACTGAGATGTTCTTTGTAGGCAGTAGGTTGACTTATTTTATCACCCCCTTTTTGATTCTGTTAAGGAACCTCTTGAGTCATATATAGTTCTTCCTAGGACCCTGTGATAAATCTCAGCTAGGGAGCAGAAAATAATTATTGTCCAGTGAATAGCTTTCTTACAAGGTTGTCAGAGGGATCTTGAGTCTCCCCCAACTTTTTTTTTTAATAGAGAATGAGCTTTCACTTAGTGTCAAGGGGACACAGACCCTCTTTCCTTTTCCCCTGAAGGACTGAGGATCTGAAGAGACTCAAGGAGAGTCAGCTGTTTTCAGAAGATTCCATCTAGGAGAAGGCCACCACGATAGGCCCAATCATCTCCTCTCCCAGATCTAGACAGACACCTGGAAAAACTGCAAACTGAAAAAAAAAATGAAAAAGTTTTTCAACTATCCTGGCTTATCTCCCTCACCCATCTTCAGTAGCCTGCTCTAGCCTTAATGTCTCTGGCACAACATCCTCCGAAATCCTGTCCTCTCTCTCGGTTCATTGTTTCTAAAAGGGCAGGGAGAAAAGAGGGACAGGGACTCTTCTCATGAAACCTTTCCTGTTTGAGAATGTGTATTACTCTGTGTGGGAAGCCAAAACAAGAGCCAGAAACCATCACAAGGACAGAATCTTTTTGGCCTGGTGTGTCCTTCTGGGTTTCATGAGTATCATAAGCAAATTCTTTTTTTTTTTTTTGACTTTTTTATTTAAATTACAAACAAGATTGAATTACATGACAATCCCAGTTCCCTTCTCCCTCCCTTCCTCCCCTACCACCCCCCCACCTAAAACCCTACCTATCACATATCCTTTCTTCTAATCTACACCTGACTCAACCTTTCTGCTCCCTCATGACCTCTGCATCCTTCCTTTTCTTCCCTTCTCATTCTCGTAGCTCCCTCCCCCCCTTCCCATGTTCTCAATTTGCTCAGGGGATGGTGACCCTTTCCCCTACTCCAGGGGACAAAGTTTGTCTCTTTTAGGGTTATCCTTGTTTACTAGTTTCTCTGGCAGTGTGAATTGTAGGCTGGTAATCCCTTACTCTATGTCTAAAATCCACATATGAGTGAGTACATATCATGTTTGTCTGTCTGTGATTGGGTTACCTTGCTCAGAATGGTTTCTTCGAGTTCCATCCATTTTCCTGCAAATTTCATTCCATTTTTTTTCCCTGCTGAGTAGTACTCTATTGTGTAAATGTACCACATTTTCTCTATCCATTCTTCGGTTGAGGGGCATCTAGGCTGCTTCCAGTTTCTGGCTATTACAAATAGAGTTGCTATGAACATCGTTGAACAGATGTCTTTGTTGTATGAATGTGCTTCTTTTGGGTATATGCATAGGAGTGGAATTGCTGGATCTTGTGGTAGACTCATTCCCATTTTTTCTTGAGGATTCGCCATACTGATTTCCAAAGTGGCTGTACAAGTTGGCACTCCCACCACCAGTGGAGAAGTGTTCCCCTTTCTCCACATGGAGAGATGGCTCAGGGGTTAAGAGCACTGGCTGCTTTTCCAGAGGACCTGAGTTCAATTCCCAGGACCTACAAGGCAGCTCACAACTGTTTGTAACTCCGGTTTTAAGGGATCTGCCACCCTCACACAGACATAGATGCAACAAACACTAATGCACAGATACATAAGCAAGTTCTGACAGCTGTCTGTTAGTCTGTTAGTTGAGTAGGGGAGCTAAAAAGCTCCATATGATGCTCTAAGATTGGTTCCAGTACAACAGGAGACAGACTTTTTTTTTTTTTTTTTAAACCAACTCCCAGCCTCCAGGATTCACTTATAAATGTTGCTGACTCTGGCTATAGGAAATGTACTTGGCAAAAGAAACCAGCTGCTGAGCCTTGCAACCCAACACACTCCTGCCAAGGCTGGGCATCCCAAAGGATGGTCCCAAGGATTACTAAATGAGGAGCGGCACTAAGGCAGGATTCTTTCTGGGAGACACAGGACTTCGTTGATGCATGGCTTTAGTTCAGAGACTCCCTGGAGGCCTGTTGAGCACAGAGCTGGCCTAGAGTTGAAGTGCCTTTGGCCAGGCTTCTGCCCCTCTTTCACTTGGAATCAGATCTTCATCGGGAGCAGTACTAGCTGTACCCACAGTTCTCTATTTGTGGTCTGCCTGACTTAGACCCCCTTGGGTTCTAGAGAATTGAAAACTTTCTCTAAATGGCTATATAGGATGCTGCAAGCAGCAAAGCATGGAGAGTAGGATAATATGTTCTTTGGTTCCCTGACGCTAACCAAGAAGCAGCTTTTTGTTGTTCATGTGTAGTCATGCAATCGTGGTCAGTAGCTCCTAATGTCTCTCAAGCACAGGCAATAGGCCAGGTACTGCTTACTGCTTTATACAGGCTGCCTCATCTAACACCCCTATTACCTGGGGAGGTGGGAATCCGGGAACCTGAAGTTTAAAGAGATTAAGCAACTTCAGGTTCCCAGGCATATATTATTCTATTCTGTAAGTGTCACAAATCTGAGAAATGACTAAACCAGGATTTAAATCCAGACTATCCAACGGCCCAAACACCCTGCTTCTACTTCTTGATGAAAGTGCTGGGCGCTGTGTTACCACTTCCTTGAAACACAACAGCATCAGGGCTCAAAGCTGAGTGATCTCTTATCTCATCCATTTGTCTCTTCCTTTCTGTTTACCAACCTCCCTTCTATCCCCCCTACCTTTTCCTAGATTGTTTTCTTTTTTATCTTTAGTGTCAGAATGGGCAATTGTCCAGGCACAGAGATCCGTGACCCCAACCCCAGCCCCATTAACTTTTTTAGGTGCGGTACTCAAGTTGGAAACCAAAGTTCTCATATTTTTGCCAACTGGACTGCAGGGACTGGTGACCTGGAGAGAGGTTCTGGTTGGATCCTACATGTATTGGCAGAGGAAAGAAGGACATCAGCTTATGGACACTTTAGAGAAAAGTGTAGGGGGGCAGAGAGGCAGGCTACTCTCAGATGACCTCTCAGGCCGACTTTGAAAAGAAACATCCAAAGAATAAGGCAAACTAAAGAGCTGTCAGCTTAGTGCTTGAGAGTTAGGAGCCAGCTGAGATTTTTCTAAACAGCTGTGGGGTGGTCTGTGCCTCCTCCAGGCACAGGCATTTCACTGGAATTTCTATGTCCTTCTACTCACAATCTTGGGTGTTGATCTGTATTGTTAACAATGAGCCAGGGAGACATAACATTTGGAATAAGCAGGTGTCAAGAACATTTATGTGTGTCTCATTAGTGAAAAAACTTAGTCTTGCGCTGCCAGTAAAATTAGGTGACAGCTTTCTCCCAAGAATTTGTTTCTTTGCCTGTTTGAAAACATTGTTGTGTTTCTGGTTTAGTCTTGCTTAGCAGGCAACAAGGACAAAGCCTGAATGTGGCATGGTATCAGATTCCAATGGCATGCTTTCTTGTGGAGTGACAAAGTTTTTGCAAAATGATGAAAAGAGTGAGGCAGAGAACACCTGTTTTTCTAAATGAGCTTGGTTGTAAGTCTGCAGGAAAGCTCTGTTTTCCAAACTTTCCCGTGGGTCCATGAATGCCATTGAAGAAAAAGCATGAGCAGGCGCTTTGTGTATATACATGGGGTCATGTGCTCACATCTTGGACAGGACAGATGAAGAATACGTGTCCTGTGTGTGTGTGTGTGTGTGTGTGTGTGTGTGTGTGTGTGTGTGTGTGTGTGTGTAATGCTTGTAATTTGTGAGCTCTCTATTGTTGTATAACAAATTGCCTCCAAGCTGTGTGGCTTGAGAACAGTATTTATTATCTTACAGAGTTTCTGTGTGCTGGGAATTGAGGTGAGCTTTTAGTGGCTGGTTTTATCTCAAGGATGGTCCTGAGGTTCCACTGGCCAAGACTGTTACCTTCTGAAGGCCCAAATGGAACAGGAAGATCTACCCATAGGGCATCCCACCCATGCCCAGAAAATTCACAAAGTTGGAGGACCATGTTATTTCTTTGTCGCGGGGACACTTTTTTAAACAGGTGGGTATCCTTAGCAATGGGTGGCTGCTTCCCAAAGAGAATGATGCAAGCCACACACAGTGTGTGTTCTGATAGCATTTGTAAGTCATGTTCCATCACTTCTGCCACAGTGTGTTTGTTTACAAGACAGCACTGTGATGTTAATCTTCACTGTCACCTTGATGGGGTTTGGAATCACCAAGGGAGTTAGCTCTGGGCACACCTGTGAGGTGTTTCCAGAGTGGTTTAACTGGAAAGAGGAGACCTTTCCATGAGCTGGGCTTGCAGACTAAGTAAAAGAGGAAGAGTCCAGCTGCATGCTGGTATTCATCTCTCTCTGCTTCCTGATTGTGAACACAGCACAACAGCTGCCTGATGCTCCTGTTGCTACAGCCAGAGCTGCACACTCTGACTTTTGTGACAGCTATGAGAAAAGTAACTGCCTCAATCTGTCTGACTTTGAGATTGCCCTGACTGGGGTGACAGAGGAATGAAGAAAGACAGGCACACGGATACATGGATTGAAAATCTGAGATCATGTGCTCTGATGGAGACCACCACCAGCAGCTCCAAATCTCAGTACTTCTGAATCAAAGAGATGAATTTTCTATTTAGAACTGAACAAGGAGGCAGGTTAGCTAGTCTCTTCTGGGGGTTCTCTGTATAGGGGAGCAGTCTCAGGCTGTGAATATCAGGGAGAAGGAAGCCCTGGTGGATACAGTCTGCACACCCGGTCACCATCTGCATGCTGGCTAAGGGAAGGGAAAGCTTTGCCATTCCCTTGGGTCTCAGGCATTGGGATCCTTGACATGTCAACAATAAATAGTCACTCAGGACTTCATTGGCTATCCACAAGTCATTAAATATAGTTACATACTCAGGGGAGAGAAATTGAGCTGCAACAGAGATAAGCACATCCGATAATTGTGGACACATTTGAAAACAACCACAGTGAACTCTAATTGAGTGAAAGAAATAATTTAAAGTAAGTTTACAGGAACAACTACTTATTTGGGGGTGGAGGAAACTGTGAGACTGATCTAGAAAGAGTGTTATGGCCATAGAATACATCAATTGGAGAGTGAGGGAAATGATCTTTTCATGGAAATAGATCGGAAACATAATTTCCTTCTAAAGAATTTGTAAACTTAACTGACACAGCAATTATCTATTATTTATAAGCTACAATGTATAGCTTAAATGCGTGCATGTAAGCACAGCCATCAGATCAGGGTGATTCGCCTATCACATACACGTTATTTATATTAGTTGTTTTGAAATAGTCAATTAAAATATTATCAATCATATAAGACATCGCTAACTGCGTTTTTCCACAAGGGATGGGATGTTAGCCCTATGGAATCTCTTTTCTATGGGCATTAATAACAAGGATAAGGGCTCTGTCCTTTTGACAAGATTGCCCCAAAGACCTCATCTTGTAATATCATCATGTTAGGAGTTATGACTTTAACATATGAATTTTATGGACACACAAATATTCAGACCCTGGAATACCATTCTTGGATTCCAGCTCCCATCCATGAATATTTCTCTTATGCAAAATATAGTCTTTTGTATCCATGGCCTCCATATCCATAGATTTAATTAACGATAGATTGAAAATGCAGGTAGGTCTATTATTGCTGCATAGCTACAGAACACATTGTAGACTTTGCCTCTTGTCTTTATTTTCTGAATAATACAATATAACAACAATTTATATACTATATAAATTACATTATTATATTATTATAGTATTATAAGTAATCTAGATATGACTTAAAGTATATAAGAGGATATGATGCAAATACTATAATGTTATTTTATATAAAGGGCTTAGGAATTTGCAGACTTTTCTGGAAAAGTGGAGGTTCAGGAACTGGTCTCTCATGTATAATGACACACATTCAGCCAGTTCCAACATCCTCCAAAGTCTTAGTTGACTCCACTTTAGACTTTAAAGTCTAAAGTGTCAAACCCCATCTAAGTATCATCAACTAGGAGTGAGACCAGAGGCACTAACTAGCACATGGTGAATTTTATTTTGAGTTGAGTGGTAGACACAGCTTTGAGGTGCCTCATTTGCATAGATGTTTGGGGATGGAATTTTAGTCTGCTTGCTCCCCACTTTACTCTCAGAACCCCAATTTGAATAATCTACTTTTCTTGGCTTATTTCAAACTTTGTTTTTAAAAAGGCCTGTGCTTGGGCAGGCAAGATGGCTCAGTGGATTAAGGTGCTTGCTGCCAAGCCTGATAAGCTGAGTTGAATCGCTGGGACCCAGCCGATGGATGTGCACCCTGGGATGTTCTCCCATGTGCACACAAAATAAGTAAACAAGTAATATGGTTTTACAAAGTCTCTGCTTTCACTATGGAAGATGACCTCATCTCTACTACTGGTTTTGGGATACAGATGTGATTGAAGATGAGATGTGGGGAGAAAGCTGGCAGACTCTACCCTATTTCCTTGGTGATATGGATCATCTTCCAAATATATATATATATATATACATATATATATATATATATATGTATATATATATATATATTATATATTCCAAATATATATATTTGGACACTTAGGACACCATTTTCAGTTTGAAAACTGAGTTCTGCAGTGCTTAGGTTTAGGACGTTTGGCATCCTGGACAAAAATAGCTAGCACCTTTTATGGCTAAGCAGCAGATAGCAATTGTTATATGTTTGTTCATTTGTGCATGTAAGTGTATGGGTGTAAGTGCTACAGTGTAGGTGAGAGGACCGTCTGTAGGAGTCGGTTCTTGCTGGGCAGTGGTGGTGCACTCCTTTAATCCCAGCACTTGGGAGGCAGAGGCAGAACTCCCTGGGAGATCGAGGCCAGCCTGGTCTACAAATTGAGTTTCAGGGCAGACAGGGCTACACAGAGAAACTCTGTCTTGAGAAACAAATAAAACAAAGAAAAAACAAAACAAAAAAGAGTCAGTTCTCTCCTTCTACAGTTCAGGTCCCACACAGAGCCATCTTGAGGGCCCCCGAGTCTTACTTTATTTTTTCATTTATCATGGCAATGGGTTTCTGGTTGGGAGAGGTTCTCCTGGAAGGCTGAGAGTAAACGAATCAGCGTGTATGAAAGCATGTGTACACGAAGGGCTGTTACCACTGCAAAACCCTTCACAGGTGGCAGGGTTTTCAGTAAAGCGGATTCCATTGATAGAATTGGAAAGAAGAGATTTCCTGTCAGATAGAAGGATGGTGGTTATCCTGAACCTATCTTAGTTTTCTTTTCTGGTTTTAGGGGAAAACAGACTCAGCTGTATGATTGTGATTTGCCTCTTCTGGCTGTTTGATACATCTCTGATGGAGCTCTATGGCAGGGAATTAGTAACTGGCCCTACAGTTGCCCCGCTGGTCATGCTTTTCCTATGGGCATTTCCAGTGGTTTCTGGAGTTGTCATGCCCTGCCCTACAATTTCCTTATTGATGCTGGTTAGGGAGCTTCACATTGTCTCCCTGAGTTGATGGATCACTTGCAGCGGTCCCCAATGTGGACACGCCTACTGAAAAGTCAGTTTTCACATCTCCAAAAAGCAGTGAGGCAGAGCAAGCGGACACCATGGTGGAAAACCTCACACTGGCAGGAATCTCCTTGTGCGGTTTCCTCTGCTGCGTGTCACCAGGACACAGAGCAATTATTCCACGTATCATTATGCCCTTAGATTTGCTTGCTCCCAGACGTATGCTTCCCAGGCTTGCCCGAGATGCGACCCATAGAACAGCATAATGATGTGTGTGGGGACAGAATGCAGAGCTAAATGCAAGGTTGGTCTTAGATTTTAAGTAGATTCCCCCATTGCATAATTAGACTAATCAAGAGAGAGATTTAGGAGGCTTATCCAGAACTTGAAAGAACAGCTGTTGAACGATAAAACAGAATCTAGGCAGTTTCAATGCACAGGAATCTGAGGTTCACTTTTTAATATTTTTTTCTAAAGCGAAGCACCTGTGAACCTGAATGGATGGGGGATTTGAGGGTTTTTATGTTTATGATAATGCTTGCCACTCTGATCTGTAGGCAGAGCTGAAGTCTTTTTCTTCCAGCCGTCTTCTGTGCCCCCTTCTTGCTCTAATCTCTGTTCCCTGCTCCGTTCTTGTTGATTTGCATGTATGAATAGTAACACCTACTGACGGGCAGGACTCAGGAGACGCAATTTGGTTGACGGCTTTTCCTACCGCCGCGCCCTGTCAGCATCTTGCATTGATTTGGAGTGTAATCAATGCTCCTCGTTACTGCTGTGCCTGCTCCTCCTGGGCTCTGACTTGCCTCCTCCAGCTCTGTTCTCTGGCATTGGCGTTGCTGTGGATTGCGTGGAAAAGCTCGATTTCACCCTGCCTAGATACCGGAGGCATCAGTTGGGGGGCTATTAATATGTTCCAGAGGGAAAAGGCTCACACTGTCTTTTTTAATCGAATAATTTCTTGCCTGCTTTATAATTTATCATATCCTTTGTTTGAAATATTATAGTTCTCCAGCCAGGAATTACAGTACCCTTTGAAAACACCAGCTTGGTATTAAGAGAGCCATGATATGAGTTTCCAATCAAAATTCACCACATGGGCTCTGTCTTTTCAATAGGGGATATTTAAAAACCTGGGAGAGTGGGGCCAACGGTGCACATCCCCGGAACTGGCAAATCTCAGATAATATGCAGAGTCCATGGGAGGAATATTTTTTCCCTTGAGAAAAAGCAGTCCCTTTTCCAATGCATGACCCCCCTCACACCCGACCCGGTAGCCTTTAATGACAGGAGATGCTTGCATCCTGTATTAGCTTTCTGTGGGGAATTCTTTTAAGCAATGGCTGACTATCTCTCTGAGAAGGCTTGGGAAGCTGCATCCCAGATGCTTGCTTCTTCTTCATCCTTTCCAAGTGCATAAAAAAGAACGCTTTGCCAGTAGGTTCTTCACAGTCCCAGGCAAGCTTCCTGTGAACTTTAAGTACTTTTCCACCTCTGGACACAGGGGGAAGGTGCATGGGTCGTGGCAGCTCTGTGTGAGGCTGGGGAAATGGCAGAGTAACACTTTTACCCATTATCACAGCTTTTCATCTTTGACTCGCGTCTTATTTTGTTTCTCACACAATGTTTTCAAAATAGCCAGAGGAGCATTGTTTGAAGTTGCAACAGCCACAGGATAATTCACACAAAGTACCTCTCCCCGTCTCAGATGTTCAAGGTTGTGTTTATGTATTTTTAAACCTGTCCATAGTTATTTCACATGAATGGCTGTGTCTGTTAGCTCCCTCCTCCCACACCTTTGGTTGGTTCTGTGTATATGAGAACCCTTTTAAAGACATAAAAGGCCTCTGCGAGGGCTTTCAGCTGTGAAATCTTTTGTGCAGGCTTGGGGTCCCTTTGTTGTAGGAACACCAAAAGCTTAATATTCCCATAAAATAGGCCTTGGACTTAAAAAAGGCTAGTTTGTCAATCTATTGATTGCCCCAGGCTAAGAAAGCTAATTCCTCAGCACTACCACTGCATGTATTGAGCAGGTTGATCCTTCTAGGTCAAATTACTGACACCGCTAAAATAATATTAAGGTTTGTTGCTGCACAAGCCAAATAGCCGTGAAAATCCATCATTGCTACCTGATGCCTCTACCCTCTAATTTCTGTTATTATAGAAAGATGGAGGAAGGAGCAATGCAAAGTACAGGGAAATGTATTCAAAGTGATCTATGGTGTTCCTAATAAAAATGCCCTTCCTTTACGATCACCTGAATAGGCGTATAAATATAACAGACAACGGGAGTTTCAATCAGACCTTTACAGCTTTTCCTTTTCCAAGCCTGACTTCCTGACTAAGTTCAGTTCTAGTCTAGAGTTTTTGGCTTCTCTCTTCACCTAAAGAAGATTCTTCCTCCATTTTTTTTTTTTTTGGTTGGTCACTTATCAGATTAAACTGGTCTCCTTTTGTACAGCACCTAAAGTGATTTTGCTTATAAACATGGGTGAGTATTACTTAAAGTTTTGACAAGTACCAAAAATAAAATGGAATCAGTAGGCTGAACACATCTCGCTCTTGTGTTGCTGCTGGGTGTTGGTGAGCCGGGGGCTCCAGCATAGTGTGGTTTCCCAGTTTGCTTGCTGGGCTGGGCCATCTTCGGACATACTGCCTTTCTGCTTAGAGTGTAAAATCCAGCATTCAACTAGGCAGTCTCTGAGGTACCTGTAACTCTGTCAATAAGAGATGACAGGTAGGAAGGAACAGAAAATGAGGCACAATATTGATGTGTAAAATGTGATATTTTCCCCTCCAAGCACCAGGTGCTTATGAGTCGATGGAGAAGGGAACAAAAACCCTCCAAAGGGAAGAAAACTCCTCTAGAGAGATTTGGAGATGTTGTTAATGTCCGTGCCTGGCACTAGTGATTTTGTCAAATGTCTGGGAAAGGGCCATGGCAAGAGCAGAAGATACATGGGGAAAGGGAGGAAAATAACCAAAGAAAAGTAAGAACTAGACATGGCTGTGAGTGACGGGGGGTGAGTAGCGCAGGCTGGTTTCTGATAAGTTGCTTTCTTGTCTTTCTTTCCTAATGTAACTGAGACCTCAGTTTGAGAAACTGAGCTGTGTTTATCCCTGGATTTATTGGTTCTGTCTGGGCAGGTAATTAGGTGACACTGTCACTCCTTAAGGACTGAAGCTAATCTCTGATTTCAGACTTTACCCTGAAGTAAGATGTCACAACAACAAAGACATTTTTTTTCAGTATGTTGCAAAGGTGTCTATCATATACCAGGCATCAGAAATATCAAATGTGAAATATCATGCATCAGAAAAGAATGGCATAAATCCTGCCAGCTACCCGAAATATTCTCACAGGCAGAGTGAGATGTGCCAGCATCTGCATCTACATAGACTTTCCTATATATTATTTATTTTGTTTATAAGTTAAAATTCATTAATTAGTGTGTGTGTGTGTGTGTGTGTGTGTGTGTATGTGTGTGTGTGTGTGGTTGTGTGTGTGTGTGTGTGTGTGTGTGTGTAAGCACATGTGTAAAGGTCAGAAGGCAATTTTATGTGATCATTTTTCTTCTTCCTCCTTCAGGTGGGTTCCATGGATTGAACTCAGGTCACCAGGCTTGCACATCAAATACATTGAACCATCTTGCCAGCACTAGTTAGTGTTTAATTTGTGCAACTCAGGCTCCGTAACATGTGATTCCTTTGTCAATTCCCAGGTCTTCCAGAGGCCACTTATATGAGGACTGAAGACTGTCCTATGGAAAGAGAATGTGGAGCAAGAAAAGAAGGGTTAGTTTTTAATATGGTAGGGTGTTCTTCACATAGTTTACAGACGTTGGGCTTGTCCACACAGCATTTAAAGGAAGAAATGAGGGGAATTAGGTGTTTGTGTGTGTGTGTGTGTGTGTGTGTGTGTGTGTGTGTGTGTGTGTGTGTATGTTTGGAGGCCAGGAGATAATCTCAGGTGTCATTCCTCATAAGCCACCTATCTTGTTTTGCAAGACAGTGACTCTCACTAGTCAAGAAGTCTAGGTTAACTGGCCAGCAAGCTTCAGGAATCTGCTGCCCTGGTGCTGGGGTTACAATCGGGGACCACCATGCCTGGCTTTGGTGACTGAATGCAGAATTTTCCCTGAGTTATCTATCTCTACAGCCCACTTTTTCTTACTTGGTTTTCCTCTTTGAGTTGATGGGAACACCAAATGGATGTGAAGGTCAAGGGTTGAGCCTCCACCTCTTACTTCTGCAAATGGAGGGGTGGGAAGATGATACAGTTATTATTATTATTATTATTATTATTATTATTAAAATTGATGGTTATTAGATGGTAGTCGAGGGATCTCTTTAAGCAAACTTCCTACATCATGACTGTAATAAGTGCCATAGAGGGAACTATATCTGTTCTTTTCCAAAGTTAGTCAAGAGTTCTGATGCCCGAGACCAACAGACTGTGTTTATATCTCAGTTCTGGCAACTAATAATTTTGAGTTGGGTAAAGGTGTTATTCATTAAATCTAAGCCTCAGCTGCCTGCATGGAAAGTAGATGCTAAGTTTATCTGACTTGTAAGGTGATGGTTAGGATTAGTGATAATGTACCTGAAGTGCCTGCCTCATCTGGTGGTTGTCATTATTATTTCTCTTGTTTAGGGCCCATCTTGGAGGAAACAGAGACTGTAATTTTGAAGTGTTCATCCATCCTTTCATAATTTATTGAGTGCATACCATGAGTTGAGCACCAGGCCAGGCTCTGGGGATTTAAGAAGGAAGTGAGCTGGAAAGTAGGCAAGGCAGAAGAAGGAAAGCTATTTCATGGAAGATGTGGTACCAGAATACTAGAACTGGATTGGGTTGTGACTGTGATTTGGGATAAAAAATTGCCACTATAAAATTGGACCTTAGTGTTCAAGTGAATATTACAGTTGAGCAGGATTCAGCTACATTAAACCTTCTGTCATAAAGACAGAGGTAATGGCTTTCTGTGGGCAGAGCAGTAGAGATGCTTCAATTGTTAAGTATTTATATAACCCTTATATTTGCAATGTATGCACTTTATCATTTCCCAGAAGCTTATGCTGAGAAATACTTATGCTGAGGATGCTCCTTACAGGTTCTGTGCTGTGTCTGGCACTCTTGGCAAATGTTAAAGTCCACTCAAGAAAGCTGTTCTACGGGAGGGGGAAAATCAGGGGAACCATAGTATGAGGAGAGCTGACATACTCTCCTTGATTATTCGAGCTGTGTCTCTGGAAGTGTTCTGGAGGGTCCCATAGTGCAGTGCAATATTTATTTATTTATTTATTTTTTGCCTGGCTGTATTTTATTCCTTGTCTTCCCTCTGTGTTTCACTCTCCCAGGGCTGTCTCCATTAGAGGGCCATGGTGTGGCCAGTAGGGCACATAGTGAATCTCGAATAGAATGAAGACCCTGCTGCTTGTGCCATGATACAAGAACGCAGAGATTAAGTTGCAAATTGAGACTGGCTCTTTTTCTTAGATGAAACTTCTGTTTACTTGACATAACTGCTGTCTTTTGAGCTAAGCAGACAGCTGATTACATCTTCTTAGTCACACATTCGAATCAGGAGTTCTCCCCTGGAATACCGGTGTTCTGTCCACAAGTTACTTCTTTATACTTGATTACACACACATTATAATTATTACTGACACATCTGTGATTCCCACCCTGGACTTAACTGTGATCAGTTTAACCCTCTCAACCAAGTGAAGGTATAGGAGTTCTGAGAAATTTCCGGGCAGTGAGATAAAAGAACAAAGAATTTCATCTGAAAAAAAAACAATACAAAACCATGTGAGATGTGATTAATAATAGAGATGGAAATGCAGTTTATGTATTTATTTTGCGTGTATGCTATGCATGTTTGAGCATGTGCATGTATGCAAGCAGGTGTGCTCAGCTGCTCAATGTGTATGTGGAGGTCAGAGGTCAATTTCAGGTGTCTTCCTCTATCACTTTGGTTTTTTTTTTTTGATATGAGGGTCTCTCACCAAACCCAGAACTTTCTGTTTTGGCCACACTGGCTGGCCAGCAAACCCCTAGGAGTCTCCTGTTCTACCTGACCCCAAAACTGCGGGTCTAAGTATGTGCTATGTGTTCTTGCTCGTACATGAGCAATGGGTTCTGAACTCATGTCCTCACGTCCTCACTGTTGCGCATCAAGTACTTTACCAACTGGGTCATCTCCTCAGCTCATAATTTTATTTTTATTATTCAGTATTTATTGAGTAGTTGTCACACTGTAGGCATAGACCTACCTATTTTATGTCTTGTAAGTATTTTTTATGTTTTAACCTCAAAACACCACAACTGGAAAAGCAGGAAACTGAGGCATCAAAACTTGCTTATATAGGAAGGTCACGTGTCTTAAAAATGTTGGAGTCCTTCCTTCCTTCCTTCCTTCCTTCCTTCCTTCCTTCCTTCCTTCCTTCCTTCCTCCCTCCCTCCCTCCCAACAAGGTCTTACTATATAGTCCATGGCACGCTTACATTCATGATCCTCTTAGTTTGGCTTCCCAAGCACTGGGGATTATAAGTGTGCAACACTACACTACACCTGACTTGGAGAAAGGTTTTGAATTCCTGAATAGCGCCAATAAATCTTTTTTGACCACTATGTAATATGATAATCTACAGTATATTTAGGTTCCAAGGCAAATCTACTAGCGTGTACACACACACACACACACACACACACACACACACACACACACACACACACACAGACACACAGAGAGACAGAGAGATAGGCAGACAGACAGAAAGACACACACATACACACACACAGAGCTATGTTCTTCCAAATCACCTTGGAGGGTTCCATATTTCAGCTGCTCAAGATAATTTTTGCATTTTCTTCCTCTCTTCCCCAATTCCATTCATCCTGACTGTAGTTAGACTGGCCACAAAGACACACACTCCTTCACTTCAGCCTCCTGCATGCTGGGGTCACAGGCAAGCACTATCATGTCCAGTCTGGGAAGCTGAAGTTAGAGTTAGTCTTTGGCAATGTCTAAAGTCACTTGGAGTCACGTCTGGTGAGCAAAGTAGGTCATCAAGTTGGAGAGTTCTACTTTGTATGACATGATTATGAAGGGATGTATGAACTACATTTTTCTGTGTGATTGACATGCTCTGATGGCAGCTCAGAGACATTTTGCCCAATGGAAGAATGACTGATCATGTGCACCCTTTTGATGTGATTGTATTGAAGAGGAAGTCCATAGAATGTCTAATTTCTGCTACTCACCTATTCCACACATGCAGACTGTGCTGATGAGCACATTAAACTATCTTAAATCATTTTTCAATATTGTTTTTAAAAAACATCTTAGCTGGCCATGGTGTTGCAGGCCTGTTATCTGAGGACTCCGGAGGTGGAGGTAGGAGGATCAGGAGTTCAAGGCCATAATCAACTACATACAAATGTAAGGCCCACCTGGGACACGTGAAACATTGTCATTTTTTTTTGTGGCGGGGGGTGGGGTGGGGTGGGGAAGGAAAGAGTTTATTTGGCTTACACTTCCACAGAGCTGTTCATCACTGAAAGAAGTCAGGACAGTAACTCAAATAGGGCAGGAAACTGAAGGCAGGAGCTGACACAGAGGCCACGGAGAGATACTGCTTACTCGTTAGCTCTCCTGGCTTGCTCAGTCTGTTTTCTTATAGAACCCAGGACCACCAGCCCAGGGATGGCACCACCCACAATAGGCTGAGCCCTCCTCCTCAATCTCTAATTAAGACTAGCCAGCATATTCAGCAAGAAATATACAGTAAGATTACTGTATATTTTAAAGTCTGAGTGACATTGTCATCTTTTAAAGAGTAATCTGCTCTTCCAACAACTATTCAAGCAGCCTCTTTGCAAGATGCCTATCTACCAAGACAATCTGAATTGCTATGTATTGAATTCCTTTTTGACTTTCTGTTCACTTCACTTACAATTTTTTCATTATGTAAATATAGAAAAATGGTCTTATGCATGCCTCCTACTCTCCTTACATTTCATATTTACGAGATAGAGAAAGCGACAGAAAGGAAGTGCTGAATGAGTGAACATTAATAGACTCACATATCAACCTATGTAGGAAATAGATTTTTGTGAAAATTGAGGTTACATGCTTTGGAGCACAGTACATTGAGGATAATGAAGCTTAAAGCAAAGTTTGAGTTCAGAAATATACGAAATAAGAACACAGTAATACACAGTAGTGCAAAAGTGAAAGGCATAGTATATCAAAGTCTAGCAGAGTTTTCCATTTTCCTTAAGGCAAAACCTTCATGTCGTAGTACCTCAGGGAAGGCTGTGATTGCCATGCAGAGGTGTTCCGGAGTCTGGTCACACAGAAACTTTGCGAGCACGTTGCTATCAGGTAGGTTGTGAGAGCAGCCTAATTGTAGGAGAATTAATGTCATGGAAACCAGCAAATGCTATAGAAAGATTAGCAAATTTTTCAGAGCAGGTTGTTAAACATCACTGGAACACTAGTAGCAGTCTGTCTGCTTAGGCTCGCTTCCCTTCCCTCTCTGCTTGGAGCAGCTTTAGTTGACTGCCAATATGGTATGTAGATTTCAGAATTGTGCTCCATCATTCTTCCTAGAACCTTGGAACATTTACTGGGAGCTAAGGGTTTGCTGAGGTCAGTGAAGGGTCAAACTGACTGCGTCTTGAGTTATCCCAGGTGTCACACTGTGTTCTGTGCAGTTGTGTTCAACGTTCTAAGAGCCTATAGAAATTTCGTGTTCAGTAGAGAAGAAATATAATTGCTACATTCTTCCAAAGGAAGTTCTAAGGATTCACAGGATGAAAGAGAAAAGACTGGTTTGCATCACTGGGTATCAAGAAGTCCTGTTATCTTTGTACCTCAGATATAGTGAGACTATGTTGCAATAAGAATTATTTAATTAGGGCAGGAAAGATGGCTTAGAGAGTAAGAGCACTTTCTACTCCTTTTTTTTTTTTTTTTTTTTTAGGCCTGAGTTTAGTTTCCAGGACCCATGTCTGGTGGCTCACAACTACTTGCAACACCAGTTCTAGAAGGCTTTCTTCTGTCTTCTGTGAGCGCCCACACACAGGTGGCATGCATACACACAGACACACATACAAATAAAATCAATTATATAATAAACACATTAGATGTATTTATTTATCTTGAGATATGTCTCACAATGTATCCTTGGCTGACCTGAAACTTGCTATGTAGAGCAGGCTAGTCTAAAGCTTATGGCAACTCACTTATGTCTGCCTCTCCAGTGCTGGGACTGAAGCTGTGTACCACCACACCCAGGCAATTAGAAATGTTTAATAAGTGGATTCTATATTGGGAGGAAGTTGCTAATGATCTCACCTTGGCTGAAGATGTTCTTCAGTAGTATCCCTGCTGTACAGGCAGTGTACTTACTGGAATGATGCTACTATTGCTGAAAACATGTTTGGACCACCCCTTTGGAACTGACTTCAGAATCACTTAAAAACCAAGCAAGAAAACTCTTAACTGCTTTAGAGTCACAGCTCATCTAGAACTCATCTTGAACATGGTGTTACCTAGAGACACCATTACTTTTCTTCATTACACTTAGCTTTAAATGATTTGGGGGCATTTTTTTTCAGAAGTTAAAACTGTCCTTAAAAGGTAGAAATTTGCTATCACCCAAGATGGTTTTAAACAATGACTTTAGGGTTGGGTTAGAGAGAGAGTTGAGTTGGTGAGTTCTCACCTTATAAACATGAGGACCTATGTTTGATCCCTAGAATCTATGTTTTGTTTTGTTTTGTTTTGTTTTTTTTTTGATCGTAAGGGGAGTGTTTATTTTTTTCAACTTTTTTTTTATTTGAATTAGAAACAGGATTGTTTTACATGGCAATCCCAGTTCCCTTCTCCCTCCCATCCTCTCCTACCACCCCCCTCCCCAACTAAAATCCTATCTATCACATATCCTTTCTGCTCCCCCTGGATGGTGAGGCCTTCCATAGGGTGTCATCAGAGTCTATCCTATCCTTTGGGATAAGGCCTAGGCCCACCCCCGTGCCTGTTGGCTCAGGGAGTATTCCTCTATATGGAATGGGCTCCCAAAGTCCACACCTATGCTAGGGATAAGTACTGAACAACTACATGAGGTCCCATAGATTTCCGAGGTTTCCTCACAGAAACCCATGTTCCTGGAGTCTGGATCAGTCCCATGCTGGTATTCCAGCTATCAGTCTGGGGAGCAAGAGTTCCCCGATGTACAGGTCAGTTGTTTCTGTGGGTTTCACCAGCCTGGTCTGGACCCCTGTGCTCTTCACTCATCCTTCTCTGCATCTGGATTCCAGTTCAGTTCAGTGATAAGTTGTGGGTGTCTGCTTCCACTTCCACCAGCTGCTGGATGAAGGCTATAGGATGGCATATAAGTCAGTCATCAATCTCATTGTCAGGGTAGGGCATTTAAGGTAGCCTCGCCTCTGTTGCTTAGATTGTTAGCTGGTGTCATCTTTGTAGATCTCCAGACATTTCCCTAGTGCCTGATTTCTCTGTAAACCAAAAATGTCTCCCTCTATTATGGTATCTCCTTTCTTGTTATCATCTATTCTTCCCCTGACTCAACCTTTCTGCTCCCTCCCAGAATCCATGTTACAAATGACCAGTGTTGCTGCTGCATGCTTGTAATTGTAGCACTGGAGAAGTGGAGACGAGAGGATCCCCAAGGCTCCTTGGCCAGCTCGCCTGGCCTATTTGGTGAGCTCCAGGTCATCGAGAGACCCTGTCTCTATGAAAAATAAAAGAGATGGATGGCTCCTGAGAAATAATACCCAAGTTTGTCCTTTGACCAAACTACACCCACGCCAGTGCATGCATCCACATGAACATGTGCATGTATAGATGATTGCAAAGTGGAGTCAGAAATATGTTGATAAATGGTAGTTTTCTGGGGAAAAGTACTCATGCAAGGGAGCCAGTGGCCAGGTTTGCACCTGAGCAGGATGGACCCAGAAATTTTTCCCAGTCAGCTCAGCCAGGTGAAAGAGAGCCGCTTTCAAGCCTCCCTCCTTCTTAAACCTTGTTATGTAACTCTGACCATGCCCAAGCGGGCGTGGTCAGCAGTACCTCTAATCAGGGTTTCTCCCTACATGCACAGGGAGAAGGGAGAGATGAGACATTCTCAGGCTTCTGACTGTTCTGTTTGAAGTCTCTTTGGAGATAACTTAGAAATAGTTATAATTAGTAAGTGAATTTCCCCTTTGACCCCCAAACTATACTTCTTGGAATTTACCACACAGATACATTAAGAAAATACAGGGAAAAAAATCCTGCTTGGACCATTTACTACAACAAGGAAAGAGAGAACATACACATTCAACGGCTGAAGGCAGGTGGAAGAATTTTAGAGAATCCATAAATTAGGACATAATTCCATAATTGGGATAAGACAGAGCTACACACTAAGTACATACAGGAGAGTGCACGGTCACTCTTGTTTTAAATATTTATTTTTATTAACGTATCTGTGTGACGAATGCCATATGTTCCTTGTCTGTGCAGGTGCCCATGGAGGCTAGCAGAGGGCATCAGACCCTCTGGAGCTGGAGTTACAGGAGGCTTTGAGATGGGATGTGAGTGCTGAGAATTGAACCCAGGTCCCCTGAAAGAGCAGTGAGTGTCTCAATTGCTAAGTCATCTCTCCATTCCCAACACATTCATTTTGAAAAATGAACTGCTGCGTATCAGTCTATACACACACACCTTCAGACACACAAATCTGTTCTATCTAAATGGACTTAAAGGAATGAGCAGCACATTAATTTTAAGGAGGGAAAGCAAGAAACCCCAAAAAATATTGAGAAAAATAATTTTCACCATTTAATATTTGATTCTTTAAGCAATACTTTCTCTTTTAAAATATATTTTTATTTAAATTAAAAACAATCTTATTTTACATACCAGTCGCAGTTCCCTCTCCTTCCTGTCCTCCTATGCCTCCCACCAACCCCAGATCCCATCCCCATTCACTCCCCAGGGAGGGTGAGGTCTTCCATGGGGGTTCATCAAAGTCTGGCATATCATTTGGGGCAGGACCTAGGCCCCCCCCCCACGTGTGTCTAGGCTTAGAGAGTATCCTTCCATGGGGGATGGGCTCCCAAAGCCAATTTGTTCACTAGGGATAAATACTGGTTCCACTGCCAGAAGCCCTGTAGACTTCCCAGGTCTCCCAACTGACACCCACGTTCAGGGAGCCTGGTTTGGTCCTATGCTGGTTCCCCAGCTGTCAGACTTGGGCCCGTGAACTTCCACTTGCTCAGGTCAGCTGTTTCTGTGGGTTTCCCCAGCATGGTCTTGACACCTTAAGCACATACTTTCATAAAATAAAAACAAATAAGTTATGGGCACAAGGTCATCACAAGAAAGTTCTTTTTATTTTTTACATTTTATTTTTCTCTCTCTGTGTGTATGCACATGCATCATAAAACATTTGTGGAGACCAGAGGACAACTCGCCACAATTGGTTTTCTCTCTATACCGTGTAAGTTGCAGGGATTGAACTCAGGTCACTTGGCTTGGTGACACATGGCCTTTCCTCCTGAGCCATCTCTTCAGCTCCGCAAGCAATTTCTAAAGAGTTTTAAAAGATAGTGATGGTGCTGTAGTAATGATATGATCCAAGATTGGTTACTTAAAGAGAACCTGGGAGGTATAAGCTGCCTAGATATGTATACTCTGTATGTATATTCTGACCCACTTGTTAAAATTGGCTCCATTGCTTCAAGCTCATCTAGTAGAGAAACACCACACTTGGAGGCAGTTGCTAAAGGACAAAACTGTGATCTTTATTTTTTTTAATGACACCCACAAGGGTGGAAACCACGTGGATCTATCACACAGACAGTCTGAAACGCTGTCTCATTTAAGGAGGGATGGAGCTTTTAAAAAGAAGGGCGGAGATTTCACAGAATCCTGGGACAGAAAAAGAACCAGACTCAGCCCTCTGGAGCCATACATGGACAGTAACCTATCACTCTAGAGCAGTGGTTCTCAGCCTTCCTAATGCTGTGCCCTTCCGTTCAGTTCCTCAAGCTGTGGTGACCCCCAACCAAAAAATGATTTTGTTGCTTCTTCTTAACTATAATATTTCTACTGTTGTGAATTGTAATGTAAATAGATGATATGCAGGATATCTGATATGTGGCCCCCGTGAAGGCTGAGAACTCTAGAATGAAAGTACTACATAGGCTGCTCCCACATTTAAGATACCACTTGGGAGCACACCCCTCTGGAGTCTACATGAAATTGCAGGTGCACACTTTGCTTCTATATTATTGGTCAGAAATGGCTAGCAGGGAAATATGTTATTTATGTGGGGTTGCCATATACCCAGGCAACACTTTGATACTCTGTTGCACTGAAAGTGAAAGGGAGGGTGGGTCCTTTTTCTGTAACCATCACTCAGTCCTACAGATCAGAGCTCCATGTTGAATGCAAATATGAGTTGGAAGAACGGAGGTGATGTCACCTTCATTTGGGTCTCAATGGGAAATGATTGGATTTGAGTAAACTTGAATCTATGCTGTAGACAAAGTTTCTGTTGTGCCTGGTCCTGCAGCCATTTAGTCCCAAATAAACACACAGAGGCTTATGTTAATTATAAACTGCTTGGCCAATAGCTCAGGCTTCTTATTGGCTAACTCTCTCTTATTAACCCATTTCTATTAATCTAAGTATCTCCATGTAGTTTTGGCTTACCAGAGAATGCCTGCCATGCTATCTTCCCCGTAGCTACATGGTGTCTCCCTCGAGGCTACTCTCTGTGTTCCTCTTCCCAGCATTCTCCTAGTCTGGTAGCCCCACCTATACTTCCTGCCTGGCTATCGGCCAATCAGCGTTTTATTAAACCAATAAGAGAAACATATATTCACAACACACAGAAGAACCTACCCCATCACTATGCTGCTATTTTTAAATATGTGTTTCTAAGATTTTGGAGGGAGGCTTAAATATGCAAAGCCATTGGAAAAATAAGAAAAAAGTCTTGTCATTATTGTTAAATTACTGAGCATAAATTCCCATATGCATTTCATGACAGGTGGAATGAGAGCAATACTATAGCACTCTTGAAATGAGTATTCAAGTTTGGGAGTTAGCTACATATAATTTTATATGATTCAAACAATTCAGTTTTCTTTGGAGACAAGTAGAACCCATCAGAGTCTTCCATACTGTAAGGGAAAGGGTAGAGTAGATAGGCTATTTGTGAGTCAGCCTTCAGGTGTTGTGATAAAATACCCTAGACAAACAACTTAAAAAGAGGAGAAGTTGATTTTGGTTCATGGTTACAGACGTTTCAGTCAGTGGGGTTTGGCTAGCTCCTCTCCACTGGATCCTACCTTAGAAATCTCATTGCCTCTCAATAATGCCATCAACTTGGAATCATGCCTTCAACACATGAGCATTTGGGAGACATTAAAGATCCAAAACATTACAAAATCCAGTGGTCAAGCTCCTTGACCTGGAGAGATCGCTTTTCTTAATTATCATCTCCCAGAATGGAGATGATAACCAGGTGGTGCTGTGTCATGGAAAAGTCAAATTTGCTTTGTGAATGTTCTGTGACATTTGAGTTTCATTTCTTCTTTCTTTTTCCCTGAAGAAAACAAATGCCTGCTGATCTGGTGTGGAAGCACATGCCTAAAATCCCAGCAAGTATATGGTGAAGGTGGGAGGATTGTGAGGTTGGGGCTAGCCTGGGTTATAGGGTGAGACCTTATCTCAAGAAAAAAGTGGTTGCTGGATAATCTCGGATTATACAGACATTTCTTGATAGTCTAACCACAAGGATGTGAGACTTTTCCTATGTGAAAGCTTGTATGAGCTGAGAAACAGAGAGGGTGGTGACTTCAAGAAGATATTGGGGTTCTTGGGAGACAGAACTTTTTTGTTTTTTAGGGTAGGTAAGCAATTATTTTTTATTTCATTAATAATTCAAGTTAGGGAACATGCTTATTTCACATGTAAGTCCCCTCTCCCTCTCCCTCCCCTCATCCCCATCCCTCCTCCCCACCCCCACCCCATCCACCCACCACTCCCCAGGCAGGATAGGGTCCCCAACAGGGACTCACAAAGTCCACCAAATCTTCCTGTGCTGGGCCTAGGCCCCTCCCCATGTGTCCAGAGACAGAGCGCATCCCTTCAAGTGGGATGGGCTCTCAAAGTCCCCCACACACACCAGGGCAAAACGCCAGTCCACCTCCGGAGGCTCCCAGGAGTGCAGGGGCCTCCCCATTGGCATCCATGATGAGGGGGCTGGATTAGTCCTGTACTGGCCTCCCAAAGAGCGTCTGGGGTCCATATGCTTTCCCTTTTTCTGGCCAACTGTTTCTGTGGGTTTTCCAACCTGGTACAGACCCCTTTGGTCTCCATTCCTCCCTCTCTTCAACTAGGTTCCAGATTTCAGCTCAGTGTATTTCTGTGGATGTTGGGAGACAGAACTTTCTGATGCTGAAGTTTGATTATAGTAGCTGTGTTGAGACAGATGTGGATGTATGTAAGATAGCCTTAGAAGATGTCTTTCTACTAGGGAGTCTACCTCAATCCATCAGAAGGATTGAGAATAAATGCTTAATTTTTTTCAAGTTTAGTGGCATCCTACTGTTTTTGATTGGCTTCGAATATTTATGTGAATCTAATAGAGGCCTCAAATGTTCCTGAGAAAATAATTAAGAAATGAAGCCAATACATCCAATATTTTAATGTGCTATTCCTTTAAGAGGAGCCCTTGAAGATTATTATAAGAGAGAGACTGTATCTCCTCGTCTTCATCTTGTAGAAACACACAGCATAGGTTTAACAAAATGGCACATACTTCTGAGGTCTTTTATTATCTCTACTGAAGCCTGAGGTTTAAAAGATTCACATCCCATCTCATATCCCAAAGGAGCTTACCTGACTCGTGTTTGCTTTAGGTCTTAATTCTTCACAAAGACTCAGGAAAATGCTGGCGTTCAATAGTTATTGCTAAGGACAACTCAAGCCTCCATGTCACCTCCCCTCCCCACCATTACAAGTCTGTCTTCCTCCTGTTAACATCCCCTTCTGTGACTGCGGATGATGTCTTTTGGATCTCCTTTCTGAGAAGATCCCTTTCTTCTCATTGTACTTACCATTTCCTGAGCCAGAGTGCTTAGACAATTTGCTTGCATCTCCTGTCATCTGGTTTCTCCTTCCAGCAGCCTCACTGTGATAATTGGGTCACCTAGTTGGGATAAATGAATTGTTCTTTTGGGGTGAAAGCACTGCAGTTGTTACTCTTTGAGTCTCTGTCTTTGTGTAATATAGGGCTGGGAGTAAAGAAGCAGAGTACAGATGATAATTGAACTCCCTAGGCAAGACTGACCTTGCACAGTACCTACAGTTAGCTCCAGAGAGGGTACGGATGGGCTGTAAATGACCAGGATGAAGGTTAATTTAAATACAAGAGCAGTTAAAAATGGAACAGTTTGTCTTTTAGCCAAGATAAGACATTTTATGATTCATTAATGATTCTAAAATTAGGGATGTGCAGAAGAGAGATACCATCTGTAAAGACAGCTTTTACTCTGTTACCAGAAGCTTGGCATCACTAAGGACAGGTTTGTCTATGTCCATATGCACATGGCCCTTCACTAAAATTTTCATTTCCCTAAACAATCCCCAAGTATACCCATTGAGAAGACTTGACCACACATTTCTCTCTTCCAAGGTAGTCGAATTTGGCTTGCTGTCAGCCTTCCAGTGTGAATAAGTCACCCGATGGACTGTTAGACTAGGATCCCATCCATTCTCATTTTCACTCTGGACTTCATGGTATCAAAAGCCATTTAAGATTGGAAATGTGTTGTGTTTTGGCTGCGTGTCTGTGGAGAATGCATTTTTTAAAATATATTTTGCTACAGAGAAGTCTTGTCTTATTTTTCCTATTGAGTCAGGAGGCAAATCCACTCACAATCATGCTGTATTCAGGGCATAACCACAGGTACATGGAATCATCAATGAGACTTAAAACTGTACCTAAAGCACATCTAACTAATTTACTAGAGTGATAACACCCATCTATGTGGTATTAGAGCATTTTAAGATGGCCAAAGTTCTGATTTGGTAAAAAATTAAGTTCTGAACCATTTTTACCCATACGGGGTGAAGGAGCCAGGATTTGACTTACTCAGATTATTTCAAGAATCTGTTTCCAAAGGGAAAGCAGTGGAAGCTTCACACCCTAAGCACCCAGAGACCTGTACTTTTCCATCTACCCTAGAGATGCCTCTTAAACACGCCTCCCTCTGTCCTCACTGTCTTCCTCCTTAGGAGCTCTTTTACCCAAGTGGCCATGAAAATTCTCTGGTTGTCTTTTCTTACTGTCACCAACCTTTCTGTACAGCACATTCCTATCACAGTCATTTCTTCTACACCTCATTCATCACATCAAAGATGATGACTTCCTGAAGAAGATCAGGAGCATTTGTCTGGAAGAACAGGGAGAGGAAGAGTTGGCATCTCCAGCCTTGGAGTCACATGGCTGTGATTGTGTTGAGCTTAGTTTCTTGTAGTCTGGAGCTGGGAAACCCAGGAACTGGGAAGGAACTTTAATAAAGCAAGAGGCCTTGAAGTGTTGAGTTAATGATCTTTTCTTAACATTTATTAGCTTCTTCTCTATGCATGCATGTGGTGGTGGTGGTGGTGGTGGTGGTTGTGGGTTTGTGTGTATGTGTGCACATGCACACATGTGTGAATGCAAGTGTGTGTGTGCAATGACATGCACCATGACATGCAGAGGATAACTTTAGAAAGTCAGTTCTCACCTTTCACCTTGTTTTTGGAAGCAGGGTTTCTCTTCTTTCTGCCACTGCACTGAGCACTCAAGACCAGCTGGCCTGATGGCTTATGGTTCTTTCTCCCATTTTCACCTCCCATATCTCTCTGCACGAGTGCCGGGATTATAGATGTGATTTCTGCATCCAGCTTTTTACATGTGTTCCAGGCTTTGAACTTGGTTGTCAGGTTTGCAAAGACACCCACATTCTGAGGCATCTCCCCATCTTCACATCTATTAGACTTCTGTGCATTACCTCTATAGCGGAGTGTTGATACTGAGATTTGGTATGACCATGCGACTTGTTTTGGCAAATGGAATGTGAACAAATGTGACATATACTTTGTGCTTTAAGAAATTGTGAGCTTCTGTTGGCTCATTCTCTCACCCTTTTTGTGACAAGAATTTTTTTGTTGTTGTTGTGAACAGGGACTGCTGCTATTGCTTGAGTTGTAGTCAAGGAAACACATTGCGGCAATGGTTGGCTTGTGACATGAGCCCAAAGCAGATTTATTTGTTGTGAGCCCATCAGAGATTGTGGAAATCATTTCCTCTGAGGTTTGACTAGTAAAGTCCTTTAGGATTTTTCCATTTTATCTTCTTCATTACTGTTGTTAGTATGTATAAGTGTGATGTGTATACGAGTTTAGCCATATGAGTGTCACAACAGTGTTCTTATGGCGGTCAGAATACAAACTTCAGGTGTTTGTTCTCTCCTTCCACCATGGGTTCTGGGGATTGACCTTAAATCATTAAGTTTGTATGGAAAGATCTTTCCCCTAATGAGCCATCTTGACGGCTCAGCTTCCTTTAGTTTGTAGATTCAGGTGTTTAAGAAGGTTTCTGTGCTGAAGGCATGGATGCAGATGTTGGATTTTGAGGAATGGATCACAAAGGCTTTATCAGTGGATTAATCCATCGATGAGGTCATACTCTGATGACATTTTTAGGAGGTGGTGAATCTACAAGGTGGAGCCTTGATGGAGAAAATAGGTCACTGTGTGTGTTGGCTAGTTTTATGTCAACTTGACACAGGCTAGAGTTATCTGAAGGGAGGGAACTCGATTGAGAAAATGCCTCCACAATATCTGACTGTGGGCATTTTCTTAATTAGTGATTGATAACCGAAGGGCCAACCCATTATGGGTGATGCTATCCCTGGGCTTATAGTCCTGGGTTCTATAAGAAAGCAGGAAGAACAAGGCATGGGGAACAAGCCAGTGAGCCCCACCCTTCCACGGCCTCTGCACCATCTCGTCTCAGGCCTCCAGGTTCCTGCCCTGTTTGAGTTCCTGCCCTGACTTCTTTCAGTGATGGACTATGATGTGGAAGTGTAAGTCAAACAAACCCTTTCCTCCTTTACTTGCTTTTGGTGATGGTGTTTTATCATAGCAATGGTAACTGTAAGACACTGGGGATGGATATGTCGTCAAAGGGTATATATATGATTTATCCTCCCCCACCCTGCTGACTGATGGCTTCCTTCTGTCGAGTCCTTCTGTGTGTGTCTGTTCTACATCGCCACTGACCTGAAAGCAGTGAAGTCAGCTGGAAATGGACTGAGATCCTTGCAACAATGAACCAAATAATCCTTTCCTTAAGTTGATTTGCTCAGATGTTTGTTACAGTGATGAAAAGTGACTGACAGCCTTCTCCCCAGTTGCTGCTGGAAGACTATACTGTGGCTATCAAGGCAGCTCAAGGCTCTGGGGTAGTGGGGAGTACTCAGATGGCTCTCGTCTCTTTGGGCGTGCTCTTTCCAGGTTTGGATCACGCTATTCAGCAGGGCTGCCATGATCCAGATAAAGCCACAGACACTTCTTTCTCCTCTTGGGGGAATCTCACAGGAAGAAAATCCCAGGTTCCTCTGCATATGAGATATATAGGCTCCTCTTGCCAATGTCCCTAACTTGGGAGAACCTTTTGTCTTAGGGAATCCTTTCCTTTTCAGGTTTCTACAAGAAATTCAATCTCCAATCTCTAATTCTCTTCATAAAACATACACAAAGACTGGTAGCTTTCTGTTTTCCTGTTTTACACTTAGTTTACCTTGGGGCAAGAAACAGCTGATTGTACTTACTTAATTGCAGTGGACAGGAGAGGGGAAAATCAGAGGACAGAAATATAAGTTAGTATTTCAGATTGCCACTTAATCACATTTCTATTTTAAGGCAGTATTTCTCAACCTCAGCAGTATTGACTTTAGAGCTAGATAAATCTTTGTTGTGGGCAGCTGTCCTGTGCTATACAGGTTGCTTAGCAGCAACCCAGGCTTCTACTTGCCTGGTGCCAGTAGCACTCTTTCCCCTCTCTGTGACAACAGAAATGTCCCCAGATGTTGCTTATAGTCTGTAGGACAAGTAGTGGAGTCACACTCAGTTGAGAGTGACTGATTAAAAGAATACCCTTAGCTGTAACCTTTGTTTTCTCCAAGACGTAGCAGAGTATCCAACACATGACAGATACTTAGTAACTATTTTCTGATTGAAGGAGTTCAGTTAGTGGATTCTATTTACATTTCAGCGGGGCTGCAGCTCATCTCGAAAGGGGAAGTGAAAGAAAACACATGCTTTTCTTAAACACATTTTCTGCCTTTCTGTGGGTACACGATGCATAAGGATGAATGTCCAAGCTAAGTACCGCTGTGGAGGAATTCTAATGAAATTCTGAGCCTAGTCACTCAACCTGTGTGGGGCTTAACACAAAGAAACACCACAGTAAATAATTTATATGCCAGAGACTAAATCCTGCGAGGTCATGAGTCAACTATAGTGCTCTTCCATAGTCACACTCCTTGAGTTCAGTGCTTGAGTTATTAGCAAGTGTGGAAAAGGATGAAGAGGCAGTTGAAATGCCCCCATGATAATAATGACACATATGCGGTCACACACCTAGTGCCTTGGAAGACCTTTCTGCACTGAAAGGAGCTTTTCCTATGAAAGATGAGGGCTTCTACACAACCTTCTTCAGCAGGGGTGAAGATTCCACATTAGGCAAGGGAATAGATTATACATTTTTCTTTTGAGTTCTGTATGAGTGCACGTTAGAATTGGGGGAGGAATTTATAGCCATATTGCTATTTATGTCTTGTAGGAAGTTAATCCTACCTCTTGGACACAATGGCAACCCAATTATGAAGGCAGACAGGCTAGAAGGGGATTAGCATTGCTCGTGTTCCATGCTGTTCATTGTCTGGTTAAAGTGAAGGGAGGTGCTTTTATCTTTAGACACACAACAGATAGCCTGTCATCTCAGGCTTTTAGAAATTTAAATATGCAAGCACTTGGCAGAACAGGTATCTCTGCAACCTTTCTTAATAACAACAGGCTGCTGTTCCGTGCCTGGGGTACAATTTAGCAGGTACATCTCATTTTGGCATATGTGTGAAAAGGAAAACCCTATGTAGTAGGATTACTTTACCAATACGATGTTTCAGAAATAGCTGAGATTTAAATTGCCATGGGGCTGCATTATTAAAGTGAGAGATTTATGCAGTGTACACTACAAATCCCTGGAGAGATGAATGTGCTTATATTATAGGTAAGAATCAGAAAGGTAAATAGCCAGTCTGGATACCATTTTCTTCTAAGTGGTACTTTAGTTGTGTGAGGATTTCTTAAGGGCAAAACAGATGGGGCAATGTTTAATCAGGATGTGAAAAATTAGACTCAGAGGGAACCAAGACTTTAAAAAGAAGCTTACTTTTTCAGACAATAAGTTATGACTGCTGACCCTTGAAGAGATAACTATTTTTACCTAAGAAGGATTATTATTTTTTTTTTAGAGCTCTGCCTAGGAGTGTTGTGCTGATACTTCAATGACCTACTGGTCCCTTTCCTTGTGGTCATTATCACTTTCCGTGACGGTCGCACTCCAGGAGTCCCTAATTCCCAAAGGTCCTAGTGGATACAGCATGTCCTCTATCCTTCTCAATTCTCACTGCCAACATGGAGACACCCCAGAACTCCCAAGTCTCGCTTCACTGATGTCACTTCCTGCTTCCTCTCTTCCACACTGCTTGCAGGAGATCAAGCTCCAATTTCCCTTTGCTCACAAATTCTTCTTTCATTGAACCTGAATCCCTCTTTCTGCCAATGAGTATCTTGTGGGTGTCTCCACTTAATTTCAGAGTTTGTTTCTAAAATGCATGTTGTAGGAAGTACGGCTCTCAGGGATATTAACTTGACATCACAAAGAAGCCCCTGTTCAAATGTTTAGAAATCCCGTGTAGAAGGTAAACATGGTGGTACATGCCTATAATCCTAGCACTTGGTGAGCTGGGGCATGAGGATAATGAGTTTGAGACTAGTCTGGGCTTCAGAGTGAGACCATGGCTAGACCAAGGTACATCATAGGATCCTATCCCTACTGAGCCTCTACCAAAAGACAAAACGAATCTCCAACTTGGCCTCATCTTTGACCTGACACTGCCCCTCCCCATCTCCCCTAGACCTTGTCAGTGATGTGGAGGATCTCAAAGATGGGAAGGTAGTATGACATATCCTCATGTTGTTTTGTGAGGGCTATTGTCATTTCACCAACTCGGAGAATGCCAAGTTGCACTTTATATGTCGGAGATACGAGCTGTGCAAAGTCTAGGAATGAAGAGGCTATCCTGTTTAATGGTAGAGAAACTAAGCACTAGTGAGAAGTTAGTAGGGTATTATTTCCATGAAGGCACCATTCACAGGAGATCAAGACTATAACACACAACAAGACTGACTAAGTTCCAAGGAGGAGTTGAATCTGCTACTCATACATAGGGCAAGGGTGGAGGGTGTATGGTTTGGGAAGCGCTGTGTGGGATTTTCATAAAACCAAGAAAAGAGATACGTAAATAGGTAAACTTATTCATAACTTTCACAAACATGTATTGTGCTTTTGCTATAAAGATAGAGGTCACAGAGTGAGGTCACCCAACAATATCTAGTCCGTGAGCTCAGGGTGTTTGGGAAGATCTGAGAAGGGTACATGAGGGTGACCTGCCAGAGTCTCAGGAACACTTCTCTAGGGCCAGGAACATCAGCTACAGCTTGCAAACCCAATTGCTTAGCAGAGTATGAGCTGTTGACGTAATGCCTGGCATCCCAGTGAGAGCACAAACAGCAAGATGTGGCCGAGGGCTGCCATTGCTGGCCGTGCCATGATGGAAAAGCAGCAAACGCCTTCTGCTTGATGACCTCTTAGGCTGTTAGAGCAGAAAGCCCCCCTGTAGATAATACACTCCCCATTTCATTCTGCCCCTAGCTCAACCCTACAACCATTTCCCCCCTTTATCACATAGAACAACTCGCAGTCACATTCTTTTACTTCTAATCACTCTTCAAAGACAGGCATATTGAAGTACTTTAGAAAAAAAAGGCAATTTGAGCTCTCTGGAACAGTTTCTTATTCTTCCTGCCAAGTATGTCCTAAGTCCACAGCAGGAAGTTCAATTAGCAAATCCATGAATCAGGGTTTTAATTATACATTTATCTGAAAGGAAAGTGCTGGCTTCACTTCTCCCCTATACCTTGTTTGCAGGAACCCTCAGCATGACTTTGACTGAGCCTGGGTCCCTGTGGTGGAATGTGAGATTGTAAAATGCAAACATGTTAGCGGAAAATCATTCGCATCTGTCCAGGGGCATTTCTGTATTTAGGAAGCAGCAAGAATTCTTGGTTGTATGAAAAAAAAATCAGAATTGATTCTAGAAGGCTAAGGAAGTACCCTAATTAAGAGGTTAGCTAATTGTCTTACCCTGCTGTGTCTATAGATTGTATTTGATTTTTAAGCCATGACTAAGCATTTGAACCGTATGCTTTTTTTGAACACGCTCTTTAATGCTTTGTCACTTCCCTTGTTAGACACTGCTCTCTTTGAGGTTGGGAATATTTTTTTTCACCCTTTCCTCTTCTTCCATTCCCTTTCTTCCTATCCTTGCCTTCTTTCTCCCTTAGAGATTTTGAGCCAAGAGGTCACCATCAGTCAGTCAGTATCTCTCCTCCGTAGCTTAGGGAGAACTTGACTTTCAACAGCTCTCTGATTTGATACATCAAAGGTAGAGTGGAAGCCTTGGCAAAAGGACTGGGTGTGGGTACTTAGGCCCACCCTGTAAGGTTGTGGCCCATACTGTCCTGGGTGAGTCCAGAGAAGCAGCATTTGCCAGGCAAAATAACAGGAGATTTTGTTGAACACGAAGCTCAACCAACTCTCAGAGGCTGGGGGGCTGGTCAGAGGGTTACAGGATTCCCGGCATGTAGATTTTTTTCCAAGTCCTTTCTAACCACCAGTAAGCTAATTCTTCGAAAATGGTCAATACTGTTGTGATAGCATAGATGCATAGTAACCTTCACTTGTAAGGTTTAATCTTGCGAACAGTCCCAAACCATGACTAGACTTCTTTAATTCCCATTTAATAGAAAAGTAAAATGTAGCAGGAGGGGGTGGGGATTGAATATTACTTTCCAGTTGCTCTTCTTCCTTATTTACAAAGGAATATAACTGGTCTGAATGTTTCTGGTTGTTTCGGCCATTCTTCTTTGTGTGTTTCAGCACTCCATGTGGGAGAGAAGCAGAGCGAGTTGGGGGCTCTGGGTTTATGATAAATTTTATCTTACTATGACAAATAATAATGCACCTCCATGTTCGTTAAGCATATCTAAGGTAGAAAGGGCTTTGTGGGCCACTGAGGAATTAGAATTACCACTCAAGAATGTGAGTGTGAGAAGTTTAAAAGTAGGAATAAAAAAGACAAAGGAATCCTAAAGTAATTCTAGATGCAGCGTGGGGATAAGATTTAATCAAGATTTTGTAAACTTTTAGGATATTTCTATCAAAGACATTCAATATAGGATCAAGGACTTAGACTGAAAAGGAAAAATAAAGTTTTGGAATTGGTTCTGAGATGCCTTCATATATTTTCCTCTTTCATTTTAAAAACATTAAAAATATTCCTTCTCATATTTAAAGTTATGAAGAAATTTTCACATGTGTGGTATTTGTATGTGTTTGTGGGGGTACGTGTGTGTGTGTGTGTGTGTGTGTGTGTGTGTTCATGTAGAGGCCAGAGACTGATAGTTGATATCTTCCTCAAATGCTCTCCATCTGTTTTGAGACAGATCTGTCACTGAACTTGGGCTTCACCAATGTGTCTAAGCTGGCTGACCCCTGAGCTCCAGGGATCTACTGGTCTCCATCCTCTATGCCCTGGTACTGGGGTTACAGATGTGTGACAGAGCATCCCACACTTTACATGGGTGATGAGTATCTGCACTCAGGCACTCATGTTTGCATATCAGGTCCTTTAATGATGGAGCAGTTGTGTTCCTAGCCCCAATGTCCAAAAATTATACCATGGATTTAAATACCTTAAATAAAATATATGTTGGTCAGTTTGGGCTGCTATAACAAAATATCATACATAGGCTGCGTGGCTTAAACAAGAGACTTCTGGTTGGGAGTTGTCAAGTTCAAGATCAAGGTACTGAAAATTAGTAAACCTAATTACTATCCAAAGGCTTATCTTCATAAGAGCCAAGGACACAAACTTTCAGTCTAGAGCACTGTAACTTACAACTATGTATAAATATGAAAGTTCTGAAATTAAACTATTACATTCCTGTTTTTAAATTATTTTATTATTATAACCCTTTAAGCGTATCTAGTATATTTTAAGAGTCTAAATATCACTGTAAGCTCAGTTTTCTTAACATGTTAGACGTCTATATAGATTATCACTATAGGTTGGACCAGTTTATTAGGTATTAAAAATAAACTTGGCTGGAAAATTTTTGTTGTGTCTCTGGGTGAATATTCATATCATTACTACACACATTGGTTCACAGTGCTGTGGATTGAAGCCAGGGTTTTACACATGCTTCACAAACCCTGTGCCACTAAGTCTCATGCCTTCTCTAGAATCACAGTGTCAGCATCTTGTCCTTTTAGTTTTTATGTTTGCAAGTACCCTGTCTACAACTGAGTCAGCGTTGTTACTTATGACAGTCAAGTATTTTGGTTCCAGTCAGATACCCAAAGATCACCCAGTAATCCTTCATTAGAGGAGGAGAAAAGAGTCTCTTTCTTCCTCCCTCCCTCCCTCCCTCCCTCCCTCTCTCCCTCCCTCCATCCCTCCCTCCCTCCCTCCCTCCCTTCCTCCCTCTTTTCCTTCTTTCATTTGTTTTTTAACCAGTGGGCTGATTCTGTTTTTATTTAACAGGAATAAAGCAATGAACTGGAAACCATCTGGCCTAGAAATGGTGTGTGACTAGTCAGATGCTTTCTCAGCAGCAATGTTTGAAGCATCTCTTGTTGCCCGGAGGTTTCTGCATAGCACAGTAATGTAGGATATGAGATACAGCAGGGGTGAAAGCTGCCTTTCTTTCTGTCAGTTACAGAAGGGCTGATGTAAAAGGGGAGGAGGGAACAGAGACCCAGAACACTGGCCTGAGTGCATTTGTTCTCAGGGGGATCATTTCAAGAAAGAGAATATACATCATCTGAGGATCTGGACACTGAGTCCCTAGGACTGTCTGGGAGCTGAGGGTGAAGGTTTTATACACATCCTGCTTAGATCACTCATTTAGAATAGGTTGAGTAGATATAATTATACTATAGCTAGGAGGCTCTTTGAAATCTTCAAGTTTTCCTGTTATTTGTGAGAAAAGAGAAAGAACAGCACAAATAAGGATAGGGTGGGGAGCAATTACTCTCCTCTTTATCGAAAAGATAGTAAGAACCAGTGTCATGAATTTAGGGCAGACTCCTAAAGGTTCATTGGGATGTACCATCCAGGTCCTTTGGGGGGCGGTGGTTAGGGAAAATTGCTAACTGGCTTTATGATAAAAATATTTAAACTTGGGAGAGAATAGTTAATAACATACTTCCTTTGATCAAGGTTAGGGTAGGATAAAAAGACAAATATTGTGAAACTTCTTTTTGATATACATTTTTCTTGATTTGGGTACATGGAGAAATGCTTCCTTGCTGCTGGTAACCACACAATGGGCTCTGTTTTCAGATAATTCTTTCCATGTTCAGCTCCTGGCTAAGCAGCCCTAGGAGGCTAATGGTTCTTTACACATATGAAATGATGACACATATTCATTGCTCCATAGGTGAGCATTACTAGCCAAAGACTGAACAGAAGTTTAGAACAAGAGCCTCCATTACTAGAATTTATATGAAAGTAATGTTGGCCTTTGACAGCTTCTAAACGTTCACATTTTAGTCAGCTATCAATTACCTGGCGATCTTTCCACATACAGGAGTGGATGCCATGGATACAGGCTGAAATGCACAGTAATGATCCAGTGACTGCCAAAACCTCCTGAATAGGGTTAAGAATCCTTCTCAGGAGAGAGCATGAAGTCTCATGCTTACTCTGTCATTGGGAATGTGGTTCTATCTTTTGATACTGCCACGAACCAGAAGTGGGTCATACGCAGACCATTGGTCTCATTGGACTCCAGTGCCACTTGCTAAGGAATGAAGCTTTTGGTCAAACCCATCTGAGTGCAAGAGGCATAAAGTTAGTGTAAAGGGGTGAGGTTTCAGGATTGGGTGGTTGCTGCAGGATGTAGCCTTCAGAAAGCCTGCGAGTGGGCATTCATGCCAGCCAAACAGCTGCACATGTAAAATAAATACATTGATAAGAACACGACTCCAGAGATGTACTCTCTCACGTAACCAACCAAACAACGTGAAAAAGAAAAGAACATGAATACAAAAACAATGAGATATGTCAGTGTGGTGGTTTGAATAGCCACATAGACTCATAGATTTGAATGCTTGGTCACCAAGGAGTGGCACTATAAGGAGGCACTATTGGAGTAGGTATGGCCTTGTTGGAGGAAGTGTGTCACTTTGAGGTTTCAGAAGTTTAATCCAGGCCCAATGTCCCTCTCTTCTCCTGCTGTCTGCAGATCCAGATGTAGAACCCTCAGCTCCTACTCCAGCACAATGCCTGCCTGCATGCCACCAAACTTCCTGCCATGAGAATAATGGACTATACCTCCGAAACTGTAAACCAACCCCAATTATATTTTCTTTATGAGAATTGCTATGGTCATGGTGTTTCTTCACAGCAATGGAAGTCCCAACTAAGACAGTCAGGAAAGGAATTAAAATTATGTTGACTGCATTTTTTTTTTTTTTTTTTTTTTACCAATCCATCCTTTTTTCCCCCAACTTTTTTTTTATTTGAATTAGAAACAGGATTGTTTTACATGACAATCCCAGTTCCCTTCTCCCACCCGTCCTCCCCTACCACCCCCCAAACTAAAACCTTATCTGTCACATATCTTTTCTGCTCCCCCTGGATGGTGAGGCCTTCCATAGGGTGTCATCAGAGTCTTTCGTATCCTTTGGGATGAACATGGGTTTCTGTGAGGAAACCTCAGAAATCTATGGGACCTCCTGTAGAAGCCCAGTATTTATCCCTAGCATAGGTGTGGACTTTGGGAGCCCATCCCATATAGAGGAAAACTCCTTGAGCCTTGACTGCATTCTTTTTTCATTTAGCTGAGGTGAATCTTTCTAAAAGACAAAAATGGTGACATGAAGTCAACATTCAGAAAAACTGAGCTAGGCAGAAGGTGTTTGTTGTGATGCCAGCAGCCAGGGAGGTGCTTTGGGGTAGAGGGCATGTCTGGCATGTCCTAGGCCCAGTTCCATACCCAGGAGAAGAGGTGTGAACCCTTGATCTATAAATTTGTGTTTGTCAAAGAAGCACTCCCATAAGGATTCCAGAGCACTCAGGTCCCACTGTCCCTGTTGTCTTTTTATAGCTTACACACCTGAGCCAAAGCAGGGACTGCTAATTAGCACAGACACAGGTCTTCACTGTGTAACTCTCTCTGGTTAAATCTTTGGAAGAATAAGCTCAAGCCTGGGAAGTCTACAGAAAAATGTAACTGTCTGTTTTTCTTCAATAAAGGAAATACAAAGTGACTTAGGCTATCTTTCTGTTTCCTGGGAAATCCAAAGTCACGGACTCAGGCAGCCACCTTCCTTTTGAACCGAGCACTGGGTAAGAGCGGAAGGTCAGTTGCTTCCAGCATGTTCTGTTTTATAACTAGAATGCTGTAAAACCATCATGGCTTATCTAGTACCACATTAGAAATCTGCAGTTTCCCTCATGAGGGCAAAAGAGGCAGCGATGTGTCCATTATCGCTACACATGGCTTCTGACAATTAGCCATATTCCAGAGGCAGGATAAACCTTTCCATGGGAAAACTGGGGCTTTCCACATGCCTTATTAGCCAGGATTAAATGATTTGCCATTAAATGAGGATCCAGTCAGGGCTTTCAATTATAATTCAAAAATGTTTTCTGTTTGACGTGGCAATAAAATGCAAACACTGTGGTGAATGAATCAGATAAAGCAGGAAATGCAAGGGGAACAATTACCATGAAGCAAGAAGAAAGTTTTAAGTGGATGGGTGAAACCTGACTGGAATAAGCGTCATCTTCCTCTCCATAAATTGCTAGGGAAATGGTAAGAAGGCAGTGAGACCTTTAGCCTTGTAAGTCGTGAACATTCCAGGAATGGTCTGCTTTTTATGAGATTCATTTAATTGTGAAGAGGGTAAGAGGGGACATTAAATCCTCACTTAATTTACAGCATTAAAGGAAGTAAACTCTTAACTGATGTTAACGTAATGAAAATATTTCTTTAGGGTTTAACTTTATATGATAAAAGCTGATGCCTCGGGATTTAGCAAGAGAAATACAAAATTACACATGTGTTGGGACTCCATGTTACTTAAAAGTAGCCAGGAACATGGGAGGACTCCTCATTACTGAGTCATAAAACACAGTAGCAGAGAAGGTAAAGTTGATGTCACCAATGTGTATGAAATGTCTCCTGTTTGCCTGCGCTTGGGCTAAGTGCTCTAGATAAATATAGAATCACGCAGCCAGTGGCTAGGAGTAAGACTTTTAGGAACTGACTACTCGGACCTAGAGCTGACCAAATGAGGCTTTGTGAAATTATGTGGTCCCCCTGTGAAGACTACTTAGTGTTAGTGAAAGCTGTTTCACAAAAATGCAGCATAAGTTACATATATAATTACATATATAGGAATATGTTTAATTTGGCAAATTCACATAGCCACATTAAAATATAAGAAGAAACTATCAAATTCTTATTTGTTATTTTCTGATTTGTTCCAGTCTGGTCTCAAACTCACTATGTAACTGAGGATGACCTTGAACTTCTGATACTAATGCTGATCCATCCTTCTGGTGCTGGGATTACCAATGTGTTTCATCATGCTTGGAATTGAACCCAGGGCTTTGGGTACACCAGACAAGCATTCTTCCAACTGAGCTACAGCCCCAGCCTCATGAAGTTTAATAGTATGTTTTATCGAACCAAATATATCAAGAATGCTATCAACATGTAATCAATATAAAGCTGTTAGTGAGAGACCCCATATTGGTTCCTTCATCTTCCAAATCAGGTTTGTGGTTTACACATGGACATCTGTGTGTAATAGCCATGTTGTGCTAGTGGCCACTACACTGGACAGCACAGCTCCCCATCCCAAACTGCTGAGGTAATGAACTGGTCTGTTTGCAGTACTCACTCAGTTGTTTCCTGAGGTATGGTGAGAGTTAAGGCTTGCTTATTCTGTGAGAGGCTTGTGGCTTTTCTAGAAAATCAAGTTTCTAGCAATCACTCTTTTTTGGAAGATTTGTATGAGGAAATTAATCAGGTTTTTGAATTTTGAAACCAGCTTTTGTGCAGTGGTTGCATCTCTTTGCTCTTTGGGCTTCTTATAAGGTACTAAGTAGTTGTCATGATTATCTCAGGCTCAGTCTATAGTGTAAAGAAGATGACTGTGTCTACTCTGTCTGCATGTATGCCTGCAGGCCAGAAGGACGCCAGATCTCATTACGGATGTTGTGAGCCACCATGCGGTTGCTAGGAATTGAACTCAGGACCTCTGGAAGAGCAGCCAGTGCTCTTAACCTCTGAGCCATCTCTCAAGCCCCCACATCACATTTCTGACACTTCTTCTAGTACTCATAATCCTCCCCTCCTTTAAGAACTTAAAGTAACATGAGGAGGGTTTAGAAGATTCTTGTATTTGATGACCTCCACACACTCTTGCCAAGTTAGGCACAATCCCTGCACTTAGGGAGCTCACAGCCTGGTGGTGTATCCATAGAGAAAATGAATAATCAATAAGTAATAATCAAACCTTGAGTAGGTATGTGAGAGACCAGCCGAGGAACAGAGCGAATGGCAAGGGAGGAACTGGCACCAAGTAGAGGGAGAACATTGCTGTACAGAGAGATCCTTAGAGAGTGACTATCCAGTGAGACACAGGATAGACACACAGACAGAGCAGAAAAGGGTGTGTCCTGGCAAAGCAGCTTGTGTTTCAGTGGATGGCAGAGATGAATTCATTAAACTTTGTAGATTTCAGTTAAAGCCCACTAATGATTGTGGTTCATAATGAAGTGTGCCCTTACCTAATTAGTGAAAGCATTAATGACTCTCTTTGTTTTGACTCAGGTTATCTATTTACTTATTGGTTTGTCAAGACAAGGTCTACAGATCAGTCTGGCCTGGCGCTGACTGTGTAGCCCAGGACTGCTTTGAAGTCATATTAATCTTCCTTCCTGATGAGTTATGTCCTTCTGTATGCTGTGAATGTATGTTTCTCTTATTGGTTGATGAATAAAGCTGTTTCAGACAATGGACAGACAAGAAGTAGCCAGACAGAAGTATAGGCATGGCTAGCAGATTAGAAACTGGGAAGAGGAACAAAGGGAGGAGGCCAGTGGAGACACTACGTAGCTACCCGAAAGATATGATACCTGGGCATTCTCGGGTAAGCCAAGACCACATAGATACATACAGATTAATAGAAATGGGCTAATAATTAAAAGAGAGCTAGCCAATAAGAATCCTGAGCCATAGGCCAAAGAATTTATTATTAATACGAGTCTGTGTGTTTATTTGGGACTAAATTGAGGGAACTGGTCAGGATAGAAACTTCCGACTACACTTCCACAGCTTCCCAGGTGCTGGGATTACAGGTGTGAATCACCACACCCAGGCGCTCAGGTTATTTGTTAATGGTGGAGATGCTCAGCCTGGAATATAAAAATCTTTCCTTTCTGGGAGATGGTAGGGAAGCTCATGACAATTCCATTTCACAGGTGACATCTGCAGTCATGGAACTCTGATTTTCAGTTAATTCCTAACCAGAGGATGTGCTCTGGTAGAATGACAATGGGACTAGGCAAATGCATGGGAATATTGTTTAGATCTTAAGTGATATATACACATCTTACATAATATTTCATTTCAATATACTTATTGTAATGTATGAAATTGGATATTGAAGTATTGCTACTTGAGAGGACCAGGCAGGCAAGGACATGGCCAGTCATATATTTCCCATCCCAGGGGTGGCAGACGCTATTTAGATAGATGAGCCTACGGCACGCTTAGAGCATTACTATATATCCCTTCACACTAACTCATTTAATTCTCACATTATCCCTAAAGGGTGTTAGTGCTCTATTGCTGCCACAATAAATAATCATGAATAAGGGTTAAACAAACATGTACCATCCAATTGTGGAGGTCAGAAGTCCTCCAAGTAGGTCTTGATAAAAGTCAAAGATTTTTTTTTTGTGTGTGACTATACCTAGCCCATCCAGGTGATGCAAGATAATCTATTTTCAGGTCAGCCAGTTAGAAACATGATTTCCACTCGTACCCTTAATTTACCTTCACCATGTGAGATACTATAGTTATAGGTCTAAGGAATTTGGATGTGGAGACATATTTGGGGGTGTTAGCCTACCATAATAATAAACAGTATGATTTCTCCATGGTACAGGCCACAGAACTCAGAGATGCTAAGTAATTTGCATGAGGTCACATAGCTGAGGAAGACCAGGCTAGCATTTGAACCTGGCATTAGAGTCCATTCTTTTATTATGGTGTTTGTGACCACCTGGGAAAAGCCCATAGACTCCTTTCAATTATAATGAAAGGATTTTACTGATTACTGCTAGCAGGACAACAATCTCTAAGCTAAACGAGATTGTCGTGTGGAGTGGGTTGAAGGAAGGATTTTTTAAAGGTGAAAACCACCAGGAGACCTTGAGGATCTGCACAAGTAAGCCAAGGGTCTTCTGTCTGCCAAGATTAGGTAGCCCAGGGGACTGCAAAATAGTCCTTGAACTTCTGCATGAGCAGGTTACAGAAGCCAAGAATCGGTTAGTCATATCATAACAAGTAGATGGTCACAGCTGTTCATTTTTGGGTGGGGCCACTGAGTCAGGGTTATGGGAACTTATCTTCCAGGGACTGGAGTCAGAGACAAACTGCTGGTGGATTCCAAGATGGATACCTAGCATAGCATGGAGCTTTTTATTTAAATCACAATTTTAATCTCTAGACTATCCTATCTCTTTTCTCGTATCACACTGGGCTACACATGTATGCACAGCATTCTTCATGCAATACATAATGTACTTTGCCATATTTCTCTACATATTCTGCTGCCCCTTTTAGTGCACCACTTCTTCTATTATTGTTCTTTAGTACCTTTCCCCTAGACATTCTACTTTCATGTTATCTGTACATATATGATCTTATGTGTCTGTGTCTATAAAGCTGTGTTTCTGAGACTGACTTAAGTCGCTTATTCTGATTATCTTCAAGTCTGTCCATTTGCCTGTATATGACACAACCTTATTCTTCCTTATGGATGATAAAAATCTGATTGCATCTCTCCCACTCTCCTGTTGTCACAGTAGCCAGTACTGCCTCTTCCACACTTGATCTTAGCCAGAAGGCCAAAAAAGAGATTTTACCAGCTCTTCCGAGCACAGCGGTATTAACACTGTCTTTTGCACACACTCCACATTCTGGTCTGGGTTCTCCACACTAGACAGGTGGCTGGGGTGACTCCAGCTCTTTTAGGAGAGCACCTGTCTGCCTTGTGCAGAGCCGCCATCCTTCAGAATACCCGGAAGCTTTCCTACCTCATCAAATACTTACTGAGAACTTTACAGACACCATGTTCAACTTTGAGGAACCCCAGACTAGCGAACCATCACAGCTGTATTCAGATGGTTCACAGCCAAGCAGAAAGAGAGGCAAAGGACCAGCTGTCCTGTAGTCCAGGCTGCCACTTCCTCTGTTGCATAGACACCAGTTTCTTAAGTTGTTTTCCCTACTTTATATTTGGATCCATACAACAGTCTCCAAGGATGCAATAGAATACATTTTAAAAAGCGTGCAGACCAATTTTTACTACCTACCAACCGACATATGGGATGAGTCAGCCTTTAAGGATCACTTCAAAGGATGGGGGCGGGACAGGGTGGAAGAGGGGTGACCAGAAGGCTTCTTCCAAGTTGTCCAACTGTCATTTTGTGGACATTCTCTTTAGGACATTTTCTGTGTGCTATAAAATTTTCTTCTAAGATGCATGCAAACCTATACCAAGCTCAGGCATCTCTGGGCCTTTATTTATCTATGCAAACTGACCTGCCTGTTCCCTGATTTCTTTCAATCTTCTTTGTTGTGTGTACCATGTACATGGTGTGTGTGCATGTACCACGGTGCACTCATGGAGACCGGAAGACAGCTTTGTGGAGTTGGTTCTCCCCTTCCATCTTTATCCTGGGAATGGAACTTAGGTCACCAGGCTTGGTGGCAAGTGCATTACCTGCTGGGCCATCTCACCAGTAATTGATCTTAAAACTGCAAAGCCACAAAGTTTTCAGCCTTAGGCCCTTGCATGTGCATGTCTGCTCAGTGGGCTCTTTTCTCTTTCTACATGGCCCTCTTTCTCGTCCTTTATGGTTCTTCTTCCGTGGAACACAGCCAAGTAAGTAAGTTTCTCCCACCCTCCCTCCCTATTTTCTACCTCAGCCTTCTGTTTTGGTTGATTTGCATAATTGTTATTCTTAGTAAGTTTCTGGAAGGTGGTGGTCACACCTAGAGACCAGCACAGTGTGTGTCCCGCACAAATATTTTAAGGAAATTAAAAACGTCAGGAGTACGAGATCAATGGTGAGAGAGCCCCAGTCCTTCCTTCCACAGTTGTACAAATTAAAGGAGAGGTTTCACAGCATTGTGTGTGTGTGTGTGTGTGTGTGTGTGTGTGTGTGTGTCTCTGTGTGTGTGTGTGTGTGTGTGTGTGTGTGTGTCTCTGTGTGTGTGTGTGTGTGTGTGTGTGTCTGTGTGTGTGTGTGTGTGTGTGTCTGTGTGTGTCTGTGTGTCTGTGTGTGTGTGTCTGTGTGTGTGTGTGTCTGTGTGTGTGTGTGTGTGTGTGTGTGTGTGTGTGTGTGTGTGTGTGTGTGTGTGTGTCTGTGTGTGTGTGTGTGTGTCTGTGTGTGTGTGTGTGTGTGTGTCTGTGTGTGTGTGTGTGTGTCTGTGTGTGTGTGTGTGTGTGTGTGTGTGTGTGTGTGTGTGTGTGTGTGTGTCTGTGTGTGTGTCTGTCTGTGTGTGTGTGTGTGTCTGTCTGTGTGTGTGTGTGTAGTGCCAGCTATTACTATTTTAGATCCCATTGTGTTTAAATGTAAACTTCCACAGTCTTGCAAATACATTTCATTTTTTTTTAAGCAGGAGAAGAAATTGCTGAAGCTGTGTTAGTTCTGCTCCCCCTTACTTTGAGGACCAACTTCACCTTGGCTCACTTTTCCCAGAAGGTCACCTGCCCTAATTGGATACAGACCACTGCTTCCTTGGCTTTTACAACACTTCTGCTTGTTAATAAACAGAATTAATCCTGATTAAGCTAATTTATTTAGATATTATCCTATTTCCTTTGGGTGGGTCTGTTTCACTAGGCCTATGCAACTGTTTTGAATTCACTCTCCCGCCCCCTGCTTCTCTCGGAAGGCTTCTGATTCTTGCCACACTCCCTCATCGAGTATCTTAAGCACTTAAAGAGGTCATGGATGGAAATGAAAGAGGCAAAATCTTCTGGATTTCTTCTCTAGCTGCTTCCTTTCCCCTCCTGTTTCGACTAAGAGATACAGTAACCGCAAAGCCTTATTTCCTTGGCTGGAAGGTGGTTTGTGGTTCTCAAAAGACTTGGTTGTTTTGTCTCTAAGGCAGCATGACCCTGGTTCACCAGCCTACAGTCAAAGTGGGGCTTGTAAGTCAAAGCCTACGTGTAGGAGCCAGTGGGGATCAAGTTTCCAGGTCTAGCTTCATCACCTACAAAATCACTGAAGATACTTTTTGGAAAAAGAACAAAACCAAAAAGCAAAGCTCTCTGGCACAATTCAATCAGCTTCTTCTATAATTTATCACCTATCTTCAGCTTGAAGACTCTCTTGTTGATCCTCTGAGTAGCTCTGGCTCCTTTCTGTCTGCCGAATATTATCTGGAGATGGCTTCTCTGGCTTCTCACCACAGAGGAAAGAGAGGATTAATCTGTCCGTACTCTGTCCCCTTGTCCCCACTCAAAATACACGAGTGGCTTTAGCTGGTGTCCTAGTTTTTTTTTTTTTTTCCTGTTACTGTGGTAAAATATTCTGACAAAAGAAACTTAAAGGAGAAAAATTTTATTTGGTCCATAGTTGCAGGTTATAGTACACCATGGCTGAGAAGTCGCACAGGCAGGGACTCCAGAGAACTGGTCACTTTATGTCCATAGAGTAGAGAGCAAAGGATTAACACACATATGGTAGTGAGCAGCTTGAACTCTCCATTTTCACACAGTTCAGAATCTTCTGCCTAAGGGCTGGCGCCACCTGCAGTGATGGGTCTTCTTACCCCATTTAATGCAATCAAGGTAACTCCACAGAAATGCCCGAAGCTCAATGAGATCTGGACACTGCATCACTGAGGATCCTTTGCTCAGTGGTTCTAGACTGTGTTGTTGATAATTGAATCATCACAACAGGCATAGATCAAGCCCCATCCTTCCCCAGAAGGATTAGATAAGTGTTTTTGAAAACATTTCATGAAGTGTAAAGCCCTTTACTGTTAGGTTTCAGGCAATTTTAGTTCTAGGGATAGGACAGTTGGTTTAGATGGATCCATGTAAACACAGGCTTCAAGCCCAGACTGATACATCCAGTGCAGGCAGTCAAGAAAGTTGGAACTGAAGGAGAGTGAGAGGGACACAGTCGATAAGTGAAACAAAAGCAGGCTTCCTGTGATGGGCGGCTTTTTGTTCCTGGAAGATGCTGTGAAGAGAAATGGCAGGAAGGCACAAAACAGGCATCTGAACAGGACCAATAAAGGAAAGGGCCCAGTGGCCCTATAAAACACTCAAGCCAGAGTCCATTTACTGGACTCGCAACCTTGGGGCCCCTCCCATCTTGGAGGGAAAAGCTGTTACTTTTTTTTCCCTGTAGCTCTCTTGGTCTTCTGTTTTTCCAGGATGTTCAGTTCTTTGTCTGTCAGAACAAGCTCAGAGATACCCCAGTCAATCACATACAGCCCTGTTACCACAGCATAAGGGGCAATGACTGGTATATTTAATATTTATTGACAAACAGGACTGTATCAGGGAGAGACTACAGCTAGGAGTTCATTTAGATAGTTTCGGTGCTCGACTTTTTAGTTTAAATTTTAGTGTGTGTGTGTGTGTGTGTGTGTGCATTTTATAAGAAATTAACTTGTGTATCATCCTCAGGAATGCTATCCACTTCCTTTAAGATGAAGTTTCTCCTCACCTGGAGCTCATTAGTAAGCTTAAACAGTTTGGCCAGCAAGTCCCGGAGACCCTCTGGCTTCTGCCTTCCAAAAGCTGGGATTACAAGAGTGTTCCATTATATCTGGCATTCCCCCCCCCCCCGGTGATTAAATTTGGGTCCTCACACTTGGGAGGCAAACACATTAATTTGGAGCTATCTCTCTAGGTTAGTGGTTCTCAACCTTCTTGATGCTTCAAAACCTTAATACAGTTTCTCATGTTGTGGTAACCCCCAACAATAAAATTATTTTCATTGCTACTTCATAACTATAATTTTGTTGCTGTTATGAATTATAATATAAAGTGCTTGTTTTCTAATGGTCTTAGGTGACCCCTGTGAAGGGGGTCTTGACCTACAGGTTGGGAACTTTTCTCTAGCCCTTACTGTTCTACTTTTGAACTTATTCCACAAAGGCTCACATTGTAGAACACTGAAATTATTTGTTATCATAAGCTTAAGGGAACTCGGATCCAAAGAACTAAGTATGTACTCAACTAAATTTTGGTGTGTGTTTGGGAGTCACTGTGGATCAGAGCTGATTAACCAGTCAGGGATTGGCTGGAAGGAACTTACTGTCAAGAAGAACAATTATCAAGTGTATATTAAAAAAAAACCCTATATATTACAATTGAAAAAAGTTACAACAGAAGTAACAGTAGCTTAAAATTATTGATCTCATATACTAGCAAACATTGTAGGCCATTTCTTATTTAATTCCTGCAACAGTCCTGTCAAATATTCTTGTAGGTACTATAATTTTTTTCCTACACTAGGGCAAGGAGGTTGAGCCTTATCAAGTATAGGTGACTGGAGAGTCACTTGCCCAAGGTGACATAAGTAGTGATTGACATAGTTACGGATTGACCCTAGAGTGGATCTTCTCATGCAGTGTTACTGGCTTATCTACAATAAATACTGACAAGCCACTTATCAGTAGAATGACCTTGATGATGGGTGACAGGGCTAACCAACCAAAATTTAATTGAATATCATTTAAATGTATTTAGGAGTTATAAGGTTCTACCTGATATGAAGATTATGAAAAAATGTGAGCCTGTCATTTTTAGTGATATTTAAAGGTTGACAAAAGGACCTCTTGTATGTCTGCATGTGTGCATGTGTGTGCATATGCAGGTCAAGGCCAGAGATCAACCTCAGGTCCTATTCCTCAGGAGCTGTGCTTGTTTTATTTATTTATTTATTTATTTATTTATTTATTTATTTATTTATTCATTCATTCATTTATTTTTGAGATAATGGTTCTAACTTGGGCCTGAGGCTTGCCAATGAGGACAGCTAGCCAGTGAACCCCTGGGATCTCTGTGTCTGCCTCCCCAGTCCTGGGATTAAAAGAGTGTTCTTTGGGGACTGAACACAGGCCCTCCAGTACGGGTGGCAAGCACTTTAACAACTGAGCCATCTCTTCTGCCTCCAAATGGGCATTTATAATCTCAAACGCCCAGACATTAAAAACCCCCAAAAGAATCTAGTAGCCCAAGGAGGCTACCAGGAACTGAAGAGCCACTGTTTGTTCATGGCAGAGGTGAAGCGCAGGTGCCTGATGACAGGAACTTCAAAAACACGAGCACAGGTAACACAGAGTGAGGCACCCACAGCATCCACACCACCACCGTTTGGTTTCAGGAGAATACAGCAGATGCCCACCCAAGCAAAATATCATGCTCAACAGCTAAGTAACGAGTGTTTTATGCAAGAGGGAAGACCACTTGGACTTATTTCAGGACCCTATATTTTGAAACTAGCTTGAGCAGCTTCATCTTTTGTGTTTGAGTTATTGGTGGGGAGGGAGAGAATTTTTTCTGTGTTGTCCCTTTGTCTCTTCTACTAAAATTAAAACAACAACAACAATGGCAGTAAGATGACCATTCAGTCTTCAACCTCTGGCCTCTTTTTAGATGCTTGTGTGTTGTCAATCTAGTTCCTTTCCTTTCCCCTTTCTTTCCCTTTTCTTCCTTCCCCTTTCTCCCCTCTCCTCTCCTTTTCTTTCATTTGGCAGTGGAGAGCAGACACCAGTTGAAGAGCAGACTCCCATAGGAATGGAAGCTTTTATCTAGAAACTTACAGATTTGACACCAAACACGTTGCTACAAAAATCTCCTTAGAGAAAGCCTGAATTTGCACCGAATCATATTTTCAAAGAAAAGAAATTACAAAGAGAGACTTGAATGTTACAGCTTGACAAGTTATTTGCTATTGTAACTTCTGTGGAATGTTAGTTGCAAGGTTTAATTTAGCTCATTAGTTTTTCCTTTGCACATGGAGGGGTGTGTGTGCATGGGGCTGTGAGCATGGGGAGGTCAGAGGTCACCCTTGGTGTCATTCCTCAGGAGCTGTCACTCTTTGGTTGGTGGTGGTTATTTTCTTTTGTTTGTTTGTTCTTCTTCTTTTTTTTTTTTCACAGTCTGTCTCTGGCCTAGAGCTCACCAAGTAGACTAGACTAACTGGAATTGAGCTCTAGGGTTCACCCATTCCCAATTCCCTTCCCAGCCCTGGAGTTACAGAAGCATGTAACCATGACCAGCTTTTTATGTTGGTCCTGGGGGTTGGAACTCAGGCCTTCATGCTTAAGCAGCAAGAACTTTACCAACAGAACAACCTCCAGCCTCCCATTTTACTTTTTTTAAATTTACTTCCCTCCCAAGATGTCTTTATACATTATGTGTGTAACACAAAATTTATCATCCTTATATTTAGTTAATGTTGTTCAGTCATTATTACTACATAGCTTAGTAGCTTCTTATCTCATAAATCTGAACCTCTGTACCTATGGAACAATACCTCTCTAGCCTGCTAGCATCTACTGTTTTGCTTGTTTTCTGTATGATGCAATTCTGGAGATCAAACCCTGGATCCCATGCATAGTAGTCAAATGCTCTTTTACTTGGCGATACCCCCGTCATGCCTTTATCTTTCTGCTATGTCATCGATGTGGAAAATATAGTTTATGCTTTTTTGTGGCTGGTTTATTTCACCTCCCACAATGCCCTCAAGTTTCATCTGTGTTGTGGCATATGTCACAATTTCCTTCTCAAAGCAGACTAGTGCCCTCTTGCATGCTTATGCCATATTTTGCTTGCATAAGGACTTTGCTTTATTTCATTGTGGCACTGAGGGTCAAATGCAGAGCCTTGCATAGATGCTAGGCAACTGTCTACCACTGAGCTACATCTCCAGCCTCTAATGATTTTATTTTTAAGCTGTGCTTTCTATACTATTAACATTGATGAGCAGCACTGCGGGTGTTTGAAGCTTCTAACTTGAAGAGAGAGTGGTTATGTTGGTGACATGCTCTCTAAGCTAGTGAATAGCCTGAAAGACTGGCTTCTCTGAAAGTTAGGACCCAAAGGAACATTTAAATTATTAAAGATAAGAAATGGAGTTCGTTATCTGTTGTCTGAGGCTACAAGATGGCTGTATATACAATTTCTGTTAGGCAAGAGGAAGAAGCTTCAGGTAGTGTTAAAACACTGGATTAAAAGATTTAAGAATAGATTAGATACAGTTCACCTGCAATGCCAGGGAAATAAAAGTAGTGTTTCTCAGTGTCAAAGGCCTCAATTTTATTTTAGGAAGATTAAAATTTCCCTCTGAGGCCTTCAGGGACAGATGAACCTGTTTGGCTGAATACTTATTTTATGGGTAGAGCGACAGGGCTTTGGTCTGCAATCTTCCCACGATGGAACTGTTGGCAGGGCCTGCCTCCTGTGATCAGGCTTGCTGAGCGAACTTGGCAGATTTCCTAGTGAGGCTATTTTAGCTGTGAGTTTTAGTGTTCATGTTACATTGGTCATTTAATTACCGAGAAAGCAGACCACACTAATGTCTTTGAAGGTCACGCACTGAATAAGTCACTCTAAAAAATAAATTATGTATGCACCTCCTCCCTTATTCACTATAGAAAGTGTGCTGTTTCTATTAAATATTTGATGTCTTCTATTTTTATTACTTAGGAATAAACACAATGTAAACTGTGAAACAGTAGCAAGCAAATGCTGTCTTTTGCAGAATCAATTCAGAATGTTGGTGTTTAGATTGGGTTTCCCAAAAGTAGAGCTCTGGATTGGGCCTGGGTAAATCTAATGATGTATTGGGAGGGAGGGACTTTCTCATTGGAAGTGGGCCAGAGAAAGGAAAAAGGCAGGGAAACCCGGTAAGTAAGAATGTGGTCTCAGTACCTCAGTAGCTCATTCAGAACCCACAAGGAAGCCCTGACATGAAAATTGTGCCTCCAATTGATTCCATCTTGAAGCCCATTGTACTTACCAACTGGTTAAGATACTGGTGGTGATGGGTGTGGATTCCTAGCAAAAGCAACTCCAAGTAGGTCAAGGCTACTTCTCTTCAAAGAGGGCACTCTAAGTTGTCTCAGTCCATGCTGCTAGGAAAGGGAGGGTAACATTGAAGAGGGAGAGTACTGGAAACCAGCAAGTTCCTGGTATCCTGGTTGGGTTTTTTGCTTCCCACATTGAAATCACTTTATTTAGACATTCATTCAGAACTCCTAGGTCACAAAGTCTGGGAATGCTTATAAAAGGAAGGTTAGAATGATAAACTGCAATTCCTTTCTATTATGATTTGTCCTAATGTAATCAATAGTTGTCACATCCCTTCCCTCCTACTCCACCTCGTAGCCCTGCATCTGCTGGAGACATTTCTGGTGGTCTAGAGGGTGATTTAACCTAGAGTAACTTTCTTCATGGTTCTGAGCCTTGGGCGCTTCCTAGCAAGAGTATGTGCTTGCTTTGACGGGTGCATTCAGTAGTGACTCTCAGCTAGGTCAGGTGGGTCATTTCATGCCATGCACCTTTTTTCATGCCCCAACATGTGGTACTATAGCAACCCTATGTGTAGATGAGATTTTGATGATAATTTCCCTTCAGGTATGTTAGCTATTTGCCTTGCTATTGGCCTGCTTTTGTAATGGTCCTAAAGTGACCAGGCAACAGCTGTAGCTTTAGTGGTACTTTAATCTTTTCTCTGCTGGAAACCAAGACCCTTTGTTCACAAGCTTAAGGTTGTGCGGTAGAGGAGCAAAGTTTGAAATTGATCTAGGAGGAGCATCAACAGATAGGGCATCACTTTGTTCCTAACTTATGTGTTCTGATAACTGAGATAAAACACTGTATGCTGCCATTGTTTTAAGGTATCTGTATCTTGAAGCACAATGCTCTAATCTCTCTCTGGTTCTGTCTCTACGTGGGCCCATCACCTGTACCTTAAAAAGTATTACATCATCTTGTAAGGCTTAAAATTTCCTGGTGCTGTTAATGTTGAGCAGAAATAAGCTTTGTGCCTGAAATATCAATGCATGTGTTGAAAATTCTGGGGGTGGGGTGGAAGGGAAGGGTTTCCTGGCTAAGGCTAGCTGGAGTTTATAGGTGTGGTCAGGGGCACACGTGGTGTGTAGTGGTGTGACACATAACAGGCCAGTGAATGCTGTGATTCTTTGCCTATTCCACTTCAGCCACGGCGGTTGTGTCCCTCAGTCTGAGACGATGTGTGTATGGTGTATATGTCAGCGCATGAGACCTCTGAGAGTGGTGCCGAGACCCTGTGGGTACGAGAGGAAACTCACATTTGCAATATGTAACAAGAAATAGACATTTGTTTTCTGTTTCTGGTTCCTGCCACACAGTTCACCTAACTCCTAGGATCTTCACAGTGCTATTGTTTCTTGTATGCTAATGCCATGATGACTGGCTGATGGTATTTAGATAGCTGCAGGATGGGTGTTGGTCACCAGAAAACCAAGGGAGGATTAGAGGTCTGGAAGCTTCAGGCTTTACCCCTAACCTCCTAGGAAGTGGATGATGGCCTGAAGTCAAGTTGATCACCGTAGCCAAGGATCTGGTTAACCATGCCAGTGTGATGAAATCACCGTAGAAACTCAATTGGACTGTTGGGGTAGCTTCCAGGTGGCTGAACACTGGACATGTGTGAAGGGCGAGGAGGCTGATCCCTCCCCACCCCCATGCCTTCCCCTTGCTTTTGTTCTCGCTTGTGCTTGCTCGGCATAGTTGGTGACATTTTTTATGATAAGTTGGTCAGTATAGTGAAGTGTTTCCTGGAGTTTCAAGAGTTACTTAATCAAATCAACTGACCTTGATTTGTTCATGAGTGTTCATGAGTGGGGTGTTCATGAGCGGTCTTGATATATAGTCAGTTGAAATATAAATAGCAACCTACTACTTACAGTTCAGGTCAGATAGGGAGATGGTGTCGTGGAATGGAGCCTTTTACTCGTGAGAGCTCATGCTAGTTTCAGGTAGGTGATATCAGAATTAATTTAAATCATGGGATCTTCCTTTGGTTACTGCTGGGGACTAGCCTCAGTGCACACACATATCTGGTATCAGAAATGTGTCAAGTGACTGACTGTATAGGAGAGTAGAGAAAAAAAAACAGAATCATTTCCAATTGGCATGGAATGTCCTGCTCAGGAAGGAAGGGATCTAATGTAATAAATTTACCATCAAGTAGCTGTTTGTTGAGAGGAATGGTACTGCCTTAAGGGCTTAATGTTGGTTTCTCTGGCTGGTAGGTCAAGTATTTTGTAGGACTTAGGTGAGTCTTGGTGAGAGCTTATCCTATGGGCCCCCTCATAGCTTCCAACTCTGCTAAACCCACTATTCTGTTAACGAGAACACCTTTTATATTAAGGCAACTAAAAAAAGGGGTTGGTTGATGTCCAATGGTGGAGTCTCACATCTACTTGGTTGCTCTATACCTTTCCTGAAACGTGCTTCACTCAGCAAACACTCAAAGATCCTCCTCAGGCTTTCTCTTCCATGAACTCATTTACTTACCTCTGACCTCTTCCTTAGTCTACACTCCTTACCAGGTTGCTACATGCCTGTGTTCATGCTTGTGTTAGGCTTCTTCTAACTCCAAACAAAGTAGGTGACTGGGTGTTCTGCCTACTAGGAGAACCCCCCCTTTCTATCTTTCTGGTCAATGGGTGTGACTGTGGTGCTGCAGCAGTCCCCATATGTTCGAATCCGCTCACTGGGCTGACTCACCTGGGCCGTGGAGTTGGATGTCTTCATTGTCTCTTAGGTGAGAAGTGAGAAGAAGGCATCAGAACAACAATAGCAGGTGACATGGGGCTTTGGGACATTGGTTGGTAACTGGAATCTTATTATTTTGAAGGTACTGCTTCCTTTCACTATGATTATTGCTGGGTCCACTGAGTCTTATGACTAGAGTGATGGTGCAGAAAGTAGGATTGCTTAGGATAAAATAACTGCAGCTACATAAGAAAAGGAACGAAGACAGTGTAACAATCTGTAAGATGTTAAGTTAGAGAAAAGAACACTAAGAACTGTATTAGTCAGGGTTCTCTAGAATCACAGAAGTTTTAGAACGAATCTTCCTCCCTCCCTCTCTCCCCCTCCCCACCTCTCAGAATGACTTACAGGCTGTAGTCCAACAATAGCTATCTGTGAATGGAAAGTTCAAGAGTCTAGTAGTTGCTCAGTTCCACTTTTGTAATGCTGGAATCTCGGAGAAGTAGGCTCCAATGTCAGTGAAGGTGCTGACAAAGCAGGCAAAGGAAGAACACACTCTCCCTTCTTCCATTGTCCTTACATAGGCTTCCAGCAGAAGGTGTGGCCCAGATAAAGGAGTGCCTTCCCCACGGAAACAGTTAAAGAAATGTTCAATATTCTTAGCCACCAGGAAAATGCAAATTAAAATGACTCTGAGATTCCATCTTACACAGGTCAAAATGGCTAAGATCAAAAACACTGACAGCATATGCTGGAGAGGATGTGTGGCAAGGGAAACGTACCTCCTTTGCTGGTGGGAGTGCAAATGTGTACAGTCACTTTGGAGATCAATACGGCAGTTTCTTAGAAAATTGGTAATAAATCTGTCAGGACCAGCCTACCTGTTGAACAGTAACCAGAGTGGGGTGTGAGAAGAATGAAATGAAAAACAAAGAGACAGGACAAAGAGTTGCACAAGGGAGGACTGTCAGTGAATACTGCCACAGTTTCGAATTCATTTCTCACAGCCCTTTTATACCCAAAGCAAAGGGGAAGACAAAAGACTTCCTTTCCATGGTTCAAGGTATAAACAAGCCTGATCATCTCCTTAATTCTCAATACATCTAGTAACCATGCCTTTGGCCAAACATCCGGTTATTTGGCCTCAAGGAGCAAGAACAAGCTGGAACTCTCCGATCTTAAGTCAAGATGGAATGGAGTCACTGTGGACTCCCACATAAGTTCTACCTCAAGACCCAGCTATACCAATCTTGGGCATATACCCAAAGGATTCTCAATCATACTATGAGGATTCTTGCTCAACTATGTTCTTAGCAGATTTATTTGTATAGCCAGGACCTGGAAACAACTTAGATGCTTCCCCAACAGAAGGAGAATGGATAAAGAAAATGTGGTACATTTACACAATGGAGTACTACTCAGCTGTTAAAACAATAGCATCAGGAAATTTAAAAGCAAATGGGTGGAATTAGAAAAAAAATCATCCGGAGTTGAGATCACCCAGATCCAGAAAGACAAACATGGTGTGCACTCACTCATAAGTGGATATTAACTGTAAAGTAAAGGATAACCATGCTACAGTCCACAGACCTAGAGAAGCTAGGAAACAAGGAGGGCCCAAGGTGGGATACATGGATCTCCCTTAGAAGGTCAAATACAAGAGATCTCTTGGGTGGATTGGGGGCTGGTAAATTTGAGGGATCAGATAGGGAGGTAGGTAGAGGGGGAGAGTACTTCCTGAAAGAGATGGCTGGGAAGAGGGGGGCACTTTTTGGGGTCAGGTAGAAACCTGATACAAGGGAAACTAGAAAGAACCTACAAGGATGACCCCAGCTAAGACTCTTAGCAACAGTTGATAATAGTCTGAACTGGCCATTGCCTGTGATCAGATTGGTGACTACCCCAATTGTCACTGGAGAATCTTCATCCAGTAACTGATGGAAATAGATCCAGAGACCCAGAGCCAAGCCTTAAGCTGAGCTCAGGGAATCCTGCTGAAAAGAGAAAGGAATGACTGTAGGAGCCAGAGGTCAAGGACATTGTAAGAAAACTCACAGAAACAACTAACCTGGCTCATAGGAACTCACAGAGTCTGAACCAAAAACCAGGGAGCCTGCATGGGATGAGCCTATGCTCTCTACATATATGTGGCAGTTGTGTAGCTTTGTCTATTTGTGGGTCTCCTAACAATGGGAGCAGGGGTTGTCCTTAATGCTTTGGCTAGCTCCTGGGAATCTATTCCTCATACTGGATCACCTTGCCCAGCTCTAATACAAGGGGAGGTGCTTAGTCTTACCACACTTGATATGCCATGCTTTTTGTTGATATCCATGGGAGGACTGCCCTTTTCTGAACAGAAACAGAGGAGTGGATTGAGGCAGGGTGTGGAGGGGGAGATGACAGGATGGAGTGGGAGGAGAGGAGGGAGGGGAAACTGCAGTTGGGATGTAAAATAAATAAATAAATTTTAAAAAGTGTGTCATCCTGCTTCTAGATGTGGATCACAAGTGTGCCCACCATTTCTGGATTGTAATTCATTTTAGACCCACTCAAGTTGACAACCAAGGATAGCCATCATACTGCTCAAACTGGTAACTGAAGAAATTTACTATTTATGTATTTGAATATGTAAATGAAGGCATGATTTGCCATTAAGCTCTACAGTGGCAGACACCAGTATCCCTAAAAGTGGAGTTTATTTGAGAATAGAGGTTGTTAGGTCAGAAAAGGCAATGCCACTTTTTATTTAGTAACCCTGTATCTTTCATGTTTATTTATTGTTCTCTTTCTTGTATTTACTGTAGATAGAGAGTAAGGTAAGAGGAGTGTATAACAGAGTCCAAGGGAGACTGTGACCACGTGCCTCCTCAATTGGTTCTTCCTGAAAGACCCTGCCATGGCATCGAGCGATGATGCCTCTTGATGCTTCATCCTTAGCCCTTTCCTCACAGGGCAGCCTGAGTATTCGCAGACCTGAGACTCAGCACAGATACTTCCATTGATTTGTTCTGCTGGGAGAACAAGCCACCATGCATTACCCAGTCCTTCATGGTGCTGAGGGAGATGCAGAAGACTCATCCAGTGCCGTGAGTTGGCAGAATGTGAACTCACTCTTTCAGTTACTCAGAGATAAAGCACTGTCCTCAAGAGTGTATTTGAATTCTATGTCTGGTATCCCTGTACATGCAGTTTTTGCTGGACTGACTCTATCATCCTAAAAGCCTCAGCCTTCTGTAACCACTACTCTAAATCAGGTTTGTCCTTCCCCTCCATCTGCTGAGTACTTTCCAGTTCATTCTCTTATATCTTTCTTTCATTCATTTACTTACTGTCTACAGCAGTTAGAATCTAAGCTTCAGTTAGGGATATATATATATATATATATATATATATATGCCCAGTGCAAATCTGTACATCTTTCCTTCCTTTAGTCATCAATGAAATAAGAGACTTCAAAAATATTGGTGACATTTGTATGAAATGATTAAATGCTGAAGTCACATTGTATTTCTTGTGCATATATTTGATATGTTTCATTAATGCAGTTAATACTTCAAACAATCCATATTAAATATATGCTAAAAATATAGATTTGAATCAGTGAAAATGGAACAATTTGAGGTTGTGTGGTTGAAAGTATAAACACTCAGGCTTTAGGTTAGAGTTGGCTGAGACTAAGAGTAAACTACAAGTTACAATGGCTCACATAGGAATGAATTTTATTTCTTGTTCATGTTAGTGTCTAAAGAAACTTGTCTGAGGGCTGGGGCACCTTTGTTTAAGACACCTGGACTTCTGTCTTGTTTCTCTGCTATGCATTAGGCCTTCCTTTGTAAAACCATCTCATGAGCTAACACACTGTTTCTGTCCAAGCCATCCTATTTGCCCTCCCTCAGTAGAAAACAGAGGGAAGTTGGCAGGTTGTCCTGCCTTCCATTAAGCATATCCCCAGGAAGCTTCATATAATGTCTTTCTTTACACGTCATCATTTAGAGCTTAAGTCATATTGGTACACTTCAGTGATGGCTGGGGTGAAGCATCTCTATTTTGAGCACCATGAACCAATTAAAGCAGGGGGTTCTGTGACTGTAATGGAAATGAAAAATATAGGGATGGCCATGCATGAGAATCGTCTCAATCCTTTGGAGCTTTTGGAAAAGGATTTCGAGTTTGATGTCATCCTGGGGTAGACAATGAGGACTTCAGAAAATAAAACAGACAGGTAGACAAGATGGAGAGGGGCTGCTTTCTGAAGTGTAACGAGCAGCACTGGTCACACTGTGTTTGTTCATCATTGCAGCAGTTGCTTGTACTTTTTATGCAAAGACTTTTGAGTACTTTGCAAATTCTTTATGATTACTCTGTGACTTAAAAAATAGAGCCTGAAAAGAACATTGAATTTCCCATGTATTCCCTATAGTGTTTCTTTCCTACATTTCCTGGATTGTGATTTTATTTTATAGCCCTTTTTAAACCTTACATTTGGTAATATATACTGTAGATGTAATATCTGTCAAGATATAGTTGAAGCATTTTTAATCTTGGAAATTAACATTGTATGATATTCTTCCTTATGTTTTCAAGGTTAGGAATGCTAAACAGTATAGCCTGCACTGCCCCATGCCAAATTTTTAATTATAAAAATCACATTACTACCTCTGTGTTATAAACCTCCACCTCATTCTTCTCTTGTTATTAAAATAAGAATGAAAATAACTTCCTTTAATTGTATTTCTCTACAATTTGTCTTTATTGTAGCAAGTTAACTATGGTTTCTAACTGCATTTCCTAATCATTGAGAAAATTTAAGCAGTCTGAAGTAATTATAGCATGCCCATGCAAGGAGTAATGAATAATGTCTCAGTTGCTGAGAGCAGCTTCGACTCTTCATAATGGCAATTTAAAGCAGACAGTAATTCCCAACTCATGAGATGTGATTCCCCCAGGAATGGAGAATGGGGTATGTAAAAGCATACTTGCCAGGATGTGGCTCCAATGTGTCTGTAGAGAACCCTATTTACAAAACAGAACCATGCTGCTTCCAGAAAGCGTGGGTTATTAAATGAAAATCTCAGTGCAGCATGGAGCCTCTCTGTGAGTTGTCAGGGAAGCCTCAAAGGCTCCTCAAATAACACAGCCATTGTTATTGTTCTAGGATGCTCACTGTAGCCAGATGGAAAGAGCCCACTGCTGGAGACATCACTTACTTTGGGAGCAGGCCATGCAGAAATCAAGCCCTACTGACCAGGGCACTCTCTCCTTGGTGGCTATCTTACATAGTGCTGCAAGGTGCTATGAAGGCGGCAGGGTCTCAGGTCCAGTGGTCTCATCCAGCACTAGACCTTACTTGCTATAATACTGACTTGCTTGGCAAGATGCGCTACTGCTGTAGTAGAGATGTGATAGTTATGAGAGCAACTCGTGCTTTCTGATTTATGACGCCTGCTCCAAGGAGGGAATTCACACCTGATACCATGGACCTGATCCAAAGCCCATGAGAGGATGCCATAGGTGTTAGGGGGAGCCTACTGTTGTTGCTTTGCTAAGTGGGCATTGTTCTGGTTAGTTGTCAATTTGACACAAGCTAGAGAAGATAACCAGATTGATAAACAAAATGAACAGTTAACCCATCATGTTCCCATTAAAGCACAAAGAAAAACCATAGAATCTTGCTCATTTACAAAAGGCATTTGTAAAAGTAACCTCTCTGAGGAGAGGAATTAAAATAAAAGAATTTAATTTTTTTGTTGTTAAATTTTTGTGCTACTCAGAGCATACATTCTCAGTCACGTGTGCACTTGGTCAGAAGGGCTGAGGACAGGCAATTGCTTTATGTGATAGAATGAATGTTACACACTCTGAAGAAGTGATCAGTAATGTAGCTTATGACGTGTGGAGATTCATACTAGAAATACAGACCATCATTATCAGTACTGCTTCCAAACAGTAAAGAAGCTCAGTTATTAAAGATCTGAAAGATTCATGCCTGTGTCAGGGCATAATTTCTCATTGACTGTGTGCTCAATGGCTAACCACAGTCACAAGTATTGTCTCATTCTAAGCCACAGCATCCTTGTGAGCATTAAACTACTCACATATTTTTCTAAGATAGAGTAAAACAAGCATGTGGTTTTCTAAAAATATTTGGTGGTGTAATTCATAAGTCATGGGATTTCACCCTATCAATACTGCCCATGAGAGAAGGCGCCCAGACACATTTGGCCTTCTGTGTAAGATGTAGGAAACAATTAGCCAACTTTCATTAGTAACAGACAAAAAAAAAAAATGTGAGTTTTTGCTTGACGAGCAGCATGTATTTCAGGAAAAATAAAATTCTAGACTGCTTTCCAAAGCTGCATTTATCCTAGATGCAAAAGCCGATGTTGCATTGATATTTGACAAACCTTGATGTGTCTGAAATAGTCTGTCATTGGACATCATTTCTATCTAAATAGACCACTGTGAACCATAATTAGGGATCTAGCAGTTTCCTGGACTGATAGCAGCCCTCCCAGGCCATGAAAAGCCCTCAAAACTCTTCTGTCTGCAGTTCCCTTTTCTCTAGGCAGGGAGCAGGGACTTTGGAGCAACTGTGTATAGTAGAGACAAGAAGAGAGAGGAGAAGAGACGAGAAACCTGCTTTGAATTCTCCTAAGATCCTGTAAGAAACCACTCACTGGCTTTTGTCGTTTTTATCAATAAATGATTTTTCCAGTCTGCATGATTTAAACACAGAATCAAAATGTAAAAGCTAGAAGGCACTGGCTCAATAGATATCCTGTTTGGAAATACTTCAGTTTGAAAAGAATTTTAAATGTTTTTAAACCCATAAATGCGGATTGGATCCAGCCTGCAAAGTTTCCTTTAGTTTGACAGCTCTCGTTCCATTAGGATTTGGAGATCCAAGCTGTTTCCATTGCCATTTTCCCCAGCAGACGAGGGGACAGAAATGATTAAAGATGCTTATCTTTAATTTACTGGTTTGGGATTTATAACTGTGTTCCCAAGTAAATTCATTGGCCACTAACTGAGGTTACATACACTGGTATCACTTGGCCTTTGCCCCAGGCCTGTTCAATGTCCAGTGCAGGAGGTGGTCACCCAGATAATACAAACCAATTTGTGATAAGTAATCTTCAAAGTGGGAGGATACAAGAAAGAGGAAAGGTGATTTGTTTTTCATGGGGGGCAATGTTACAGGAGCAACACTTGGACAACATTTGCTAAAGCATGCCATTTTCCTGATGGAGGATAATGAGACATTTTAGGTACAAGCATGGCTTTACTCAAAAGAAAAGCAAATTTCTCTAATCTTTGTGTCAATTCTTAGTTTTAATGTATAGCCAGGGTTGAAGTCCACTGTCAAAACAGTTTGTTGTGGTTCAAGTATAGTATGTGGATAAGGGTGATTTGGAGGAGGCTGGAGTCTAGCCTGGAGATGCTACAGTGAGAGAATCATTATTTTCTAGACCTAGGTATGTAGTAAATTAGCCTTCTGAATCCTGGCCAGTGTAACCCTGCCTTGCAGCAAACCTCATTTAGCTGTTGTATGTACCAGACTACAGCAAAAACAATCCAGCTTTTCCAAGGCTGGATGGTGCTTGTCATGATTTAAAAAATCCCAGATGAGAAGGACAGAACACACATTAACATGCCTAGAATCTGTTTTTATTTGTGCCTTGTTTTCTGAGCCTACAGTTGTCTCTAGCACTATGGTAACATATAGTAGCCTGAACCCAGTTTCTTGCTGCTCACTTGGAGCTATATTAGATAGGAAGGAGCTTGGTAGCAGGGTTGTGGTGGGATGGACTAGAGGTTGGAGAGTGGAGACTCAAGCAAATTTGATTGTCTGCTGTCCACTGCTCCATAAGTAACTGCTAATGAATTGATTTTTGTTCGGGCTTGTATGAATCATACTTTGAGATGTTGGTGCTGTTCCAGACTGGAGGCAAATGTTAAGTATACATCTCAGTGAAGCCATACAACACTATGATTTTTTTTTGTGTGTGAAAAGAAGCTATTAAAAACAATGTGACAACAGATGTAAACCAAGATTGTCTCTGGGAAACAGATGCATGGCCACGTCATCAGAGGGGAAGAATATGATTTTTCTTAGTAAGAGAAGCAAGTGCTCAAACTACTGAGCAATCTCAAGGTGGGAGGGCTGTTAACAGCAGAGGTGAGGGGAAAATGGAAATAATTTGTACTCACCAATTGGCTTTACTCAAAAGAAAAGCAAATTTCTCTAATCTTTGTGTCAATTCTTAGTTTTCTAATGTAGCAAGATAGTAGCTAAAGTTCAGGCCTTACTTTCCCACAGAGCTTGGAAGATTAGGTACATCATCTTCTTTTTGCACCCCAAAAAGAGGGTTCCCAGATCTTGGAGAACAACATTCCTGGGTTGAGAAATAAAGATTTACATATGTCTCAGAGGGATGAACAAAGAATTTACATTGTCTTTAAAAAAGCAAATAGTTTTTGAAAATTTGTTGATTCAGTAGTGGATGTGGTTTGGATCTTTGGACCTGGACAGGGAAGGGGCGGGGATAACTTAGGATGAGTCTTTGGTTTCTGGTTTTGGTCTCTGGAGGATGTTTATGCCATTTCTTATCACCAGAGACAACACACAAGGAATTGAAGGTTGCTACAAAAGACAATTTACTAAGTATTTGAGAAAGGGTTTGTTGTGTTTGAAGGGTGTAGAGGTGGAGTTGGATATGTGGGTGTGTGCCAGGGTATGTGAGATTGAGAGCAGGATCAAAAGTGGCAACCTACAGAGTTAGCTCATTGCACAACCTAATTACAGGTGTGGTTATTGTTGGGTACCAGGGGTGAATTAAGTGGAATTCTATCTAAACAAAGTGCATTTTATGAAGCAGTAAGATGCATGCAGTCAGTGCCTAGCACCTGGCTGCTCAGGTGTTATAGTTGGCAAGAAACTAATGTAACTCAGAGTAGCAGAACCAAGTGTCCGCAGAAGTTACTGTAGAACTTAGATGTGAATGGTACTGTACTGGACTGTTGGCTCCCAGGGGTAGGTGTTGTGTATCAGAAATTTATTTTCCTTGGAATAAGCAAAGAAACAAAAACCACACTCATGGACTCCAGTTTCCAGCATGGACTGAGAGCCCTCCTGAAATGACAAGATGTCTGTGTCTCATCTTTATCGACATTGGGTAGTTAGGAGTTTTCTGGTCCAGCACCTCCCCGACCCTCGACTCAGGGATGGACCTGGGGCCATTTGGCTATCTCTGATCTCAGCCCCCAAAGACTTCAGTCTCCAGCAATGCCTGCCTTTAATCCCAGGATTTGGGAGGCAGAGTCAGGAGGATCTCTGTGACTCCAAGACCATCCTGAGAGTGAATCAGAGTTCATGACTTTAATCCCAGGATTTGAGAGAATCTTCATCCAGTAGCTGATGGAAGCAGAAGCACAGACTCACAGCTAAGCACTGAGCCAATCTCCTGGAATCCAGTTGTAGAGAGGGAGGAGTGATGAGCAAAGGAGTCAAGATCATGTTGGGGAAACCTACAGTAACAGCAGACCTGAGGTCCTCCTTGTTTCCTAACTTTTCTGGTGGTGTGGTCTGTAAGCTGGTAATCCTTTGCTCTATGTCTAAAATCCATATATGAATGGACTGGAAAAGGAGATGAGCTGTATAAGAAAGTGCCATTTAAAAAGTTTCTGACTGAGGTCTTGGATTTTCACCCACTGGGAGAGAGACCTGGGGGCAGACCAAACCATCCAGCATCTCCTGCCATTGGAGACTTGGACCTGCAGCCAACAAAAAATACAAGAAATAAACAAATCTCTTAAAGAAAGCAAGAAAAGCCAAGAAAAAACAATCAAACAAGTGAAGGAAACAATTCAAAGCGTTCAAGACTTGAAAACTGAAATAGGGACAGTAAAGAATGCTGGAATAGAAAATCTGGGAATGCTGGAAATAGAAAATCTGGGCAAACAATCAGGTACTACAGAAGCAAGCATAACTAACAGAATATCAGAGATAGAAGAGAGAATCTCAAGTGCCAAAGATAGAGGAAATAAATTCATAGACCAAAGAAAATGTTAAGACCAATAAATCCTTAAGACAAAATATCCAGGTAATATAGGACATCATGAAAATACCCAATCTAAGAATAATAGGTATAGAAGAAGGTGATAAAGTCCAGCTTATAGGTGCAGAAAACATATTCAACAAAATCATAGAAGAAACTTTCCCAACCTGAAGAAGAACATGCCTATGAAAGTACAAGAAGCTAACAGAACACAAATTAGACGGGAGCACAAAAACGTCCCCTAGCCAAGTAATAATCAAAACACCAAACATGCAGAATAACGAAAGAATATTAAGACTTGCAAAGGAAAAAGGCCAAGTAACAAAAAAGGCAGACCTATCAGAAATACACCTGACTTCTCCATAGAAATTTTAAAAGTCAGAAGGTCTTGGATAGATGTTCTACAAACACTAAGAGATCATGGATGTCAGCCCAGACTACTATACCCAACAAAGCTTTCGATCACTATAGATGGAGAAAACAAAATATTCTATGACAAGATTTAAATAATATATATCCACAAATCCAATGCTGCAGAAAGTACTGGAAAGAAAAACTCCAACTTAAGGAAGTTAACTATACTCACAAAAACATAGGCAATAGATAATCCCACTTTACCAAAAGCCAAAAAAAGTTTCTGCTGATACTTTATTTTGTTCTCATCCAATATTTCCTCAAAGACAAAAAATTCTTAACAAATAAAATTTTAAGCAAAAATACCAAAACACCCCCCCCCCCACCAACAACAAAAACCAAAACCACACTCATAACAAAAAAGGCAAAGAGGCAGAGGTCCTTAGAGCCACCATCTGAAGTTTGCAGGACCAGGCTGTAGTCAGTTGAGAACAAGGAGTGTCCCTAAAAAAATGGTTGGTTGGTTTTATTTCCAAACCTTTGTCAAATGGAGGGAAAATAGAGCGCTTCACTCATGAGTTGGTTTCCTTTGACACAGCGGCTCATTACTTTTTCTAGCGTCTAAAGTTATTTTCTGGAAAATTTTTTAAGAAAACTTTTTTTAAATTAGAAATAGATTTCTTTCATGTATTATATTTTGATTATGGTTTTTCTTTCCCCAACTCCTCCCAGATCCTCTCCACCATCCAAATCCACACCCTTTCTTTTTCTCTCTCATTAGAATATAAGCAGGCACCTAAAAATAATAACACACTAAAATAAGGACTAAATAATAAACTGAAACAAAACAAACTAGAATAGGACAAAATGAATTGATTAAAAAAAAAGCCAAAGAAAGCACAAGAAACAAATACATGCACAGAGACACACACATTGTCACATACAGAAATCCCATAAAAACTGCGGAATACACACACACACACACACACACACACACACACACACACACACACACACACACGACCTGTAAGGGAAAAACAGCCTCAACAAAGCATATGAGACAAAGGACCTCAAAAATGCCATTCAGTTCATTTTGACCGTCTAATGCTGGGCGTGGGGCCTCCTTTTAAGAGAGGTTTGTAGTCCTTGAGAGACTCTGTTGAAGACAGCCAACTTTTCCTTTGTGAGCAGTTATCAGTTGAAGATAGCTTCTGGGTTAGGGATGGGGGCTCAGTGCTGGGACCACATTTGTCCCAGACCCACTCAGGTCCTATGCATGCTGCCACAGTCTCTGAGTTCCTGTGTGCTTTGCTGTATTTAGAAGGCCTTGTTTTCTTGGTGGCCTGTGTCTTTTCTGGCTCTTACAATCTTTCTCCCTCCTCTTTTGCAGGGTTCCCTGAGCTTTGAGGGGAGCCATTTCATAGAAACATAGCAGTTAGGGTTGAATGTTCCAAGTTCTTTCACTCTGTATTACCCCCCATCTATTGCAGAAGGAAGCTTCTCTGACTATGGCTGAGCAGGATACTGATCTTTGAATATGATAATGGAGGAAATGGAGCCCCAACTGGACATCTCTTGTCACGAAATGAAGCCTCCAGTTCCGGAAATGGGTTACATCTAATGGAGTTATTGGTTAAAAGGACCCCATGAGAACCCACAAACAACCCATACTATTGCCAAGGCTAAATAGGTTGCTTTCCACAAACTGATGGCAAGTCCCTAATGCTGTAGACAGCACCTACACAACTCTTTGAACACAGAGAAGTCAAGCTGTGTCTACTTAGAGCCTTCACCCCCAGTGACTAGTGTTCAAGGCATAGGATGGTACCCTGCACACTACCAAAGGAGAAGGTTAACGCCAACCCAGCTATAAATGCTTCTTTCTATAACAGTGACCTGCCTACAACAATGGCGCAAAGCATGTGGGAGTAACCAACTATTATCCGATTGGAGTTAAGGTCCGCTCCGTGAGATAGAACCTGTCCCTGATACTTCTTGGGTGGTCAAGAACCTCAGACTAGATAGACCAGGAACCTAATGGAAAACTAAATACTACTTAGTGTTCTGTTGTAAGAATGTAGCAAGAAAATGATCCCTAATGCCATTGCTGGGGAATTTTTTTTTTTTTAAATTTTATTAGTTCAAATTAGGAACAAGCTTGCTTCAGATGTCAATCCCTTCTCCTTCCCCTCCCCCCAACATCCCACCTGCATCTAGCCATCCCCCCTCCACTCCCCAGGCAGGGTAAGGCCCTCAAAAGGCTCGCTGGGGAAATTTTTAAAGACTAAAGTGGAGCAGAGTGTAGAAGTAAGGATTACACCTTGCCCAGAGTACTCATGGGTCTCACATATGGGGAGAACAGGGTAGGGACTTAATTGTGGGATTTATTTTTGCTTATGAAAAGTAAGGAGTGAAGATATTTCTTCATGTCTATGTTATGACTGCAGCTGAGGCAGAGGGGCAGATCTCTCTGTTACAGCCTGTCAGTGTCTTTTGCCCAATAGCAGCTGATTTTGATATCTAAGAGGCGAGGGAATGAAGTATGCCTGTCCTCAAGCCTGCTCCCGGCTCCGGGGACAGACGACATACATTCTTCTTACTCGGAATTTGGCACGAGAGTTTGTTTACAGAGAATGAAAGTTCCCTGTCATTAAGATGGAATTTGGATGGTTCTTCCCGAGTCCCTGAAGGCTGTTCACACACATTTTGAAGAGTCCTTTCAACATCAAATGGCTTTCAGAAAAGAAGACTTTTTATCAACTGTATGAAGTGGGATTTGATTCAAAGCAAAACAACCCCACCACAGGCCTTTTCTAAGGGAGACCACCAAACACAGTTCTGGGTCAGAAAAATGCCTGTTATGCCTTTTTTTTAGTTTTTTTTTTTAAAAGTAATCAATTCAGTTTTTATTGTTGGCTTCCTTACAGTAGACTCATTGGGGTCTTGAACTCATCCTGTGCTTATTCCTCCAGGAGCTTCTGTTTTATGTTTCATACAATAACAGCTTTGATTTTATTTAAGCTTATTACCAGACAAAGACTAAAGGGTTCTTCTTATCTTCTCCCCCGCATGTGCTGGGACCCTTGAAAAACAGTTCCTTTTACATTCCCCTTGCTGGCCCAGGACCATTTTTCACTGACTTTTGTGTTTTCAGTGTATTGTAGCGAGTGTGCTTTTCTGGAACAAGTTGTCATTGACGCAAAGTTCTTTTTCTTTAGAGTTAGTGGACAGACAGAAGCAAAGAGCTTGAGTTCTCCAGAATTGTTTTCTGAATTTGCCCAATCACCTGGGAAATGGTGTGCTCTTGAAAAAGGCAGAGACAAGTCCCCACCAGCCTCTCCTAGCAAAGCAAAACAAAACCAATGGAGAAACCAACAATGTGCTTGGATCGGTTGCTTTTCTGTTGTTGTGAGGAACACCATGACCAAGGTGGCTTATAGAAGGAAGGGTTTGGCTAGCCAGAGCTACACAGTGAGACATGGTCTAAAACTGGCAGTCATGGCAGTGCACAACTGAAATCTTAGTACTTCAAAGCAGAGGTAGGATCACTGACACAGTTTAAGGACAGCCTGGACCATACAGTGAGTGCTAGGCCAGCCTGGGCTACAAAAATAAACATCATCAAAATATACTGGATAAAACTTTTTTAATTACAAAAAAGAAAAAAAATCCATTAAGAACAGAAAATGTACTGTACTTACAAAACAAACAACAAACAAATAAAACCTTCAAATCTGTAAAACACATATAATATACCTGTAGCAGGGAAGAATAGAAAAGGCAAGAATTAGTTATAACTTGTGTTCTTTCTCTATTAATATTAATATGTAATTAGTGACTCAGCCTTGTTAGTTTCTATCAGAAGTTTTCTTTTTCTTTTTTTGGTGCTGGAGATCTAATCGAAGGCCTTGTGTGTGCTAGACAAGTTCTCTACCACGGACCCACAACTGCAGCCCCTACATCACAAGTTTTGAAACAGAAAGGGGTGTGCTGGCATGTTTGCTAGCTCTATGTCCCTCCATGGTAACATACTTGGCCACTACATTCATTTCTGCCCCTCTAAGCTTGCCTCCCTCCCCTGCTCTGGTTGTCTGTAGTGCCAATGCCAATTCTGTTTTTAACTCAGGAGTGACACGGCTTACTTTTTATGGGAGTGTATTATTTTGTGTGAAAATATTAAAGAAAGTGGCTATCAAAAAAAAAAAGAAGGAAGGGTTTATTTGGGTTCACATTTCCAGAGGGCTAAGAGCTCAGAATGCTTGGAAGCATGACAGTGAGTGGTGGGCATGCCGGCTGGAGCAGGAAGTTGAGAGCACACATCTTGAATTGTAAGCGTGAAGCAGAGAAAGCAAACTGGACATGGGGAGAGACTATAAACGCCCAAAGCTCATGCCAGTGGCATTTTCCTTCCAGCAAGCTCATGCCTTTTAAATCTCCTGAAACAGTGCTACCAACTAGAGACCAAGTGTTCAACTATCTGAGCTGCTGGTGGATATTCTCATTTGAACTACTGCACTGCTCTAAGGAGGTGCCAGCAGTTTTCAGGGGCGTCTAGATGACAGCCAAGCCGACTGGGCTATGTTTATACTCCTTGGTCTCAGCTGGAAAGGATCTGTCAGCTACCAACATGATATTATCCTTTGTAGACAAAACTGCAAATAAAAATAAAGGGCAATCAATGTGAAGATCTCATACTGAAAGCTGATACCTTCGACACAAACCTCACAGTGGCATTAGTTTGTCACGGTTCTACCTATATGACAAGGATGGGGAGGGTTAAAAAGTGGAGCATGAAGAGATGTTACCATTTAGTCACACTCATGTAGGTGATGAAGCCAGTCAGGTATCTGGTGTATTTGGAAAGCAGAATCTATTTTATTTTATTTTGAGACAGGGTCTCAAATATGGCTTGTGCTGGCCCCGTGCTCATTAGCAGTCCAGGCTGGCCTTGAACTTATGACAGTTCTTCCCCAGTCTCCCAAGTTTTAAGATTGCAGTAGAAGCAAAAATTATTTTATATGTACTGGTGCCTTGCCTGCATATATGACTGCACACTGCTTGTGTGCCTGGTGTCTGAGGAGGCCAGAATAGGGTGTCAGACTCCCTGGAACTAGATGTGAACTACCCAGTGGGTCCTCTGGAAGAGTAGCCAGTGCTCTTAAGTCCTGAGCCATCGCTCCAGCCCACTAGCATCTATTTTAAAACACTGGGCTCTGAGGCTCTTGTCTGAAGTTGAATTGCAGAGCTGGCGCTGACATGCAGCTTCAATAGTTGTTTTCCTTTAAAATAAAATGATGCAGTTGGTTTTTATGGTGACAGTGAATAGCAGTCCTGTAAACTGAGGTCCAGATAAAATTGTTAAGGATAGAAAGCTATTTTCTGTCAGAATTTCATTTTTGCCCTATGGCTGACCCCTGCTGATTTTTAGTTCAATATAGTTTTGTTATTAGACTCAGAAATCTGACCTCCAGGGAACCCTTAATATGTGGATTTTCAAGACATACCTTATCTTGAATGGCTGGGTTAAGCTCCTAAATCGTAGGGCCAGGCTTTTGCTCCTTGAGTTTCTAGAACCCAGACATTTGCTTTCCTCTTTCAGAACTGCAATTCGTAAATCAACTACAGGTCATCAATTATACAGGGTAGATCTCATTCCCCTTTTCACTTCACATTATCACTTATATTTATTGGAGGCAATGGTGTTAGCGTCCAGTATGTGCTTTCCAAAAGAGATTATAGGAGATTGAGATGAAGTTGGGAAGTCTGATATAAACGAAGCATTGCATCTATCTGCAAGGACCACAGCCCATGAAAAAGTGAGCTGGTCTGGAACGGTGACTTTACAGGGCAAGGCTGGGCTTATCCTTACCTGTAACAAACTCATCTCCACTGTGAATCTGACACGGTTTCCATGGTGATGCCAGCCGGTGTCAACGCCCTGTCAGTGTCTTTCAAACACTTTGGAGGACAGGAGGGAGCATTGTTAGTGCACTCACACAGTCACTCACAGACATATATGTTCTCGAAGACAAGACACAGTCAATCCATAGTCGTTCTCAGCCCAGCCCACCCTTCTGCTTGCTGTGCTCCCCTTGGCAGCGTTCCAGTCCTAGCACAACCTGGACTCACAGGGCGTGAAGACCTGAGAGCTGCTGTTTGAAACCCATGGGCTGTTGCATGTTGCTCTGGCTTGTCAGCCACACCAGCTTGTACACTCTGGAAGGCTCAGCACTATTTATGGAGCTTTCTTGTTGTTGCCAAAAGCCTAGCTGAGCCACACTTCTTTAAAACCATCTTTGGGAACATTGAGGTTTGTTTTGGTTTGAACAGGAAACATCCCCCATGGTCTCATGTGTTTGAATATTTGGTCCCTAGTGGGAGGCGCTGTTTTTGGAAGTTGTAGAACCTTTGCCATGGACTTCTGGGTGGATGTAAGTCTGTAGAGATAAAGGTGGAGGTGTACAGCTTTCAATCAGTTCTGCCCAAACCCTCTGCTTTCTGCTCCCCTGAGATTCGAGCAAGCCACCCGATGTGATCACCACAGATGGGTGCTGGTCTTACTGTCATGTTTCTCCCACAGTGGCTGAATATTTTCCCTGAATTGTAAGCCCAAATTAATCCTCTCTCAAGTTGTTTCTGTCATGTATTTGGTCACAACAACAAGGGAAAGTAACTAATACAAGGTTGCTTTAACATAGTGTCCTGTCACTATGCCACTAGAGTTGCCAGAGAAAACATAAATGTGCTAATAAAAAAGAATAAAATAAAACAGGATGCCCTGGAAAACCTGAACCTCACACAAACAACAAATCCAACTCCAAAGTCTGCTCACCGTTCAGACTGGTACATGTTGACGGTGTCCTGATGTACACAGGGAGATGGAGCTCTGCCTTCTTCAGGCCCATCAGTTTCTGTCTGGGTTATATTTTGACTTGATTGCTGGCATTAATTAGAAGAAAGGTGCCACAGTGACTCCTGAAAGGGATAACATTATCTTGTATGATAAACATCCCTAGTTACTTGAAAAGGGGGAGACTTAGCTTTCAATACAGAGGAGTGGAATATTTGGGCTTCCAAGTGGTAAAATACAACAGCTTGGGTGCCAGTCTTCATTCTGAGTTAGGGCTCTGCCCAGCCAGAAGTCTGGTCTTAGTTCAACAGACTTGGTGGGGTTGAGAATCCAACCCATTCTGTAGCTTTTCTATCTTTGGAATTAAGATCCAAACAGACTCTTAGCTTTGTCTGTCTTTGGCCACAGGATGACAATGTGTTTCCATGTTAGCAACTAGGCCTTTTTGTTTTCATAATTCATTTTGAACTAGTGATTAATCACCTTACCTTTTCTCCATCTTTCTCATTGATTCATTGGTAGTACTCTGGAAAAAGTCACCAGATTCCATTGTCCTTATGCTGACTGTTTCTGGAATGCCTGAGATAAGACACCTGTGAGAGCAGGTGGTCAAACTTTATTGACTGCCAACATCCCATCACGGTCTATTACTGTGAAAGATTTAACTGTTGCACAGCTATTAAATGCCATGGGATTCAGTACTGTACCTACCGTCAGTGAATTAGACCTTTATTGCCAGTCAGCCACTGGGATGACTTTACATTCTGTTTTCTCTGTCACTCCAAATGTTTTGGATCAGGGGTTCACAAAGGCCACTGGGAGGGGGGGCAACCTTGAGAATAGCACTTGTTGGGAAGTGAAAGATGCAATCTTGGGGAAGAGAGGGAGGAGATGAGAGATAATGCAGTCATAGCAAAGACTTCTCCAAGCCCAGGCAGATCTCTGTTACTGGATGTCCCTTTTAAGTCCTTCCAAAGTCAGGCAAGTGATCTAGTCCATCTTGCCCCGGCTTGGATGATTAGAGGTGGTCACTTTCACAGAGGAGGGATAACTTTGGACAGGGCAGTTTCCCTGGACCAAAGGGAATGCCTAAGAACTTGTCTAGGAGCCCCCTAGTTGCCATCATGGCAGCTGAGAGGATTAATTAGCACCTTGATCTTGGAAAGAGTTGGCACATGCTATAGCATTTACTACAGTTGTGACTTAATCTAGTAGGTACCTTAGGCACAACCTTTCCCATTTCCCTCTCTCTGAGTCTAGTTTTCAGTGATCGTAATCTGATGGAGACACCATGTTCAGCCCACACATTTTGTTTATTTCTTTCCTGTTTCTCTTCTCCTATCTGATATGTTTGTAAGTTCTCTCTGTCATAACTCCCACAATATTTTGAATTCTCCATTCATCTTCATCTCTTCTGCTGCCGCCCTGCCCAAACCACCACCATCTCTTGATTACAGACTGGAGATTGCTTCCCTCACTTTGTTCTTCCATGATAACCATGCTGATTCATAAGGATACAAACTACACCATGTCATATTTTATATATGACCTTCATGATTTTCAATTGTTCTTAGAAGAAAATGAAAGAACTTGCCATGATTTATGAGGGCCAATAATGTTTTCCCCCCATTTTCTCTGATCACATCTTAATTTTCCCTTCTATCATGATAAATCCAGACATTATTATGATCTACTTAATTTCAATTTTCTTTTCCTACCAGCAGGATTTTTATTTTCTTAATCAAGCCAGTATTTCCAGAGGGTGGGACATGGAGGTTCCCTGCTTTCTCAGGTTCCTTCCCTGGTGGCTGGATAGGTGGGGTTGTTGGTGAAGTACTTCAGGCCAATGATCATCACATAGATTTTTTTTTATTTGAATTAGAAACAAGATTGTTTTACATGCCAATCCCAGTTCCCATTCCCTCCCCTCCTTCCCTACTACCCCCCAACTAAAACCCTACCTATCACATATGCTTTCTGCTCCCCAGGGAGGGTGAGACCTTCCATAGGGGGTCATCAGAGTCTATTGTATCCTTTGGGATAGGGCCTAGCCCCACCCCCAAGTGTCTTCCTCTATGTGGATTGGGATCCCAAAGTCCACACCTATGCTAGGGATAAGTACTGAGCTACTACAGGAGGTCCCGTAGATTTCCAAGGTCTCCTCACTGAAACCCATGTTCCTGGCGTCTGGATCAGTCCCATGCTGGTTTCCCAGCTATCAGTCTGGGGACCAAGTTGTTCAGATCAGCTGTTTCTGTGGGTTTCACCAGCTTGGTCTGGACCTCTTTGCTCTTCACTCGCCTTCTCTGAATCTGGATTCCAGTTCAGTTCAGTGATTAGTTGTGGATGTCTGCTTCAACTTCCACCAGCTGCTGGATGAAGGCTATAGGATGACATATAAGACAGTCATCAATCTCATTATCAGGGGAGAGCATTTAAGGTAGCCTCTCCTCTGTTCCCTAGATTGTTAGTTGGTGTCATCTTTGTAGAGCTCCAGACATTTCCCTAGTGACTGATTTTTCTGTAAACCTAAAATGTCTCCCTCTATTATGATATCTCCTTTCTTGTTTTTTTTTCTATTCTTCCCCCGACTCAACCTTTTTGCTCCCTCATGTCCTCCTCACCCCTCCTCTTCTCCCCTTCTCATTATCCTAGCTCCCCCCTCCCCACTTGCTCCCAATTTGCTCAGGAGATCTTGTCCCTTTCCCCTTCTCCAGGGGACCATGCATGTCTCTCTTAGGGTCCTCCCTGTTTCCTAGCTTCTCTGGCAGTGTGGATTGTAGGCTGATAATCCTTTACCCTATGTCTAAAATCCACATATGAGTGAGTTCATACCATGTTTGTCTTTTTGTGATTGGGTTACCTCACTCAGAATGGTTCCTTCTAGTTTCATCTATTTTCCTGCAAATTTCAAGATTCCATTTTTTTTTCTGCTGAGTAGTACTCCATTGTATCACATAGAATTTTACTAGAGTGATTCTGAAAATTGTTTTTTTTCCCTTTCATGACAAAAGGGTGATGTTCCCATCACCGGCCCCTCCATCCTTCTTACTGTGGTTGTAGTCATATATTTGGAATCACCATAGCTATCTTGAGACCATGAAGAAAAGAGCTAGAGGACCACTGACACAATTATAACATTAGTGAACCTCTGAAGCAATGTTTTATTTCTGTCTCTCAGACACTGAGTTCCTTCCTTCTTTCAGGTCAGGCCTCTGCATTTGCTTTCCACTGCCTGAAACTCTTCTTTTGTTTCTCTGAATGGCTGGCTCTTCTTCATCCAGGTCTTAGCCCATTTCCCCAAACCTCTCTCAGACTACTCAGTCTCAAGTAGAAACTCCCCAACTCCTGTCTCCATGCAGCATGCACACACACACACACACACACACACACACACACACACACACGCACACGTACGCGCACCACACACAAACATAACACACCACACACATACATATACATATATACACACACATAAACACACACACACCACAAACGTACATACACACATCACACACATACATATACACACCACACACACATGTGCATACACACATCACACACATACACACATTTGTATACATACATATACACATACATACATACACATACACCATGCACACATGCATACACAAATCACATACACACATATATACACATATGTGAATACACACATACAACACACACACACACACACACACACACACACACACACACACATGCACGCACGCACACTGCTAGCTGTGGTTTCCATTTAAAAATGCAGACTGATGACATTTAGATGCATAGTACATAGCTGTGAATGACAGAAGAGGTGAGAACACAGAACTCTCTGGACAGTGCAAGTTCTGATTGCTACATGCTAGCTAACCCTTTCTTATTTCTGAATTTCTGTGCTGTAGGCATTGTAAATTTCCCTCGTTTATTAGACTCTTGTATATGCAGAAGAGAGTTATGAGCTTAGGAAGCTGGGAAAGTAAAATCAAATGACTTGATTGCAGTGTTTATTGCAGCAGGCACCTGGGAACACTCTGTTGCTCTGTTTGAATGTGGCATTACTTGGTCTGGGGACTGCAGAGTGAATGAGTTTGAATTTAGTGTGCCGAGGGTAAAGCCAATGTCTCTGCGGTTCCTAGCAGAGTGGAATGATAGAAAAAGCAAGATTATCTGAGGGAAATGATTGGGGATTTAAAAATCAGACGAAACATGATAATAAAGTAAAGATTGGGTTTTATCAAAAGAAGAGGGAAAAAAATTCCAAAAGAAGGCACCAGGGAAAGATACCATTTAGATGGTAGAAACAACTGTAGGAAGATATTTTTGGCTGCTGTTTATAAAGGTAAAAATTATATTAAGAGAAATAGAGAGTTTTTCTTAAAATAAGAAAGTAGATTGAATAAAATTCCCCTCTTTATCGTTCCCAGCCACATAGAATAGCTTGATTAGGAGAACAGAAATGTAATGATTAGCCAGATGTGAACGGACGAGGGTCTAAGTGGAATATGTGACTGCAGATCTGTACTGGGGCAGATTCTGTTCCACAGCAGTCTTCACCTACTGGAGAGATGATGCTGTACAGTGGGGAGGACACTGGTCCTGGAACAAGGGGGGATGTGTGGCCGTTGTGATGACTTCATCCATGAGCAGATTCACAGTTGTATCTGGTGTCTAGATATTGTTAGGTACCGACAATGTGGTATGATCTTCCCACGCTGGAAAGTGACTTTGACAGAGTATGACACCACTGTCCTAAAGAGACAAGAGATGCTGTGAGAACAGAGTCCAGCCTTGCTGTGTGTGTGTGCACTCAAAAGCATGGTTTAGGAGTGTGTGCTGGAGGAAGTGATGTCTGAATTGAGACTTAAAATACTTTAAGGTGATTTGTGTCTTAAGACTGGGCTGGAGACATGGCTCAGTGGTTAAGAGCACTGATTGCTCCTCCAGAGGTCCTGAGTTCAATTCCCAGCAATCACATGTTGGCTTATAGCCATCTATAATGAGATCTGGTGCCCTTTTCTGGTGTGTAGGCATGTATAGGGGCAGATTGTTGTATACATAATAAATAAATAAATTTTTAAAAAAGACTCTCTCATCCCCATCAGGTAATGCTGTTCTTATCTATTAGTGGATAGGTGTCTTAGTCACTGTCTTATTGCTTTGAAGAGACACTATGACCTAGGCAATTCATAAAAGAAAGCATTTAATTGGGGGCTTGCTTACAGTTTTAGAGGCTTAGTCCATGATCATCCTTGCAGGGGGCATAGTGGCAAGGAGCATGGTTTTGGAGCAGTCGCTAAGGGCTACATCCTGATCCATAAGCAGAAGAGAGGGAGAGAGAGAGAGAGAGAGAGAGAGAGAGAGAGAGAGAGAGAGAGAGAGAGAGAGAGAGAGAGAGAGAGAGAGAGAGAGCACCTTGGGCTTGGCATGGACTTTTGAAACCACAAAACCCAACCCCAGTGATACACTTCCTTCAACAAGGCCACTCCTCCTAATCCTTCTAATCCATTCAAATAGTGACTAAGCATCCAAATATATGAGCCTATGGGAATCATTCTTATTCAAACCACAATAGCCGATGCCTTGCTATTCAATTTACAGATGACATCTTTTTTCCTAGTGAACTTTTTCTACCAGCTAATTCAAAGAAGTCCTATAGCTACGTCTCCCAAGTCTCTTTTTACTATTACTTTTAGGGCGTTTACACTTATCTGGTGTATTATGATCATTTTTATTGCCTTTTTCTCTGTCAAACCATTTGCTCTTTGAGAGCTTAGAGTGTGTGAGTGTGTGTGTTATTGCATCCATTCCTGGCACTTACAAGAGTTTCTGGAGCAAAAGAAGTGCTCGGTCTGCAGTTTCTGAATAAATAAATAATTGACAATAGTATTTGGGGGAAGGGAAAGGAGGCCAAAGAAAACATGAGGAAAATAATTATCCATCAGAGGACCCAATGGCTGTTGTTTGGCTACTATACTTTAGTCAGGGCTTGCTGGAGAAATGAGTTCGTTTGTATTGAGAGGACTCTGCAGTACTGTGTGAGCAGTTGCTCCTTGTCAATGGACTTTCAACTCAAGGGGCTCCTGCTCTGCTGCATATGTCACATTCTGATCCAACTCCATGTTGCTGTCCTTCCTTGAGTTCCAGTTCTTCAGGGGTCTTCTTTTTAGGTGTTGGTGGACCTTTCAGTGAGATCTAGGCAGTGTGAATTCAGTCTGTGGACTCAAGACACGGATCAGATCTCATAGTCTTGAATTGAAAGTTCAAAGGAAGGTTTTGCTACCATGTAGGTGCTATGGTTTGAGTGTGAAATGTGTTTGGGAAGTAGTGGGGCCTTTAAGAGGCTGGGCCTGGCTGGTGTAATTGGGTCATTTGCATCAGGATTACAAGTCATCTTGTTACAGGTAGCTTTTTATGTTTCCGGTGGCTTCTGCCATGTGACCAGCAGCAACTCTAGAACCTAGGCCCTAGCTACCATGAAACTGTGAACCAAAATGAGTCCCTTCTCCTTCTTTCTGAGGCATTTCAACTTCAACCTCAAATTTAATAGGCAAAACATAAGGTAGAGTTGCCAAAAACTTTAAGAGAAATGAGGAGTCATGACTGTAAACACACGTTTCTTTTCTGCCTGCCTGTTCCCAAATACCCAGCAGCTGCTTCCCAAGTAATTGATTTGGGAATCAATTAGAATTGATATAATATAAATCAGAAATATAATATAAATTAGAAATACTCTGCTAATTGTTCAGGCTTATTATTAATTAGCTCTTACGTTTTAAGTTAACCCATTTACGCTCTGCCATGTGGTGATACCTTTATTATCTGGCACATTTATCTCCTGCTCCCTCTGCATCTGGCTGGAGACTCCTGACTCCACCCTTCTCCTTCCCATCATCCTTAATTTGGTTACCCCTCCCCTATACTTCCTGCCTGGCTACTGGCCATTCAGTGTTTTATTAATCCAATTCCATTGACAAATCTTTACAGTGTACAACAGGATTATTCCACAGCACTTGGCTTTAACTTTTCCCATCTGACATCTCCATTCTCAGCTCTGCCTTGTCTCAGCTCTTCTGTTATCACCCAGGACCTAGAGTCCTTCATTGTCCCAAGTGCTCCAGCCCCACTCTCTTTTGAGTTTTAATTCTATGTGTCTTGTATATCATTAATTTTCCTGTCACTTCACATTTGCCCTCTGCCCCTGCACCCCCTCCAAATAAAGCAACCTTTAAGAGAAAAAGGAAAATAATACAAAAAGGGGAAAAATTAAAAATCTTATCTTGGAGGCTGCGGTGTGACACAGTAAATCAGGCCATAAATCTCTTTGTTCATATATCTTTACTTGCAAGTGTTCATTGCAAAGAGCCATTGGTGTGGCTCAAGGCCTCTTGTTTCTGCTACACTACCGATGCTGGACCCTCACTAGGACTCTTCCTGGGTATCCTGGGTTGTTGCCCTGTCTTGTGAGATCCTGCAGCTTTGGGTCTGTGAGTCAGGTTCCTTCAAGTCCTCCAGCAGAGCATAGATGGGGTGTGTGTTGGGGCAGTCTAAGTCATAACCCTGGGTCTGGGCCTGCAGCCTCACACTCCTTGGTGGATGAAGGGAATTGCTCAGGGTTGGCAGTTTACTTTGTCTCTGCTTAGGACTCGCTCTATGCCATGCTATCTGTTCAGTTTCAAAGAGGTTTAGCTGCCTCCTGCTGGATCTGCAGTCTTCAGATCCTGACCAGCCCTTCTCAGGAGGCAGAGCCACAGCAGCTTTGGTTATAAAGAGCAGTGTCGGTCCCTTCCTGGGTTTGGAGGTATGACTCCTATTTTGGGCTGTTATTTTCCCCTGTGCATTCCTCACAGACTATTTCTGGTATTAATTATCTTCAGTATTATCTCCCCCATCACATCTGAGGATAGTGAGCTTATTGTCTGAGACTTATAAGAATAGATCAAGATGAATTTTTTCTAGTTTCATGAATGTTTAAGATTTCATTTTGTATTTGTTCGATAGAGATGGCAGATACTCTCCCTTTTGTGTGCTCAAGAAAGAAAATAAAGCTTCCGAAGAGAATTGAAAAGAAACCTTTCTTTGGAAAGTAGAGGAATGAGTAAGTATTTGAGTGCAAGTCCCATTGCATGGTGACACAGTGCCCACATTTCCTATGGACACTCTATGCTACTGTTTTGTGCAGGGAGGCTCCATCCCAGTCCAGTTTGCTTGACTGTCATTGACACTGAAGTCAGTGTCAGTACAGCACTACTTGAAAACAATTTGTTGATCCAGAACTGGGAGTGAGAGGGAGGGAAAAACTTGATAAAATAATTTATGGGTCTTGAACTGGGAGGGAGATGGGTGAAAATCTGACTCAGCTTGCGTGGAGGCAGCTTTCCAGGGAGATCTGTCTGGGTTTTTTTTTGTTGTTGTTTATTTTGAGGCAAAATATTGCTATGGAGCCCAGGCTATCTTTGCACTGGTGTCAGTCCACCTGCCTCAGCCTCCTGAGTGTGGAGACTAGAGGCCTGTGTCACCACACCTGACTCAGGGATGTCCATTTAGTGTGAAGTTCCTTATCCTATTATTTCACTTTGTAACTCGGAATGTGATCTTTCCAGTCTAAACTCGCTTGGGTTAATAAACACTTGTTATAAACATAGCATTATTTATAAACTTGTTATAAACATAGCATTAACATTCTCCATGGGAAAGTTAATCTCTTCTTCCTCAATGTTTCTGCATTTTTTTTTTTTTTACCTCTTGATACATGAGGAATCACTCAACCTTTAGTGGAGTGAAGAAAATCATTTTATTTGCTCATGGTTCAGTGTTTTAGTAATATGGTACCCCTGGTGAATTTGCTTGGGGCCATATTTGTCTCTGTAGCTTTTGGAGTTGGAAGGCAAGAATGACCACATGGATTTGTTCTCTAGTAGGCTAGTCTTGAACTTCCTCACAGTCCTACCACCTTCGAAAAGGGCGAGGACAGAATCCATAAAGCCTTCTGACAAGGAGATTCAGATGTCATACAATGCCATTGCCAAGATTCTACCTCCTGACAGGATATCACAAAGGATGCAGGCCTGTTGCAGTGGGAGGAATTCTGGTGACCATCTTTTCCAATAATCCACCCCAGCCATCATAACACTGCATGGCTGAATTCCCAAGCTGCCAGAGAAAGAGAGTCATCCTATCCCAGCAGGGACTAGGATGGCAGATACTCTCAATTTTGTGTGCTTAAGAAAGAAAATAAAGCTTCTTCATTTTTTCAGAATTAGCAAAAATTCCCTTTGCTGTTTTTCTTACAAAGCAAAAGTGTGATAATCATCAGTGAGACAAACATAGGAGGAAGATGTGGAATGACCGTGGGCTCCACAGGGGCATTCCTTTGGGGTCTTGACTGAGTTCAATTGCGTGAGAAACAGTGCCTTGTCTATTGTTCTTCATAGTTCTTAGCTCTCTTTTTGGCCTTGACTTCCATTAAGAAAAGGCTGGTGTTAGTAGCCTGGTTTGTCTCTCACGGAAAGTTGAAAGCTGGAGGCCTCTCTGCAGTTTTCAGTGTCAGTCCATCTTAGTCTGAGCTGGCATCACCTCATCAGCAGAGCTTTGTCAAAACCTCCCTGGAATTCTCCAGGAGTCTGATTCCAATCTCTCTCCTACATTTTAAATAAAAGCTCCAGGTAGAATTCTGAGACAAGGGCCTTGTTTTCTATGAGAGCCATGCCAGGCTAGAGTGGGATAGCAACCCAATGAAAACATTCAATATAGCCTAGAGCCTTTAGTCACTGCCTCAGGTCTTTCAGGGTGTTAACAAATGGACTGGCAGGGTACCTTGATTTCATCTTTATCCTGAGGCCATTTCCTGCCTTGAGAATCTTTTACTGGCTTGAGAAACTGGAAATGAGAAACGATTTTATTATCCATTCCAGCAAACCCTGGCTTCTCTAAGTATCCCCTAAATTCTGTTTGCAAGCTGAGCAGTTGCAGCCGCTCACCTCCCCTTTCTGCTGTCTTATCATACATAATCAGCTGAAATGAGCCCAGGGACACTTTCAGAGTTCTACATGGAAATGATCTTGCCAAGCCCACAGAGTCATTAGATTAGATTCTGTCTTCCAACTTAACAAAGGCAATGGCTTTGCCAGTTGTGTCCTTACCTTATAATATGGTGTGCCATCCCCCCCGCCCTGCCCACCCCAGCTTGCTAGAGCAGGCTATCTATTGCCTTTCCAGTCTCTGCTAGCTAGGAGCCTCATCATTTTTCAGAATTAGCAAAAATTCCCTTTGCTGTTTTTCTAGTTGGTCTCAGAGCTATTGCTTCCTATCTGAGACTTTGTTATTGCTGAACTCCAGTTCTGGAGCCAGTTTCTCTTTTGGTTAGATCTAATATATATATATATATATATATATATTATTCTAATATTCTAATATAATATTATTCTAATATTCTAATATATTATATTATTCTATATCATATATAGAATATATATGATATTCTAATATTCTAATATATATTATTCTAATATATATATATACATATATATATATATATAATTCTAATTCTTTGGAAGTTCAGAGGAGAATCTCATAGTACTAATGCTTAGTTGGAAAAAAGAGAAGCAGTAGAGTGGGATGGTTCAACAGGAACTAGAAGCAATCAGCGCATGAAGCTGCAATGTAGAAATGTAGTCTGATGAGAAAGATGCCAATCAAAAGGGCTATTTAAAAAGCCAGCCTTAGGCTAGAAGGTTAACTGGAAAGGAAAAGAAAGGGAATTGAAAAGAAATTTCATTTATGATGAAGATATATTTTAATGGAATGTTCCATTAGAAGGAATGCATTAGTATCTACCTCCCCCTAAGTCTCTTCTAAAGGCTGGAATTGTTGCCTGGAAGGAAAAGGATTGCAATAGTTTGAATGTCACTAGGAAGTGAAGCTTTTGGAAGCCATTATGTCACTTGGACAGAGTCCTCATGACTGGGATTGGTGTCCATCTGAATGAGTTCCCAGGGATTGCCCATGCTTCTAGATGACAGTCTGTGAGCCAGAAAGCAGGCACTAAATCATTGGCACTGGTCTAGGACCTCCGGGGCTCCACAAGTTCTTTGTTCGTAATCTACCTGCTCTATGGTATCTTACTAACAGTAACCTCATCGGACGTAGACATGATTGAAGGTACATTAGTCACCATTTGATTCAGGATGTTCTGTGTCGTTAACTGTGAAGGTGGGAAAAGGTAGAAGAAGGCAAATGATGGGACACATATTTAGCAGCACCTGGAACCCAACGGGGAAAGGCGTGGCTAGTGCAGCATGGGTGGTGGGGAGATAGCCGAACACATTACACCCAGAAGTAGCCTCTGGTTAAGTGAGAGTTTGCATGATATTTAAAAAAAACCCTCTAAATATTTCAAACAAGACATTAACTACCCTGGGAGCCAGACTAACTCTTGTGCTTGGAGAAATTAGAAGATAAAAGGAGAGCAGAATGAAGTTTCCTTGAAAGGTGTGTGGTGGTGGCGATGGGGGGGGGGTGCTGTGGATGCTGTCTCAAAAATAGTAGCTTAAGTGTTTCAGTGTCACTAATGTACAAATTAGAAAGTGCCTTGAAAAAGAGGAAATAATTACAGAGCCCATTAGGATTTTACAGTGGCTATGGGAGAAATAGCAGAAATAACCTCTCTAGATTTAATGAGAGAGTGCATTTAGAGGCGAATTTTGATCCAGTGAGCGTGCATTTATGACAGATATTTTCTTTAATTATCCTGTTCATGGAGAATATTTGTGCCTTGGTATGCAGGGTGAATAAAGGAGGCTTTGTGGATTATTTCCCTTTATAGAATGCTGAAATAAAGACCGTTGGAGGATAATGATGACTTTAAAAGGATTTCAGAGTGGAGTTTTGCATTTCTATAATTAAAAAATTATATAAGAAATATTTTCATATACAAAAACCTAGAAATTAGAGGAAAAATTGCTGACAGTCTGAGACTCAACCACAGCCATGGGTATTAGTTTGCTATGACTTCTTGTGGTAGAGAGAGCATCTCAAACGGGTGGGCTTGCAGTCAATGTGTATTTTCAACTGGCGATTGCCATTCAGCAACCTTTTATTTTTATTGTTTATTTAAAGAATTTTTCATAAATATATTTTGATCAAAACCCTCCCCTCCCTCAGCTCCTCCAGCTCCTCCCCATCTCCTTACCCACCCAACCTCATATTCTTTCTCTCTCTTAAAAAACCAAACCCAATCCAAACCCAAACCAAAGCCTAAATAATAAACATGGAGTTCATTTTTATGATGGCCAAATACTCCTGAGCATGAGGCCTGGCCTCGAGTGCAGCTGGTGTACTCAGTTTCACTCCACTGTAGAAGCCTGATTTGACCTATCCTAGCAGATATCAACTGCAAATAGTTTCTTTTTTTTTCTTTTTTTTTGGGGGGGGGACCTGCTCTTTCCCAAATGTAGTATCATGTGCTGAGTAGCTCACTTCTTCTCATGGGTGAGCAAGCCCCTCCTCTGGAGTTGAAACCTGCATTAAAATAGCTACAAAGTGAAATTTTAAGTACCTCCCTGAAGCAAAGGCAAAAACACTCACAAAAACCACATCCTTTTGATTCTTTTGCAAGAGAAATACATTCAAATCCTATTGGAAGACCATTCCTTGATTGTGTCATGAATGCTTAGCCTTATAAATTAAGTTATGAATCAAGTAAGCTTTGGTTCATAGACAGCACTCTAGTTAAGATCATAGCACCAAAACATATTTCTGTCTTTTCTCATGTGCTGCTCAGCTCTGAGTTTCTCTAAACACAGGGGTAATCAGGGGACCGGCATCACAGAGTCAAGTTGTACTGGAGTATGTAAGGGGTCTGGTAGAATGCCTGGTGCAGGCTCTGTAAATTCTGGTTGCTACTGATGCTGGCACTAATGTTACTCTTTTTTTTTCAAGTAGTTTCCTAGGATGGATTTTTGAGCCCATTTGCCTTGTCTGTGCTGAGATTTTTCCTGACTTAAAACTATGCAGGTCTGTCATTGTCTCCATGGGTTCTTATATCCATCATTCCTGTTGTGTCTGGGAAATGCTATTTCCTTGGAGTCATCCTCCACCCCTGGCCCTTACAATCTTTCTGCCTTCCCTTCCACACAGATCACATATATCACATAGAGCCTCGAGAGGAGGGCTTTGGTGTAGACATCCCATTTAGAGCTGATTGTTCCTAAGTCTCTTGCTCTCTGTGCACCATCCAGTTGTGGGTCTCTGTGATAATTCCCATCCACTGCCTACAAGAAACTTCTCTGATGAGGGCCGAGGGAGGCACTGGTTATGAGTATAGCAATATGTCATTAGTAGTCACTTTATTACTATGTTCATCTAGCAGAATCAAAGTAACGGATGTTCCCCTCCATGACTTGTCTAGTCTCAGGGTCTTGGCCTTATTGACAGTGTTAAGTACAGGTTCTATTTCATGGAGTGGGCCTTAAATCTAGCCAAAAAAGTGCTTGGTTACTCTTATAACATTTGTGTCTTTATTGTCCTAATGGGTATGTATTGCAGGCAGGTCACTATTGTGGGTGGAAGAGTCCTCAGCTGTGTGAGACTGACAATGTTTCAGTAGCATATGTAGTACCTTCTAGCACTATGAATGCTGGTTAGTAGGGGAGAAGCCTCTAGTTGAACAGCAGCTAGATTTTCCCATGTTTGATGACATAGTATGTGATGTCTTCAGCAATAAGATCTTATTGTCAAATTGTAGAGGGTAGTCAGTCAAGAGCACTGGTAATAGCCTGTGGGGTGTTTCGTTGGGGTGTCTATGGGGTCCTTTAGGCCAATAACTCAAAAAGATACAACCCATTTCCGGTCCTGGGGGTTTTATTCGGTAGCATATGTTGTCTGGTAGGGACATTCTCTCCCCCATTATCTGGTAACATCATTTAAATTCTTTTTATACGTGTTTATATTTTAGGAAGCTTCTACAGCAGTAGTTTTCCATGTGGCTTTTCAAAAGGCCATACGTTAGTTATCCCTCCCTGTATCACCTCCCCCAGCCCGTCCTCTCATCCCTCTCCAACTAGTCCTTCTAATACAATTTCCTCTTTATCTCTTTGTAACACAATATTCTATTTCCCCTTCCCTGGAAGATCCTCTCCCTTTCCCTCATCCCTTACTTGGTACCTAAATTTTATAGATATTCTGAATGAAACACACACATGTAGAGCCTCAAAGTTAACATTCACATGGAAGAGAAACCGTGCAGTGCTTTTCCTTCAGGGTCTTGGTTACTCCATCAGGATGATGGTTTCTAGCTCCATCCATTTACCTGAAAACATCATAGTTTTTATTTTCCCGTCTTTTCTTGTTTTTTTTTTTCCTTTTATTTTTATTTGTTTTGAAACAAGGTTATCTGTGTAGCCCCAGCTTTCCTGGAACTTGCCCTGTAGACCAGGCTGGCCTCGAACTCACAGAGGTCCACCTGCCTCTGCCTCCCCATTGCTGGGATCAGAGGTGTATGTTACAACTGCCTAGTTCATTTTTCTTAACAGTCGAATAATGTTCCACTGTGTAAATACACCAAAGTTTTGTTATCACTCATCAGTTGATAGACATCTAGGCTGTTTCTAGTTTCTAACTATTATAAACAGAGCATCAGTAGATATAGATTAATAAATATCTCTGTAGTAAGATGTGGAGTCCTTTGGGTATATACCCAAGACTGGTATGTTGCTTTGACTAAGAATGGTCCCCATAGGCTCATATATTTAAATGCTTAGTCACCAGGGAGTGGCATTATTTGAAAGCATTAGGAGGTGTGCCTTATGGGAGTAGATATGGTCTTGTTGGAGGAATCTGTCACTGGCGATGGGCTTTGAGGTTTCAAAAGCCCATGATAGGTGTAGCTTTTGCTCTAATTTTGGATATGGATGTAGCTCTCAGATGCTTTTCCAGTACTATGCCTGTCTGCTGCCATGCTGCCTGCAAAGCCTCCTGCAATGATGATAATGGACTAACCTCTGAAACTGTAGGCAAGCCCTCAATTAAATGCTTTCTTTTATAAGAGTTGCCTTGGTCATGGTGTCTCTTCACAGTAATGGAACAGTGACTAAGACAAATGATATGGCCAAATCTTTCAGCAGATTGATTTTCAGCTTTTTTGAGGAACCTCCACATCAATTCCTTTTTTCCTCCACTTTTCATCCCCACAGCAATGAGTGAATGTTCCCCTTTCCCTGCATCCTTGCTAGCACCCACTGTCATTTGTTTTGTTAATCTTGACTGTTCTGACTGGAGTAAGATGGAATCTCAAAGTAGTTTCAATTTCCAGCAATCTTTTAAGAACATGCCATCAGGATTATAAATTTTAAAATTTGAGATTCCTTTTCTTTTTTTTTTTTTGAGATTCCTTTTCTTACTTGAGTCAGTGTATCTAACGTTTGGTTTAGTTTTCCAGGCACATAACAGTGTGAGACTGTGGCAGCAATGCCAAGGCCACAGCAGAGGCCAGACACTTGCTGCTGCTCATGCCCACGGTCTTTGCAGAGGAATACCAATTAGGTCCGGGTGTTTTCTTCCATGGAGGAAAATTCATGGGAATGTGACTTTAAGGGTCCACCTTTGGTGGGTCAGTATGATGAGAGTGGGCTGTCTTTCTTTGTTCGTAAGCAGACACTGGAAGGGATGGTACATTCCTTTCCTGTCTAGGGTAGTGCTACAGGATGGAAGATGAACCTAAGATTATATTGCTGAGCCACTTGCTTAGCTAACCAAATCCTTGGACCTTCCTTCAGTTTGAATCTTGTCTTATCTGTTCATGGATAAAGGATCCTGACTGAAAGAAAAGCCATATTTTTTGATGTTCAAAATAGGATTATGTGTAGGTTAATAGTTGCAAGTCAGGCCAAATCACTCCCACCCACATACAAACTTAGGGATTTGGTTCACAGAGCAATGCAGCACTCAAGCCAACCTAAGACTAAACTGGGATCTGGAAGAAAGTAGGTATGTTTCAGGGAACAAAAGTCTATGAAGGTACAGAGGATTGTGAGGAAAATGAGGAAGGGTGAAAAGAAGAGAGAGAGATAGAGATAGACAGATTTAGCAGTGTGGAAGGAGGGGGATTATGATCACTCCTCTCTCTTGTGGCGTAGCCAGCAAAGAGTTCTTGATGATCAAGCAAACGGTAGGGCTTAGATTAGATTGGTTTTGGTTTTGACTCCTTCCATACACAGGATGCAGAATGGATTTTATATACAGTACTATAGTGCTTAGAGCAGAGGTCAGGATGGATGGTGTGTCCACAGGCTAGGTAGAGACATGGCTGGATTGCAGAGTTCTTCAAAGCAGAGTTGAATTATATGGGGAGTCTTACTGCAACCAAAGTAGAGACCTGATGGGGGTGGTCCTTCTGCGCATGTTTATCTTATTGGTTGTTGAATAAAGTACTGTTGGCCAATGAAGAAGCAAGTTAGGTGGGACTAGGAGTCAAGGAGGATTCTGGGATATGTAGTAAAAATATCTAGGCAGGAAGTGACATAGCAGGCAGACTCAGAATATAAGCAAGGACAAGAAGGAAGCCATTCTCTTTTACTTCCTCTTCCTCTGGCTCTCTTCTCTACGGAGCCGCCATGTGATCCCTGGGAAGAGGACGCTAGCGAAAGGCATCCGCAATAACATAAGTCTTATAAAATATATAGATTTCTGATAATTAAGACTGAGCTAAAATATAAGAAGTCCTAGTCAATTGTCCAGCAGCATTGTAAACTAATATAAGACTCTGTGTGTTATTCTGGGTGCCCACGTGGTGGCAGGGTCGGGCAGAGGATTAAAGACTTATTGTTACAGAGGTCAGAGCACATAATGGTTGCAAAGCTCACCATGTGCAAAGTTTACAAGTTTTCTGGCCACAACCTTGTAAGGTTAAAAAAGTAAACAAATATTATGACCTTCCACTTCTGAAAGCCATTCAGTAGCAATACTATAAAATTCCATTGTTTCAGACTTCTCTTTTGGTTGTTGCCCTCCCACCTCCTAGCAAGTGTGGTCTGCTGGTTTGACCTGCTCCACGGGAGTTGGTTCAGGTTCCTGCTCTTCTCATTAGACCACTCCACAAAGTGAGTGAGCTTCTGGGGTGTCTGGCTTGGTGTCACAGCTTTCTTTTGGAAGCCAACTTCTAAGGGGCCTACAGAAGGGTCAGAAAGAGGATTGGGACCTCTCCCAAACTTTGTCACCTTTCCCAACTGTCGTCTCTAAACTGTATGTCCCTGCTTAGCTTGGCAATCCCTAGTTTGCTCTCCCTGAGCACTCGGCAAGTAAACTTGCTATCAGTGCTCACTGTGTGGGAATCCTGCCTCGATTCCTCAAACTTTCATGAGCTACATATGTGATTTTTACTATTTAATTATTTAAATTCACATGCTTCAGTGCTGGGGAGATGGCTTCATGGGTAAAGTGCCTGCTTTGAAAGCATGAGGACCTGAGTTTGGATCCCAGGTGGGTCTGTAATCTTATCACAGAGGTGGGAATGGGCCAGGGTGGAGACAGGTGTGCCCTTGCAGCTCATCCGATGGCCAGGTTAGTTAAGTCAGTAAGTTCCAGGTTCAGTGAGGAACCCTGTCTCAAGAAACTAGAGTGGAGAGCGACCAAAGAAGACACCCAGTGTTGATTTCTGGCCTTTCTCACACATGCACAAGTCACCTGTGTTATTCTTTTGTTTAAATTAGAAACAAAGAAGAAGGGGGCACAGGATTAGACATAACAGGTTCATAACACATGCACACATACATACAACATACACACACACATGCAATAAAATTCATGTGATTATAAAAATTTAAGATGAACTGACAATGATAAGGAAGAAATGGACAGTAGAAGAAAGAGCCTTATTTTACCAAACAAATCTATTTTAACAAATATATATTTCAGTGTGATTGGTCCAGAGGTTTGCCAGTGGCCTCGAAGAAAGAGTTCTTTTGGTTTTAAGTTATTCTGTAGAGATGGATGGAACATGAACTTGAGGTCTTCACTATACAAGGCAAGTGTTTGGTCACTGAATTATGTTGCCAGTTCTTCTGTCTTTGTTGTGTTGCTTTTACAAGTAACACTAGTTACTCAGCAACTGTTTCCATGAGGTCAACCCAACCCCACAGCCAGAAGACACACTGAAGATGGGACATTTTAAAAAAGTTCTTATTAATGTGTACTAATTATGTATAACGATGGGCTTCATTTTGACATTTCATAATGCATTTTGATCCTACTCACCCTAAATTATCCTTTTTTTGCTCCCCTCACACTTCTGATGACATTCTTCCCTTTCCCAGCCAGTCCCCCTAAGCATCACTGCATAAAAGATGAGGTTCTCTAAGTAAATTGAACACAGTATAATCTTTAGAATGTCATCTGTTGGGACAGATAGTAGTTCCAAATAATAAAAACACAGCTTTTTTGATGCTACTGACCTATGTATATAAATGAAGATCTCTAGTTGGGCCATATTCAGTATGCTCTATCAGGTCACAGTGCATGATTAGGCTTAGCTGTTTCTTATTTGTAGAATTAGGGGATAGACCTTTTTTTTTTTTTAAAAAAAAACTTCAAGTGTTCTCTAATTACAAATAAAATTATATTTTAGTTTCGCCCAGAGTGAGTCATAGTAGCCTTGTATGAGAAATGTTGAATGAATGACACCCAAAAGACTTGCATTGCTTGTTTTTTGAGAGTGAAAAGAAATAATGTCAATGTTAGAATAGAATTATAGAAACATGTGAAGTGCACAGCTAGCTGTTAGGTAGACAGAAGAAAGGTAAAAAGGAATAGCAGTGAGTTAGAGACATTCTGTGACTTGATAAAACCCCCAGCCATATCTATTTTGGGTTGTAAAATGAAACAGACAATGCATTCTGGAACAGAAAAACATTACGTGCCTAGAAATAGTTATGAATTGGAGGGGAGCTGGCTGAAAACATAAGACTGTGCAGGCACACAGCTCATTGGCAGTCTTCCTCTCCCTCTCGGGCTCAGTGGGTCACTGGCTGTGACAGGATGATGAGTCAGAACCCATGCACAAAAGCTACATTCCCCTTGGGGGCCCAGGCCCCAGACCCCAGACCCACTGCCCTGTCTTTCATCCACAGATGTAGAACCCAGACCTGAAATGCCAACGTTACGAGGAGAGCAGGATCCATAGTTGAACTTACACTGTAGGAGAATGAAAACCCCTCTCTGGGAGGCAGCTGTTGTTGTCTTATAGGCTAGAAAAGGGACACTTCTGGGTGCTATTGTCCACTTGCATATCAGGTGCATAAGCACAGCTGATACTGATTTTGATGTAGCACGGTTTCACAGCTTTTGATTTACTCTTTGTCAGGGTACCCCAGATTGTCTGGTGCTGCTTGGAAAATGTTGTGTCCTGTAGTTACTGGCTGTCTATTAGTTTATTTTTGTGGCACTGGAAACTGAATCCACAACTTCATACCTGCTAGGCAAGTGTTTTATCCCTGATCCATACTCCCAGTCTGCCTATTGGCAATTTATCAGACCTAAAAATATTGAAGGAATCCAATGCTTGCCATAGAGACAGTCGCAGAAGGACGGTGATTTAAACTTCCCTTTGAAGGCCATCTTCCAGCTGTGGGTCTTCTCAAGTCATGTTCTACTTTTCATGGAAGAATATTTCTTTGTTGTGGTTTGGAGTTTATTACTGACTTGTAGAAGCTGCTATTCACAGAATGTTATATTTATTTATTTGTTTATTTAGGCTTTTCGAGACAGGATTTCTCTTTGAAGCCCTGGACATTCTGGAACTTACTCTGTAGACTAGGCTGGCCTTGAACTCAGTGATTCACCTGCTTCTGCCTTCCAAGTTCTGGGACTAAAGGCATGGGGCACTACCACCTGGCTGGATATCTTATTATGATTCCCTGTGTCTGGCAAAACTGGAACATTTCCAGGAGCTGCTGTTTGGGTCCTTGTGTCCTCTTAGGTCACTTGGTATAGAACAATTTGAACTTTGGTCACAATTAAGTTAAGAGCTCTTCTTTTTTGATGCTATGCTTTTCACAATCTTTGTGTTCACTTCAAATATGAAATAAACTTGACTTTTAAATTATAAAAATAATTCTCACCTATGGAATTAGTATCATACAAAGATAGGATACAGGAGATTAAAATGCATCATAATATCATGTTCTGAATTAATCACCAATACCCATCTACCTTGTATCTCTATGTAACTCATTGCTATGTCTCCATTCAACAGCATTTTAGCACATAATTTTTGTGTATGCTTATCAAAGCTTTCCTCCCATTTTTTATTTTTTCATTTCATTTTACACAACAACCACAGTTATCCCTCTCACCTTCACCTCCCCCCCAAACCACCCCCAGTCCACTCCTTTTTACAGGTAAGAGCTCTCATGAGGAGTCAACATATAGAACATATTCTTTTTAAGTCATTTCCCCACACCTACATACTTCATTTTTTGCTTTCATATGTACATCTATCTATCTATCTATCTATCTATCTATCTATCTATCTATCTATCTATCTAATTCTTTTCATCAGCTGAAACTATTTTGCTGTGCTAATCTTTTTAGGCAAATATGAAACACTTTTGATCTTTCTTCAGGGTAGAGGAGATGAATTGATGGAAGCAATGAAAGCATAGGCTTAGGAAGAGTAGTCTATGGCAATGTTTCTCTTGCTCTTCGGAATTTCATGTTCCAGTCTAGCTTTTGTTAGAGCGGCTTGACACAGCCAGGAGAGCCTGACTTGTTCTTGATCAGTCCAGGGAAACATTACAGCTTCCTCTGCCTGGATCCCAACCTAGTTCTTCTCCCCTTCCTTCAAGCATCTGTCTCCTGTTGTCCTTCCTTCTCATTCTCTGTGATGGCCAATGCCTTCATATTGGAGTCCTCTGGGATAGATCCTGAACCCTTTCCCCCTCTGAGTACCCCCTTAGGGATCTGACCTTCCCATCATTTATGCACTCCAATTATACAGATGACCCCAAGTTCCTTCTCTTTAGTCAGTCACTTCTTCTGGACCCAGGAGAGGGGTATCTCTGATTTTGGAAGTTTTGGCTCTGTTTCTGTCACTTCCTTTTTAAAATTTTTCATCTGTAGGGTGAAATAGTAGGCATCCTACTACCTATAGACTACTTGGGAGCTGTTACAGAGGCCAAGCAGCCTATTAACAGCATGTACAGAAATGTTGACAAAATGTGAACAGTTTACTTGGCTGTGGAATAGAAAGATCTGCTACAGGCCTGTTCTGGTAAGTATTGATTGTAACATTGTTCTGGTAGGCATTGATTGTAATATTGTTCTGGCAGGCATTGATTGTAATATTGTTCTGATATGCATTGATTGTAACATTGTTGTGGTAGGTGTTGATTATAACATTGTTCTGGTATATATTGATTGTTAACATGCTTATGTGTGAATGAAGGAAGAGTTAGACTTTTGCTGTCTATTCTATCTCTATTCTCATGAGAAAGTGGGCTCTGTTTTCACACTTCTTGCTTGGTCCACTTTGCACTGACTAAAGTAGAAATCTGAGAGATATTTCTTAAGTCCTAAACTAGAGGTAATTCATCTTTGGCTCTCCCAGAACAAAATGTTTTTTTTTTTATTGTGGCAGAATAATATATTGAGATATTGAGTGTGCTTTTGTTTTTCCTTTATTTTTTCCTTCCCACTAGCTATTCTTTGTGCCCACTTTCTATAGAGGGGAATTATTGATGTCTGAAAAAATAAAGGAGCCATTTGTCTCTCTGGATTCCACTACCCCTCAGTTTTGTACCTTACGTGGAGGTGTGCTAGTTATGGACCAGGGGAGAGAGGAAAGAAAGATGGATCTGAGGCCCATCCGGGCTTACTTCTCTTAGCTGCTCCCAGGGCATGTGGGAAGACGTCAGGAAAGACTCTGAAGTCCTGAGGAAACTGACCCAGGTGCAGTAGTCAGCCTTCCCCACACAAAGCATGGAGGCAGAAAACTGCTGACTTCATGAGCTGGGTAACTGGCTGGATCACCCACGGGCTGTCAGCAGAGGGGTTCTGGGATCCAGGCAGAGCAAGCTGCTTTTTGTTGATGAAACCTCAAGTGCCAATAATGAATTGGGTTGACTGTCCCATTGATAGGGCCAGAAGGTGGTGTCAGTTTAAATGAATTAATTTTGATACAAGAAGGAATTGACATGTTCTTTTATATTTTGATTTATGTAAGGTATAAAAATTGAAATTCTGATTATCAAAAACCCACAATAAGTGAACAAATAAGCAAACAACAAGAACAAAAACTACCCCAAACTGCCTACCTACTAACTTACCTACCAACCATCTAAGCAAACAAGCTAGAAAGCAAACACTTGGTCCAAGCAATGAACAAAACAAAGAAACGGAGCTCCTGCTTTGGTACAACTATGATGTCAAAAAGTAAACCCCTTGCATGAAGTAAGCCCCTTGCATAATGTAAGTCCCGCATTAGGTAAGTCCCTTCATGAAGGAAGCCCCCATGAGATAAGCCCATCCATGATGTGAGCATCTCCTTTGGATAAGCCCCTCCCTGAGGGATGTGCCTCCAGGACAAAAGTCACTCCATGATGAGAGCCTCCTCCATGAGATAAGCTCTACCTTGCTTCACTTACGATGCATATTCACAGCAGCTCTTGTTGGGTTTTGCAGTTTTGGGAGCTTTACAAAGATATGAGTGCCTCTTCTGTCTCTCTGCCAGGGGACACCTTGACTTTATGCTTCACAAGTACTGTCTTAAAGTCATTATAGCACGAAGAAAACCCAATGGACCTTGCTGCACAAATCATATGGATAACAATATTTTTCATGTAGAATGTTGGCAGAGTGTAAGAATATAAATACAGTAATTACACATTCAAATCTCCTTGACTGCTGACGTATCATCTAATAATATCCAATTGGCTCCCCAGTCGGTGCACTCTGGATGTGATGGCATTCTTGAAGCTTTTCTTCTAGATTTATTTCTCAGATGTGTACAGATTGCCTTGTGCCAGCATGGAGAGCCCTTTCAGGCTCTCAACTCAGATTTCAGAGGATAACGTGTTAATTAGGACTTTTTCAGACAATTCCTTCAGTGACAGAGAAAACTGCCAGAGCGTTCTTGAGATGATACTGCAGTTCAACAGTGTGTGTGTGTGTGTGTGTGTGTGTGTGTGTGTGTGTGTGTGTGTGTGTGTGTGGTCTGACACTCTTTAAATACATTTTTTGAATAAATATATTTTAAAATGATTTTTAAGTTAATATCTAAATTGATGGCTTATGACATCTTCACAATACATCTCATTATACTTTGTTCTTTTTCACATTTCTCCTTTCCCTACCCTACTCCACACTCTCTTCTCCTCCTCATCAATGCCTGAGGCAGGTAAGAATGCTGGCCCTGAGGTCATAAATGTAGGAGAGCTGACCCTGTTCCCCATCAGCTACAGCACTCAGGAGAGTAGTCCCTATACCTCACCTGGACAACACAGTAGAGCTGGCCCTGAAGGTGTAGGTGTGGGAGAGCCGACCCTGAGGATATGAAAGCAGGATCTCCCTGACACAGGGCAGCAACAGAATGTCCAAAAGAGTTCCAGTGAGGGCCTAATGTTTATGATGCAGCAAAGACCAGGGGCCTTAAACCAGATTCTTTTTGACAAATGCTTGCATATAAAAATATATGGATAAAGGGGTTTACTGCATGACTTACTGAGTCACACTGCAACTTCCATGATGTGACTTTCCCCTTCTTCCCCTTTTTTTCTCTTACATTTTATTTTGTTTTATTTTGGGGTGGGATTGGAGATGGATGGGATCAGGAGGCATGATGTGAAAGACACAAAGAAAAAAAATAAATAAATAGCCCTCCAATTTTTAAATACAACATTTTTTTTGCAGATTTTTAAAAATTTGAATTAGAAACAAGATTGTTTTACAGCTCGGAAATATCTGACGCCAGGGGTTTGCTCACCGGATCCGAACTCGGCATTGGGATCCAACACACCCGGACACTGCCAAGGCCCTGGTAACAATGCCACCTCCATCCACGACAAGAGGACAGACCTCAGAGTATTGGAACTGTTGCATCTACCAAAAGGGAAACTTGGTCCCATACCTACCAGGAGAGGAAGAGACTCCTGCTACACCCACCAGAAGAAAGGATGAGAAGAGGACAATGTTGAATGCACATTCAACAACAGAAAACCCAATATGACACCACCGGAGACTAGGAACCATACACCAGCAAGACCTGAACATCACAATGCAGATGAAGCAGAAGAGAATGGCCTTAAAAACATCTTCATGAAAATGATAGAGGACTTCAAAGAGGACATGAGAAAATCCCTTAAAGAAATGGAAGAAAAAACAACCCCCCCCAAAATACAAGATATCAACAAATCTGTCAAGAAAACAGTTAAAGACCTAAAAACTGAAATAGAGACAATAAAGAAAGCACAATCTGAGGGAATGCTGGAAATAGAAAAGCTGGGTAAACAATCAGGAACTACAGATGCAAGCATAACCAACAGAATACAAGAGATGGAAGAGAGAATATCAGGAGTTGAAGATACTTTAGGAGAAATAGACTCATCAAACAAAGAAAATCTTAAGTCCAACAAGTCCCTAACACAAAATATCCAGGAAATATGAGATACCACGAAAAGACCAAACCTAAGAATAATAGGTATAGAAGAAGGTGAAGAAATCCAACTCAAAGGCACAGAAAACATATTCAACAAAATCATAGAAGAAAACTTTCCCAAACTAAAGAAAGACATGCCAATGAAATTGCAAGAAGCCTACAGAACACCAAATAGACTGAACCAAATAAAGGTCTCCTTGCCACATGCCTTTAATCCCAGCATTTGGGAGGCAGAAGCTAGGCTCCAAAGCTAAACAGAGAAACCATGTCTCAAAAAACCAAGAAAAAAAAAGATACCATGGATGCCAGCCCAGACTATTATACCCAGCAAATCTTTCAATCAATATAGATGGAGAAAACAAGATATTACATGACAAAACCAGATTGAAACAATACATATCCACCAATCCAGCCCTACAGAAAGTTCTGGAAGGAAAACTGCAACCAAAGGAAGTTAACTACAACCAGAAAAATATAGGCAATAGACAGTCCCACTTTACCAACAGCCAAAAGGAAAAAGGGATAGAATCCCACACATAATTTCACCACATCACCAAATAAAAAAGAAACAAAAATGAACAATCAATGGTCATTAATATCCCTCAACATTAATGGTCTTAACTCCCCTATAAAAAGATACAGATTAGCAGAATGGATAAGAAGACAGAATCCATCCTTCTGCTGTACACAAGAAACACACCTAAACTTCAAAGACAGACCGTACCTAAGAATTAAAGGTTGGGAAAAGATTTTCCAATCAAAGGGACCCAAGAAACAAGCCGGGGTAGCAATCCTAACATCCAAATAATTGGACTTTAAATTAAATTCAATCAAAAGAGATGAAGGAGGTCACTTCCTACTCATCACAGGAGAAATCCATCAGGATGAAGCCTCAATTCTGAACATTTATGCCCCAAATACAAAGGCATCCATGTTTGTAAAAGAAACATTACTAAAAAACTCAAATCACACATAAAACCACACACACTTATAGTGGGAGACTTCAACATCCCACTAATCACCACTGGACAGGAACACCAGACAGAAACTTAACAAAGAAACAAAGGAACTAATAGAAGTTATGGCACAATTGGACTTAACAGATATCTATAGAACATTCCATCCAAATACAAAACAATTTACCTTCTTCTCAGTGCCACATGGAATCTTCTCTAAAATCGACCACATACTTGGCAACATAGCAAACCTCAACAGGTACAAAAAAATTGAAATAACCCTCTGTATCTTATCAGACCACCATGCTTTAAAGTTAGAATTCAACAACAACATGAATTACAGAAAACCTACAAACTCATGGAAATTAAGTAACATCCAATTGCATAATTACTGGGTCCAGGAAGAAACAAAAAAGAAATTAAAGATTTCCTAGAATTCAATGAGAATGTGGACATGACATACCCAAACCTATGGGACACTTTGAAAGCAGTGCTAAGAGGAAAGTTCATAGTGCTAAGTGCCCACATGAAGAAGCAGGAGAATAATTACACTAGAGAATTAATAGCACAACTGAAAGCTTTAGAAAGGAAACAAAGAAGCCAATACACCCTGGAGGAGCAGATGCCAGGAAATAATCAAATTGAGGGCTGAAATCAATAAAATGGAAACTAGGAGAACAATACAAAGAATCAATATAACGAAGAGTTGGTTCTTCGAGAAAATCAACAAGATAGAAAAACCTTTATCCAAACTTACCAAACAGCAGAGAGTGAACATGCAAATTAATAAAATCAGGAATGAAAAGGGGAACATAAAAAAAGACACAGAGGAAATCCAGAGAATCATCAGGTCATACTTACAAAACCTATATTCCTTAAAATTTGAAAAATCTAAAAGAAATGGACAATTTTCTGGACAGATTTCACTTGCCAAAATTAAACCAAGAACAGATAAGCAACTTAAATAGACCTATCACCCCTAATGAAATAGAAGCAGTCATCAGAAGTCTCCCAACCAAAAAAAGCCCAGAGTCAGATGTCTTCAGTGCAGAATTCTACCAGAAATTCAAGGAACAGCTAATACCAATTCTCCTCAAAGTATTCCACATAATAGAAGCAGAAGGGTCATTGCCAAACTCTTTATGAGGCTTCAATAACCTTGATACCCAAGCCACACAAACACACAACTAAGAAAGAGAACTACAGACCAATATTCTCAATAAAATACTGGTAAATTGAATCCAAGAACACATCAGAGAAATCATCCACTATGATCAAGTAGGCTTCATCCCAGGGATGCAAGGATGGTTCAACATATGAAAATCCATCAAGTAATCTACTATATAAACAGACTGAGGAAAAAAACCCCCACATGATCATCTCACTAGATGCCAAAAAAGCCTTTGACAAAATCCAACATCCCTTCATGATAAAGGTATTGGAGAAATCAGGGATAACAGGAACATATCTCAACATAATAAAAGCAATATACAGCAAGCCAACAGCCAACATCAAATTAAATGGAGAGAAACTCAATGTAATTCCTCTAAAATTGGGGACAAGACAAGGCTGTCCACTCTCTCCATACCTCTTCAATATTGTCCTTGAAGTTCTAGCCAGAGCAATAAGACAACAAAAGTAGATCAAGGGAATACAAATTGGAAAAGAAGAAGTCAAACTCTCACTATTTGCAGATGATATGATAGTCTACATAAGTACCCGATAAACTCTACCAAGGAACTCCTACAGCTGATAAACACCTTCAGCAAATTGGCAGGATACAAGATTAACTAAAAAAATTCCGTTGCCCTACTATATACCGATGACACATTGGTGGAGAAAGAAATCAGAGAAACATCACCCTGTACAATTGCCACAAACAATATAAAATACCTTGGGGTAACACCAACCAAAAATGTGAAAGACCTGTGCCATAAGAATTTTGAGTCTCTAAAGAAAGAAATTAAAGAAGATACCAGAAAATAGAAAGATCTCCCATGCTCTTGGATAGGTAGGATAAAATGGCAATTTTGCCAAAAGCAATCTACAGATTCAATGAAATCCCCATCAAAATCCCAACACAATTCTTCACAGACCTTGAAAGAACAATTCTACTTTATATGGAGAAACAAAAGACCCAGGATAGCCAAAATAACCCTGCACAAAAGAGGAACTTTTGGAGGCATCACCATCCCTGATTTCAAGCTCTATTACAGAGTACAGTCCTGAAAACATTTTGGTATTGGCACAAAAATAATCAGGCAGACAAATGAAATAGAGTTGAAAACCCTGATGTTAACCCACACACCTACGAACACCTGATTTTTGACAAACAATCCAAATTTATATGATGGAACAAAGAGAACATCTTCAACAAATGGTGCTGGTATAACTGGATGCAGACATGTAGAAGACTACAGATAGATCCAAGCCTTTCACCCTGCACAAAACTTAAGTCAAAATGGATCAAAGACCTCAACATAAACCTAGCCATACTGAACCTATTAGAAGATAAAGTGGGAACTACTCTTGAATTTATTGGTACAGGAGACTGCTTCCTGAACATTACACCAGTAGCACAGACACTGAGATCAACAATTAATAAATGGGACCTCCTGAACCTGAGAAGCTTCTGTAAGGCAAAGGACATAGTCAGCAAGACAAAATGGCAGCCTACAGACTGGGAAAAGATATTCACAAACCCCACATCTGACAGAGGGCTCATCTCCAAAGTATACAAAGAACTCAAGAAGCTATTCTCGAAAACACCAAACAATCCAATTAAAAAGTGGGTTACAGAACTAAATAGACAATTCTCAATAGAGGAATCTAAAATGGCTGAAAGACACATAAGAAAGTGTTCAACATCCTTAGCCATCAGGGAAATGCAAATCAAAACAACTCTGAGATACCATCTTACTCCTGTCAGAATGGCTAAAATAAAAAACACCAATGACAGTTTATGCTGGAGTGGATGTGGAGAAAGGGGAACACTCCTCCACTCCTTGTGGGAATGCCAACTTGTACAGCCACTTTGGAAATCAGTATGGCAACTCCTCAAGAAAATGGGAATGAGTCTACCACAAGATCCAGCAATTCCACTCCTAGGTATATACCCAAAAGAAGCACATTCATATAACAAGGACATATGTTCAATGATGTTCATAGCAGCATTATTTGTAATAGCCAGAAACTGGAAGCAGCCTAAATGCTCCTCAACTGAAGAATGGACAGAGAAAATGTGGTACATTTACACAATAGAGTACTACTCAGCAGAAAAAAAAAACCAAAACAATGGAATCTTGAAATTTGCAGGAAAATGGATGGAACTAGAAGAAACCATTCTGAGGGAGGTAACCCAATCACAAAAAGACAAATATGGTATATACTCACTCATACGTAGATTTTAGACATAGAATAAGGGGTTACCAGCCTAAAATCCACACGTCCAGAGACGCTAGTAAACAAGGAGGACCCTAAGAGAGACATACTTGGTCCCCTAGAGAAGGGGAAAGATACCCTGAGCAAACTGGGAGCACGGGAAGAGGGGGGAGGGAGCTAGGAGAATGAGAAGGAGAGAAGAGGAGGGGTGAGAAGGACATGAGGAAACAGAAAAGTTGAGTCAGGCAAAGAATAGAAGATAACAAGGATGGAGATACCATAAAAGAGGGAGACATTTTAGGTTTACAGAGAAATCAGGCACTAGGGAAATGTCTGGAGATCTACAAAGATGACACCAGCTAACAATCTAAGCAACAGAGGAGAGGCTACCTTAAATGCCCTCCCCCAATAATGAGATTGATGACTGACTTATATGCCATCCTATAGCCCTCATCCAGTAGTTGATGGAAGTTGAAGCAGACACCCACAACTAATCACTGAGCTGAACTGGAATCCAGATTCAGAGAAGGACGAGTGAAGAGCAAAGAGGTCCAGACCAGGCTGGTGAAATCCACAGAAACAGTTGACCTGAACATCGGGGAACTCTTGCTCTGCAGACTTACAGCTGGGATATCAGCATGGGACTGATCCAGACCCCAGGAACATGGGTTTCAGTGAGGAGACCTCAGAAATCTACAGGACCTTCTGTAGTACTTATCCCTAGCACAGGTGTGGACTCTGGGAGCCTATTCCACATAGTGGAATACTCCCTTAGCCAAGACACATGGGGGTGGGCCTAGGCCCTATCCCAAAGGATACGATAGACTCTGATGACACCCTATGGAAGGCCTCACTATCCAGGGGAGGCAGAAAGGATATGTGATAGGTAGGGTTTTAGTTGGGGGTGGGTGGTAGGGGAGGACGGGAGGGAGAAAGGAACTGGGATTGTCATGTGAAACAATCTTGTTTCTAATTAAAAAAAAAAAAACTGGGGAAACCTCTATTGAATGGGTGCTAGACGTGGAAATGCTGCTTGTACCCTGCAGTGAAATCAATTCCCTGTTCAACCGAACAACTGTGTTAAGACAATTAGATATGACTTGACCATTTGCACAGACTTGTCTAGCTAAATCTCAGAGCATCATTATACAGGATCCGGTTGAATCTGGAATACTGTCTTTAAGGCTCCTGTGTTGAACTTACGTAATGGCTATGAGCCCCCTTGTTTGCTTGTAATGGTGATGAGCTTGCATGAGCCCTCCTGTTTGCTTGTGCATACAGACCCGTTGCAAAACTGCACATTCCTAATGTGGATGAATCTACTGTCAAAGGTGTTTGCCTCATAACACAACAGCCCAAACCAAACGTTGCCTTCTCAAAGCATCTCATTTGTGTCAAGCTAATAAATACTTGTTTTTCCCCGCTGAGGTCAACTTCTTTCATTTAATTGAGATTTTGTGCTTTTTGTGGGAATTGATTAATACAATGAATCATTTAAAAATATATGATTTGGTAAAACCAGAGGTGTAGTATTAACCACATCTCTTCTGTGGGTATTGGCATTTTTTACCATGTACTTATGTTTTGTTTATCAGTGTTTTTGAAATTTTTTTGAAATTAATTATTCTGTCAACAAAACCTTTATGTATGATATTTATGTATTTGTAATTTACATAGAATTTCTAAGATTAAAAAGATTAAAAACACAAATTAAAGAAAAGTCCAGAAATAAATTCTTTTAGGATCCCATAGGAGTTACTTTAGTGAACTTGAAGAAAGTCTGTTACTTTGCTTTGGGGCCATTGTTCTTATTTTATATTTTCATTTATTTATTATTTTCCCCTTGTTTTACTAACAACTGACATTTGTCATATATTTGTGGCAAGCAATGCAGTGCTTTGATATTTTTATACTTTGTGAAACTTATTAATAAAGCAAATAATTACAGACAGCATTTTATGTGCATTTGGTGAGAACATTTAAAATCTCTCTGCAATGATGGATAATTTAGTACATTTTCATTGACTATAGTTACTGCACAGTATACTAGGTTTCTAGAATTTATTTCTCTTACCTAAATGAAATGTTGTGTCTTTTATTCACCATGTTCCTCACCATTTAAACACTACGAAGACACATGGCATTATGGTCTGACTCTGAAATGTCTTCCTCAGACTCATGCATTTGAATGCTTGGTCCCAGCTGTTGGTGGTGATGCAGTTTCCAAAGGACCATGATACCTTTCTAGTGTGTGGGCTACTTGTGATGATGGCCAGTAGGGGCCATGTAGCCCAGCCCTGCTTCTGGTCCTGTGCTCTCTCCATTTTCTGTTATGACAAGAAGTGGGCAAACATAGGATAAACTCCTGCAGCCCAGACTGAACCCCTCAGTTATGGACTGTATCCCCAAGGCTATGAGTCAGAACAAATAATTTCTCCCTTAAGCTTTGTCTGTCAAATACAGCTGGAGGACTGTTGACAAGCTCAGATTTGCCTCATACTCCATGCAGGTGGTTGGTCACTGTGAGTCTTTCTTCTTTTTTAATGAGAACTTGTCTGAGGCAGATGGATGCCTCTGGTCCACATACAAGACGCAGCCTGAAAGGGAAGAGATCTCAGTGCTCTTACCTGTTCTTAAAACTTTTTTTGTTTTATTTTTCCATTATTTTTATCCTGGATTGGAAGATAGCCTTTCTTTTTCCAGCTTCTCATTTGGTATCTTTTATCTTTTTGGTTTAATTTGGTTATTTTTAAAAATACTTTTTTCTTTTAGTCTTTGAGGTTATAATTACATCATTTCCCTTTTGATTTCCCCCTTCAGACTTTCCCATGTACCCACCTCCTTGTGCTATTTTAAATTCATGGCTTATTTTTCTTCAATTGTTGTTGTAATTGTGTGTGTGTGTGTGTGTGTGTGTGTGTGTGTGTGTGTGTGTGTGTGTACTCCTAAGCACATGTTAATACAATCTGCTTAGTTCATACAGTGTTACCTGTATGTATATTTTTCCAGGGCTGACATTTTGGTAGTGTATACCCAATTGCCATGCCCTTCTTTGGGAAGACATTTTTCCCACTCAGTATTCTTTTGTTGCATGTAGTTCTTTGTCTAGGGTTTGTCATGAGTTTTCTCCCTTCCATGTTAGCAGGTCTATTGATATTGTCCTTGTTCAGTGAAGCTTCATGGGTATAGCTTCTGATATTTCTAGGAGATACAACCTTACAGCAAACTAACGAATTTTCTGCTTCTTACCCGTCTCTGACAATGATCTCCGAGTCTTAGGTGCAGAAGTTGTATTGTAGATATGTCAGCTGGGACTGGGTGTAACAACTCTGCATTTTGATTGGCTGTGGCTTTTTGTAATGGTCTCCATCTTTATTTAGTTGTTTTTGTATGTCTTATACCCTTATGATGCTTCAAAGGCATCTTCAGGCAGGGTGTGGTGCTTGCCTGGCTCTTATCTAGCCTTCCTGGAGGCATGCATAACAGCCTATGCTCAGGGGCGTCTCTATTTATGTTTGTAAATGTACCAACTTTGTAAATAGTTGTAACAATATCACATGTAGGGAAGCATTCAGGGAGCTAGATCATCCAGGGAATTCCGACAGGAAACAGTAAGGCAAGTTTATAACTACATAATATAAAAATGCCCAAGTATAGCCAGTGCTGAAACAGACAGATCATTTAATTCTTGACCTGTTCAGTTTGTGTGATAATATATTTATATAATTTGGTGTTGTGAAGACTTCAGTTGACATCATGGCATTGATAAAAATTACTGAAATACCTGCCATCTCCAAAAATGGGATAATAGTTTCCACTGGATGGAGTTATTTGGTAAAGTTACATGCTTGGTAAACACAAATTACTTGAGGTGACACAGGTGTCATGCTGCTTCCATAGGCAAGTCTGAGCTGTGGCTTTGGATGTCTTGACTGAAGAACTTCCTTTGCTCTAGGTCAGGTGTCCTCCAGATGTCCAGTTCTGTGTCTCGCTCTGATGGAGACCAAACCCAGAGCACCATGCTTGCCATGAAAGCATTCCACCACTCAGCTATGTTCCCAACCCTGATGTTTCCTTTTGTCACCCTTTCAGTAAATGACTGTGCTCTGTCTCCTTCACCAAGCACACAAAGGGGCTTCTCTCTGATGGGTTCTTGATTCTCTGGCCCTGAACTTGTCCACCTGTCTGTCCTCCTAACCCTACTCAGAAGAACATCAAGACCCCATGACGTTTTCTTCAGGATCACACCTATTTCCCTCAGGGATGCTGAAAAATGTTCTGGTTGACTGCCATGAGGCGCTGACACAGAAGAACCACACATTCAGAGGAAACAACCACATGTCTGATATGTGACTCCTCTGGCTTAATGGGTGTTATTTTATGTTGTTTCCAATTCTGGAATGCTATTTATTATGCTAATTAAATGTACTATAGTGTGCTTTCTATGTATTTCAGATAAATCATGTAATTTGCACTCTTCTTATTTATGTTTGGGTGATCAAGATAAACATTGCACAGATAAAATAGATTCATAGTAGCGAGATAACGTCTTCTGTGTGCAAAACCTCTTTTAAAAGGATTGCAAACATGAGACTTCTCAGTTGAAAGGCCATACAGTTATTCAAATGTCCAAACGACTTTCATTTTGATTAACCAGCCTGGGACCTGGACAAGAAGGCTTTATATTGTTATGTGGAAGAGAGACACTTAACTCTTATGCACTTAACATTTTCATAACAGTTTCTCTGAACTCCACAGAAAAAAAGTGTTGCTGTGTGAATGCTCTGGTTCAGCCATGCAGCACTCAAGGGAATTAAGTTATCCTTATTACTATGGGTTATTGAACCCAACCATTTGATTAATTCCCTGTCATGTGTTTTGTAGGCTGTGTATTAGAGGATGCTAGAGGGTGAGAAGTGGGAAAGCGTAGTTGGGATTGTCCCAGTACAAGAACACACTTTACTGTGTGTGGCAGATGGACCTAAATGTGCATTTTGCCCAGTTTCAACAGTGCATTGATGCACCACTTGGTCCATTTTAAATTTCAAACACTTTGAATTTTCAGAAGTTTCTCTGTCTCCTCCCCTTCAACCTTTCTTCCTTTCCATATCATTTTGATTGTAAGTTCAGATCTTTATGTTTTCACTCTCGATCTTCCAAAGCTACCTAGAACAATCCAAATCTTTCTTTCACACGTGAGCCCTTTTTGTCACTGACACCAACTTCCATACAACCCTCACATTTCCCACTTTCATCAGCTATTTCTCAGTGTTTGGTATCTTGGTGCTTTACTCTCCTGGGAGCATGTCCTGAGGAGTCTTGGTTATCAACATCACTTCCAGTGTTTGGAACCCAGGCTGAAAGGATAGGTTTGACCAGTGTTCTGAGTGATGAGGTACATTTGCCAAGTCCTAAGCAATGTAATTCCAGTAACTATTAATGAAATGATCAAATAGTACACTCCTATCGAATTTATACTTAATTCACTTACATTGTATTATTGATTTATATTGTCATAGTACCTCGAAGTCGTAAGTCTTGAAAAATAGTGTTTTCTTACCATAAACAGAATATTGTTGAAACTTTAGAAAAGGCAAAATAGAAAAAAATCACTTGGGTAAATGCATCATATTTTAAACACACATACATGCAGGCACACACACATACATGCAAGTATGAACACACACATTGATTAAGGGTCATGTCTAAGGAATGCACAGCTGGGCAAATTTTGTCATCATTGTGTGAAAATCAGATGTCCTTGAACTAAGATGACTGCCACTGCCACTAGGTGACATAATCACATGGCACCAACGTCAGCTATGTGATTCATCATTGCCCAACCCAGTGTTAACTTGTACATGGCTGTTCTTAAATGGATACTTATGTATGTATTTGCTTATATGTTTTATAAAAGTGATTATAACTACTGATTCCTTTTAAACTTTTTATTTCATAAAGGTTCTTTTCCTGCTAGTAAATACCAAATGACTTTAAAAACACATTTAGGGCCTTTATAACATTCAGTAATATGGATGTACCATATTTTACTTAACCCTTCTCTATTGATGGCTGTTTAAGTTGTTAATAACATTGTATTCTAAAATAAATCACCATTAAGAATATTTTAGATATGCTCATTTATATATTTATTTAAAAATACTTGGTAGGAATTTTATATCAGAATATGTACAAGTCCAGATATGCTGAGCAATTTTACTTCTTGCCCACAGACCCCTGTTGGAAGGATCTTTTGGACACATTTGTCAAGCCAGGCTCCTTTGATCATTAGTGTGCAGTGATGTTTTACACTTGTGTTTCGGATGACAACTTATTAGAATTTTAGGTGTTTACTTTCATCCAGTCTTTCCAACTTATTGATATATTTTGACTCATTACTGTTTTTAAATCTTAGGGATTTCATTTTATTTACTGTCATGCACAAACATACCAGTTATTTTTAAAATCAAGAGTATGATACAAGAACCAAGGATGAGGGAGTGGAGAGAGCTAGGCATTAACTAGGGAGGAATAGACACAGACAGCACAATGACAACATTATAATCATTGAGGGCCTTATTTGATTGGTATGTCCTGAGAAGAACATGAAATGTCTCATAGAATTTCACAGAGGGATGGACTGTCATAGTGTTGGTCCACTGGTATCTAGGTGAAGTTGGTTATTTATTTGCCCCAGGGCACTGAGATCTCTTCCCTTTTAGGCTGCACTTGTGTGTAGGCCAGAGGCATCCATCTGCCTCAGACAAGTTCTCATTAAAAAAGAAGAAAGACTCACAGTGACCACCTGCTTGGGGTATGAGGCAAATCTGACCCTGTCAACAGTCCTTCTGCAGAAGGAGGCTGGAGGACACAACTACTTGGTGTACTAACAGAGGCTGTCTGTCTGTCCAGGTTGCATTAGTGCAATAACAAGCATCAAGTTGACACATATTTGACACATATTTCTCCATCCTTTCTGCAACTTTATGGGAGATTTTTGACATCTGCATTGTAGAAGTCAGATCCACTGCTGAATCTCCTTGTCACTATCAGTTTAGCAGCCACAGAAACAGGGCAAGATGAGATGTACATGACTCATTCTTAGTGAATGAAGAGAGGCTTCTATAAATAGCATCTGTGTCTTTATAACCTGTCATTAATGAATGTGTTCTAAAGTAGTGCTAGAGATTAGTGTTCACAGTTTAATTCACAAGTCTATGGATACAGGATCTCACCCCTATTTACTCTAAATGCACAGTTTGTCCACCTTTTCTGGTGCCTAAAGAAGTCATTGTAAACCTTTCAAAGTTATGATTGTGATCAATGGTGATAGCTGAAAACATGTTAAATAGCATGATATTTAGTTTTCCTAAGGCTGAAGTGTGGGTTTATGTGGTTTAAACAGCCTGGGTCTGCTCCTGAAGTGGCTGATTCTCAGAACTGTGTACCTGACCTTCCCTTATCGAATAGCTAACACACTGACCGTAGCACCATAGCCTGAGCATTTACAGAGGTTTGGAGATGGGACATAAAGTCAGGTTGGATAATGGTCTTGCTATGCTCTGGCGCAACAGATCTCATTTCCTATCTTTTGTTTATATCCTGCCTTATTGACCAGTCTAGAACTTTGCTTCAGCAAACCATTTCAGCTCTGTTTTGATTTTATCCTAGTCTTTGAGAGCTGTAGCTCTCTGCTTCCCAAACCAGGCAGTACTGGAGCCTGAAACCTGTTATCAGACCAACTTGAGGCTGGTCTGATCATTTGATTTAATCTCTCTCATCTGATTTATTTTCTGTAGCTAGAAGCCATTTGTTTGCCCTTCATATTGCTAAGATAAAGATGTGGTTGGGAGAATGTGGAAGCATTAATTTTGTGAACTGGATATTAGAGGTACCCAGATAAGAGATGGTGGATGCCATGGTGCCATGGTACTTCCCTTACACTTCAGGTTTTGCCATCTGGACTTGTATTTGAGTTGCTATCACTAACAGGTGATATGTTTCTCTTATTGGTTAATGAATAAAACACTGTTCAGCCAATGAGGCAGGAAGACAGGTGGGACTAGAAGACAAGGAGAATTCTGGAAAAGGAGGCAGAGGCAGCCCACCAGAACAGTCTCGATGTAAGCCACCAAAGGAGTTAGAGGTCCGGATCCTTCTCCATTAAGATAAGACCACATGAAAATACTTAGATTAATAGAGATGGGTTAATAATTAAGTCAGAGCTAGCCAATAAGGAGCCCTAGTCATTGGCCAACAGTTACATAATTAATATAAGTATTTGTGTGTTTATTTGGGGTGAAATGGCTGCGGGCAGCTCCGAAACAGAAAGGCTGAAAGTTGGTTCACAATAAAACAAAACAAAACAAAACAAAACAAAAAAAACACCAGCATGAGGTTCTTGATTGATTACGATGATGAAAGGCAAGTGTACCAGAGAACTGGAAATGTGGTCATTGTGATAACATGTTTGAGAGATGATCAAATATATATTGCTCGTGTGTGTGTGTGTGTGTGTGTGTGTGTGTGTGTGTGTGTGTGTGTGTGTGTACTTGCATGTAGGGGGCAGATTTCATGCATAAAGAAGTCAGCAAAAACCAGTTGAGCATTTGCAGCTGAAAAGCAAATTAAGGTTTATGAGGAAAGATGACTGAAATGACAGAGTTGGTGATGGTATTTGAGGAGCACAGATGACGCCACCCTGAGAGGATTTGTGTAGCTGTAGAGTCCTACAGGATCTAGTTTTCTCAGTTGGATCACATATGAATGTGAAAGCTGAGAGAGTAGATCTTTTCTGAGACACGAGGGTCTCCGCTTGGTTCTTTGTTGTCATTCCCATGACACTGGAAGTTACAACTCCTGAGGCCCACTTGCCAATTTTCAGAGGGTCTCCTTGATGTCATTCATTAGCCTACCAGACTTCTTATGATTTCAATGCCATACTCTGGCCTCTTGGACTTCTGCTAGATACTTACCTTTTGTAGGCAAAGTTTTACTCCTATCTCTTAAAATCGTATGTAGGTATCTTGGGAAAATTGTCTTTTTGTCACCATATTCCAGAAATTACAGTGGTGTCTAAATAATGTATCTTCTACCGTATTTTCAATGAGAAATCTTTTTTAAAGAAATTAATCATTATGACTCATTCAAAATCTTTGTATTCTTATATACCAAATGTTTAAAATTGGGAAAAAATTCTTTCCTCAGTTTCCACAAACATTTTTTGTCAAGCTAAATAAAGCAAATCATTCTTGTTGATCTTTAATATTCCCCAGTAGTCTCCCAGCACTTTTACGTTATTGTACATATTGCTCAATTCCTTGGGCAGTCCCAAGTCCCAGTGAGTCCTAAACAGTTATTCCACATTGCCTTTACCTCTGATGCGCATGCGCTATCCTGCACCTGTCTCTTTCCTCTGTCTGGAGGCTCTGCTTCCTTTTCTCCCTCTGATAACTACTAATTAACCTTTCTTGTTGGATTCAGGCATCAACTATTCATATAAGCTTCCCTTGCCCCCGCCCCCTTTTTGGGCCAAAGCATTTAAAGGGACCAGGCTCTTCTTCAAATGTGCAACACGCTCTGGATATACTTGGCTGTGATCTCCTCCACCCTCTGCCATGAATCATGGCAGTAAACAAAATAAACAGTAACAAAGCTGGAGTGACTATGCTTTGTTATTTTGTTACCTACCATTTTTTAAAATTTCATTTTACCTCCCAATCTCAGGTCTCCCTCCCACCCATCATCCCTCCATCCCTTGCCTCCTTCCCAGCCCACCCCCATCCACTCCTCCCAAAGGGTAAGGCCTCCAATGGAGAATCAACAAAGCTTGGCACATTAAGTTGAAGCAGGACAAAGCTCCCCACCCCCACCACAGGGAATGAGCTCCGAAAAGCTAGCTCATGCATCAGAGACAGATACGATAGTCCAAACTTCACAACTGTCTCCCGCATACAGAAAGCCTAGTTTGGTCCCATGGAGGCTCCACAGGTGTCAACCCAGAGTTCATGAGTTCCCACAAGCCTGGTTCAGCTGTCTCTGTGGATTTCCTGCCATGATCTTGACCTCCCTTGCTCATGTATTCCCTCCTCCCTCTCATTGACTGGATTCCCAGTGTTCAGACTGCTTCTTGGTTGTGGATCTCTGCATCTGGTTCCATCAATCACTGGATGAAGGCTCTATGATGATAGTTGGGATATTCACCAGTCTGATTATAGGGTAAGGCCTGTCCAGGCACCCTCTCCACTGTTGCTAGGAGTCTAAGCTAGGGTTATCTTTGTGGATTCCATGGAATTCCCCTAGCACTAGTTTTCTCCAGAACCCCATAAGATATCCCCATAAGAACCCCATCAAGATATCTCTTACATTGCTCTCTCACTCTGTCCCTCCCACATCATTCATCTGCCTCCCTCACGTTTTCCTGCCCCATCCCCTCCCCTTTACTGACACCCTCACCACCAGTTTACCCAGGAGATCTAATTAACCTTCCCAGAGCAATCCATGTGTCCCTTTTAGGGTCTTCCTTGTTACCTAGCTTCTCTGGATTGTAGTCTGGTTATCCTTTGTTTTACATCTACTATCCACTTATGAGTGAGTACAAACCATGTTTGTCTTTCTGACTCTGGGTTACCTCACTCAATATTTTTTTCTTTTTCTTTTCTTCTAGCTCTGTCCATTTGCCTGCAAATTCCTGATGTCATTTTTTTTCTGCTGAGTAATACACTATTGTATGAATGTACCACATTTTCTTTATCCATTATGGTTGAGGAGCATCTGGGTTGTTTCCAGGTTCTGGCTATTATGAATAATGCTGCTATGAACATTGTTGAGCAAACGTCATTTTGGTTATGATTGAGTATCCTTTGGGTATATGCCCAAGAGTGATATAGCTGGGTCTTGAGGTAGACTGACTCCCACTTTTCTGAGAAACCTCTATATTGATTTCCAAAGTGGCTGTTGTTACTGTTTTATTACTATAATGTAGTCCTTACAATGAGGTATTTTCTAAGAGGACTTTACGGTGGCTCACATCTGTGGAGGGGCAAGATCTGTGGACCTTGCCTGATGGTGGTGTTCTTGCTAGCATATCCCCAAAGCCATACAATGTCTCACAAGAAGTAAGCATCTCACTGTGGTTCTCATGCTTACATTGTATCTACCTTCTTAATACCTCAATGGATATTACCTGCTCCAAATATATAACATCTATCTAGCTCCAGCCAGGACAGTGGACTGGAAAGTCTTGGATAAGGCTTGAACAAAAGACAAGTGAGATCACCAGTGAAAAAAATAGTGGTTGTATGTACAAAATGACAGAAACTGGCTGGGCATTGGGGGCTCACACCTTTAATCCTAGCACTTGGAAGGCAGAGGCAGGCGGATCTCTGTGAGTTTGAGGCCAGCCTAGTGTACAAAGTGAGTTCCAGGACAACCTCCAAAGCAATACAGAGAAACCCTGTCTCGAAAAAACAACAAAATGACAGAAACTGTCTTGGTTGGTTTAGTAGCCAGTGTAGCTGATAAACTGAACAATGTGCACTCATATGGCTTTAGCTGTCCTGTCTGTTGCTACTGCTGCCAAGCAAGGAATCTATTGGAAGAGGGATGGTAGGTTAGATACACCATCAAAGCCTGGCTGTGCTGCAGGAAAAACACTCTGAAGGGCAGGAGGCACCAGAGGTCAGTGCAGAACAGGATGGGCTGCAGCCTCTATGGAGTGCAAATGTCCTTGTCCTCAAAGTGTCACTATCACTACTCTTAGAGAACTGGAAAAGACCATTAGGAAGCTTTTCTAAACAAAGGAATTGGTTTTACTGTTAACTTATTCAGCGACTTCAGTAGCAATTTATTTCTAAAAGCTCATCTTCTCTCTTTTCTAGGGCAGGTGGAGGACTCCGTGGTATGGTAGAAAAGACCTAGGGAAGACATAGGTGTGCAGCCCACATACTGTTCGCAGCTGTGTGCATGCCTTTGCTTGCTTCTGGTTTTGGTTTCCTTATGGTGGATATAAAAATTAAATACAATGATGGACAACAACAGCAATGCACGTGAAGTCAACCAGACAGGCACTGGCTCAGAGTAGGAACTCAGAACTGTAGGTTTTATTTTAAACGGAAAATGTGTCTGTTATTTCTGTGGCACTATTAGTTCTGGTTGTGGGGATGGCCTTGTTTATTTCTGGTATCACAGCCAACACTCAGTATTATTCAGATTTCTTGATGTCTGATTGTAAGGTTATATTTCATTGTTGCCTTAATTTTCATTTCTCTACTTAAAATCTGAATGCCTGTAAACATGCATATCAATCAGTCTTCCAAAATTTTTTGCTCTGTAAACTGCATTTGGTAATCTTTTTCCTATTTCTCCTTTGAGATTGAATCTAAGTTGTTGAGATTAATTCCTGGACTGGGTGAGGTGCTAAATTTTTTTCTCCCATTTTGTTGCAGCTCTATTGATTTTGTCTATGTTTTCCTTTGTTGACCTAAAAAAAGCACCCTAAGTTTGTTTCCTTCCTTCCTTCCTGCCTCCCTCCCACCCTCCCTCCCTCTCTCCCTTCTACCACCCTTCATTCTTTCCCTTTTTAAGTTGTGGGTCACACCAGACATGTTTTTATTAATTAAATTTATTCCTGATCTCAGTTCCCCTCCCTCCTCTCCACACCTCTGTTCCTTCCCTCTGCCTCCTCCTTGCCTCCCTCCCATTCATTCCTTTGTTTCTGTTCAGAAAGAGGCAGGCATCCCAGGGGTATCAAAAAACATGGCATATAAAGTTGCAGTAAGACTAAGCACCTCCCCTTGTATTAAGGCTGGGCAAGGCAATCAAGTATGAGGAATAGGTTCCCAAGAGCCAGCTCAAGCATTAGAGACAGTCCCTGATCCCACTTCGGGAGTCCCACGAATAGACCAAGCTACACAACTGTCACACATGTGTAAATGGCCTAGGTCAGTCTCGTGCAGACTCCCTAGTTATCTGTCGAGAGTCTCTGAGCTCCAGGTTAGTTGTTTCTGTAGGTTCCTTTGTGATGACCTTGATCCCCTGACTGGTAAAATCCTTCCTCCATTTGTTCAGTAGGATTCCTGGAGCTTGGCCCAGTGCTTGGCTGTGGATCTTTGCATTTGTCTCCACTGGTTACTGGATGAAGGCTCTCTGATAACAATTAGGCTAGTCACCAATCTGATTATAGGTGATGGCCAGTTCAGGCACCCTCTCTACTACTATCGATAGGAGTCTTAGCTGGGGTCATCCTTGTGGATTCTTGTGGGTTTCACAGGCATCAGGTTTCTCCCTAACCCAGAAATGCTCCCCCTATCAAGATATCTCTTTCATTACTCTCTCCCCTCCGTCCTGCCCCCAACCTGCCCAACCCGATCCTCAGTACTGATCTAAACAGAGAATTCTCAGCAGAAGAATCTCAAATAGCTAAGATACATGTAGAGAATTGTTTAACATCTTTAGATATCAGGGAAATGCAAGTCAAAATGACCCTGAGATAGCATCTCACACCTGTTAGAATGGCTAAGATAAAAAACACCAGTGACAGTTTATGTTGGAGAGAATGTAGATTGAGGTGAACACTTCTCCATTACTGGTAGACGTGCTAACTTGTACAGGCACTTTGGAAATCTATATAGCAGTTTCCCAGAAAATTGGGAATCAGTCTATCTCAAGCCCCAGGAATACCACTCTTGGGCATATACCCAAAGGATGCTTAATCATACCACAAAGATATTTGCTCAAATATGTTCATAGAAGCTTTATTTGAAACTGTTAGAATCTGGAAACAACCTAGATGCCCCTCAACTGAAGAATGGATAAAGAAAATGTGGTTCATTTACACAATGGAGTATTACCCAGCTGTAAAAAACAATGGCATCATGAAATTTGCTGGCAAATGGATGGAACTAGAAAAAATCATCCAGAGTGAGGTAACCTAGACCCAGAAAGACAAAGATGATATGCAATCACTCATAAGTGAATATTAATTTTAAAGGATAACCAGGCTACAATTCATAGTGCCAGAGAGAATAGGTAACAAGGAGGGCCCAAGAGAGGATTAGTGGATCTCCCTGGGAAGGGGAAATAGAAGAAATCTCCTGGGTAAACTGGGGATATGTGAGGTGTGTGAGGATGGGAACAGACATGTCTTGTAAATGCTCTGCCACAGAACTACAGCCAGTCAATTTTTTTTTAATTTCATGAAGACTGATTAATAAACACTTGCCTTTGTGCTTTTCAGTTTCCCATGCTTGGTCATGTAGGGATATTGAATTTTCTTTTACTAGGCTTTTGCATTTAGGTAATTGAACAAGAGAGAGTCCATACAGGGTTTTATATGTGGTACTGGGCATCAGCATTTAGTGGTAAACTAACGGAAGAAATTAAAGTTTACTTCAAATTAGGGAGTGTGTGTGTGTGAATCCTATTGGTGACCATTTCCTTCTCATTGATGGGAAACATTCTGTGGACAGAATCCTCGATCCATGACTCAGCTCAAACATTGATTGCTGGTGTATGCAGGGCAGGGTAGCTGTGAGAGAGCAGATTTAAATTGCCCTCTGATTGAAAGTCACTCAAACATTCTTTTTTCAATTCAGTTTTATTAAAGCAGATTGTGGTAAAGTCAAGACATTAACATTAAGTAACGGCTGTTCACAAAAAGAACATTCACCAACAGGATAGGCAGCTTACATGTGTAGTATTGGAGTGCCCTGGCTGCATACTGCCCATGTTTGTTGTGCTGAATAATAAGTACAAGGCTTTGTGAACTAAGGACTTATATCCATGTATTATAAGCTCTACTGTGGATTACAGGCATGTGGCAAAGAATCCATTATATTTCTATACAACACTGATTCTAGTTGCTGTAATACAACTCTCCATACCAGTGACTTCCAGAAGCCAACTAATTAAAAAAATATTTTCTTGACTTCCTATAAAAAAACAAGTCTGCCTCCTGGTGTAAGCTGAACTCAGAAGCTCATCCAGCTTCGAAGAACATTGCCTGTTCATTGCCCTAAGCCCTTAGTAAAGTTTTATTTCAGAAGTTTGAGGTCACCTTTATGGTTGGTTCTTCAGCGTGGTTTATGAATGTTTCCTGTTTTTTAGCTGTAGGGAAACAGATATCAGTAGGTGGCGCTCTTTCTCAATGTTTGTTCTCATTTTCTTTATCAGTTTTTCTATAATAGCTTAGTCATAACTACAGATATTTCCAACAGCATCTGAAGTTAGCAATGTAGGCCGTGTTTCTGTAAAATGGGGCCCTCAAGATTAATAGTGATCTGATCAAATGCCAAAAGTTCCCTGATCACTTTCATTATCTGTATCAAAATCCCCAACACCAACCTTTTATTACAAAGCTATGTCCAAGTCCCAGATAGAACATTTGGATCTTTTGACCTCGGTTCTAGTCATCCATACTACATGATCTAGCTCTTGGCTCTTGTCTTATATGGTCTACATTGCTGTACATCTCCCATATACTAATACTTTTAAGTGTGGGATTCTGCAAGTGGATTTCATTATAAAAATGGACCGATAGCAAAAAACCCTTTCCTGGGATGAACAATCCATGTGATGCTGTATTTGTAAGCCTTTCTATTACCCTGGGATTATGCATGGGAGCCGGAACTAAAAGGAAGAAGTATCTAGAGATGGTCACTGTAGAGATGAGAGACTTAATTGTAAACTAATAAAAATTTTCCCGAACTTAGTAGAATTTTAAGTTTTTTTGGCAAGGCTAGAAATATATATGCTGTATATAATGTCATCCAGTCATTGGTTTAGACAGATTAAGTAATGATTATTAAAACTCCTTTAGTCTTGTGTATGGAAATCCCCAGAATAGCTATGATATAATTCATTCAGCCACTCAATCAGTTTTGTGCAGGAATGAAAACATACTGTAAGCTGGAGTCTTGAGCAGCTGTGCTCACAGGTGTGAGCACAGAAAACCAATTCACTCTTCTTTTTATTTCTCCTTCTTTATTATCTTCCAACCCCTTGTTGCTGTTTGACTTGTGTACCATACAGAAAACACACCTAATGGATGCAGTGTTTTCCTACTGTTAGCCTTGGAGCATGCTGTAGGCAGGAATGGTATCAGTGTCTGGGGGACTATGTGTGTTTGGTTTTCTACTGATATCAAACATGAAGTTTAAGTAGATGATAGACAGTGAGGAGAGGATGCTGTTACACTTCTTGGGTATTTTTAGTATTAGGATGACTAGGACTGTCTTGACAGTAAATGGGTATTGTCAGATCATCATGCTTCATGCCTTGTAGTGGGAGATGCAAATATATTTAATTCTACAAGTAGTTATTAATCACCCAACAAATAATGTTAGGAGTGGGACTAGGAATAACAAGAACATAGTTATAAAATATTATAAAGTGTTAAACTGTGTGAAATGCAAATCTCTTATTTTCCTTACCCTTGGTTTCCTCACATGTGTTTTCTTATTTAATAACTACCTTTTAATGTCCCAAAGATTTTTAGAAGCATATTTAAAAATAATTTCATTTTGAAGGATACAGGATGGGTCAAGGTAAGGGGGATTGAAGAATGAAATTCACTACATACATGTATGAAATCATCAAAGAATTTAATATAAAATAAAAGAATTAATTTTCATATCAACATGGATAGTTTATAGAAGCAATTTGGAATGGCTAGGAAGGGCGATGGTCCATCCACCATGTCTTGTTTGCCAATGCTCTTTTACAGTGTCATATACTGAGACCTAGGGAGTCAAAGGTTTGAGTTAATGATCCTAAGATACAGTAGGGCCTGAATAAAGTTTTCAGTTTTGAATCTTTGAAGTTATCTAGTGTATAATTGTCAGCCATGTGCAGTATCACATGCCTGAAATCCTAGCCCTCAATGGACAGAGGCAGAAGGACCAGCATGGTCTACATAGTGAGCTCCAGGCTAGTATGGGCTACATGGAAAGACGGTGTCTCAAGAAAGGAAGAGAAATGCATCGACTAACTCTGTCTTTTCTCCTCCAGCAAATTTATCAGAAAAAAAACATTTAATACACCAGGTATGTATACCCAGAAGACCAGGTATGTCAGCTGTTCTGGGTATTGCAAGGATGTCATTGTATTGGTATGGAGAGAAAAACTCACCAGGAATAGGTTTTCCCTGTTTAGCCTGAAACTACTGTTTCCCAAGGAAATCCTCCACAATGGAGCTGAGATCTCTGCTTATTGATTTTTTTTGGTCTTGTTCTCAACCACTGCAGCTCAGAGGTATGGGAGGCTCTTTTAACCACAGCCTGTTTTGGAAACCTTGGTGGAATATGCCAATAGATTCTCCTCCATGCTTCTTATTTTCTTCAACATCATCAGGGGCAGCGAGGATGCTTCAGCACCACAAGTTGAGGACAGCTCACAGCAACTTCTTGCGGAGTCTTTATAGGGCAGGTCCATACGGGATGTAAGCCTAGGACAAGTCTACTTTGAAGTCTCCTAGCAGCTATGAGCTTCAGAGGCAGGGCACAGGTCTTCAGATGTTCTTGTTTCAGACTCAGATCAGGGGTTCTTTTCAGGGTACTATGAAATGCCTGTAATTCCTTCTAGGCAGTGCCTGTTCTGGTATTCCTCTTCATATGCCTCCTGAACTGGTCACAAAACTGGAAGGCAGCTTTGGGGAGATGTAGTTTTCTGAACCAGGAATTATGCATGTAGAACTAATCTTCCATAGTGTCCTTGGGTTTGTTACATGTAAACACCCTCTCTCCCTCACTTTGTCTTTCTTGATTTTTGGAGAGTTACTTCTGAGGTGTCTGCTCTCATTCTCATTGGTTTAGAGAAAGAGAACAGAAACTGGCTTTCTCTTCTGACATTGCTGGCTCTCTGCTCCTGCCCCCATCTCATCCTGACAGCTTGGAAGAGGCAGTCTTCAGGAAGGCATGGTCTGAAGCATTTGTGCTAGTCTCAGTCTTTCATATCCTTATTCTTTCCTGGGGAAAAGACTTCCTTTCCTTTCTTTTGTAAACAATATGCTTTTAAATTTATTCTTTGAATATTTAGTGCATGTATCAAATGTATTTTAATCAAATACACATTCCCATTGTCTCCTTCCAGCTCCTCTCCCAGGAATCCTCAACACATTTTTTTGTACTCTTTTAAATATTTAATCAATTACTTACTGAGCTCAGTTAGTGTTGATCATATGTGCATGGCTGTGGTACCTTCCACTGGGTTATGGGGAAACCTATGAGGCTACATTCCCCAAGAAAAGCAATTCTCCCCCATCAATAGTCATCAACTGCTAATAACTTCTTATCTGAGATGGGGGCCTTGGGAGCATGGTACCCATCCATGCTGGAATTTTGATTGTCTTGATATTATGTAGGTAACTGCAGCTGCTGTGGGTTCATAAGTGCAATGGCTATGTTATATCCAGAAGATAGCATTGAATGGCCTGTCTTCTAAGTCCATCAGTGCTCACAATCATTTATGCATCCTCTTTTCTGGTGTTCCCTGAGCCTTTGGTGCAGAAAGTTGATAGAGATGACTCATCTGCAGCTGAGCTCTCAGTGTCACTTATTCTCAGCACTTGGACCGCTTATGAATCTCTGCCTCCTCTGATGGTTACACTCCAGAAGAAGATTCTCTGACCAAGGTTGAAAGAAGAACTAATCTACAGATATAAGCATAAATATTCAGGTGGCAGTTTCCCAGCAAGATCATTCTGTAATATAACAACAGGTACCCCTTAGGTTCCCCCTCTAGGTTTTATGACCTCCACAGACATGGACTTTGGACCAGGTTTACAGTATGAGGAGTTGAATTCCTTATGTGGAGCATGTCTGAAATACAATCTGAAACATTTGGTCACCCCCATAAATATGCACTATTGCATCTATAACACAGTTTTCATGGCAGATCCATATTGTAGCATGTAGAGCTTAGTATTGAAAACACTATTGATACCTTTTCTCCATCAATATTCAACATGGCACTTTCTGGCAGTATGAAAACTAGGAAGTGAAGGAAGAAGTCAAAGTATCTTTATTTGCAGATGATATGATAGTATACATGCGTGACCCTAAATATCAAACTGGGAAACTCCCACAGCTGGTAAACACTTTCAGCAAAGTAGTTGGACACAAAAATTAACTCATGAAAACTGGTAGCTGTCTTATATACAAATGTCAAATGGACTGAGAAAGAAATCAGGGAAACAACATTTTCATAATAGTCTCAAATAACATAAAATATCTTGGGGTAATTCTAACTAAGCAAGTGAAAGATTCGCATGATATTAATTTTAAGATATTGAAGGAAGAAATTGAAGAAGATATCAGAGGATGGAAAGATCTCCAATGCTCACGTATTGGTAGGATTAATATAGTAAAAATGGCTACCCTACTAAAAGTAATCTATTAGTTCAATGCAATTCCCATAAAAATTCCAACACAATTTTTCACAGATCTTGAAAGGACATTTTTTTGCATCATATGGAAAAACATAAAACCCAGGATAGCTAAAACTATCCTGAATAATAAAAAAACTGCTGGAGGTATCACCATCACTGACCTCGAATTGTACTACAGAGTTATAGTAATAAAAGCAGCATGGTTCTAGAATGAAAACAGACATGTTGTTCAGTGGAATAAAATTTAAGACCCAGACACAAATCCACACACCTATGGATACCTGATTTTTTGATAAAGAATCCAGAAATACACACTGAAAGAAAGACAGCATTTTCAACAAGTGCTTGTGTAACTGAATGGATGCATGTAGAAGTATGCAAATAGATCCATACTTATCACCCTGCACAAAATTCAACTCTAAATGGATCAAAGACATCAAAATAAAATGAGATTCATTGAAATTGATAGAAAAGAAAGTGGGGAATATCTTTGAACTCATTGACACAAGAAAAGACTTTCTGAACAGAACACTGTTAACACAGCTACTAAGGCCAACAATTAATAAATAGAACCTTATGAAACGGAAAAGCTTCTCCATGGCAAAGGACACTGTCAATCAGACAAAGTGGCAGCCTACATAATGGGAAAAGATTTTTACCAATTATACATCCAATAGAGGAATAATATATAAAATATATACATAACTTAAAAAACTAGATATCAAGAGAACAAATAACCCAATTCAGAATGGAGTATGATCTAAACAGAATTCTCAAAAGAGGAGACTCAAGTGGCTGAGAAACACTAAAGTAATGTTCAACATCCTTAGTCATCAGGGAAATGCAAATCAAAACTACTTTGCAATTTCATCTTACACTTGTCAGAATGGCTAAGATCAATAAAACAAGTGACAGCTCATGCTGGCAAGGATTTGGAACAAGGAGAACACTCATCCATTGCTGATGGTTGTGCAAACTTGTACAACCACTATGGAAATCAGTGTGGTGTTTCCGCAGGAAGATGGAAATTGATCTATCTCAACAACACACAGACTCACAGACAACATGCAGAAAGTGAGAGATCTTGGAACACTGAGCCCTAAACCCAGTGTCTTTATCAAATCTCTCACCTCAGGGCTCAGGTAACCCTACAGAAGAGAAGGTAGAAAGAGTGTAAGAACCAGCGGGGATGGAGGGCACCAAGGAAACAAGGCCCTTGAAATCAACATAATCAAAGCACATATGAACTTGGAGAGATTGAGGCAGCATGCACAGGGCCGGCAGGGGTCTGCACCAGATGCAGCCCTAGAGCTGAAAGAAGTGGTTACATGCCCACATCCCTAATGTAGAAAGTGTCTCCTATTGATAACTACTTGCAAATGAAAATTTACTTTTCTCCAGAGGAGACCCACTGGGGAAACAAACTACTCTTAAGGGTAGACTGCATGCCAGAAGTAGATGGCCAGTAGAAAATGAACTCAATTTCAGCTTTGGAAATTTCTTATTTAATAATGTCATGTTAGGGATTTTCATTTAAAAAATTTTATCTTCTTTTAAATTTTAATTATATTCTATGCATATTTTCTCTCTTTTTACCCCATAGGTTCTTTGCATATCTATTATGGCTTCGAGTTTAGTGTTTTTATAGGATTCCTGAATGTGTGAATGAGTGGGTTTCTTTGTCTATATGTTTTATGTGCCTTTTCTTGGACTCTTTTCCTTCTGTTTGCTTGTTTTGTCATGTTCTGATGTATTAATTTTTGTTTTATTTTATCTTATATTTTATTATTATGTCTTAGAAGCCTATTTGCTAAGAGACAGAGACAGAGAGACAGAGAGGGAGTGGATCCAGACGGGAGGGAGGGTGGGGAGAAAATGGGAGGAGTAATGAGAGGGGAAACTATAGTCAGGATGTATTATATGGGGAAATCTATTTCCAATAAAAGGGAAAAATGGATATTCAGGTAGTGGAGGCTAATGCCCCTGCCACAGGTGAAGAGACCACAGGGGTTGTTTACTGGAGTGTGACCCATCTGAGAGGAGGTGACCCCAGTGCTTCCACTGCCTTCCCACACATGGCCTTCCAGAGGCTTTTCTAGTTGGTAAAGAAGATTATTGGTTTCCCTTTATTGTGAGCTTTGGGACACAACCCAGGGAAGACTTGTCCCTTGACGGTGCCACCATTAAGACACAGAAACACAAACAAATACCCCACAAAACAAAGCAACCATAAGACCAAAACTTTCTTTATGAGAATTTAGTGGGAATTTTAGGTCATATCTTATAGGAGTTCCTAGGTTGTTTTAGAACGGATAAAAAGTCACCCACCTGAGACCCCTGCATGTCCTTGTGTCATGGTTGTTGGAGGTTTTTCATGTTCTCTGTTGTATCAGGTACACAAACAATTTGAGAGACATTCCAGGGCAGTCATGCACTGTACCCCTTGGTCTAAGTCTTGGGAGTGAATACCTAGTTTACATGGTTACCATGAGTCCCAGCAGCTTATACACATGGTCAGCCACTCCTGAGCTTCATAAACATTTGGCTCACCTTACATTATTCATGTTGGCTTGCTGCCATTGCTGCTGGCCTTTGCTGAGTTACTCCTCTGCACGGTTAGGTCCTTGCCACTTTCTCTAGATTTAGAACTACTCTGTAAGTCTGATATGCTCCTTTCTTTTATTTTTGCATACACTCTCCAGTTGTGCAGGCAGTTGATCGCTACCTCCGGGAAGTTTTCTTTCAGTGCAGTTGACCCCAGGTATTGTTCTTTCTGCATTGGCTCATATCCCATGAGGATGTGGGCCAAGGGTGAGTCCCACTTTGTCAGCAAGGAGGTGGACACAGATGCAAGACTATCTTGTAATGTAATGCTTTGTGGGCCCTATTTCTTTCAATATGTCCTGGAGCATTGCACTAGACTTTTTCATCATGTTTCCAATTAGAATACTGTTCTCAACCAAACATTAGTCTGCGATAATTTTAAATTACCATGCATGATTCACAGTGATTTAATATTCACAAAATTCCTGCCATCCTCATGTTCTCTGGAATGGGAGGTTGATTGGGAGTCATTTCATGAGTGGAGAAGAGCAATTTAAAATTGTTAGCACATTTCACATATCTTAGCACTTGGTTTGGAATGGTTTGGTGCCTGCTTAATATAGAAGAATCTGCAATTGCTGGGCAATGAAATTTCAATCAAGGGCCCTGTATCTGAGAGGCAATCTCCAATGAGCAGGCAGTCAGTTTTGGGGAACTCTCTAACCCCCACTTTCTACCTTGTTTGATCATTTTGTGCACATTTCTAGCCAACATTATTTTTTTAACTTTTATTTGAGATTATAATACAATCACACATTTCTTTCTTCCCTTCCCTTTCTCCAAACCCTTCTATACAGCCCTCCTACTCTCCTTTAAGTTTATGGCATCTTTTTTTTTAAAAAAAATCTAATTGTTATTGCATGCATATATGTACATGTATATACATCTATATTTCTAAATATAGCCTTTTCAGACCATGTAATGTTACTTGTGCAAGCTTGTTTCTGGGTTGACTGGCACCAACTAGTATGCTCTTCTATCCTGGAGAAGATCACTTCTACTCTTAGCTTTCCTCGGTTTCTAGCCAGCATTTAACTAGGCTTTGAGTGGCGACAAACTCTGCTGGGATCTCATCTCCCTGTTTCATACCTTAGTTCTTTCTTTTTATTTCTTCCCGAAACAGAAATGGTCACCACTGCTTTCTCTAAACTACCCAATAGTAATCTATTTCCCTGAAAACTGGGGCTTTCATTTGAAGGCATGCTGAATACCTATAATAGGTGTTTACAGAGAACCAAGGAATCAACACTTGGCTATATGTGGGGGTTGCTTGCCTTACACTATGAGATACTATGATTTCAACTTTAAATATCTTTTTCCCAATGACTTTAAAACATAGACCTATACTATATGAAAAGCAGATTTCCATGTCCCCAAATACTGAGGGTTGAGTGGCCTTCTAGATACAAATCTCTAAGTTAAAAAAATAGTTATCACATTGCTAGCTTATTTCCATCTGGCATGTTAAAAGTACACCTTGGTCCCCAATAGAGGTATCACTACTTTTAGTAAGATTGAAGGGATGAGGATGGTCTTAAGGCATCTTCCTTTTCTTATAATTTTCCCCTCAGACCCTTCATGGTTCCTTTAACCAAGTAACTACTACACCAAAATAGCCTTTGTTTTCCAAATACATCATCCCCAACTTCTCTGCCTGGTGAGCCTTCTCAGTCCTTTCTTCGCCCATCTGTGGTTTTGCTCCTTGTTGATGAGTTGATGAATGCTAAGTGGGTAGATTCCAGCTTGGATCACCCCACAACCCATGTTTATTTTTAGTTTTTAAAATTATTTATTTATTTTTGTACTGGAGATGGAACCGGGCTCGCACACACTAGGCAAGAGCTTTACCACTGAGCTTTGGTCCCAGTTCCCACAGGTTTATTTCTGAGGTCTTTAGAGGCAAGGAACTAATGCTTAGAAATGAGCTTTGATCCCAGCTGTAGGTTGTTGAAAGTCATGGCAGAGAGTAGATGATTCTCCTGCCTTTGGGAAAGAGCTTTGCCTCCATGTAGTCTCCATTGTTGACCTCAGAGGAGTCCTGCAGGGACCACTTGTGCTGTCTTATTTATTGAAGGACAAATCTCAGAGTACGTTTTACTTGTTAAAAAAGATGCTGTAATTGGGCAGTCACATATTGTTTATTAACTTGTTTCAAAGGCAGTTTAAGAAAGCTCAAGTCTGATTAAATGATACAGAAATTGCATTTCTAGAGAAAAGATCTCAGCTCATTAATTTTTAAAATCTTTGCTCTGTCCTCTGTCTTTTAAGCTGTGATGCGCTTTACTATTTTATTATTTATTTATTTTTCCAACAAGATGTTTAGAAGCCTCCGAATTTTCCCCTTGGGTACATTTTACTCTTATTTAGTCCCTCAACACTATTTTTCAAATGTTCAGCATTTAGAAGTGCTAAATGTCTTTCCTGGGATTTCAACTTTAGTTCCCGATTATCTGATGAGTGCAAATGAAACATTTATCATGTGACTGAGTTTTAAATACACAACCCCCAAAGATGTGCCGATGAAAACAACTTTGCTTCAGAAACACTCTCATATTATTAAATTGTGACTGAACAACAGTCAAGTATTTTTTGCACTTTTTTTTTTTTACCATTTAGCATTAAATCCTAGGAAACTATGCCAAGATTTCTTCCTTTTAAGGTTGAAGAGAATTTTAAGTGACTTGAGTCAAAGCATGTGTTTAGGGTTTCATTGAGAATTAAGGAGACTGCTGTTAGGAGTAAGGGTCTCTGGTGATATGTTGTGAGTCACAGGCAGAAAGGACACTTAATGATCCTAGAAATGGGCTTAAGCCAGGAATATGATGACATGAAGCAGATCGTGAATATTATTTATGTTAGAGGCCATTATATCAGTGAAAAATAAATTTCAGGATGGATTTGAACAGTCTCCCTCTCTCTCTCCATCCATCTTCCCCTACCCCTCTCTCCTCCCTCTCTCTTTTCTCTCCTTCCCACTGTATCTCCCCCTTTTTTTCCCCTCCCTCCCCTCTGTCAGTGTAGCCCTAGGACTCAGGGAAGACCCATGTTTGGGCACCTCATTAAGGATTGTGTATCAGGCCACCCTTTTAATACATGGGGTCACCAGCTCATAAAAAGGTTACCATCTTCTGAAAATCACATAGCTAGGCAGTTTGGATCTGGAATGCTGACTTAAAGGCCCAAGATCTTAGATTACAATCTGCTGATTAATGTGAAGTTTAGAGGTTTCTTTTTCTTTCCTTGGTAGTTCTCCGAAGGATTCTTTTTAATTTGTTTATATCTTGAGATGCTTGGTTATACATGAAGATTAGGACTCCCTACCTGTGATTCCTTTCTGGGTGGATTTCTTTTCAGATAGGTGCAGCTTTCAGGCTACTTGTTGCAGGCTGTCCCTCAGTTAGATCCTGGGAAAGAAATCCTCATGCTGTTGATAGCTCCTATTTGACAGAGCCTCTGAGTGGCTTCCAGTGAAAGACCACCCCATTCCAGAGTTGCCACTCCCCTGGAGGTGCAGAGGAGTTGGATTGAGGATTTCGTCTTGCATTTGCTATCCTGTGAGTAGTTGTGATTTCCCTTACATCTGCTTTGTCCCCACAATGTTGTTTCCTGCTTTGGGCAAAAGCCATAGAAAGTTACCTCACACCTGCAGTTCTTGATGTGATGAGGCCCTTAATAAGGTGCTGTGGGCAGGCTGGGCTCAGCCAACCTAGCTCCCAGATCCACTAGACTGCAGGCAGCTGTGAGCTTTCCCTTGCCACTGGTGTCTTTGTCACCAGAGCTGCCTGGAGTGAGAAGGAGCAGGACAGACAGTAACTGGTGTCCTGATTCTGGACTTGTCCTGTCATTTCCCTGCAAAAGTCTTAGTGATGAATATGTGTAGAAGAGGGATTAGTTAGGGTTCTCTAGAGAAACAGAAGTGATGGAATGGATGTATATTTAAGGAGATTTATCAGTTTGTACTGTATGGTCTGGGTAGTCCAATAATGGCTGTTTTTTGACATAGGAGAAGCAGAGAACCTGGTGGTTGCTCAGCCCGTGAGGCTGGATGCCTAAGCAACCCAAACCGAGTGCTAAAGACCTGAAAGACCTCTGGAGAGCTGCTGGTCTCCAGTCCACAATGGAAACCCAATGCTGGGCTCTGCTGTCAGTGAAAGACTGCAGCAGCAGAGTGAGAACCAAGGCAAGCAAGCAAGGGCAAAGCTCCCTTTCTATGGCTTTTTTTTTTTTTTTCTGAGCTGCCACCAGAAGGTGACACCCACACTTAGGTTGGGACTTCCCTACTCACAGCAGTGTCCAGTGGCTTGCCTCTTAGTTGGTTTCTGATCCGGCTAAGCTGACAACCCAGATTCACCACCATGGGGTGTATATGCTTCCTCGAGGGTGGCATTAGTTGTGTGAGTGCTAACACTCTGTCCTGGGCTTCTGTTATCTCCAAGGACTAACCTTGATCTTTGAGGCTATAGAACTATTAAGATAGGGACCAAGATATTTCCATATCCACATTGTCTGGGTTGTTGCCAGGTACATGCAGGAGTCAGAGTGAACAGTTGCTATTTGCTGAATGGTTGGATTTATTAAGATGAGTTCTTGGAAACAAAATACAACTGGGGTAGGAGGCAACTTGAGTGTTGAAGTGAAAGCCAGCAGGATTCCACTGCAGCTAACTTTGGCTCAGTCCCTCAGAGGAGCACTGGAGACACTGACCATACATCACAGTTATCTGGGTCAGGTGGGGTCACTGAGGCATTTATGTTCGGGACACCTAGTTTTGATTAAGGGCTGCCCCCCCCAGGGGCACAAATTTTTAGGTTCACCAGGTCTCAATATATGGCAGCATGGCTGCTCCTACAGCCTAAGTGTAGCCTGCTGGGAGAGGTGCAGGCGCTGGTCATGGATGTTGGAAGGACACTGGGTTTGGTATGCGCAGAAGCCTCGAGACTAAATATGTTGTCCACGGTCAACATCATCAAAGTTAGCTAGGAGTGGGTTAGACATGCAGCCTCCTGTTTACGAAGCCATAAGATTAATTAGAACTAGATCCAAAGCTAAAGCCCAGATGATGTTTAAAAGCACAATGAGGTTTACAAAGTACCGTGGGCGGAGGGCTGGCATTAGTCACTGAGGTTCTAATTTAGGTTCCTCAAATTTTAAAAAAAGATCCCGTTTTAGTTTCTTTTCCCATTGCTTTGATAAAATATTAAGACAATAGCAACTTCAGGGAGAAAGGGCTTATTTTAGATCACATTTCAGGTTACAGTTCATCGTGGTGGGAAATCAAGGCAGCGGGAGCCTGTAGCAGTTGGTCACATGACACCCAACCTGAGAAAAAGAGAACAATTAGTGGATGCTCCTCAACTTCCTTATGCTGTCCAGGAGCCGGGGAATGGTGCCATTCATAGTGGGTGGGTCTTCTCACCTCACAGCAACCAAGGGCCTAGAGAGCAGGCTCCTACATTAAGAAAATTTGCTGTTCTTCCAGAGTACTGGAATTCAATTTGCAGCACCCACAAGCACCTGTAACTCCAGCTCCAGGGGATCTGAGGCTCACTTTTGCCCCGGCTGGCACCTGTACACATATGGCATGTATGAATGCACACACACACACACACACACACACACACACACACACACACACACACACACACACACGCTCTCGCTAAAAATTGCATTTAACCAGGACTATCTTTAGCAGGCATCCCCAGAGACCATCTTCCTGGTGATCCTAGATTCTGTCAAGTTAACAGTTAACATTCGTCACCACACTTCCTGCCAATTTCTGCCTGTGGTAGGCAATGGGCGTACTCCCAGGGGTGCTAGTAGCAGGGTGGTGGATGTCTGGAAACTAGCAAATGTGCGAAGAACAACTCCATCATCACACTTGAGTTGCAGCCGCCACAAGCTCTCTGTTTGGATATTTAGAAAAAAGAATTCTAATAAAGCAAGTTTCACTTATTGTGAGAACATAAGCTTTTTGCACAAGCTAACCTGTTTGATTCTTACAGTAGCCTTGAGATTAGCATCTTGATTTTATAGATTCCCCATGCCCTTTTTACAGAAGGTAGAAATGCAGAGAAGTAGCTGCTTTAGCCACCCAGTAGGTGGTGGAGTTCAGAATTGAAGTTGAGTCCTCAGCTCTGAGTGGCAGGTGCCCACTATTCTGTACTATTTCTCTGGGAGGGTAGAGCCTGAGCCCTCTCTTATATTCACAGACTGTAGTTACGTTGACTGCTGACAGGCAAGCTGTCTTCAATTTTACTAGTTCCCTTTAAGTGGCTTAATTTCAGAAGGTATTCCTCTATCTTTATGATTTCCAAAGTGCCTAAGATGGGAAAATCAAAGCTGGGGTGCCACCGATGTGAAGAATGTCTTTTTGGACTGGACTTTCGGGCAGGTTTATGGGTTTGCTGGGTCAGAACACCTAGGGGAAAGCCCCCCTTGAGTGTGTTAATATGAGTGATTTCCACAAGGACTGAATTGCCTCCTAGCTGGCCCATGCTTCTGAGAACCTAACACAGGAAATCCAAGAAGGTTCCACTGTGCGCTTTGAAGGAGGTGGAAAGGAAGCCTCTCTTGCTGCCTTGGTTTAATTAAGGATGGCTGAGGAGGACTTTCTTCAAGAAAATGCCAAGAGTGTCTCAGGGATTTTTGAAGTTGGCAGCTCATTTGCAGCATTAGGAAAAGGGATTTCATTCCATTGAGCAAACAGGCAGGCGGCTGGAGAGCAGGGGTGACTTTTAATTTCACTTTTTAAGGAGATTATGGGAAGCAATATGGTAATGATCCCTGAGAGGCAGCAGTGGACTCCTTCTGAATGTCAGAGACTTCCGATTATATTTAAATCTTATTATTTGTCTCTATTCCTCCACTGGTGGCTTGTGTGGTCTTGATCCCTACCTACTGCTCTTGGTGGAATGGTTTCATTTTCTGGTGACCTGGTGCCTTGCAAAGTTCCTCTGGGGGCAGGACTGATAGCCTTTTTCCTTGAGCCTTCAACACACACACACACACACACACACACACACACACACCACAGAGAAAGAGAGAGAGAGAGAGAGAGAGAGAGAGAGAGAGAGAGAGTACTGGAGAGATGGCTGCTCTTTCAGAATGTCTGAGTTTCACTCCCAGCACATCCATATGTCAGTTTACAACTTTCTCTAACTCCAGGTCCAGAGGATCCTAAGCCCTGTTCTGTCCTCCACAGTGGTCCATAGGTATCTATGCATCCATGCACTCATACATGTAAGATAAAGTTAAAGAAATTCTTAAAAATATTTAAAATTTTAATTAAAATACAATCACCTTATTCCCCCCTTCTGATTCCTTCCTGCAACCCCTCCCATGTGTCCCCTTATTTCCTCTCAAATAGGTGGTCCCTCTCTCTTTGATTATTATTGTTATATACTCTGGTAGTTTGAATGAGAATGGCCCCCATGGACTCATATATTTGAACATTTAGTTCCAAGTTGGTGGACTCTGGGGAAGGATTAGGCAGTGTGATCTTGTTAGAGTAGGTGTGTCAATGTGGGTAGTCTTTGAGATTTCAAAAGCCCTCTTTCTCTCCTCTCTCTTCTCTCTCTCTCTCTCTCTCTCTCTCTCTCTCTCTCTCTCTCTGTCTGTCTCCCTCTCTCCCTCTCTCTCTCTGCCTGCTGCCTTCAGATCAGGATGTGAAGCTCTCAGCTACTGTTCCAGCACCTTGCCTGTCTGCTCCTGGCCTTGATGATCATGGACAACCCTCTAAACCATAAACAAGAAAATCAAATGCTTTCCTTTTTATAAGAATTGCTTTGGTCATGGTGTTTCATCACAGCAATTGTCACCCTAACTAACACATATAAACACATAAATAATTATTTATCCTTTCTCAACATTGTTTATTTGTACGACTAATCAGCTGTTTTGCTATGGGGAGGTTTATTTCTTTTTTCTTTAATTAATTTTTTTATTTAAATTAAAAAATCTTATTTTACACACCAATCCCAGTTCCCTTTCCCTCCTGACCTCCGACTCCCACCACCATCTCCCCATCCCACCCCCATCCACTCCTCAGGGAGGGTGAGGCCTCCCATGGGGAAATCACCAAAGTCTGTCACTTTGGGGCAGGACCTAGGCCCTCCCCACTGTATCTAGGCTGAGAGAGTATCCTTCCATAGGGAATGGGCTCCAAAAAGCCCATTCATGCAGTAGGGCAGTTGGTTACACTGCCAGAGGTCCCATAGACTGCCCAGGCCCCCAACTGACACCCACATTCAGGGGGCCTGGTTTGGTCTTATGCGGGTTCCCCATCTGTCAGACTGGGGTCCATGAGTGCCCACTTGGTCAGGTCAGCTGTTTCTGTGGGTTTCCTCAGCATGGTCTTTGCTCATCACTCCTCCCTCTCTACAACTGGATACTAGGAGTTCAGCACAGTGTTTAGCTGTGGGTGTCTGCTTCTGCTTCCTTCAGCTACTGAAGGCTCTAGGATGGCATTTAAGGTAGTCATCAATTTCATTATAGGGGAAGGACATTTAAGGTAGCCTCTCCACCATTGCTTAGATTATTGGGATCATCCTTGTGGATTCCTGAAAATTTCCCTAGTGCTAGGGCTCCCTCTGTCAAGATTATCTTTCCTTGCTCCCCTTATCTTGCCCCCCCCCACAACTCGACCTTCCTGATCCCTCATGTTCTCTCTCCTTCTCCCTCCCTTCTGCCCTCATCTTTCTCCTGTTTCCCTCCTTCCTCCCCTATGCTCCCAATTTACTCAGGAGATCTTGTCCCTTTCCCATTCTGGGGGGTCCATGTAAACACATAAATATTCAAATACAATCAAATAAGTCTGTTTAGGGTTGCTTGTGTGTATAGGAGTTCAGGGCTGACCACTTGGTATTGGATAACCAACTAAAGGGCTCATCCAGGGGAATGACTATTTCCCCCTGTGGTAGCAGTAATTAATTGCCTGTAGTTCCTTGTTTAGGGGTGGGGTGCAGTGAAATTTCCCCTTCCACGTTAGCATGTCTATCAGTGTTGTCATTGCTTAGGTCTTGTTAGACAGCCATACTGTCGAGGTATCATGGGCGGGGCCTCCTTGTCATTTCTAGGAGACACAGTCTCATAGCAGACTTCCAGCCCCTCTTACATGATGCTCGCTAAGATTTTAGTGCAGGAGTTGATATGAAGGAGAAAATGGGGAAAACAGGGAGAGGGGATTTAACTGGGGGTGGGGGAGGGAGGTCAGCCTCAAAGGAGAGGGGAGGGGAAGGGGGGAAATTATATAAAGGATGTTGAAAAAGTCTTAAGGAATGATATTATTTTATGTTTGTCATGAAATGTTCTTGACCCCTTCAAAGATGGTAGGATGTGGCTTCACCCCCTGGTTCCACTAGCCCATGATCTCCCACCTGTTTGAAGACCTAATTTAGTGTTCTTTTCCAAGTTACATTCCTGCTACTTGGCTGAGGAGTCTACACCATGCTTGGGACTTTCTGCCTTCCCGTTTTACTCGGCTGCTCTGCGTTCCTTCCCTCTAGATTGTGTGAGAATGCCTTATTCCCCGAATGGGATGGGAGAGTCCTGCCTTACTTAATTATCTTTCTGGTACTGGGATGTCCATCCCTGGCCATTGTCCCCGTGGTTCTTCCCACCTTCCCCTTGTTCTCTCCAGTGTCCCAGAGACAGTAGGGAAAGAGACAGGGCATGAATGTCATATGGTTTTCTTCCCTTAGAGTTGCCTTGTATGGCTTCAGTTGGTTTCTCCCAAGGTTACTTGAAGAAGAATAATATAGTGAAGGCATGCAAACCTGGGCTGTGTGGGTATCTTATCATCACATTCTACATTCTCCCTTCCTAAAGTGAGAGTGAGGATGAATGATTCTGTCCCGCAGATCCCTGAGGTGGCTCTACTGTGGCCTCTCGGAGGGGACACCCAATGTCTGTCCACAAAATCAAACCTTTCTAAGTAAAGCACTTAAAATACACATATTATGAGAAACAGTTATTATGGGGAAAGGAACTGGTAGTAGTGGGGAACAGTAGCTGTGGCCATCTCCATTTTAGAGACAAAGAGAGAGAAGCTGGTGGTGCTAGAGCCCAGGAATGGGGGTCACTCATTGCTGAAGACTCAGTGGGAGTGGGGACAAAGGAGGGGATGGACTCTCACACAGCTGTTACCCAGCACAGACTGGGTGGATCAGAAATGCTGCAGGACCTTCCTTTCCCGTGCCTTCCATTTTCTTTCCAGTGCTTCCTTTGGCCACATCCAGCTGGAAGGCAAATGACAGGGAGCACAGGAAACAGCCTTCAGGGAATGGTCTGTCTGGAAAGAATTCACCAGCAAAGGAATCCAGAGCACAGTACCAACATGGGGTTCACCCGTAGGATCGCCACGAAGATCCTAAGCATTGCCAGCCCTCTGGATCGCGTGCACGCTGTCTGGTGTGTGTCTGTGAACCTTGCATCCTTGCATGCATCAGCTGGCATTGGTTGCTTGTTTAGAGAAGTTGTAGAGCTTGCCATCTCCCTGTCACCTTCTATGACCTTCTGTTCTAGTTCCTATTTATTTTTGTTTTCCACTCTGCCTCCGAATCTTCCTGCTCATTTTAGCTAGACATTTTCTGCTAACCAGTTCAGACCCGATCTACCAATCTGCAGACAGTTCAATTTCATCTCAACTAATTTGGCCCTGATTTCTTCTTGCTTCCTTATCCCCTCCTTGGTCATTAGGAATCATCTTTTTTGATAAGGTAATTGAGATGCTGGGCATAATTTATCAGCTAACATGGCTATATTAATGAAGATACAGTGGTAAGGCTGTGATTCTAGCTCCTACCAAATCCAAACGCATCCACTGCATTGACTCTGAATGACAGTAAACTATCACTCATTAAACTCACCAAGCTTATATTATTCTCTGTAGAGACAGCTGGAAAATTATCCTTGGGTGCCACAACACTAATTTTAATTTTAAAGAAATGAGCCATGAACTACTGAAAATAATAATTCTCAATGATGACACCTGAGAGACTGTTGTGGGTATCAACCAATATATTAATTTTATCTCTAGCTTCCAAGCTGCAGAAATACTCTTGCTAATTATACAGGAAAAGTGATCAAGCGTGGCCCATACATATATAAATGCATTTTTTTGAAAATAAAAGAAGGCTTTCCATGTTCCTTAGCAGATGGCCGGTGTTCTCTTATTAGCTCTTCCCACTTAGAAGAGGGGGGAGTTAGGCAGCCATTTGTCTGTCTTCCTGGTATGTGTACCACATTGGAAATAATATTTTTGCATGAGAACCACATTTTTAAAATATGTCATTGTTTGGAAAGTTTTCTGTCTGTTATTGATGATTCAGTTACTAGTGTTGAGACTTAAACAAAACAAAACAAAACAAAACAAAACACCCATTTCCCAATCCCACAGACATTCAACAACACACCATTGTAGAATAATCCCCCTGGCTCAGTGTCGGGAACAGTTTGAAATGTGAGAGCTTACAGAGGTGGATTTCAGCTCATCATGGCCACCATAAACCATTTGCTTATCTATTTGTAAAACAAGAAATGGCCTTTGTTTTCCAACTCACTTCAGACATTAGAGACTGTTCAGACATCCTTGTGGTGATAAACCCACATCCAGTCCCCATAGCTCCCGGTTCAGTTGTTCCATAAATGACATGATGGATCATATTAGGGAATCTGCACAGTGCCTAAACAGTGGGAGGCTGGCTCCAATGGTTGCAGTTTCAGTGTGTGCCACAGAGCTGCTTCAGAATCAGGGAGGTGGAAAAAGCTTAGACTAAACTAAGTCCTTAGTGCGGAAAGAGAAGGTATCACCGTTGTTTATTCTCTTAATGATTTAAATTTCCTTCTTTTTGCATCTTGGAATTACTCTCCATGGGAATAATTCTCAAATAACCTAGGAAAAGATTTATTTCCTTTTACATGGACCAGTTGGTTCATTTAGAAACTAGTGGCCCCCCAAGATCTGGGTGAGTTTGGTAGGCAGATCTCCTTTGGAAACAGCACTGTCCTTCTGGTCCCATTCTGCCTCCTTGAGGTTGGACCACTTTCTTCCTTTGAGGAGATGCTATTTCACATGGCAAGTCAGATTTGCTTCAGAAACCATGATGCATCTATAGAGACTCCCGAATTAATTAATGCCTTGGATCTCTCCTTAGCAGCTTTATAAGCATTCTAGGAGCATTGCTAGTGACCTTCCCATCTCAGAAAACCAAAATCTAAGCCTGTGCCTAAGATCCCCCCAAATATTTTCAATGTCACTGTAAACTTTCTGGTTTAGAAAAGAAGTCAGACAAAAAAAGAAAATACATTGCCATCAATATACTACCTTAGTTCAAATGACTCCTGATCTGCCTTTCTTAGTTTCTGTAGGTCAGAGACATGGAGCCTCACTGTGATTGCTATCTCCTGTAACACTCAGCATGGACATGAGTGCAGAGGGCAGACACTCAGAATTTGATGATTAACAAGTGGGATCTCATTTCACGACAATGATTCAGTTTAGTGTGGTTCTCTCATTCTAGGAGGTCTGCATTAGTTAGTCTGCTATAATCAGTCAGTAAGAACAGATGTAACAGAGGTTAGCTTTGGGAATAATGAGGCTATTAACTGCCCCTGTATCTGTAAAGCCAGAGAAAGCTCTAGTTCTATGATTTACTCTGCTGTTTTCAGTTGCCTTTATATGATGGCTCCCAGCCTCTGCCACTGAATAGTCCCAAGTCCATCAAGTCTTCACTCCCAAGGATTCAGATTCAATTTAGATGAGGTTCAAGGGATAGTCATCTTTAGGAGATCCCTAGGGGATCCTAATGTACATCCAGGGCTTGGAACCATTGCTTGGCAGGACGGTAGGTCATAAAACTCAGGTCTAGTCATTACAAACACTTACTTGCTATTTATTCTAGGCTAGCCATGGTGAATAGGGAGGACCACAGAGTTGTGTTCCCACTGTGAAGAGCCTCTTGCATTTCTCTCTTGATACACTTTATATACCAGATTTGAGTTCTGGTGTCCACGGTGTAACTAGGATTCCTGGAAAAGGTAGTTGAAGTACCTAAGTTACTTGTGGGAAATCATTTTATAAGGATAAGTATTCTTTCTTTGAAGCACTTGTTTAGCTATGTGGAAGCCACTCAGGGGCCATACCTAGAGAGGAACTCTTTAAGGGCCTTCCGGCATGCAGTTATAGTTTCATTTTTCAGTGCAGTGGAACAAGGCGGTGAAAGTTTACTCTGCATTTAGAGGGGAAAAATGTGACACCTTGCTGTCCCATTTATCAGGAGCTTGGCACTTTGTGGGCAGCAATGAGACTTGTAAAGAAGACAAATAAAACCTCCGGGAACAGTAGTGACTCATTCCCTGAGCAGTTCCTGCCCAGTGTATTCTCTCATTTCCAGAAGTGTAAAATTAGGACTGTTCTTTGCAAAACAAGGAAAGCCAGGCTGAAATAGCCAAGTGAGAAAGAGAAAAAGTGGTAGGAGGAGAGAGAGAAAAGCAGATGGAGGAAGAGATGCTGAGAGATAAAAAACTGATGACACACACACACACACACACACAGAGAGAGAGAGAGAGAGAGAGAGAGAGAGAGAGAGAGAGAGAGAGAGAGAGAGAGAGAAGGAGAAGGAACACAAAACAGAATCCCTCATTTTCCAGTCCCTCTTCCTCTGTGGGTAGAGGGAGGAAAAGGGAGAAGCAGAGGTCAGAGAAAAGCTTCTCTGGCAGAAGAAATGATGAAGAGGATGCAGTTTGTCTATGAGAGTGGGATGAGACAGAACAATGACTGTATCATTTTGAACTAATTGTCATCTTTTAACGCCCCATCTTCAAGGCAATGACTTGTTTTGATAACTTGTATCTCAGAGGGAGATGTGCAGACTGATAAAGACCATAGGATCCCATCTGCAAAGTATCAGACACTTATTCATCCTGTGTAAAATGTGATCTCATTGGTAGAATCATACCTCTCCTTCCCCAAGTCCTTACAGCTCACGAATTAATATTTACTTGCAATTCTTAGAAGGTTCTTCTCATTGGTTGTTAAGGATCATTTCTTAAGGTAAGTTTCTTAGGATTAAAATTCAAAATTTCCATGCATATGCTCTACTTATAAAGACTGAACTTTAAACAAAAATCTTGATTAAAAAAATGGATGGTCTACTTGGTTTGGCTCAAGTTGTCTTTCTCTATCTGTTCCTGTACATCAAGAAAAAAAATCTTATGCTGTTTTGCTTAACCAACAGAAATTTATTTTTATTTTTCCACCCTCACAGATCTTAATGTCTATTGTGAGCCAGCATCTGACTTAGATGTATGGGGAGTGTAGGAGATACTGTGATGGGAAGAAAACTCGGTGTCATTTCAAGTAAGAGAAATCCGAGATGACAAAGCAAGCATTGTATCGTGTTTTTAAGACACACTTTGGGAATTTCCTGGACTTTTGACAAAAAATGTTAGAATAACAGTTTTAAAGGTTAGGTTTTTTCCCCTTTGCTCACAGAGTAGATAAATCATGAGAGTGGTAAAGGTTTGCAGGCCAGAGGACTTGAAAGACATTCATCTAAATCTAAAAGAAGGTAGCCTCCAGCCAATAAAGGATTTCAATAAATATTGACTGCAGTATTTCCTGGGGCTACAGATTTGACTTCTGCTAGAGCCATGTTGCACATTTGATTCTAAATGGGGGTTGAAGTGTGCCTTTCACAGCGGAATGAATTATTCAAGAGGTGTGGAACAACTCACTTAGCATGCTACAGTGCCCATGGTCTTCGCCTTGGGGTGTGTCATGGTCACTTCTACAAGGTGCAAGAATTTAAAGAGCATAAGCGTTGCCATGACACTGCTCATGGACAGACACCAAACTCAGATGCTTGTTTGGGGCTACAGTGACTAGCACATACTGTCAAGGAGGAGTGATGAACAGTGAGACGAGCATTGTCTCAGTTGGAGGAGTGGCATAAAAGCTCTTAGAAACGAGAAAATGAAAGTAGGTTTGAATCTTCTCTTCTAGTGTCTCAGAATATTTCAAATTTCCGCTGTGAGCTGTGTTGGCCTCATTAGGCTGCTGCAGAATATCCATTCAGGATATTCACTCCATCAACGGTGAAATGAAGATCAGATCTTCTTCCTTCTTTCCGATATCACCGTGGACTGTTGAAGAGATGTCTATCTCCTCCTGGAAATGAAATGCACACTACCTGCTTAATAATTAACCTCTTGGGTGTCATGTAAAAATGCAAGAGAATTAACCCCTTGGTGCCAGAAATCAGTTTTCCAAAGGGATATCCCAAATCAAACAGTGACTATTCAGAGGTTTGGAATCAACAAGAAATTGCAAACATGAGCCTGGTTGCAAGTAAAAAATGTTAACAAACCAAATCAGTTTCTTTAGAGCTCTGGAATGATCTACACAGCAAGCATCCGTGCCTTGCCTTCTGAAGGACATTTGTGATAAGTGACATTAATGATGACAGATAAAAATCCTTATCACATAATCATACCATTACTTGGAGACATTTTCCATTTGCATATTTTAATTTCTTAAGAAAATTATTCAAGCAGAAGATAGTATTTTATACTTGATTAAAAGCTGTAGATGTTAATTTATAAAGGGAAGATTTTCTATCTTTAACTGTTTTCTGTTCATATGTCATTTTAATGTGTACCTATAAATAAAATACTGTGTATGGAATCTGACTCTATCTGGATATCTTTAGCCAATATAGTAACAATGCTGGAACCCTCTGCTATTGTTACTCACTCATTACCAAACAACTGCACATACTATTGTCAAGAAAATGATCTGTTTAGGGTTCTGGATGTCCCTTTGAGTGCTATGTTTGGTATTGCCTGCCCATCAGCAATAGCAGGCTCACTTCAAGTATACTTCTAGATGCCTTTGGCCACCAACTTGCCCACCACCACCCTGTTTCTTGGCTGTTCCCAATTTCCATTGGTATGGTTGAGGTATTTGCTGTACTCTTAAGCACATGTCTCTTTTTCTCATACTCTTATTTTAGTTCAGTCACAACACAGACACAGCTTTCTTGAAACTGATCTTTCGGTCCTTTGGAACCAGCAGGTGTAATGATCACAAACATACTTACTAGAAACGTATAGAAATGTCACTGAGTAGAAATGTGGCTCCTGGGTTCCCACCTCCTCTCATTTGGCATAAAAGGACTTGAGTACTCTGGGAAAAAATCTGAAAGATATCATATCTGATGTCCTGATCCTCAAGGTGATGTTTGAAGTGAAGATGAATAGTGATTCATGCAGCTTTGATTTTCCAGTTATTCTCTGTAAGTAGTAAATTGGCATAACAAGAAACACAAATCTCTCAGAATATGGCATTGGCCAAAGATTAGTTATTGTTAAAATTAGTCAAATATATCATTTCCCTTCTTCTACCCAGGAAATACCTCAACCCCTCAATCTGTTCTCAGCTGACTGTAGTCACTTGCTCTCTGGGCTAAGCTTTTCTGTTTCAAATTTAAGGACTCTTGTTAACATTCTAATGATTTCTAGACTTACAAGTCACCCTGAGTCCTATAAGGGCCAGTAAGTCTATGAATTAATTTTTTTTTGCCTCTCTGTAAACTGGGGAGAGGGAGGCACTGAAAATAACCTGACAGACAAATGACTAACAATGTGCACATTGCTTAAAGTTAGGGGAACATCTTTAGTTTTGAAGACTGAATCAAAGTCTTTCTTCTCTGAGGTCATTTCTGGCACCATCCAGAAAAAAAAAGTAGGCTTTCTTGACACCATCATTCGGTGGTGGAAGTTGCCCTGTTCTTTACCTGACCTTATTTGAAGACTGTCTCCAGGCCCAGAACCTCCTGTCTTCTTCATCCCTTTAGCCCTGGGGTAACAGACACATGGTGCCATATCTGTCTTTTATATGGGCGCTGAAGATGTGAACACAGCAAGCATGTTATATAGTAAAACATCTTGTCAGCCTGAGGTATTTTGACTAAAAATGCCCCCAAAGGCTTTTTTATTTGAATTCGTATTCAGCAGGAAGTGGCACTATTTGAGAAGGATTAGTAAGTGTGGCCTTGCTGGGGTAAGTGTGCCTTGTTATGGGAAGTGTGCCACTGGGGGTGGGCATGAGGTTTCAAAAGCTCGTTCCTGGTCAGTCCCCCACCCACGCCCCTCTCTGTGTATGGATCAAGATGTAGCTCCCAACTACTTCTCTAGCACCAGACCTACCTGCTACCATGCTCCCTGCCATGATGATAATGGACTAAGCCTTTAAACTGTAAACAAGCTTAATGCTTTCTTTCATAAGAGTTGCCTTGGTCATAATGTCTCTTCAAAGCAATGGAACAGTGACTAAGTTCAAGAGCAAGGGGACCAGGGTGTGGATGAAGTTGAATGACTCAGAGTGAGAGAAATTAGAGCTGAGGCTAGAGAGGTAATGAGAAGTGAGAACTGAGAGAGGACTTTTAGCCATTTTCAAGAATTTGTTCTTTTAACGTGAGACTGAAGACCCATGGGCTACCACTGAGCAGAGGTGATGTGATTTGCCACAGAGTTATGAGTTCTGGGTTGGTGATAAAAGGTTGCATTTTGATTGTTAGAAATTTCATTCTAAAGCGTACCTTCACTTAATGATTTGAGGGAGTGTAGAGTTGAAAGATTACTTCAAGGAAAGGGAAATAATAGGGAGCAGAATGGTAGCAGGGAGGAGGGGAGGGAGATGAGGGAGAGGGAAGGGGGAAAGGATCAATTGGAACAAAGCATATGTGGAAAACTCCTAAGAAAACTCATTATTTTGTATATACTCAAAAATAAAAGAGATGGGACAATTTAGTGAAATCCAGTATTTCTAAATGTATTTAAAGAAGAGTACCACAGTAATATCCTGCTGAGAGTCTGTTGTAAATGTACCTACATTTCATGGTCGTTTAGTCTATCCTACTTTTCTTTTCTTTCTTTCATTTTTTTATTTTAAATAAGACACGCAGAAGACAGAGAGAAATATGCTATGTGAAAATAATGGCAAAGATTGGAGTTAAATTTTTTAAAAATAATTTTTGTGTTTTATGAACATTGGTGTTTTGCCTTCATGCATGTCTGTGTAAGGGTGTCAGATCCCCTGGAATAGGAGTAATAGACAGTTGTGATCTGCTTTATGGGTGCTAGGAATTGAACCTGGGGTCTCTGGGAGAACAGCTAGTGCTCTTAACTGCTTAGCCATCTCTCCAGCCCCTACCTTATTTTACTTAGTTGAAGATTGTCTGATACACTTAGTATGTTTTATTGCTCTCTGACTTACCTACTGGGGAGTTTTAGCTATATGGTATAAACAGTAGACATCATAATATGTTGGGAATAATTGTAACCAGGTTTCAAAGTCACTGTAGTCACTATAGACCATGTCTGTCTGTCTGTCTGTCTGTCTGTCTGTCTGTCTGTCTGTCTATCTATCTATTTATCTATCTATCTATCTATCTATCTATCAATCTATCTATCAGTCTATCTATCTATCTTAAAACATATACATAAAGGAATTAAGAGATGACATAAAAGCAAGACAATAGATACCTGGGGGCTCGAAGTTAACTCAGTTTGTTTATGGCTGCATACTACTTTTACTTGTATCAAAATATTATTATCATTTTAAATTGAGAATAATGTGCTTGAGTTATTTTATTATTTTATTATTTAACTATTAGTTTAATTTTGTTTTCACTGAAGCAATTCAAGGATACATTTTTCTTAATCTTATTTATATTATTTTATACATGTAAGTGCTATGCCTGCATGTATGTATGAACGTGCACCGCTTGAGTACCTAATGCCTACAGAGGTCTTAAGAGGGCATTGGATCTCCAGGAACTCGAGTTACAGATGATTGGGAGCTGTCATGAGGGTTCTAGAAACTGAACCTCTGCAAGGCCAACAAGTGCTCTTAATGGCTGAACCATCTCTCCAACCCCTCAAGTTATGTTTTAAACACAAGTTTATTCTTAGACTTAGTTTTCAGTGGTTAGCATAGTTGAAGCACATTTATCAGAAAAACAAATAGGAGGAGTACTTCAGACTTTATTTAATTATGGAAGTCAAATTCCAACCTAAAACTTATCTGCCAGTGGTTTTTGTTAAAATATGTCCCACAGAATTCCTTTGACTGAGATCCCAATCAGACACTCTTGCAAAACTAATTTGAACATAATGCATTTTAATGTTTTTAACAAAGACGTTCAAAACTCCCTCAAACTCTTCATTTGGAAGATTTAAAAATAGTGTTCAGATAGGCGTGTTTCCATCGAGATCTTTACAGTGTTTTCTTCAACACATTCATAGGAAGATGGAAACATTTCCAAACACCCATTTTCACAATGTTCTTCCCATAGCACGAGTTTCTGTTGAAAAGATATCACTTTCTTGCATATTGTTAAGCATCTAATTTACCTTGAATGGTCTGATTAAATGTGGTGCTGATGGAGCTGCACTGATTTGGCATTGCCAGCTTGTCTGTTGCCTTCTCATCCCCCCCACCCCTGCTTTCCCTTGAATTTGTATTATTAACATGCTGGCTTCTTTGGAGACATATCTTTAAGCCAGTGGAACATTTGGTGAGGGTCAGCTTGGTTAAAACTAGATGATGTGACCTGTGAGGCCACTCAGACGATGGCATCGAGCACAGTTCTGAAGAATGATTTTGGGCAGGGCTGTTGCTCCATCTCCCTCAAAGATAAAAGCCAATCAGCGACACTCTGCCTGCCAATCAGATATATGCTGAGAGAGTGACAGAGCTAATCCATGTGTTACGTATTAGTAAACTTTGAATTCTCTCTCTTTTTTCGTAGATCAAAATTTAAATAAGGGCCCAGTGGCCAAATTCGACAACTTGAGTTTGATGTCCAGATTCCACTTGGTGTGTGGAGAGAACCAACTCCAGGAAGTTGTACCCTGACTTCCACAAATACTCCACGCATATATTCACCCTATAAATACATGAATGGAATAATAAAAGTATCTTAAAATATAAACAGACATTTTACAATATTGAAAGAATATCTGGTATACCCTTCTAGATTTGTGCATTCCAATAGTGGAAGGCTACTGTAGCATGAGAGACCACTATATTGGAAGCTGGCATTTTATTTCTTTCTTTTTAAAAAATAGATTTATTTTTAAAAAATAATTTATTTCATGTATACGGGTATGTAAAAGAACACAACTGTACACAGGATATGGTTATTGATGATATATTTATAAATGAGAATGACTCACACAAGAAGCTGATAACCAGATTGGCACTCTGAGAAGTCCAATCACAGCCACACTCCGAGACCCAACCAGAACCCGAAAGAGGCCAAGGCCTCCTTCCCAGCTCTTTTATCCTGCTTTCTATGTACCTTTTGGGCATGGTCAGTGCTACAGGTATGTGGGATTTCTCCCTACATGGTTGTTTTACCTATGTGTGTGTTAAGAGCATCATCTGTATGCCTGGTGCCTGAGGAAGTCATAAAAGGGTGTCAAATCCCCTGGAACTGGAGTTATAGATGGTTGTGAGATGTCACATGGGTTCTGGGAGTTAAACCCAGGTCCTTTTAAAGAGCAGCCAGTGATCTTAACTACTAAGTCATCTCTCTAGCCCAGAAACAGGTATTTTCAACTGAGGGTTTGAAAACACTTGTGAGTCACCAAGGATTAGGTAATCTTACTCCTCCATCATTTTAAAGGTCCTGTCAACAAATGATCAGCCACAAGAAAAAAACAGTAATGGTTGAGGACAGGGAAAATTACATCATAGTAATGATTCAAAGTAAACTTAATTAAACCACCTCTGGCTGCTCACTGGTTACCTTCAAACATAGATGTGTATCTACAGCTGGTTGGAAAGTGCCCTACATCATTGCTGTCTAATTGCTGGGAACACTGGTGATGGCTTTCAGTCAAGTGTCTTCCTTTTAGAGAGTTTGTTTCCTAGCTAGGCACTGCATTGCTTGAAACACACACACACACACACACACACACACACACACACACACACACACACACACACACGCATGCACGCACTCTTTAGTTTATAATTTTAATTTTGACTCTCTCTCTCTCTCTCTCTCTCTCTCTCTCTCTCTCGTGTGTGTGTGTGTGTGTGTGTGTGTGTGTGTGTGTGTGTGCAGAGGCCAGATGTTGGCATTGGGGTGCCTTCGTCAATGACTCCCCTCCTCTCTCTCTCTCTCTCTCTCTCTCTCTCTCTCTATGTATGTATGTATGTATGTATGTATGTATGTATGTATGTATGTATGCATGCATGCATGCAGTTAGGTGTGCAGGTGCACATGCATGATGAACAGTGTCTTTCTCAGTCACTCTCCAGCTTACTTTTAAGAGTAAGCTGGTATACCCTTCTAGAGTATACCTTTTAAGAGACAGTGCCTGTCTCTCACTGAATTTGGAAACTCAGTGTTTAGTCTGGGCTTGCTGGAAGCCTTGAGTATGTACGTCTCTCCACCCACCAACACTGGGGTTAAAGATGTACATTGCCACCCCAGCTTTTAGATGGATGCTGGAGATCTGAATTCAACTCTTCACGCTTCCTCAACAGGCACATTACTCACTGAATGGTATTCCTAGCCTCTCAAGCTTAGTTTGGAAATGGGGTCTTTCATTGAACATAGATCTCACTGATTTGGCTAGGTGGGCTCTTTCTGTTTCCCCAATGTGAGGTTTATAGGCAAGTGTCATCATGCCCAGAGTTTTTGTCTGGAACTCAGGCTCTTATGACCGAATGGCAGACACTTTGCTGAGACATCTCCTTAACCTCTCTTCCTTTGGTACCAAGTTATTAATATCCTCCCAGGGAAGAAGGTGGTTGGAGCCTAATCTACTATTGATTTTGAATTCATGGCATATTTTGGTGGCATCTGATTCTGTGGTACCCCTTGTTTTGTTTTGTTTAAGGTTCATTTGCTAGCTTAGTGGTGTGGTGGCACCTCTCAGTTTAGAAATCTCCAGGGTAGTTGAGAGCAAAAATCTTTTTCTCAGTTTTTTTTTTCTTTCCCCTTCTCTGCCTTTCCTGAAAGAAATGTCCTGGGAGAAGAGTAAACTGTTTGGGTATAAAGGAATTGCAAATGGTGTGTGCCTACAGTGTTGATGGGTGTTGCCACAGCTGAATAGAGCTGGCAACCCAGTGACAGGACCAGAAGGGGGGCTGGAGAACAAGGGCTGAATTTTACAAGCATGGAGATGTGAGATGTGTGCAGTTAGACAGAGTCCCTGGGTATTCTTTTCCTTCTCCCTTCCCCTTTGCTGACCACTAACCCCACCTCTCCCTTGTTTTTTTTTTTTCTCAAAATTATATAGTGTGAAAAGGAGAATGCAGCAAATGTGAAAATTAAATGAATTCCTTAATTAAAGGAATTGAGAATTCAACAGATTTCTGAGCCTTTCCATGAGAGGGCAGCCCAGTGCTGGGCACTGAGGCTAGGGCTTTGATGGGCATTCATGCATGACAGGCTAGCAATCTGATGTGGGTGGCTGCCCACATGTGAGCAGTCAGCTAGGGGCTCGGAGCCCAAGCAGGCTAAGGAAAGTATTAGCATGAACAGAATGTGACTGCCTTTTGAAAAGTCTGATTTTCTCTACTTTCATCCTCAGGCGGGACGGGACGCAACTCTCTTCTCCCTGCTGAAGGAAGCACCGCTAAATCAATGGAAGCTTGACCCCCCTGTTCTTTTACTTTAGTCTGTCACAGACAAACATGTGAGTGATGAAAGGGGAAGCAACGAACATGCCAAGCATCTTCCTGGGCGAGAAATAGGAAGCCAGGGTTTCAACCTGTTTGGATAAAAACAAACAGAAACCTACTAGTCAGGACTCAAAGTAATTTTGTGTTTATGCTTACAAAGCATGAACAAAAATAGAATATCTCCAGCTTTCAGCATCGCCCTCTGAATGAGAAATAAGCCACCTTTCCCTTGGCCCTTCTCAGCATGACTTTGATACAATAGAGAAGGAAAGTTTTGGAATCAAATTTTGTATTTAAATTCTAAGAAGGATTCCATTATGGTGATGAGGAAAGGGAAGGACATTCCAGCTTCTGAAAGTGGGTAAATATCAGGAATCTGGTCTCTGATGGGATCCTCAGGGGCCCTTCCCAATCTTTTGACACAGATGGCTTTATTTCTGCTCTCCCCTGTGAAAGGTAGATCTATTTTGAGCTGAGGTTCAAAGCTGGTCTCTCATATTTTAGCAAAAAGTTAAAGACTATTATATATGTTGAAACTCCCACTTTCCTACTCTAAAATGTACTTACAAATGTATCTGGGGGCTGGAGAGAGAGAAGCTATAGTGCCTGACATACAAACACAAGGATCTGAGTTTGAATTCAGCATTCACGTAGAAGCTGGTTTTCATGGCCTGTATGCGTAATCCCAACAGTAAGGGGGCAGAGACAGGTGGATTCCTGGAACTCACTGCTAGATAGTCTATCTGAATCCGAGAACCCCAGATTCAGTGACAGACACCAAGAAAATGAGACAGGAAGAGATAGACAACATCCAACATTGGCTTCCGGCCTCTACACATACATGCACGTGGGTACACCTACCAATACCAGTACCACACCACTGTCTGTCTGTCTGTCTGTCTGTCTGTCTGTCTGTCTGTCTGTCTGTCTGTCTCTCTCTCTCTCTCTCTCTCTCTCTCTCACACACACACACACACACACACACACACACACACACACACACTCATGCAGGCATGCACACATGCACAAAGACACAGGTACCCCACAAATATATTTAATTTTTAAAAGACAGTCAAGATGGATGATGAGCTTGAATTGGTTGTGTGCTGGTAAACTCATAACAAACAATGTTCAAGAGAAAATATACAGATTACCTACAGGTACACATGTAAGAAAATGATCAATATCAATAATCATTAGGAAAAATGCAAATCAAAACCAAAATGAGGTCTACTCCACACTGGTTAGACTGCAATCATATATAAGATGGCAGAGAAGAACCTCAGATGGGGTTGTAAAGAAAACCTGTACTCTTCTGGGAGAATGTGAAGCTGTTCAGCTATCATGAAAAAAGAGCAGGAGGATTCCTTCAGCAGGAAAACAACATATGCCTCAGAAATCCCACTTCCTGCATATATCCAAAAGAAACGAAGTCAGCATATTTGCATTCCTGTGTACAGTGCATGTGTTCTGTAACAGCAAGATATAGGAATAACTAAACTACTCACCAGCAGATGGGTAGATAAGGAAAATGCTGTACATACACTTGCCTTATGGTTTTATTGTTGTGAGGCCACACCATGACTGAGGCAACTCTTACAGAGAGAAAACATGTAATTGGGCCTGGTTTACAGTTTCAAAGGTTTAGTCCATTGTTATCGTGGTGGGAAACATGGCAGCCTGCAGGCAGCTATGGTGTTGGAGAAGGAGCTGAGAGTTCTACTTTTTGATCTGTGGGCAGCAGGAGGTGAACTGGCTTGAACTTTAGAGACCTCAAACCCCACCCCCTAGTGACACACCTCCTATAACAAAGCCACACCACCTAATAGTGCCACTTCCTATGGGCCTAAGGGGGCCATTTTATTTCAAACCACCACAATACTTAAAGGATACTCCTGAGCCTTAAGAGACGAAAAGATCTTGCTTGCAATAACATGGATGAGCATGGGGGACATTATAATCAGTGAAAGAACCAGGCACGACTACATATGAGTGTGTGCTGTTATCTATATGTGTACTCTAAAATGTCAGCCCATATAAGTAGAGAGTACAATAGCAGTTGCCACGGGCTGAGGGCAGGGTGAGAAAAGTAGGAGATTTGGACAAGGGGCACAATATTTACCTAAGATAGGGCATGTCCTATTAGTTTGCTTCCCTATTGCTATGATATAAACACAGACCAAAAGCAACTTGGGGGAAGAAAAAGTTTATTTAAAAAAAAAAAAAGAAAAAGTTTATTTTATCTTACAGCTTACAGTCCACTGCGACAGGAACTCAGGGCATGAGCCTGGAGGGAGACACTGAAGGAAGGACAGGGAAGAACACTGCTTATAGCCTTGCTGTCTGGCTCATCTTCAGTTACTGTTCTCATACTGCCCAGACCCACCTGTCTAGGGATGTGGATTGTAGGGTGGTAAACCTTTACTCTATGTATAAAATCCACATATGAGTGATACATACCCATAGCAGGCTGGACCCTCCTACGTCAATTAGCAGCTGTGGTAGTTTGAATGTAATTCATAGGAAGTGGCACTATTAGGAGGTTTGCCTTTTTTGGATTAGGATGGCCTTGTTGGAGGAAGTGTGTCACTGTGGAGGTAGGCTTTCAGGTTTCCTATGCTCGGGATACCATCCAGTGAGTCAGTTGACTCTGTTGCCTGCAAGGTGTAGTCTCAGCTCCAGCATGATGTCTTCCTGTATACAGCCATGCTCTCCATCATGAAGATAATGGACTGAACCTCTAAAATTATAAACGAGCCACCCCAATTAAACACTTTCTTTATAAGAGTTGCCATGGATCATTATTTGTAATAGCCAGAACCTGGAAACATCCTAGATGCCCCTCAACTGAAGAATGGATAGAGAAAATGTGGTACATTTACACAATGGAGTACTACTCAGCAGGGAAAAAAATGGAATCTTGAAATTCGAAGGCAAATGGATGGAACTAGAAGAAACCATTCTGAGTGAGGTAACCCAGTCAAAAAAGACAAACATGGTATGTACTCACTCATATGTGCATTTTATACATAGAGTAAAGGTTTACTAGCCTACAATCCACACTGCCAGAGAAGCTAGTAAACAAGGAGGGCCCTAAGAGAGACATTTCCCCTGGAGAAGGGGAAAGGGACAAGATCTTCTGAGCAAATTGGGAGCATTGGGGGAGGGAGGAGGGAGCTAGGAGAATGAGAAGGGGAGAAGAGGAGGGGTGAGGAGGACATGAGGGAGCAGAAAGGTTGAGTTGGGGGAAGAACAGAAGAAAACAAGAAAGGAGATACCATAATAGAGGGAGACATTTTAGGTTTAAACAGAAATTAGGCACTAGGGAAATGTCTGGAGATCTACATAGATGACACCAACTAACAATCTAGGAAACAGAGGAGAGGCTACCTTAAATGCTCTCCCCTGATAATGAGATTGATGACTGACTTATATGCCATCCTATAGCCTTCATCCAGCAGCCGGTAGAAGTTGAAGCAGACATCCACAACTAATCACTGAACTGAACTGGAATCCAGTTGCAGAGAAGGAAGAGTGATGAGCAAAGGTGTCCAGACCAGGCTGGTGAAACCCACAGAAACAGCTGACCTGAACAATGGGGAGCTCTTGGTCTCCAGACTGATAGCTGGGAAACCAGAGTAGGACTAATCCAGACCCTAGGAACGTGGGTGTCAGTGAGGAGACCTCGGAAGTCTATGGGGCCTCAGTACTTATCCCTAGCATAGATGTGGACTTCGGGAGCCCATTCCACATAGTGGAATACTCCCTGAGCCAAGACACACGGGGGTGAGCCTAGGTCCTATCCCAAAGGATATGACAGACTCTGATGACCCCTTATGGAAGGCCCCACCCTCCATAGGGAGCAGAAAGGGTACATAATAGGCAGGTTTTTAGTTGGGGAGGTGGTAGGGGAGAAGAGAAGGGAGAGGGAACTGGGATTGACATGTAAAACAATCTTGTTTCTAATTCAAATAAAAAAAAAGAGTTGCCATGGTCATGATGTCTCTTCACAGCAATAGAAAACCCTAACTAAAACATCAACTCTCTACCCCAAATACCCTACAGACTTGCTCATAGGACATGAATGTTATGAAGGCAATTCTCCAATTGAGGTTCTCTATCCTCATGTGTGTTAGGTTGACAACAGAGATTAGGGATCCTAGGAGTAAACTAATTTTTTGAGACATATCATAAAACTATTAAATATGTTAATTAATAAGAATGATGATTAGCTTGATTCAATCATTCTATATATATATATATATATATATATATATATAAAACATTATATCATATCTCACAAATACAGACAAATAATATTCACAAAATAAAAAAGCCATGATGGCTAAACAGATGGCTCAGTGGTTAAGAACATTTACTGTACTTGTAGAAGATGGGGGTTCAGCACCCAGAACCTACATAGTGGTTAATTACTATTTGCAATTCCAATTTCAGGGAATCTAAAGCCATCTTCTGACCTCGGAGGACTCATGTATACACATGGTACACACACACACACACACACACACACACACACACACACACTTTAAAAAGCCATGCTTCTAGTTGTTCTTATTAATTCTTGTCCAGTAAACACTCCCAACACAGCCAATTTTAAGCTACTAATTGATGAGTTCAGTTTATAAAACTGAGCAGTTAGCTGTACCTTTGAAACCTCACCTAGAACTGCTTCCTGTTTAAATTGAACTGCTTTTAGAAATGACCCAGTCACAGAGGAACTTTAACCTTTGTGATAGGATATTGGGAGTTGTAACATAAATCTGTAAAAACATTCACTGACATGGTTATCAAACAATAACGGTGTGTGTGTGTGTGTGTGTGTGTGTGTGTGTGTGTGTGTGTGTGTGTGTGTGTGTGACTGTGTGTGTGTGTGTGTGTGTGTGTGTGTGTGACTGTGTCTGTGATCTGATATGAAGTGATGATAGAGATGGATAGTTCTTATAGGACCCTGTGGGTATGTGTGTGTACGTGTTGATGTGTATGAGAATATGTGTATTCAGATACACATGCTTGTGTGTGTACCTGTGTGTGGAGGGCAGAAGGTAATATATGGTGTCTTTCTCAATTACCTTATTATTTTAAGGACAAGACTCTCACAGATTTGGCTAGACTGGTTAGCCAATAGGCTCCAGGGATCTGCCTGTCTCCATCCCTGGACAGGGGTTACACATGCCCGCCACTGAATATGACTTTAAAGTGGATACTGTAGATAAAACACATTTGCAGGCAAATGGATGGAACTAGAAGAAACCATCCTGAGTGAGGTAACCCAGTCGAAAAAAAGACTAAAATGGTGTGTACTCACTTATATATGGATTTTAGATCAAGAACAAAGAAGCAGCAGCCTACAATCCACACTGCCAAAGGAGCTAGGAAACAAGGAGGACCCTAAGAGAGACACACATGGTCCCCAGAGAAGGGGAAAGGGACAAGATCTCCTAAGCTAATGGGGATCATGGGGGGAGGGGAGAGGGAGTTAGAAGAAAGAGGAGGAGAGAAGAAGACATGAGGGAGCAGGAAGATCTAGTCAGGGGAAGAATAGAGGAGAGCAAGAAAAGAGATACCATCATAAAGGGAGACATTATAGGTTTAAAGAGAATTCTGGCACTAGGGAAATGTCCAGAGACCTACAAGGTTGACCCCAACTGACAATCTGAGCAATAGTTGAGAGGCTACCTTAAATGCCCTTCTCCGATAATGGGATTGATGACTACCTTATATGCCATCCTAGAGCCTTCATCCAGTAGCTGATGGAAGCAGAAGCAGACACCCGCAGCTAAACACGCTGAACTCTGGAATCCAGTTGCAGAGAGGGAGGAGTGATGAGCAAAGGGGTCAAGATCAAGCTGGAAAAACCCACAGACACAGCTGACCTGAACAAGGGGTTGCTCATGGACCCCAGACTGATAGCTGGGAAACCAGCTTAGGACTGTTCCAGAACCCCTGAAGGAGGAAGTAAGTTTGGATGTCAGGGACAATCTATGGGGCCACTGGTAGTGGATCAGTATTTACCCCTAGTACACAAATGAACTTTGGGGGTCCTCTCTACATAGAGTGATACTCTCTCAGCCTAGACAAACTGGGGAGGGTCTAGGCCCTGCTCCAAATGATATGACAGACTTCGAAGATCCCCATTGAAGGTCTCACTCTCCCTGAGGAGCAGAAAGGGCTTGGGATACGGGGTTGGTTGGGGGCACGGAACGAGGGGAGGGAGAGGGAATTGAGATTGACATGTAAAAGAAGCTTGTTTCTAATTTAAATAAATAAAACAAAAACAAAAAACAAGAACCACAAGCCTCCATGCTTGTGTGACATAAATTCCATTTACAGAGTCATCTCTCTGGCCCTCCTCTCTTTTTGGTCAGATGTTAAAATTTTGAAGTAAACTAAGTGTTAAGTAGTGAGGTAGATGTTATCAGCCTGTGAGGCCATTGGGAATGGATTTCTCACTCACAGTCAGTTTTGAACACCCACCTTTTAATGGACCAGCCTGACTCCATTGTAAGATTAGAAGTCATCTTATTACAAGGTCAAAATAAGTTATTCCTGTTTTTTGTAAAACTTGGGTTTGACCAGGTCTTGACCCATTTTCTGGAATTTGACATGTTCCACACGCTATAGTCTGACCATGACCGCCACGCTGATAAAATAAGAAGTTCTGCCAAATAATTTTGTAATTTTTCAGCCAAATTTCTGTGTAACCCCAAAAGTTCCCCAACTCTTGGAAACCCCCTAGTCTTGCAGCTTTTTTTTAAAGCTATGCAAACCCCACTGTCTTCTGTGTTCAATGCTATTTTCTCTAACCCTGTCAGACAGAACTTTCTTAATTCAACCAAAAAGTTAGGTGATGTTTTTTATTCATTTGGTGGGATTAATAGGCAATGCTGGAAAGGGGAACATGAGCATGCCTCATGGAAAGGTGAGGGGATTATGGCTTTGTCTCATTAAGGGGAAGTTACTTCCTCCAGGTCAAAAAAAAAAAATGGAATTTGAGATCTAACCCAGGCCTTGGCGGAGACTTGGCCTTCTGAATTGCTTTAAAGATTACAGCTTTATACATTATTGCATCCTCCCTTTAGAGTTAACCTAGCTGGACCTGTTAATTCCCTGGCCAGGAGACAGCTCCTCAGGAAACTCCCTTCACTGGAAGATACATCAGGATGTTGACTGGATGGTTGTCCCATTAATGAGATAACATTCCTGTACTCCCCCACCCCAAAGCCTCCCACTGATGGTTGCTGATCTTCACTGCTCAGCCCACTGGCTCTTCTAAGTTCTTGATCAAACAGTACAACTTTTCCTTCTCTCTCTCGCCCTTCACCCTCAAAACTTAAGAAGTCTTTCCTCGACACTCTGGGCTTTCTCATTTTTCTTGGGAACTCCCCTCTCCATTCTATGGTGGCTTACCAACTTCCATGCCTAACTAAAAGGGTGTGGCTTTCTCTCCTCATCTCTCTCTTCCTAGAAACTGGTAGGATTTTCAGCTTTTTCTATCTTGCTGTTTTTCTTTTAAAGTCTAGTAAAATGGCCTTTGACTTTCCTTCTTAGTCTACTTTTAAAATTCTTTTGTCAACAAAACTAAGGACCCAAAAAGGGAATCCTGGTTCCCAAGCAACAGAACTACCTTTTCTGTTGGGTAATTGTAATCACTAAGCTACTACAAATTGACCATTGAAAGTCTGCCTAGAGGCTGAGAATGTTCTAGGAATGAATACTGAAACTTCTTTTTTTCTGGTTTGTTTTCACCGAATGTTTGATTTTGTGGAAGGAATGCATTGTTCTTCATTTTTAAAATAAAGGTCCAAGATTGCCTTTTCCCTTGATGTTTTGTTTCTGTGGCTACTCAATGTGCCTTGTGCTATCAGTCTACCATGGCTGTGGCTCTTGTTTTTTATTTTTTTCTGTTGTTAGGTGAGTTACCCAAGAAAGAGTTGTCCATAGTATAATGAGCATGAGTTCCAAAATGGAGGCCAATTACCAAAGAAAGAATTTCCTTTAGCTCAGCTGCTACCGGGCTTTATAATGCTCATTGACCTTGGATTTTTCTAGGAGTTTTGAGTGGTTCTGAATCAGCTCTTCTCTGATTTTGAAATGAAACATTTTCTAAAGTGATACAAGGAGAAATATGCTTTTAAAGGGCATATTTTCATCCGCAAAGGAGAGCGAGAGTACAAGCAGGCTACAACAGAGCCCAACTCATCATTTTCACCAATCTCCAGGCTTCTGCCTTTGTAGTCTTGCCATTTCCAGTTTTTATCTTGAGCAGACATATACCATCTTTTCCTATGAAGGTTAAAGGTTGCAGTATAAAATCTGCAAATGTATTCTCCTGGCCTACTTTTTAGAGCTTCTCCTCTCTTTCTCTTTTCCTGGTTCTAGGGCTTGCAGGCGGTGAGCATCCTGATTGTAAAGCTTGTTTTCTTGTTCCTTCTTCTCCCCATCATTTGCAGTGGTGTTTGGCATATTATAGATATTTAATAAATGTTCACTGAAATACGTTTTCAACCTTTTTAAGTTTCTTTTGCTTATGAGTCAGTGTCCCTCCAGTCATAAACATTTCAAGCCCAAGTCCTTAGGATGGGGAATTCGATATAACATGAAGGTAAACAAAACAAAATAAAAGACCCCAGCTGTTTTTGATTTGAGATGTTTTTCCATTGGAAAGTATAAGGTTAAGAAGAGCCTCCCTAACTGAAGAGTTAAAATCTAGCTACTGGAAACCTGTAGTTCTGCACTGACCTGATCAAAATTTCGGTGTTCTGCATGGGACTGAAGGGACTCTCAGGGCCCATGGGACTCTTACAGATGATACCAAGAAAATTCTGGGAAACAAGATTGTCACCCTAGAACTAAACTTGTGGAGGAGGACCGACAGGAGGGACTCTGTTGTGAGGGTTCTCATCCTTTGGTCCACTTTGGGATTGTCTTGTGCAATTTGCTAAGCAGTGAAACATTCCAGAAGTTCTGGTTTAATCAGGACACTGTGTAGACACCTGGATTTTAAGTTTCTGGGTAACCCTAATGTGGGAACCACTCTTGTCAAACAGTATTTAGAATAACTTGGTCTCATGGCTTTGGCCAGGCACCAACTTCCCTGACTCAGTGAGCTAGCCTTGGTGAGAAAGTGTGTTTTGGCTTTGAAGATTGTAGAGAATGGTAATTTGGAGCATTTTATGTTTTCTGTTCTTTATGGATGAAATAGTAAGCAATCAGACAAAAGCTACTCTGAAGACCAGGAGACAGATAAGGGGACTTAGTCCATCACCTTCTCACATGTACCTCGTCAGTCCATGTATCCCCGTTGGACTGCAAAATTCTGATCAGCAGAGCTCAGAGCTGTATGTGAGTGAACACTTTGAGGATGGATAGACAGCAACACCCTTACTATGAATATACCTTCCATATAAGGGCTCTAACCCTCAGTTATAAACTCAGGCATTCTTTTTCTTACTGGATCATTGGTTGATACAGCCACAGTTATAGCAACAAAAATGCCACCTTGGAATCTATTTGCAATTTTTTATTACAACACATATCACCATTTATCCTGACAAAGGCTCCATGTTCCTGCTACTCTCTCCACCCATCTCATCTTTCAGATGGGAATCCAACTTTCCAGTTTTCTACTGCCCACTTTATAATATCCCTCCTCCACACACAAACCTCCCACTACTTGCTTAAATCTTGAGGCTTTCATGGAGTTGTCTGTAAATAAATTGAGATGATCCCAAGTAGCCAGTGACCAGTATCCTTCACACTGTACATATAGATTGTTTAGGTTCAGCTATCCAAACAACTCCTAGAACTGTATCCAAACCTTTGTATCTGTGGTTGGTATTACTTTTCCTCTTACCATGCTGGAAGATGTCAGTCGTCAGACAAATTGTAGGTGGTGCTCCAAACCATTGAGCCATCCCCATATTGCTGAGTGTCCTGCAGCTTTCAGAATCTCATTGTCCTGACTTACAAGCATGCAGATATGAACCTCTCACCCCCAAACCAGGAAACTATTCTTTCCCAGCTAGGGAATTCAAGGAAAGGATTCAACTCTACTTTTTCTTCTAGAGCTGAGATTCCCCTAAATGGCATTGATTTCCTCCAAAGAAACATCGAACACACCTTTGTCTTCCTTGACAAGTGTATCACTCTCTCTATTGAGAAACTCCTTAAATACTGAGACTGTAAATCAGCCATCACTCCTGAAAAGAAAGACATCATCAGGAAATTAAAGGAGGTCTGGGAAGGTGGGTGGCTCAGTGGTTGAGAACACTGGCAGCTCTTCTAGAGGACTTGGGTTCAATTCCCAGCAATCACTGGCAGATCCCAAATGCCTCTGTCTCCAACTCCAGGTGATCTGATGCCTTCTTGTGGCCTCTGTGGGCACTGTACACACATGGTTCACAGATGTATATACCCATAAAATAAGTTAAACCTCAAAATATCGAAAAAGTGGAAGAACTGTCGAAAAGTTATAACATAGAATATGACATATATGGAGAAGAAAAGAATGAGAAATTTGCTGAGCATTGCCATTCAGCCAAAGCCAGAAGTATAAAGAGAGAAAACTGTTCAAACAAAAGCAGCAGCAGTAGGTAGAAGAAAATTTCTGTGCCTTTGAGGGGACAATATGGAACAAGGACCTGGCAAGAGAGTAGCAAGTCTTTGGGAAAGCGGTGGGGCTGGCCCAGGCAGCCCACTGATGGCTTGACTTGGCAAAACTTTTCTTAGATGTGGTCTTTATCCAGCTTTCCTGTGTCATGCAGACTGGCTTCCAATAACACAACTGCCAGGCAAGCTAAGCCACCATTGGTAGACTTTGAAACCCAGGGCACTGAGCAGCACAGAAAAGTTCCTGCAATCAATGGGTTGTGCTCAGAGTTTCTCCAGCCAGCCAGTGCCAGCACTCCTTGGGGCATAGAGACATGTGGAATTCTCTGTGGACAACTGATGAGGAACGGATTTTTCGTTAGGCATGTTCTCATCCTCAGACAAAATGCCAGGTCTTATTCCTGCAACATAGAGAATGAAGAAGGCATTTTCTTCAGGAGGATGGGCTGGGTCTGTTTTTTACTGGGTTGTTTCCATTCTTACATGGGCTGCCTGTCTTTCCAGGATGAAGCACACAATCAGGCAATCTTCCCTGAGTCACTAGTTATCATCTACTCCACCTAGGTTCCAGGAAACTAGATTCCTTAACTGACCATAGACTATAACAGATTTCCTTCTGTTGTTAGAAAGGTTTTCATCCACATTGCCAACGTTTGCTTCTATTTTGTGACTGAAGTCCTATGACTGAGCTATGACTATAGTGGACTGTGCTGGATAGTTTTATGTCAGTTTCACAAAGCTAAAGTCATCTGAGAGGAGGGAACCTCAATTAAGAAAATGCCTCCATAAGATTGAACTTATGCAAGCCTATAGGGCATTTTTTAAAATTAGTGATCAATAAGGGAAGGACCCAGCCGATTGTGGGTGGTGCCATTCCTGGGTGGGTGGTCCTGGGTTCTATAAGAAAGCAGGCTGAGCAAGCCATGGGGAGTAAGTCAATAAGCAGCCCCCCCCCCATGGCCTCTGCATCAGCTCCTGCTTCCAGGTTCCTGCCCTGTTTGATTGACTGTCCTGATTTCATTTGATGATGAAAAGTGCTGTGGAAGTGTAAGCCATTTCATCCCCAAGGGATTATGATCATGGTGTCTTATCACAGCAATATAAACCCTAACTAAGACTCGAACCTTAGAGTAGAGTGAGAGTCTCACTCTACTCCTGAGAGCTACAAACCCATTTTAATTTACTATTACCCTTGAATTTAAGCTTCCAGAAATCTTTGGAGCTTTTAAAGACAGAACAGAAAGGGTGCAATGTGGGGGGAGGAAGTGATTTTTTTTTTAAATCTCTGAATTGAAAACAAATTGTTAATAAAAAAATTCTGAAAATGGTTGCGGTCACACTAAAGCTACTAACCTAGAAATCAGGCCAAAAGTGGGAACAGCTCTAGGCTCTTTTTGTTAGCCTCACCAACTGTTAGTCTTCCCCCTTGGAACAGTCTTCCAATTATCTATAGACTTCTTCTTCTTCTTCTTCTATTCTTTTAAGAAATGTTTCATTTAGAATTTTTAAAATATGAAATGCATTTTGATCATATTCTTTCCTCTTCCCCAACCCTTCTCAGAGTTTCCCTGTCTTTTTGCCAATCCAGCTTCATGCCCCTTTCCCAAGAAACAACAAAGGTCAAAACAAACAAAACACCAACAGGACAGAAACAAACAAACAAAAATGCCAAGATAAAAAGTGCAAGACCACACATAAAAACAAAACAAAACAAAACAAAACAAAAGAAAACAAAAACATGGAGTCTTTTCTGTGTTGTCCTGGGCATGGGGCCTGTGTGGAGTGTGGTTGGTATTCTCAGTGAGATTCTAGTAGAACACACTGCTTTTCCCTTTGCCAGCAGTACCAACTGCAAATAGCTTCTTGCTCAGGAATGGGACTCTGTGTCCACCTCCCTTTCTCAGTGCTGGGATTTGGTCTGGTTTGAACTTGTACAGGATGCCACAGTCTCTGTGAGTTCATATGCGTATCAGCTCTGTTGTGTCTGGAAGACACTGTTACCTTGGAGTCATCCATCCCCTCTGGCTCCTCTTCTGCAAAGTTCCCCTGAGCCTTGAGGAGAAGTTTTGATCAAGACATCCCATTTAGGGCTGAGTTCTTCAAAGTCTCTTACTCCGTGGATGTTGTCCTGTTGTGGGTGTCTGTGATAATTGTCAGGAAAAAGCATCTCTGGTGCGGGCTGAGTGAAGCACTGACCCATGGGTATAGTAGTACATCATTAGGAGTCATTTTATTGCCATGTTCTTTTTAACAGAATAGCAGTAGTAGGCATAGACTTGTTCTTTATCAAACTGTGGATTAAACGAGGGCATCTATGCAGGAATCTGAAAAACATTTGAAAACATCTGAGTTCTCCCTTGGTTTGCAGCATGCTTTATTACAAAGGCGAGGGGCAGAGGAAAGGCTCACAACCTCTGAAAAGTGATTTTGTTGAAAACTCTGCCATGTAACAAATATTTGAAGATTTTTCTTCTCTAGAATGGAAGTCATTAACTTAAAAACAAAATACCACCACCACCACCAACAACAACAAAAACAGGTTTGAGAAGGATGTTTCTGTCCTACCTCTACAGAAATGGAAGTATGTCAAGGTTAAACTTGCGAAGCCCAGCTGGTGCTAATGAAGTTGGAGTCTGCCTTTCTTGATGCTCTGGGAAATTTTAGTCAGCTCTTTCTACATAAAAGCTTTATAGAAAGCTCAGCTACTCTTTGCTGTGTTTGTAAAGGGCCAGTCTCTTTCTAATGAGAGATGGTCGGAGATAACAAACTCATTATCCATAGACTACCATCGAGTTGTTATGTGAAATGACTTTCACTCACTTTTGATCTGAGTGGTGTGGAGATATATAAATCTAGTAATAAAAGCCCTAAGCTCTTGTGGATAAGCCCTGAGGTGTTCAACTCCCCAAAGCCTTACCCTTTTAAATTAAATTAGAGTTATCCCTTTATCATTTAGGCAGCAACATTGCTTTCTGGTCAAGCTCTGTGAATTCTTTTGGAGGTGTAGAGCATAGAGGCTCACTCAGTCCCTGCTCTTTTAGTTTATTGAAGAGTAATGGAAGGGGTGAGCCTTAAGGGATGATGGGGTGCTTTGTGACTCTCTTTATGAAGCACAGCAGGAAAGAAGAAACACAGTGGTCTCTGTGTGCTCGGCTGTCTCCCTACCAGAACATCTGCCCAGTGTGGCTTTTCTGCTTTGGCATCAGAAAGCGGACCATTGCTCACATGGCCCTGTGACAATGCTTTAGTATAAACATAGTCATTTGGGATTCAATTAGTGCCTACAATTTAAACTGAGACCTACTTATGCTTTGTCAATATTTTATGCTCTGCGAAGGCCTAGAAGTTTAGACTTTTAAATCTCTGTCTCTTTCTTGCTGTGGTGTGTGTGTGTGTGTGTCTGTATGTGTGTGTGTGTGTGTGTGTGTGTGTGTGTGTGTGTGTGTGTGTGTGTGTGTGCAGGAGATCAGAGGTCAATTACTCTCCATTTTATTTTTTCAGACAACTTTTCTCACTGAACCTACAGCGTGTTCATTAGAGAGACTGACTGGCCAGCAAGCCCAGGGAAGTGTGTATCTCTGCCTGTCATGCTCCCCTCCCCAGTGATGTGGTTACAGATGTGTGCCCACCCCTGACTGAGTTTGTATGTGTGTTATGGAGATCTGAGCCAAGGTTTTCATGCGTGTGCAGCAAAAGCTTTATCAACTTACCTTTCCCTTATAGAAACGAGAAAGACTGATTTTCAAAATTGTAGGATTTAACCGAAAGTCAACTAGCTGCTCCTGAATCCTGATCTCTCCAAAGCTGGCAACCCTTCCCTAGACTCTGTCTAGTGGCAGTTTTGTTTTTACCTCCTTTGGAAAGCTCCTTAGCAGAGGTCCTAACTGTCTACATGCGTATCATATGCTTTTACTCAAGACAGCTGGGGCCCTGCCTCTCATGTGGCAGAGGACAAGCTGTCAGAAGAATCTCCCAAATGAAGTGATTGCCTTTAATTCTTCCGGAAAGATCTGCTCTGCTCTCAAAAGCATCAACAGTGGGCGGGGGAATGCCGGAGGACATGTTCACACACTGTCAGTCTTGGTCCTCAGTGGGCGATGTCTCAGGAGCTCCCCCTTGAGGTCAGGTTATCTAACATCAACTAATGATCCGTCTTTCTGCTGAGAGAACAGTGCCAAGGCACACTCTCGGGTGCTTTGGAATTATTATGAAGGAGGGGAGGTATTTTCTCATGATGAAAACATTTACTAGATTGCTTTTACCGAAGTTACAAAATCTATGGGACCAGTTCTGGATCCAGATGTTAGAGTATAGTTTCAAAGGAGACCTGGCTTCTCTGAGGTTTATAAAACGAGAATGTGGTGAGTGATGCAAAGGAGTCTGGAAACTAATGAAAAGGACTGAGCATTGTTCATCCTGTCACACAGCACTCAAGTCCTAGACAAACTTCAGAGGGAGAAATAGATAATCAGTGATGTAGAGGATTTGTTGAGACTTTTAAAAACACAGTTGTTTGTTGATAAGTTACTGACTGTAAGGCACTTATTATGTCTAAAGAATTATAATAAAATTTAAGCATGACCTTTGTCACCAACAAACTTAAAAGGCAGTGGGGTAAGTGAACTCTACCTATGTGTAAGTATAATTAAATTAGAAGTATAATTAAATTAAAGCACTGCGGGGTGAGGCTAGACTAAGGGATCTGGCAGATCCCTAGAATGAAACTCATTTTTGCTTTGTGGATCTAGGCATTTCATATCCATGTCTTGAAGGACTAAAGACTTGAGAAGGTGAAGAAGGAAGGAAGAAAAGAAGGAAAGGGAGGAGGGCAGTCAGTCCAAAGCTGGCAGCACTGTTGGCTAAGCGTGGTAAAAGAGGAAATGAGATGTGTATATGGGAAATGGCCTGCAGCTGAAGTCCCTTAGAGTTAACTACTTACTTGGAGGGGATGTACAAGAGGGGCTAGATTGTGAAAATTGGGAAATCTTGACTTCACATATGTTGTGGAATATTTGCTTAACTATGTAAAGATGTGTCATTGTTTTACCTTGCCTGCCTACGGCACCTGATTGGTTTAATAAAAAGCTGAATGGCTGATAGTGAGGGAGGAGGTATAGGCAGGACTTCTGGGCAGGGAGAGCAAGTAGGAGGAATTTAGGTTCTGGGGAAGAAAGAAAAAGAGATGCCGGGGTCAGCCAGCCAAAAATGGAGGAAGCAGCAAAGTAGGGCATACAGAATGAAAGAAAGGCAAAAATCCCTGAGGCAAAATGTAGATGAATAGAAACAGGTTAAATTAAGTTAAAAGAGCTAGTAGAACAAGCGAAAACTAAGGCTGAGCTTTCATAATTAAAAAGTCTCTGTGTCTTTATTTGGGAGCTAGTTGGAGGCTCAAAGAAAATTCCATTACACACGTAAGAATTAGTTCTGGAATTGAATAGCCATGAATTAATAACCGAGGTTTCTAATTGGAATAGATTATGATAGACTGCCTCTTTGAAAAGAGAAAGTCCAAATTTGTTCTCAGTACTGGAGACTGGCTTGGATATGCAGAAGTAACAAGTAATGCACAAAAAATATTTAAATCCTAACCAATTTACTCTGCAAAAGCACACTGTCTCTCTAAACATTTAACCGTGAAGAAATATTGCTCTCGTTTGCATCTTACCCACCTTCTGGAGGGAAGGGTGGGAAGGCTTCCAGATGTTTGTGCCATGACACAAAGGAGGGCAAGTCTTGCCTTAGACACACCTTCTTTGAATATCTGAAAGCTTTATTTCAGAGCATTTGTAGCTGATCGCCAGATTTAGAGAAACAATCGGCAGCTCAAAATCTAGGCTAATGGGCAAAGACACAGAACACAGGCTCACTAATCTCCAGATCATCAAACGAAATGAAATTCTGAAAAAAAAAATGTTCCTGTAATGCTAAATCCCAACGACTCATTTAACTTGTAATTCTGAAACTGGGCATGAAGAAAGAGAAAAATCCTTTTGGCTCTTCTGGTGGTAAGGACAGTAAGAAAAAAACAATAGCTGTGTGGAGACAGACAGTGGCTCATTCTTTTCTGGAAAGTGAAATGATAGGGTTGTGGACTGTCTCCTTATCAACCTATCTGACAGATACAATCATTGCTGTGATTTCAGGATTGCTCGAACACCTTCACACAAAGGTTGACACATTAACTTGGTTGATTAATGCAATCCCCCACCTCTTATTTTGTCAAAGATTATTCTTTTTCTTTCTTTCTTTTTCTTCTTTCTTTTCTTTTCTAACAAGGTTTCTCTGTGTAGCCCTGGCTGTCCTGGAACTCACTATATAGATCAGTTGGCCTCGAACTCACAGAGATTCACCTGTCTCTGCCTCCGAGGGCTGGGTTTCAAGGCCACCACCACCTGGTGTCATAGATTTTTGCTGATGTATTAGTTGGTAGTTCACACCACTTCTTTTTTTAATGTATTTATTTAATTTAGAAACAATTTATGTTATGCAATGTCCACTTAAAAAGACATTCCTACCCAAGGGTCGGAAGAACAAGAGGGCTCTTATGGAAAGGAATGAGCCTTTGGTAAATGCCAGGTGGCCCAATGAGAACATTCCTTCTAAGCATTACCCTATTTGTTGCCACTAAAAACCTGCAAGCAAGGTATTGGACTTTGGTCTTTAGATCCAACACTTAGGCTCAGTTACACCAGGCCTGAGATCCAGCTTCTCTTTCTCTGATGTCTTTAGAGATTTTGAACTCCATGTAAACTGTTGCATTTTCTGATCACAATCTCCTAAGAACCTTAGAAATGAGTGGATGGGTTGGCCTTGGCTTACAAGCCTAGTGATTCAGTTGTTTTTTTTTTTTTTTTTTTTTTTTGGTTTTTCGAGACAGGGTTTCTCTGTGTAGCTTTGGAGCCTATCCTGGCACTTGCTCTGGAGGCCAGGCTGGCCTTGAACTCACAGAGATCTGCCTGCCTCTGCCTCCCGAGTGCTGGAATTAAATGCATGTGTCACCAACGCTTGGCGCGATTCAGTTTTATTCCACTTTGATTTCAGCCTTCTGCAACCTCTGGCCTTCCTATGGATATACATCTAGGGGTCCAAACAGAGGAAAATGGGAAGGATAAAAACCAGAATGAGTCAGGAGTAGACCCATGTGCACAGGTAGAGGGAAAGTTCTTCGTGAAAGGAGAAATGTCTTGAACATCTCTTGGCTTCATTATCTATTCTTTCTTTCCTGGAAATTCCTTAAAAAGGAATCGTTTTTTTTCAGTCATCTCTTGGTATTTAGTTTTCATCCACCTTGCATGATCGTTTGCTTGGCTTTAGTTACATGTAGTTATAACTAACTACATGTGTGTTGATGCTGGCATACATGGTGGGTCAGACATTGACAGATGGAGGAGAGAGTACAGAAAATAAACCAGACATGAACATAGTGGCACACAGCCTGTGATCCCAGCTACTCAGGAGGCTGAGGAGAGAGGGTCACAGATTCAAGGCCAGCCTGGGCAACTTTGACCAGGAATAAAAGCAGTGGGGACAGTGCTGTAGCGGGTCCTAGATCTCGAAGGTCTGAAACCCTAGGTTCAGTTCCCAGGACCACACAGCATACCACCCACCACCACTACCACTCCTCCTGCCTCACAACCACCTGCTACACACAAAAAACATATAGTAGGTGACTTGAGTGCTGTGACTCTCACCTTCCTGTCGCCTGTATGCATTGGCTCTACTTTCTGGTTGAGCCGTTCCTACCTCTCTACTGAAACTGCTCTTGCATAGTTTTCTAAGTCCAATGGATAATTCTTTTTCTTGCATTCTTTGACTTTTAATACAATTTCCATATAGTCATCCCTCTCTTCCTCTTATTAAAAGTGACACTTCCCTGGCTCTCTTTTTCTCACCACTTGTTTGTAGTCTTGTTTCCTGACTCCAAGGCCATTGGCTTCCCTGTGGTTATTCCTTGCTCAGCAGCCCCATGATACAGACTCTTGGGAGTAGCTCTATACCCTTCCATTCAGTCACTTGGTATTTGGGCCTTAGGCAATTTTCTCTGTCCCCGTGGTTTCAAATAGCTTCCTTTTGCCAATAATCTCCTGATATTACAATTTTAGACCCAACCTTTTTTTTTCTTAGCCTCAGGGACATGCCACTGTCTGGCATTCCTTCTAGGAGGTACTGCACACATCTCACAAGGAGGACGCTCAACACTGAACTCATGTTCATCTTGTTCCTCTATTGTTTCTTCAGTTCATCACGTGGCTCCACCATTTATGGCTTGCAGATCTCACAGCACACCGCTGGCTTCTGTGAGACTTCTCTCGCACTTTCATGAAGAGCTGAGTCACTGGTGTAGAGTCTGCTTGTGAATGATTCTACCTCCAGATTCTTAGTCCCCTTTTCCCTAGACATTTCTTTTTTTTTTTCCAACTTTTTTTTAATTTGAATTAGGAACAGGATTGTTTTACATGACAATCCCATTTCCCTTCTCCCACCCATCCTCCCCTACCTGCCCCCCCCCCAAACCTTATCTGTCACATATCTTCTCTGCTCCCCCTGGATGGTGAGGCCTTCCATAGGGTGTCATCAGAGTCTTACATTTCCTTTGGGGTAGGGCCTAGGCCCATCCCCTTGTGTCTTGGCTCAGGGAGTATTCCTCTATATGGACTGGGCTCCCAAAGTCCACACCTATGTTAGGGATAAATACTGGGCTTCTACAGGAGGTCCTGTAGATTTCCGAGGTTTCCTCACAGAAACCCATGTTCCTTGGGTCTGGATCAGTCCTATGCTGGTATTCCAGCTATCTGCATCTGGGTTCCAGTTCAGATCGGTGATTAGTTATGGGTGTCTGCTTCTTCTTCCACCAGCTGCTGGATGAGGGCATATAAGTCTGTCATCAATCTCATAATCAGGGGAGGGCATTTGAGGTAGCCTCTCCTCCGTTGCTGAGATAGTTAGCTGGTGTCATCTTTGTAGATCTCCAGACATTTCCCTAGTGCCTGATTTCTCTGTAAACCAAAAGTGTCTCCCTCTATTATATCTCCATTCTTGTTATCGTGTATTCTTCCCCTGACTCATATTTTCTGCTCCTTCATGTCCTCGGCATCCCTCTTCCTCTTTCCTCATTCTCCTAGCTCCTTCCCCCTCTTCCCATGCTCCCAATTTGCTCAGCAGATCTTGAGCCTCTCCCCTTCTCCAGGGGACCATGTATGTCTCTCTTAGGCACCTCCATGTTTATTAGCTTCATTGGCAGTGTGGATTGTAGGCTGGTAATACTTACTCTATGTCTAAAATCTGCATATGAGTGAGTACATACCATATTTGTCTTTTTGCCTAGACATTTCTTATATCTACCACCCTGTTTAGAGATTTTGTGATGAGAGAGAACAAGCCTCATAGTTCCCCACCCTATCTTATCTTCTAGAATACCTCAGATACATCTTTCTACTCAGCAGCAAGAACTAATTTCTTAATACCCCATCTCATCACATCAGACCCTTTACTCTCCCCCACACCTGCCAGTGGCTCTTGTGAGTCCAAGATTTTGACAGACTCTGCTTCTCACCTTCCCATTTGGCCTCACTAGATTTGCTGTGGCCGCATTAACCTATTAGGCTCTTTGCTCTTATCCTCAGCAAGCTACTCACTACAAGGACTGCTTACATGACTTTTCTAGTTCTCAACTTTTATGCATCCTTCCAGCTTTAGAAACAACATATATTCTTTTAGGATCTCTCCCTGCCTCATTTTTTTAAATAATTGAAGTGGAGTTTATTAATAAATAACTTACAAGGAAAACAGCAAGTAACTGCTGCAGCGTTCCTGCTCTAAGGAGACAGATCCTGCTCCCCGATGCTCTCTCAGCGACCTGAAGGGCCTTCAGACACCTATCCTTTTCCTTTTTATAGGACACGTCCTTACCTGTGACCATGCCCAAAAGGCGTGGTCAGTGCTACAGGCGGGGAGGTGAATATATCACTACACTACTCTCCATTGCCAGGACTCTTACTGTGAGCTGAGGTTGCCTCATTGTTAAGATACACTACCATACACCCTGGTAGTATTTTATGGATTCCTTTATCACATGTTACCTTTAACATTTAGTTATCATCTTAATTTCTATGTTCTTGCCCAAATAACAAAATCAATTCCATATTAAAGCAGAGATATGCTAATTCTTTCATCTTGTTGATAAAGAATCCCAAAAGCTCTGCCATACAGCAGGCCCTTATTATAATCATTTGTTTTTACATCACTAAATAAATCTATAGTATCTAATACAATACCCATGGGACTTTCAATGTGGCCAAATTGTAAGTATAAAATATATTCTAGCCCTAAGACTTAGTAGGAAAAGTGCAAAGTATCTTATTAATAATGTTTTCTGTTTGTCATACATTGAAATTTTAGATATGTTGGGTGGAATAAAATATAATATTAAAATTAATTTCACCTGTTTCCATTTATCTTTTAAAATGTTGTGTCTAGGAAATTTAAATTCCCTACATACCTTTTGGAGTTGGAAAGCGCTACTACAGAGTATCACTAAAATTGAACTGAAATTGAATGTCAAGGCTTTTAAGTTCCTTTATATCATAATGTTAAAAACCTCCATTTGAAAACTTTGTGTATTGTTCATATTGCAACCTCACCACTTCCTTTTCAAGTGCCTGTAGTTAGGATGCTTGCAGGGTCATCAATCTCCCTGTCCCGAACCTCCCTGCTCAGTTGCTAATTTCTCTGGGGTCACAGGGGTGCTGGAGAAAGCTGTAATTGGCAGTTCCCTTAACACTGACTCTGAAAACACGTTGCCCTTGTGCAGTGATAGTGTCCACTTGTCCAGGGATCTCTGTACTTTCAGGCTTAAAAAGTGTGTAATTGGTGATTGTCCTTTAAGTATTTCCTTGTCGGAATCCAGCTGCATCTCATCAAACAACCATGCAGGACTACCCTTGGTATCTGAGCATGAGTGCCACTTCCCAAGTCTTACATCATTGCTTAGATTTTAAAGACTTATTTGGGAATATCTGTTTTCTTTTTAAAAAGTGAAGTCTATATCAGGATACCTTAAATTTATTTAAAAGATCCCATTGTTCTGCCTTTGCTTCATTGATGCTAGAAATATTTCACATACACATACACATTCATAGATATATCATATATGTACATATGTCGGGGTGAACTGACTCAATGTGAACATCATGGAGACAGGTCTCAGTTCTGGTCGCTTGCTATATCAGTGTTGTTACTTCATATATTTGGACACTGTGAGTACTATGCACCATTAACAAGTTAAAAACTAAGGGCTTTTGTGAGTATAATGGCACATACCTGCTATTCCAGCACTTGGGAGGTAGAAGTAGGAGGATCAGGAGTTCAAGGCCAGCCTCAGCTATATAACAAATTTGAGGTCAGCCTGGGCTACCTAAGGTCCTTTTTCAAAGAATCAAATAAACTATTATGGGCAAAGTTTTCCCGTCCTGACTTCCTGCTCTCTGTCCTGGCAGCTGCTTCCAAATTACCACAGAGAGACTCAATATTATTTACAAATGATCAGCCAACAGCTCAGGCTTGTTACTAGCTAACTCTTACATTTAAATTAACTCAATTTCTATTTATGCTTTGCCACATGGCTCATGGATTGTTACCCCATTTTCTACATATTCTGCTTTGCTTGGCAGCTAGCTGGCATGTCTCCTTTCTCCCATCATTCTCAGTTTAGCTTCCCCCCTAACTTCCTGCTCAGCTACAGGCCTATCAGCTTTTTATTAACCAGTGGGAGTAATACATATTCACAGTGTACAGAAGGATTATTCCATAGCAAACAATGAAGTAATTGTTTTCAGAGGGGAGTCATCCAGCAACTGATGGAAACATATATAGACCCATAGCCAAACATTAGGCAGAAGAGGGGGAGAAAGGAGGATTGTAGGAGCAAGAAGGGTCAAGGATACTACAAGAAAACCGGCTAAATCAACTAACCTGGGCTCACAGGGACTCACAGAGACTGAAACACAACCAGGGAGCCTGCATGGGCTCCTAGAGGTCCTAGGTCATATATGTTACAGTTATGTAGTTTGATCCTCTTGTGGGACTCCTAACAGTGGGAGCAGGGGCTGTCTGTCTCTTTTACAGACTTTTGGAACCCAACTCCTCATACTGGATTGCCTTGCCCAGCCTTCATACAAGGGGAGGTATTTAGTCTTACTGCAACTTCATAGGCCATGCTTTGTTGATACTCATGGGAGACCTGTCCTTTCCTAAACAGAAACGGAAGAGGAGTTGATTTGTGGGGGTGGGAACAGAAAGTGGGTTTTGGGGAGGGACTGGAAAGAGAGGAGGGAGGGGAAACTGTAGCCAGGATATAAAATAAATAAATAAAAATTAAATCTTTAAAAGGGAAAAAGTAATTTGACTCTTTCTCCAAGGAATTCTGCTTAGCTTCATTTCACTGCCAGTTGCTGATACTGAATACCATGCTGGACTGACTTTGCTCATAGACAAGCAAGCCAGACAGCAAGTATTTGTGGTTTTAGGTGGTTTTGTATTTATGCCTAACAACCTTGATTAGACTTAGCATCATTGGCATTTTCACTCTATGTTCAGAAAAGTTGTCCTTTTGCCATTTAATTACCCTCTGCTACAGTTGGCGTTTCAGCGTTCAGGAGATCAGAGTCTGTGTGACAGACATGAAGCTAGGTATGAAGTTCTTAGGCATGCAGCTGGTGGAGCAGCAGGCCCAGTGCAGCTTCTGAGGCCCCCACAGGATGTAAAAAAAGACTTCTTTACTGCCATTTTTTTTTATATTGTCGTGTTTTCCTGAGAATCTTTTTGGTTGGTTTTAGTTTTGTGGGTTCTGTTAGGGCTGTTCCTCTGAGGAGTCATACTGTTCATATCTGAGTAGCACTCCTATAGGTCAGGGGTCAAGGCCTCTCTATCCAATCCAGGCATGGAGAGCCACCCGGAAGAGGATCTTGCAGTCCTTTACCAAACACAACACTTTTTACTGAGGATTTGGGAAAATAAACGCCACATGGTCCAGCAGTGCCTGTCAGGACTCCCAGGCTGTGATGCCACACAGAAGTCTATAGAGAAGGAGCCCCATGGCAGCTTTCTGTGGGCTGAGATGTTGACAGGTGTTCCCCAGGTCATTTCCTGTTACTGTACCTGATGCTGTAACCTGAATAGTTGATGGCAACTTTATTCAGCTCAGTGTACTGAAGGGCTTGAGGTCTGAGGTTGAGGGATTACATTTGTTGAGGTCCTTCTTGCTAGTGGGGTCTCTCGGCAGAGTTCCAAGGTGGCTTAGGACATCTCATGATCAGAGGAGAACCCCCCAAACACTGCCCAACTAGCTTTTCTTGCAGACCCACTCAACTAACCTCTTCATTCACCTCGTAATGCGAGTAAAACCCCCATGACCAAACACATCTTCAAGGTCCCCCTCTCTCTTTTTGTCATTATATATATATTCTTATAGATTTATTTTTTATGTATACAGGTGCTTGTCTGCACGTATTCCTGAATACCAGGAGCAGACATCAGATTTGGAACTACCATGTGGGTGCTAGGAATTGAACTCAGGACTTCCAGAAGAGCAACCAGTGTGTTCTTGATGACTGAGCCATCTCTCCAACCAAAAAGTCCCTTCTCTTAATGCTTCATGAAGGGGTTGAATTTCCATGAGTCTTGGTGGGGACTTTAAAGTATAATAATAGGTATGCAGAGCCCAGCCCCTGAGAAGATGAGGATGACCTCAGAGACAGACTTCTTTTTGCCATGGACTTTAAAATTGGCTACCTTAAAAAATACAAAATTCTAAGCCATTTAGTGTGTGTGTGTGTGTGTGTGTGTGTGTGTGTGTGTGTGTGTGTCTTCATTGAAGATCTGTGTATAGTCAAGTTTGGGTAAGAATGTATATAATACCATCTAGTTATCATTAGTGATATGGATTCTGTCTATTATATGAAAGCATGTACAATTAATTAGTAAAAGTAGAGGAAGAAGGAATTACTGATAGAGGTATAGATGAATGAAAAGATTTTCCCTGTTTTGATATACTCTGAACATTACTATTGCAATGGAGTATAAACTAGGGGCTTCCTGTCACAGAATTTCCTTGTGTGCATACTTAGTAGTCCATACAAGCAAGAGTGGGGGGTCAAGCATGACAGAAATAGTCTGAGAAGACATATGGGACACTACTTCTGAGCTAGCTGGGAATTTTAGAACATCTCCAGACCCATTTTCCTTTATAACAATACTTTGTATACAACAACACTGACTTCCCAATTCCTTAATTTTACTTTTTCCTTTATTCTTTATTCAAAAAGGAATAAAACATGTTGTCTTTGGGAATACATTTGTTTAATTTCTTTTTGTTTGATAAAGCAAATTTTATAACATTTCACACAAAGCCACAATTGTGATTTCAAGTAGACAAAACAGTATAACCTCTATTAAATGTCAGTCATTAATTTGGTTAAATCCCTAAAACTAAGATCAAAGAAATGTCAATGAGATTTGGAATCAGAGCTGAAAAATTTACAGTGAAGCAATTAAAAAAATATCACTAGATTGAGATAAGCAATCTGAACTCTGCTCCCAAAGTTCTTTTGATCTTTACTGCATAACAAAACAGGATCCTAGCCAGGAGTGTTTTTTGTGTTGCCCTCCCTTCCTCTGAAAACTTTGTTTTTCAAGGCCAGGATCATGTGGTAGCTGTGAGGTGTTTTCTAAACCCTTGGCTAGAATTGGGCTCTGACCTACACTTGGGCTTTTGACACATTCCTGGGATTTTTGAATTTATAAACTGAGAGATGGTGAGCTCTTCTGAACATCATGAAATGTCAACCAGAGTTGCTGTTTGGAATTTGACATTTGGAGAAACACACACACACACACACACACACACACACACACACACACACACACACACACACACACACAGACACAGCACACACACACACAACACAGACAGACAGACAGACAGACAGACAGACAGACAGACAGACACACACACACACACACACACACACACACACACACACAGAGACACAGACACATGCAGACACACAGACACACATGCACACACACACACACCCAATGGTGTGGGGTGGGGATATGAGATCCTTCTCTTTCAGGTTGTTCTGATTGGTATTGCCCTGCACATTTGTTTTGGTCAGAGAGCCTCTCTGGGTTTCATCAGCTGCTCTACTCAACCTGGTTGGGACTGTCGTTTTCTGTTGCAACAAAGAGAGTTCTGAATAAGAATCAGATCATGTAGTTATTTCAGAAGACAGCAGAGATTTGACAACAAATATTCCAAACTGATTATATTATAACATCATGAAAAAATCGTCTCTTGCATGTTTTTATTTTCTTTAAAAAAGAGATCTGATTTTTTTATTAATTGAAAGTGTGTGTGTGTGTGTGTTTGTGTGTGTCTGTCTGTCTGTCTGTGGGTGTGTTCGAAGCTGGAGTTACAGTAGTTGTGAACTGTCAAATATGAGTGCTAGCAATGGAGCTTTGGGTCTCTGCAAGAACAGCGTGCACTGGACAACTGAATCCCCCTATGTCCAGGATGTGTCCTTAGCATGGGCAAGTGGAAACTGTGTTCTCATAGAGCCTGACTTTATTTTATAATTTAGATGGGTTCAGACTGATAGTCTTTCCCACTAAAGTGAGTTTCCGTTTTCCAAAGCCTTCCCTTGCAGTTAGTGTAGGCAGGATGAAGACTCTTAGCCTTGCTGTGGTCAAGTGTAGTGGCAGACAGTTAATAGTAAGGCCCCAGAGAAGAAAATCCCAGAAAGGATTATGCTTCTAGATCCAAATAACTTGGGCTCATCACCTTGGTGACCTGGCATGTAATAAGGATCATACTCTCTTGATGTGGCGTCCTGCTTTAGGTTACTATGAACCTGCATTGGATCAATGGAGAATTAATGTCTGTTTTGTTTTTTGATTTTATTTATTTTGAAACAAAATGGCCTAAATTTAAAAATACCTACTATTTCAAGTGAAACAGACATTTTCACTTCGACTGATATCAAGATGAGAAATTTATAATTTACAATATTGCAGACAAATTTTTTGTTGTTGTTATCACTTTCTGGAGATGGAGGACAGTTAATCTGTAAAGACTATAGAGTCTATTAGCATTCAGATTGTCACCAGAAATTGATTATAGCTCTGAAATGTACCAACCAGTCTAAAAGACTTTGAGAATTGTTAATGTTGGGGCTGGAGAGATGAGAATTGTTAATGTTGGGGCTGGAGCAGTTAAGAGCACTGACTGCTCTTCCACAAGACTGGGGTTCAGGTCCCAGAACCCACGTGGCAGCTCATAACTGTTTGTAGTTCTAATTTCAGGAGATCTGACAACCTCACACAGACATGCAGGTAGGCAAAATACAAGTGCCTGTAAAATAAACAAGTCATTAAAAAACTTAAAACACAGAAAATTGTTACTGTTAAGAACTGAGCTGGAGAGATGGCTCAGAGGTTAAGTGTGCTTATTGCTTTTCTAGAGGACTCAACTCGGATTACCCAGTACCCATGTCAGGTGGCTTACAGCCACGGGTAACTCTAGCCCTGGAGGATCTAACCCCATCTTTTGGCTCCTTTGGGCACTCACATATATATGGAGTACACTCACAAAGAAACACACATGTGCACAGAAATACAAAATGAAATAATTTCTTAGAAAAAGAATTAAGCAGCACCAAGTTCCTCCCCCCTGAATCAAGGCTGAGCAAGGCACCCCACAATTGGGAATAGGTTCCAAACGTCAGCTCATGTGCCAGGGACAGATTCTGGTTCTGTAAGACGCCCCCCCTCGGAAGCTTAGGCCTCCAGGATCTTTTCCCAGGACCTCGGCCACCCCAATCACCACGCAGAGGCAGAAACTTGATGCAAACAGAAAGAGGCTTTAATGAAAGGTGAATGTTTGTACAAATGGGCCTCCTCAGCACTCAGGCTAGAGAGCAGTCCCGTCCCCCAGGCACAGGCATTTTTAAAGGCCAAAACCACAAACTTAGGGAGGGGCCATGACTCTCTGTCTGTTGAGTATGTGACCAGAGTCATGGGTTCCTAGGAGGCCCTTTGTCTTGAGGGGAAGGCTGGGAATCAGATAGCCTCCTGACCCACCAGTTGTAAAACCTGCAGACCTCAGGATGTGCTAACTAATCTTGCCTGAGCAAATGGTAGCTATCTCTTTGTTTCATAGGGACCCTTAATTGTTAATTGTTGACACATTGGCCGGTGGGGCAATCTGTTTCCTTCATGAACCCCTAGGGGGGAGGGGGGCCATCTGTGAATTCTTGGTACCCAGTTATCTTATGGCCTTGTAAGGGAGCAATTGCTGGTGGCTGGTAAATTCCTGGCACTAAGTCATAGTAGTGGCCTTGGTCAGTTTCTTTGCTAATTTTTAAATCTTTCAGTTCCACTGCTAGGGGCCCCTCAAACAGAACAAGCTACCCATTTGTCACCCACAGGCTTTGTGGACTCCTCACAGGAGGCCTTACCTTTTCTGAGGAGTTGATGGGGGGAGGAGGTAGGAGGGAGTTTGGAGGAGAGGAGATGGGAAGAGAGGAAGAAGGGGGAACTGCGGTTGGCATGTAAAATAAATAAAAAGAAAAGAAAAAGAAAAAGAATTAATCAGTTAAAGAGATTCTTTGCCAGATGTTTATTTCACACTCAGCTTATTTGCTGAAATCTGTTGGAGTGGAATTTGTGGTGCAAGATAAGTCCATCAGAGAACACACAGGTACTCTCAGGGCTGAACAGAAAGTCTACATTGTGGGCGGGTAACTGTAAGGGGAGCTTACAGTCCAAGTCATACAGTCCCCAGCCAGCTTCACCATCTTTGTCTTTTATGTACAAAAACTGCCATCCTAGCTGACACACTTTAGTTAGCAAGAACAGTTAGGGAGAAGCAAAACTACAGAAGCCAAGAAGCAAGGTTAGTACCGTTAGGGACTTTCCTGGATCCTGGAACTACTGACTAGGTCTTTGATGGATTATGTCTGTGTATCCATTCTGGCAGGTGTTGGGGCCTACCTGTTGGGCTCTAAGGTCAGAATGGTCCTTCCACCATGGTGTCAGTCATATTAACGTGTTAGGGCCTGTTGCAGTGGTTTACTCAAATTCATTCTGATTGCTTTTGGGATCTGAAATGGGGCCTAAAGGATCAGGTGCCAAAGGCCTGGTCTCCAGTACAGCAATATTCAAAGTGACTGGATCACAGAAGTTTCATCTGTGGCAACTTCAGGTGTCTGAAGGAGATGGATTACTGGGGTGGTGCCATTGACAATTGTAGTTTGTTCTTAGCGCCCCCGAAACCCTCCTGGCCATCACTCTGTGGGAGGCTTTTCCATGCCACCCTGCTTCATCCACGATAGTCTCTATATCACAGACCCTGAAGGAAGGGAGCCAGGTGACTGTGGACCGAATCCTCTGAAACTCTGAGTCAAATAAGTCTTTTATGTTTTGTAAAGTTGTTTTTCTCAGGTATTTTGTTACCGTGGCATGAAGCTATGACAGTATTCAGTAGGGGTTCATCTTAGTTATATCTGTCCAACTGTGAGAGATAATAGCAAGGTAAGACCCACAGATTATAAGACCCTCAGAATCAAGCTATCTATTGGGGTTCTTTAAATCAGCTTAAACTTTTGTAGAGACTGACTGAATTAATACGATCTGTAAAGACTTTATATATTTACATACAGTTAGATATGGCATAGTATAAAGTTAGGCAGTAGTTTTTTAAAATGATTTTCCAGCTCCCTTTTATTCACAGGGTGGAGACAATATACCAGAATAATGTAGTTACAAAAACAGTTTGTCTTCTGTGGTTTGGCTCCTTTTCTGGTGTCTGACAGCTTGTAACTGGGCCATTTTCTCCGTGGTTCACCCTGAGCTTCAGGGCTAAAGATCACGGGCCCTGAATTTTTGTCATGTCCTGTATTCTTCTTGAACATGAATTAATCACTTTTTAATTAAATGACTCAAAAAACAAGTTACATACTCAAAAGCAGGGCATGGGAAGTTCCAGTTGCTTCCCTTGCTAACGAAAATGGCTCACCAGGGTTCAGGATATTGTGTCTGAATTATCTCAGGGGTCCTTGCTCTCTTTGTGGAAAACAAGTTTTTCTGTGCTAAGGGACTGAAGAAGATAATTAAAAAACCCTCGGTGGTAGGAAGAGACATTTCTGTCCTTGATTCCGGGCTGGAGCCGGATCTGCTCCACTTTGCACACAATTCTGCCATTTTTATAAAGCTCTAGACAGTCTTCCCTGAGCAGCCATAAACTCACTGCTTAATTGCCTCCTGTCCCATATTAGGTTGGCTTTTAAAAGAAACTCTTTTGGAGTTTATTTCTCATTTAAAGAATCATTTTTTCCTACTAATATTTAATGACATTGTCTTATGCTGGCATTTTCAGCTATATAAAATAAAGTCAAACATTAAAAAATTGCTAGAAGTCGATTATGCCTTTTGAAGGAGCTGTGCTTTATTTATTCATAACAGTTTTTTTCCCCTCCAGGGGAGAGATATGCTCCTCAGAAAGTTTCTAGAGGCCTTGGTGGAAGCATGGAGATGAAGGGGATTTTAAGGAGGTGTCACAGCTTCTATCAGAAATGGCTGTGACTGCAGTGCAGGTTCAGCTGTTTCCAAGTTAGTGGCTGCAGGCTCCAGCAGCACTCCTACTGCATAATGTGTGCTGACACTGATGCTTTCCCAGGCCAGTGGCATGTCAGGATGCCCTTAGGGCACTGGGAAGGGAGGTGAAGGTAAGGTTGTGAGTGTCCTCTGTGTCCTTTTGAATTTGTTTAAGCAATTGAAGTGTCCTGGCTAGATGTCATGTAGATGAAAGTGTATGAGAGACTGAAGAAAACACAAAAATTCAGAGGAGTTTGATGCCTCTAAATTTAGATGGTAATTGGTGATTTATTTGGACAGGGTCCTTCTGTTAGAGCGGGAGATCAAGAACCTGCAGGGTAAGCTCTTGCAGCACTTGGGTGGAGAGTTCTGGTAAAACTCTATCATGCAAAGCCCTTTACACCCAGAGACTGTCCCCTAGGGCACTAAACTGAGATTCTGCTAGCAAAGAGTTGGTTTCTCTAAGCATCTGTTGTTTGAGAGAAAGATGGAGCCAATGGGAAATATAGGAGGTAATGAGAGAAAATAAGAAATATTGAGGTATAATGGAGAACAATGCCATGTGTCCTTACTATATTTTCTATAGACTGATTTTAGAAAGCATAAACATTAAATAATAGCATGATGAATCTTTGGACTGAAATGATATGGGAGATGTTTCATATGTCCTTGAGTATTTTTGTTTTGTTCTTTTGACTTAAATAATCTTGTGACCTGGCTTTTCTTTATATAGAACTTCATATTAGCATATTAATATATTATATATGATAAGTACAGTAAACTTTGCTAATATGTGGAGCATTTCTTTGGTATATGTATCAATACTATATACATAAAATGGATGAAATGGAAGATTTTGGAGCTCTACAGTTCAGCACCCTCACTCATGTTCATGCTAGTACATTGTGGTGTTTTGCAGCTTGCATACTTGAGGATAAGTGTGGTTTATGTTTTATAATCCAGATTTAAGTGATAAGCCTCATAAAATTGCAGAGTGATTTGCAAATGATCTAGTCATAAGGACATCTCAAAGCTGACACCCTATCTTCACATCATGAAGCCATTACAGAACAATTAGGAAAAACCCCAAGAATTAAAAAATAAACTATAAATCTATAATCAGAGGCCAATCACATTCAAATATTACTAGCTAAGTGCAACAGCACTTTTAAATATTAGAAATAATTGAAGGAGAGTGCTCCTAATGTTTTGCTGAAGGGATATATGATTAGAATTTGTTCAGTGTTATTTCTGATGCATTAATACAAGTCTATTTTCTGTCTTTATACCTATTGGAAGTTGCTAAGCTACTTATGCATGCAGCTGGTCAGCTCTATTAAATTATGCAAGTTATGAAACCTGGACTGGCTCAGGTCAGTTATAATTCCTTGGGGCTTGTAGGTTTGCATTGCTATGTAACTTTGGTTTCTCCACCACCTCCTACTGTTCACTTCAGTAATTCTGGTTTTCCCCAAGACACCTTTTTTTTTTTTTTTTCTGGCAACAGGCCTCTCTTTACATTCCCCATAGCTAGGAAGACTGCATTCCTCAACTTAAAAAGCTAAACTGTCTGTAGAATGAAGCCTGGGCAAAGAAAGGCCAAGAACTGCCTTGTTGATTGTGTGAGGCAAAGACTCTTTAACATGGAAGGATCATGAAATGGCTACCCAATATGAGTACCACATACTGAACTTCAATGGAGCAGTCACTCTTCAGGGCTCCTCTCCAGTCAGAAGAGGAGTCATGATATGTAGATAAGGAAGCACTCACTGCACTTCACAAGGTCTTGGATCTGAGACCAAGACATTTGATGTTATACACCATGTTCCTAATTATCTGATTAATTACTCAGCCCCGCTAGGAATGTAACTGAGTAGGCATGGATAATTTGGTTTCTTGCATTTGCTTTGCTATATATGTTTTTATGTGGATATATATGTTCAGTGTTCAGTTTTTCTTCTAATATTTATTGTATCAGCAAACACACACACACACACACACATATACACACACACACACACACACACACACACACACACACACACACACACCCCTCTCAAAAAAAGCTAAACCCAAAATAACTCTCAAAAAACTTTGATTCTACTATGGAGGCTCAGACTAGAGACTCCTGTCATTGCACAACTTCCATTCCTCCTGTTTCACAACTGATTTCAGTAGCTCTTTGGTAACTTATTTTAGTTCCAGATTTCTACATCACTTTTAGAATTATCCTTTGCTTTTTAAGACGGCTTAGAAAAATATTATCTAAAAATTATTCTCTCTAGAGATAGTGTAGTACAGTTGAAGTAATTTTATTAAGCAAATTTTATACAGCTTAATAAATTCTACAGTAGAAAAATTTGATGCATCTTAACAGACTGGTAGTAAGCCTGAGGCATATCTTTGAAAGAATTCAGGATTTGTAGATCAAAGAGAAAGTCTCTATTTTAATGTGCACTGTCAACCTAACAGCCAACAGATTGTCATTTTCTTTTTATTTGTTATGAATCATATTACAGATTCATTAAATCAGTTTTCTTTTCTATTTTTTAAACAAATGGAAGTTGACTGAATTAACAAATGTCAATTGCAGTAGGTTCAGAATGACTAGATATACATTGCATTTGGGGACATCAAACAAATTTTATTTATCTAAAGGTTACAAAAAGAGGTCATAGCAACATTATCCAATGACAGATGGAGCTGTATGTTTCTAGGTCACCCCAAAGGAACTTCATTAGCAAGCCCACTATTGTGGATGGGAAATCTGAGCGACTGCTTCCATCAGGCTTTTGGGAGTTCCATTCTCAATCTTGCATGGGTAAAGCTGAAGTCTGTCTGTAGGTATACATTGTTTGGACATGAACTTGTTTGAGTAAGTTGCACCTAACTTTAAACTGAAGGATGTACAGAAGATCCCCTCATATGTCACTCAGCAAACCACCTATATCATTTATTACTGTGTCTTCCTGGGCCCCCATAACCTCATCCTCTGTGTCCTCAGCTGAGAGTGTCTGCCCAGAACAAGCTTCTGGGACAATGTCAGAATTCAGGAGGCCAGCAGTCCTGGAGATGAGTCAGTTTATCCCATACAACTTTATTGTAAGAGATTCAGAAACACTGGGAAAAGTGGCAAAGCCATCAATTTTTAGAAAATTGGAAATGAACGTATTTTTGCATATGTTTTCAGGCCACTTCAGAGAAAGGCCTGTATTTCTGTAAGAGCTGTGATCATCTGTGGCACCTTAGCCTGGCCCTTTCCATCCCCTTCCCAAGTCATTGCTGACGACTAATGGCTTTGCAAACTTTGCTGTTAAAGAAACCAGAAGCCCAGCAGGCTTTGTAGGAGGGTAGATTTTTTTAAGCCCCCTATAAAGTCCCATCTCCAGAGAGTTGTCAGTGTCTGTCCTGTTTGGAAAAGGTTACTTTGCAGGGTTTATCTAACTTAGAGCTCGCTTACTGAGTCAAGCCCTGGCCTGGGCACATTGATCAGACACAAAAGTCAGCAGCAACTGTTCAGTGTTCATGTGCTTGAAAAAAAACTATGATTCGGCTAAGTAAACATTAGACAAAGAACCAGTGGTAGATTTCAGGGAATGAGGTATTCATACAGGGCTTTGGAATACCATGTCTCCCATTTTTTACAGAAGGATAGTTACAGGTGCAGAGTTGGGGAGCATCCAACTTAGGAACATCCTAATTTCTCACTTCTGGTGAACTTAGATTCGACACGCAAGCAATAAGTAAGGGTTAGTCATATTTTGAAACTACTAGAATACTGAATTTGTACCCTCATTCCAACACAGAGTCTCTAAGGAGAAATTAGGAGACTGGGTAATTCAATGAGTTCAAGAAAGTTACGTTTAACCATTGGCTTATCACTAAGCTAATGAAGCCAACTTGACAAAAAAAAATACAGACCTTGTAGAACTGAGTAAAAGTCACTCAACAAACAGCAGCACCAACAAAGAAAGATGAGTTATAACAAAATATGCTGGGAGAGGGAGAACTCATGTTTAAAACGCTCAGTTTTCAATAAAAATTATGAGACACCAAAGATCAGAAAAATATAAATCATGTTCATGGGGAAATCAGTCAAAAGAAGTTGTCCTTAAATAAGACTTTAATGACACCACAAACCAACTAGACCTAGGAAACATGCAGAACTCACCACCCACAAACAACCGAATACACGTTCTTATGTGCAGAAACATTTCCAGGATAGACCATAGGTTTGGCAAAGAAACATGTCTCAATAAATTGAAAAGGGTTTACTGGCAAAGTCCTAAGAACTACATTGGATTTTTCCCCCCCAAGAGATTATTTTTTTTATTAGCTCAAATTAGAAACAAGATTGCTTCACATGCTCCCTCCTCTCCCCCAACCCCCCACCAGCCGCCCAACTCATCCCCCTCTGCTCCCCAGGGAGGGTAAACCTTACCCTGGGGGTTCCCCAAAGTCAGTCATATCATCCTGGGCAGGGCCTAGGCCCTCCCCCATGTGTCCAGGCCGAGAGAGCATTCCTCCATGTGGGATGGGTTTCCAAAGTCCCTTCTTATGCCAGGGATAAACACTGATCCACTACCAGGGGCCCCATAGAGTGCCGGGGCCTCCTCATTGACATCCACGTTGATGGGTCTGGATCAGTCTGGTGCTGGCCTCCCAGAGTCCAGTCAGTCTGGGGTCCATGAATTCCCTCTTTTCAGGTCAGCTGTTTCTGTGGGTTTCACCAGCCTGGTCCCAACCTCTTTGCTCTTCACTCCTCTCTCTCTGCAACTGGATTCCAGAGTTCAGTTCAGTGTTTCAATGTGGGTTTCTGCCTCTGCTTTAATTTTTTACAAACTTCCAAAAAAGTAAATATGATGAGATTCTCTCAACTTAGTTCTGAAGGCCAGTATAATCTTGATGCTAAAATCAGAGTAACAAGAAAACTGTAGGTCAATATACTCTATGAGTATTTTGGTAAAATACTCTCAATAAAATACTAACAAAATAAGTTTAGCAGCATAATAATAAAGATGATACTCAATGAACAAATGGGGTTATCCCAGCACTTGAAGCTGTTCAATTTATGGAGACTCAATCAATCAATGTCAAAGATGCTAGTAATAGAACAAGGAGGAAAAGTAACATATCACTTTAGTAGATACAGAAAATGCACTGAACAAAATACAATCAGCTTTTATGAAAAAATAAAAATCATTGGAAAAAATCCCTAGATATGGAAGAGACTTTCTTATTAACATGAAAAATCCACAGGTCCTTTCTTTTCCCTAAGATGGGGAACAGTTTGAGGATCTCTACCCTCACTGCTTTTATTTCACATTGCATCAGAGGCTCTACTCAGGAAAATTAACATGTAAAACAAAACAAATTCAGATTAAAAAGGAAAATGTGAAACTATTTCTATTCACAGATGGTATTGATGATATGATCTATAAAGAATTTTCTAAGAAATATGTCTTCAAAAAATTGAGAACTAAAAAATGGATTCAGCAAAGTTATAGAATACAAGAACAATATAGAGAAATGAACAGTATTTCTACACACTGTAGCAATCAACAGCTCAAAATTAAAATTGAAAAGATTATTCCTTTGATGATATTAATAAAAATGATAATAAAATACTCATGTTGCAGAATTTCCTGCCCAGTTCCACAGCTGCCTTGCCCCAAATGAACACACAGATGCTATATTAATTGTGAAACTGTTGGCTGATGACTAGGGCTTCTTATTGGCTAGCTCTGTCTTAATTATTAACACATGTCTATTAATCTAAGTGTTTCCATGTGGTCTTATCTTACTGGAGAAGGGTCCGGACCTCTTACCCCTTTGCAATCTCACATGGTGTCTGACTCTGCCTATATTTCCCAGAATCCTCCTTATCTCTCAGACCCATCTATCTTCCTACCTCATTGGCCGAACAGTGCATTATTCATCAACCAATAAGAGAAACATATACAGAAGGCCAACCCCCATCAACTTCATAACAGAAGAAGCTTGTGATATTTTGCATACAGAACCAGGAAACAATCTTAAGAGAAATTAGAAAACAAATGGAATGACATGCATGTTTTTTTCATTGGTTAGAAACTTTAACAAAGTTAAGACAAAAATAGTAATTAAATTGACTTGTAAGTTCAACATAGTCCTTTCAAAGCTTCACTGCCCTTAGTGTAGGAATGGGTAGGGCTGGCATACTGGTTACGAGACCCTCACAACAGCCACACACTGAATAAAGAGCCAATTGGCACAGCACACTTTCCTATTAGGACCTTTGTACAAAACTGCCATTGAGACAGCATGGCACTGGTGAGGATGGACGATCAGAGTTACAGGACTGAGAATCTAGAGATTAACTATTTACTTATGGTGAACTGAGTTTGAATCACTCAGAATGTGGTAAGAGCATCAGGAATTCTTGGTCATTCTTGGCCTCAAAGTGATTTTGAATCTAGCCTGGATTACAAGGGATTCTGCTTAAAAAATAGTCTTTTAAATACATGCTTCTGGCACTGCTGGGTCTCGACAGGCACTGTGATGAGGTTGGGTTCCCCGTGTAATACAGAATGAGACATAGACCTAATTGTAATTGTTAAAAACTATAAAACATTTCGAAGCCAGTACAGGGACAAATCTCCAACACTGAGTTAGGCAATGATTTCTTACAAGTCAAAAATGATGAAAGAAAAACATACATCATCAAAATGAAAACAAACCTCATGCTAGAGAGATGGCTATAGTTAAGAGGACCTGTTGCTTTTGCAGAGGGCCTGAGTTTAGTCCTATCACTTGCATGGTTACTCACAACCATCTGCAACTCTAGCTCCAGGGGATTTGGCACCCTCTTCTAGCCTCTTTGAGCATCAGACATGTAAGCAGTGCAATACATATATGTAGGAGAAACACTCATACAATAAAATAAACATAAACAAAAACCTTTAAATAAAAGCAAACCCTGTTATTTTTCCAAAGAACACCATCAAGAAAGGAAAATAAGTTCCACAGAGTTGTAAAAATATTTGCAAATAATTTCCCTGATTAGGCACTTTCATCTAGGATCTATCTATCTATCTATCTATCTATCTATCTATCTATCTATCTATCTATCTATCTCTCTCTCTCTCTCTCTCTATCCATCCATCCATCCATCCATCCAATAAAAAGATAAAAATAATACAAGTTAAACTTGGCAAAGATATGAACAGGTATTTCTATGAAGGTAACACACATTGTCTAGCAAACATATTTAATCAAAACTATGATACAAATCCTTTTCACATACATTAGAATGGCAGAGAAAAAAGAATTGCTGGGATTACTGCTGGTGGGACTGTAGATAAATAAACACATACTGTAGGGTATCTTTTCTCCCAAACATAAGACACCAGGTCACCTGGATGACTCCTATCCATATATGCAAAAGAAATAAAAGCATTTAACTGCACAAAATAGGTATGTCATGTTTACAGTAGCGTTGCTCATGCTACTGCTGACATTGAAATTATCTAAATGCCCATTAGATGATGAATGAATTAACAAACCATTCTGTCTGTGCAACAAAATATTCAATAATAAAAATAATGGGGTGATGATATTCGGTACAGCATGGGGGTGGAGTTTGAAAACATTTAAAGAAAAATAAACTAGCCACAAATACTGTAGATTGCTTATTTTATGTTGCATAAAATATCTGGAATAGACAAATCTACTAAAAGAGAAATTAATATTTTCCAGGCTTTGGTAGGAGGAATGGGGTGTGACTACCAATTGGCATAGAGTTTCTTTTTGAGTTATGAAAATATTCTAAAATTACATACTGGCAAGTTTTTCATAACTGTAAATTATTAGAAACATTGATTTGAACATTTTGGAAGGGTTCCTTTTATTACATGTTAATTCACCTCAGAAAAACCTGTTATTAGAATGGAAAGATTTTAAAAAATAGTTCGGTGAAAAGAAATTGTGCCCTTTAGGTGTCAGAAAGTAAATACATAGCCTTTGAGAATAAATTAGAAGACAGCCTATCATTTGAGGTTTTGGTTGCCTTTTTTTAAAAACTTAATTAAAGTTTTTGAAATATGGAACATTACAGATAGCACCCTTCAGGTTTTTGTTTTTTAATTTTATTTTATGTGCATTGGTCTGAGGGTGTCAGATCTCCTGGAACTGGAGTTACAGACAGTTATAAGCTGCTATGTGAGTGCTGGGAATTTAACCTGGGTCTTCTGAGGAAGCAGTCAATGTTCTTAACCACTGAGCCATCCTTCCAGGCTTCACATTCTTCAGAACTAAACATACAAAAGCTCAGTTTCTACAGAATCTTTGCCAGGGCATAAGCTACATGGATATACAATAACAATTGGACAATGACTTTGAAGCCAGAAATCACACTTTGGATGAAAACACTCAACACATAGGAAATTTTGGAATCTGGAGGCCTAATGAAGAGTCTAGTTGAATTCATCCATCTTGTTCATTTATCGAGCAGAGGAAGACCAAATACATACACACACACACACACACACACACACACACACACACACACACACACACATACATATATAGAAGAGGCAACACCCACCAGACTGGTTCTAGGAAGGATTCAGTTCAATCTTCAGGAAACAGCTCTCCTTGAACTGTCTCTGCAGTAGAATAATATTTGAGATGGTGTGTGGCAAAGAAAACAACACAGTGGGTAGAGAGAGGGGTCAAGACCTCTGGGCAGATGCCTCAATAATACCCCTTAACATGGAAACCACAGCTGTGACCTTATGCTCTCACTGGGACAATGACAATTCCTACCAGGAAATTGGCCATCAGTCTCTTGAATGAGAGAGACAGAGAGTCTCAGTTCCCATAATTTGTTACGGGCTAGATAGGAATTGCCCCATATGATTTATATATAGAACTCATGCTTCCAGTAATAAGAAGACTGTTGGAGTCTTTTACTCCAGTTCACTGTTGGATCCTCCTAAGTTTGAAGTCCTGTTTCAGAAGTTCAGTAGACATTTGTCTACTATTTCATGTATTGGGAAGGAAACAGATGGCACAAGCAGAGAAATCGCAAGAGTTTATGGTTAGTCTTTTTTAGTTTTGTGTCATATCTTCTCAGCTATAATGAAAGGAACTTTCGGGATAGCAATAATAATGCAGAGAAATAATGACTGATATTTCTTAGAGGTTCTGCTGCTTTCATGAGTAACTTCATTTGTCCCTGATGTCTAAGGTAATCATGCAGGTGGCCTTGAGATTCCATTTTATGGAGGGAGAAATGGACTAAGGAGAGATGAAACAACTAGACAAAGAGTTTGGAACTAGTGAGTGCTCGAGCAGAGATGTGACTAGAGACGGGCTGTGTCTGGGGAGGTATTCCTCACCATGGATCTGTATGTGTTTTGCACGACATTTTCTCTATTGTAGTACTCAGTATTTACTATTTCCACTTATCATGATTATTTGATTGCTTACAAAGTGAAATACAAATAATACAAAAGAATAAAAGGTCACAAAGCATGCCTTGATAGAGGGAGACAGTACAGGTTTGGAGAGAGGTCTGGCACAGGGGAAGTGTTAGGGGATCCACAGGGATGACCCCAACTAAGAATCCAGGCAGTGGTGGAGAGGATGCCATTGATGCCCTTCCCCTATAATGAGATTGATGACTACCTTGGTTACCATTGCTAGAGCCTACATCCAGTAGCTGTTTGAAGCAGAGACAGGCACCCACAGCTAAGCACTGAACCACACTCCTGGAATCCAGTTGTGGAGAGGGAGGAGGGATGAGGAAAGGGGCCAAGACGGTGCTGGAGAGACATGCAGAAACAGTTGACCTGACCTAGTAAGAGCATGGAGACCCTAGTCGTAAAGCTGGAGAAACAGCATTGGACCGAACCAAGCCCTCTGAATGTGGGTGTCATCTAGGAGGCCAAGACAGTCTATGGGACCTCTAACAGTGGAGCCAGTCTTTATCCCTAGAGCACAAATGGACTTTGGGAGCTCATTCCCTATGAAGGGATACTGTTGCAGCCCAGATACAGCAAGGAGGGCCTAGACCATCCGCCAAATGATACGACAGACTTTGAAGGTCCCCTGTGGAGGGCCTCACTATCCCTGGGGAGGAGTTGGGGAATGGGTTGGGGGGGTGGTGGGGAGCATGGGAGGATGGGAGGTTGAGGGAATGGGGGGATGTATATGTAAATATGAGTGCCTCTAAAAGAAAAAGAAAAAAAGTCACAAATCAGCAGTATGAAGCTCATGGTGAGGAGTCATATGGTTAGGCTTCTAGGAGGACTCAGGCTTTGGAACATCTTCAGTGTCTCCAAGGAAATAGAGTCACATAGGAATACTGAGGAAAAAAAAAACAGATTCTTGGGCTTCTTCTACCCGAAATTATAGTTCAGGCCTGGGAACAAACTTGAATCTGCATTTGGGCGAATAACTCATGCTTTTTAAAAAAATTTCAGTGACTGAAAGTTAGCATATTTAGAGAAACTCCTTTCAAAAGAGTTGGCTACTAAATGGGCAAGTAATATTTCACATTCAGACTGTGGTAATCATGTGAGTCACATCAGAGAGGTTAAAAAACTGTAACATAAACAAATTCAGTAATGGCCTGACCCATTTTTTTCCCAGTGTAATTTCTAATTATTGTTATTTCACTTTTTTTTTATCTGAACATTTTTTTGTGCATCAGCTGGGTACCACTTACTGTAACACTGTGAGAATACAAAGATGAATAATGGCAGAGTCATCTCCCCCAGGGAGCATTTACATCATTGAGGAGAAGCAGACTTGCACCCAAACACTAGCACGACACCACAGACAGCACTGGACGTGTCTGTTTGCTATGATGGTGCTACGAAACTGGTCATAAAGCTAGGATGAACTTTGAAAGATGGATTGAAAGGCTCTTTTATGGGCCCAAGTGCAGGGTCTTAGCCCAACCATGGAAGGTTGAGCTGGGTCGAAGGAAGAGTAACTTTTCTGCTAGCCTGTTCCCAGCCTCCTGGAGACAATCAGGCGTAGGAGGGAGTCTAGTCAAGCAGGAACTCATTTATTACCACACAGCAAGCATCTTTTAAAGGAAAAAAATCACGAAGTATGAAAACAGCCAACCAATGGTTTTAAAGGTCAGCCTATCATGTGACTAGGCACCCTAAGCTTTACCAGTGAACATGAACTGTTCATGCAGTGACCTCATTTGGTTAGATCTAGGCAAACAATCATCTTTTTTTGTAACCAATTCAGGACTCGCCCATATGACTTCCCTTCAGCGCCATCTTTGACTGGCTTGTGTGCCCTACACCCAAGCATTACAAATATGGCACCTGCAGGCCTTTTCTACATCTCCTTTCCCTCTCACTAAATTGTTAGATTATTTTCTTAAACTTAGCCCCCAAGGTCTATTCCCTTATTTGGCCTCTTCTTTATGCCTGACTAAAACTCCAAAGTCCAACTATCAAACACCAAGGTTCAGCAATCAAAATTCATTATCTGGCTACATTGGCTAACCTGTCCAATCAAGGCTTACCAGCTCACCCTAGAACAGACTTCCTCCTTTCTCCTTCAAAACCACTCCTGCAGAGACACCTGCTGTCTGTCTTTGGCAGTCCCTCCCCCTGCTTGTCCCTTTGTGGTAATTCATCTCCTTTGTGCTGAGAATTTGGTGTCTGGGCATGTTCTGTTCTGACTCTGAGGGCACCTTTTTATGGATGGTGATTGTTATGATCTGGAACAAGAGCTGCCTGAAAGCAGAAATGACAACTGGGGATCCATTGGTGTAGTTTATGTAGAGGTTTGGATTCTTTTGGACTTGGTGAGACTCATCTTGGTTGGACAGAGCAGACAGGCTCTGTAGCTATGACAGAGGTAGAAGTAGTATGTCTTCCTGTCTCAAGGTGACTGAGGAGCTCTCTCTGGTTCTTGTAGATGTTTGTGGCACTCGCCTTATCAGTGAATTCAGGAAGAAGAGAAATGATAACTTGGGGACATGTTTGGAAAAGCATGGGGATTTGGGGTGCTGTATGTCTGGAGAGGGTTTAGTAGTGGAGGTATAGATATGGAAGTTCCAAGCCAAGAGGTAAATAAGGATGCCTAGTTAGACATCAGAGGAATGGGTGCCATTCACAGAACCCTGGGAAAACTAGAAGGAGAAGGAATAAATCTGGAGTGGAGGGAAGGAGTCCTGGGGAAGAAGGAACTGTCCACAGTGTCAAATGGGGAGGGAGAACACTTCTGCTTCCTGCTGTTGCCCACACAACCTATTGTGACTTGGGCCTTAGCATTATGGTGTACATGGAGAAAATTTACTGTAAATGCAGCTGGCTCTGTCTGACAAGTGACTTTACCGAGGCAGCACCATTGTGATCAGCCCTTCTTTCTCATAGTCTCTTGATTATTAGAATTACACACACATATATGTTAGTATGCATCTTTAATTGACTGGTTAATTCAGAGTAGTTTATTTATATGATGAACTTCATTCTTTCAATTGGCTGGGTATATATATATATATATATATATATATATATATATATATATATATATATATGTACTTTCGAATGGTTTCTTTGTTATTATTCAAATTTATGCAATTTGAAAAGCTTGTCGTAAGAATTGCTATGCCATTTTATATCTTGCTGTTGTCATAGCAACTGGTTATATTCACCTCCCTTTCACCTGAATATCTCAGTCTGGTCACTGAAAATTACATGCAAATATGATCCTCTACATTTTATAGAAAGGGTGGGATGAATGGGGGACTTCTGATTTGCTTTTTCTCTGATAAGAAGGATAAAATTCGGAGACTGGCTTCTGTTTTGCAGGAGGATAGTGCTGAGAGAAGCCTTATTTTGGAGCAACAACCAGTGGAAAGGACGGAGCCAGATCAATTGCTTCGATGTGAGAAAGAAAAGGAAGAGGATGAAAGGGAGGTTTGAGACGGAGGAGTGACTCAGGGCTTTAATGTGAACAGAGGCTCTGGACTCTCCTGGTCTCCCACTCTAAGTCCTTTAAAGTGTCTATCACTGTCCCCGCCTTAGCCTGGGAGGACACTAGCCAACACAAATTTGGAGATTTCAGCAGTGCCTTTCTGTGTTGGAGGCAGGAAACCTCGAGAGGTGGGGAAAGGCATTGCCCTTATAGAGGTGTGTGTGGGGGATTCTGAAACTTAGACTCTGCCTTCCCACTGCAGTGCTGTGAATGTTCTAGGAACAATCAGAATATGATGTCAGCACATCCTGTGTTTCACAGATGTTTGCAGACCAGACTATAGACCAGTCTGAGAACATAGCATAGTCTTTCGAAGTCATTGTAAGATCACTTACTCATATGACCTTGGGTGAATTGTTAGACTTTCCAATGCTTCAGCTCTAGAAGGGGAATCACTACGTGCTACTCATGAATGCTTCAATGATTTTCTGAGGTTATACATGAAAAAGCACTAAGGACAATATTAAATGGTTAAAAGTAAATGTGGTACAGCACTTCCTAAATCCTATCAAAGAGATGATGGGGACTTCTTTTTTAAATTTATTTTTATAATTGTAATTAGACCAATTTTAAATTAGAAACAAGCTTCTTTTACATATCAATACCAGTTCCCTCTCCCTCCTCTCCTCTCCTGCCCCCTCCCCCTATCCCAACTCCTTTCTGCTCTCCAGGGAGGGTGAGGTCTTCCATGGGGATCTACAGAGTCTGTCATATCATTTGGAGCAGGGCCTTGACCCTCCCCTCATGTGTCTAGGCTGAGAGAGTATCCCTCTGTGTGGAGTGGGCTCCCAAAGTCCATTCATGTACCAGACCCACTACCAGAGGCCCCGTAGATTGCCCAGACCTCCAAACTGACATCTTTCCTCAAGGGGTCTGGAACAGTCCTATGCTGGTTTCACAGCTATCAGTCTGGGGTCCATGAGCTCCCCTTGCTCAGGTCAGCTGTTTCTGTAGTTTCACTAGCCTGGTCTTGACCCCTTTGATCATCACTTCTTCTTCTCTATAACTGGATTCCAGAGTTCAGCTCAGTGTTTAGCTGTGGGTGTCTGCTTCTACTTCCATCAGCTAGGTTGAAGGCTCTAGGATGGCATATAAGATAGTCATCAATCTCATTATCGGAGAAGGGCTTAAAGGCAGCCTCTCTGCTGTTGTTTAGAGTGTTAGTTGGGGTCAAACTTGTAGATATTTCCCTAGTGCCAGAATTCTCTTTAAACCTATAATGGCTCCCTCTATTATGGTATCTCTCTTCTTGGTCTCCTCTATTCCTCCCCTGACTAAAACTTTCTGCTCCCTCATGTCCTCCTCTCATCTCCTCTTCTCCCCTTCTCTTTCTTCTAGCTCCCACTTCCCTCCCCCATGCTCCCAATTAGCTCAGGAGATGATGGGGACTTCTAAAGTAAGGAATAGTCACACGTGGTGGGTGGGAGACTAGACTGAGGCATGACAGTGGTTTGAGCAGCCTTATACTTTGACATCTGTTTAAATGGGCATTCTAGACTTGATCAGCATTCATTCAGCAGTTAAAAAAGGAAAACCTGATTTTCACTTAAGTGATACATCTTTTTGTTTAAAATAAGATTTTTCTTGTTCTGAGCATTACACACTCTGAGTTTATTCAAGATAGTATTATTTTATGGTTTTCAATGATTCACCATTAATCATCTCTAATATAGGCAGTGACACCTTGTAAGTGCTTAGATAGAAAAAATATTCTTGCTCAGGAGATCTTGTTCCTTTCCCCTTCTCCAGGGGACCATGTATGTCTGTCTTAGTGTCCTCCTTGTTTACCAGCCTCTCGGGCAGCCTAAAATCCACATATGAGTGAGTACATACAATGCCTGTATTTTTGTGACTGGGTTACCTTGCTCAGAATGGTTTCTTTTAGTTCCATCCATTTGCCTGCGAATTTCAAGATTCCATTGCTTTTTTTTTTTCTGCTGAGTAGTACTCCATTGTGTAAATGTACCACATTTTCTCTATCCATTCTTCAGTTGAGGGACATCTAGGTTGTTTCCAGGTTCTGGCAATTACAAATAATGCTGTTATGAGCATAGTTGAACAGATGTCCTTGTTGTATGAATGTGCTTCTTTTGGGTATATGTCTAAGAGTGGAATTGCTGGATCTTGTGGTAGACTGATTCCCATTTTCCTGAGGAATCGACATACAGATTTCCAAAGTGGCAGTACGAGTTGGCTCTCCCACCAGCAGTGGAGGAGTGTTCCCCTTTCTACACATCCTCTCCAGCATAAACTGTCATTGGTGTTTTTGATTTTAGCCATTCTGACAGGTATAAGATGGTATCTCAGAGTTGTTTTTCCCTGATGGCTAAGGATCTTGAACACTTTCTTATGTGTCTTTCATCCATTTTAGATTCCTCTCTTGAGAATTGTCTATTTAGTTCTGTACCCCACTTTTTAATTGGATTATTTGGTGTTTTGTAGACTTGCTTCTTGAGTCCTTTGTATATTTTGGAGATCGGCCCTCTGTCAGATGTGGGGGTGATGAATATGTTTTCCCAATCTGTGGGCTGTTGTTTTGTCTTGTTGACTATGTCCTTTGCCTTACAGAAGCTTCTCAGTTTCAGGAGGTCCCATTTATTAATTGTTGATCTCAGTATCTGTGCTACTGGTTCAGGAAATGGTCTCCTGTACCAAGCATGGGGGGTAGGGGAGAGGGAACTAGGAGAATGAGAAGGGGAGAAGAGGAGGGGTGAGGAAGACATGATGGGACAGGGAGGTTGAGTTGGGGGAAGAACAGAAGAGAGCAAGATAAGAGATAATATAATAGAGGGAGACATTATAAGTTCAAAGAGAAATATGGTACTAGGGAAATGTCTGGAGAGGTACAAAGATGACACCAACTAACAATCTAAGCAACAGAGGAGAGGCTACCATAAATGCCCTCTCCTGATAATGAGATTGATGACTAATCCATATGCCTATAGCCTTCATCCTGCAGCTGGTGGAAGTAGAAGCAGACACAGCTAAACCTTGAACTGAACTGAAATCCAGATGCAGAGAAGGAGGACTGATGAGCAAAGGGGTCAATACCAGGCTGGTGAAAACCACAGAAATAGCTGACCTGAACAAGGGAAAACTCGTGGTCCCCAGACTGATAGCTGGGAAACCAGCATGGGACTGATCTAGACCCCATGAATGTGGGTGTCAGTGAGGAGACCCTGGAAATCTATGGGGCTTCTTGTAGTGGATCAGTAATTATCGTTACCATAGGAATGGACTTTAGGAGCCCATCCCACATGGAGGGATACTCCCTGAGCCTAGACTCATGGGGGTTGGCCTAGGCCCTATGCCAAAGAATATGACAGACTTTGGAGACTCCTCCTTGGAAGGCCTCACCCTCCTGGGGAGCAGAAAGGGTATGGGATGGGTAGGGCATTAGTTGCTGGCGCAGGGGAGGAGGGGAGGGAGAGGGACCTGGAATTGACATGTAAAATGATTTTCTTTCTAATAAAAAAAGGAAAAAAAGAAAAAAATTCTTTATGAAACTATGTGCAGCTGGTCAAATGATTCTGTACCTCATATCTGTGTGCCCTTTGTTTTTAATTAATTTGTTATTTTTATTAGTTCTTCATAAAAAAGAACAATTTAAAAGAGGAAATGTTAACTGTATTTGATGCTTTTAAATTGTCTGTCCTCAGACGGTTCAGGGAAATCCCAGTCTCTCATAGTCATGGTAGGTGATCAGTCTCATCAATGTTGAGTCAACTTCCCCTTTCTTACCTCTTTTAGACATGACCGACTCTTTCCAGAGAATAATTCAAGGCCAAGTCCGATGGCAGGGGTATTTGATGGCCTCTACCACCTGTGAAATGGTGAATACCATCATTACTTTGGTTGTTCTTTGATCCTTCTGCATGATGGCTAGAACCCAGCCTGGAGGACAGACCACAGTGGATGGCAGTAATCCTAGTGTTTGAAATTCCCTCTATTTGGTTACAGCGAGACCTGGGTCTTATCTTGCTTCTTCCCAACAGTCCGTGGCAAAGGTGATGGAATGCTAAGCTTAAGTGACATTGCATGGGAGAGATGAAGTGATTTTACAGATACAATCAGAGTCTCAAGTCAGTTTATGTCACCTGATTTAATCAGGTGAAACTATTTGCAGTGGTTTGCACAAGAATGGCTACTATAGGCTCATACATTTGAGTGTTTGGTCCCTAATAGGTGGAACTGTTTGAGAAGAATTAAGAGGTCTGATCTTGTTAGAGGCAGAGTGTCATTAGGGTGGGCTTCAAGGTTTCAAAAGCCCATACTAGGCCCTATGAATGTGTACCAGAGATGTAAGCTGTCAGTTACAGCTCCAGCCCTATGCCTGCCTGCCTGCCTGCCTGTTGCCATGCTCCCTGCCATGACTGTCCATAGACTCACCTTCTGAAACTGTAAGCTAGCTCCCAATTAAATGCTTTCTTTTACGATTTGTTTTGTGTTTCTTCAGAGCAATAGACAAGTAACTAAGACAGAGTCCTTTCTGAGATCAGAGCAGGGACTCTCCATGTGTATATGATGATGGAAGCAGCCATATTGAGGATGCTCAGGTAGCAAGAAGCTATGCTACTCTCTAGAGGGTATCCATCAAGTGAAAATGCTAGCAAAAATTCAGGGCCCCTAGCCCCATGGCTGCAATGAAATGAACTTTGGCAAGAGCTCCAGTGAGCTTAAACAGATTCTCCAGCCCCCAAATGAGAATTCGTGCTTCCAACATGTTGACTATAGTCTTGCTAGACCTGAACAGAAAGCCCAAATGCAGGTTAGTTTTTGTCAATGTGACATAAACTGGAGTCACTTGAAAAGAGGGATCCTCGGCTGAGGAATTATTTCCATCAAATTGGCCTGTGAGCATGTCTGTGGGCATTTCTGATGAATGATTGATAAGGACATAGCCAGACCAGTCTGGGTGGCACCATTCCCCAGACAGGGAGTCCTGGGAATGTTTAGAGCAAGCTAAACAAGCCAGTAGGCAACATTCCTCCTTGGCCTCTGCTTTAGTGCCTGCCTCCAGGTTCCTGCTTGAGCTCTTCCTAGTATTCTTTGATGATGAACTCTAACTTGACATAAACTCTTTCTGCCCCCAAGTTGCTTTTGGTTAACAGGTTTATCTCAGCAACAGTGAAGGAAACAAAAGACACCTGATAAGCTGTGCTGCATGGGACCCCTGACCCCTTAACCTGTGGCTAACAAATAGATGGAGTTTCAAGCTGCTAAATTGATGCTGATCTGTTAGGCAGCACCTAATACATCTGGTATGTTCTGTGTATGTCCCCAACCTCCGAGGAGCAGTCATTTCTTCTCTAGTCAGATGGGACTTTTGTTCAGCTGGGATTTGACCACCTGGTGTTTTGTCCTTGCTACAGGGCCCCTCCTCTACCTTCTGTCAGTCTCCTTGGCTGGGTCTTCAGCTACTTGCATTGCCTCTCCTGCACCACAGGGGAGCCAGGAGGAACTACTCAGGAGGCTAAACATCACCTGCTCTCTTTATCTTGCCAAAGAGCACTGACAAAGTGTTGTGGCAAGTCCCCAGGTTGGTTTGAGAGTCCTAGGGGAGATAGTACTTTGAGTGGAAGATGGTGGAAGCTGTTTGATCTCCCGGTCTTTCTGATGCACACACACACACGCACACACACACACACACACACACACACACACACACACACACACACACACACACACACACACACACACACACGTGCCCACACCTCCTGTGTATTATTCCCTCTTTTCTGTTCTTGTACTCTCCTTAGGGAGGGGGTGGTGGAGCTCCTCCCCTGCCCTCCAGCATCACATTTTCTTTGATAGAAAAAGCAAGCTGAACACCTTATTACTACAGAAATGTTGTACTTTTTCTATCCCACGAGAGAACTGTGGGCTGACTTATAAACTCAGACTTGGTTACCGACATGCTTCAGGAGACAAAATAAAGTTTACAACTCATTCTCATTTATTCGTTCCCTCATTCATTCACAGAATATTTGTTGTTCATCTACCAGGTTCTATGCATAGGGGATGCAGCAACGAGCAAAACCAAATGCTGTTGTCTTTGGAGCGCATATACTTTCAAAATGAGAGCTGGCATGCGAGCTTACTTCTTACTGCATAATTTTATTTTGCATATCAGAAGCCCTCATGCTTTCTCTTTGCATTTCATCAGTAAAAAAAAAAAAATCATTTGCTACCTCCAGGAAGATGCTATTAAAGTGATGGGCTCAGAGGCAGAAGTAAAAGCACATTAATCATTTTCAGAATATTATCATCATTGTAGATATTAAAAATTATATATATGAATTATATATAAAATTACGTGTGTGTGTGTGTGTGTGTGTGTGTGTGTGTGTGTGTGTGTGTGTGTGTTTAGTGTCAGAAAGCCTCTTCTTTTCCCCTTTTTTCTGTAGTTCTTTTTGGGATAATTTTCAGAGCATACAGTGTAAGAAGGCACACTAAAATGTTAAAAAGGATAATTAAATAAGTGATGTGCTTTCAGAAAATGGCAGCATAATACAGTGCTTCCGAGAGTCTTGGGTGACTGAGAGCATTAGTTCCAGGTAACTGTGGGCTGTCAAGTCTCAGGTCATGGTTTCACCAGGAGCCTTGTGATTGCACATGACAAAGGTACTCCAGCACGCCACTAGGCACTGATGAGCTTTGTTCATTTATTTTATTATGTCTTTAAGAATTTTTCACTATTTTGACAGAACTGAAGTCCAATTTCTATTTTTCATTAGCTATATGAAGCATTTGTTATGTGTGGAGACCTGAGATAATTGATACAATTTTTTAAATTAATCCCAATGATGTAGTAGTGCGCTAAAAATAAGGCTTGACTGAGTTAACATTTAAGGTGTGTGTGTGTGTGTGTGTGTGTGTGTGTGTGTGTGTGTGTGTACTCCTCATAAAGGAGCTTGAGGACTTATGTAGTGATTATGTTATTAAATTTTTCTCTGGTGATCAACCTTGGGCATGGTGTTAGTGTATGTTTATGAATGAATTTACTAGTGTCAGTATTATTTAAAAAAAAAAACATGGTTACTCATTTTATACTACAAAGCATAATTGAAGGAAGAAATTCCAGAAGGACTCAGGACTCATTAGTGAGAGACCTAGGAAATGTAACTTTTTGTATTTATGGCATAAAGTGTGTGATTTATATATATATATATATATATATATATATATATGTGTGTGTGTGTGTGTGTGTGTGTGTGTGTGTGTATTAGAATGTAGTGAAATTTTGGAGAAATAATAACCATTAATTTACCAAAACAGCATAGTCACTAACAACAATGCAAACATTTGTCATTATGCCCACAGATAAGTGCAGTCTTCACCTCTCTTCAAAGAAACTTCTCATTGCAACAGACAGAGACTAATCATAACTAATCAAAGCCATAACTAATCAAAACATGGAGTCATGGAGTCCAGTCCCAAGTGAGAGCATCTACAGCACTACTCCTTTACCCAAGGCCTGAAGACCGCTGCGGAAAAGAGCATGGGAAGATTGTAAGAACCAGAAAAGCAGGGAGTTTCCTCTGAGACTGTTTCTCCTAGAAATATCAGAAGCTACACCAGTGATGTCTCACCAACATAACTGTCTAAACATGGGATGAACAAGGATGACACCAGTAAACATGCCAACATGGTCAGGGGAACTTATAATCATTCCTACACAAAGAACTACAGGTAGCTAAGGACCCCTGATAACAGAAGAAATAGTCCTCCCCAGGGAATAGCATGCTGACTGGGTATTCTTATACCAGTCAGGTCTGAAAACACATATATGAGAGACATTATATGAACCAAATAGATTATATATATATATATATATATTATATATATAATATATATGTGTGTTGTGTGTGTGTGTGTGTGTGTGTGTGTGTGTGTGTGTGTGTGTGTACATATATATGTACATTATAACAATTAATTAAAAAATAAGTAATAAATTTGAAAGAGAGCCAGGAGATGTTTATGGAAAGTTTAGGGGTAGGAAAATGGAGAAATGTTGTGAATATATTATAGCCCCCCAAAGAAAGAAATTAGAATGGCAGATTCAGGCTAGGATTTAAAAAAAAAACATGTAAAATGGTAAAGTACAATCCAATGCCATTCAGAAAACTTGGAACACTCTAATTCAATTATATTGTCTGCATTTGGTAGAAGGTTCCAATTTGCATATTCCTCACTGGCATAGCTATCCTGAACAGAAGGGGCCCAGGAAGGCTTATGTGATGTGCCAATGTGTTTCCATCTGGAGTAATATGGCAGACAAAAGGGAGACCTAGTTGATTATATGAATATACTACATCAACACCCCATCACTTGGGCTCTATTATGTAGGCAAACAAACATCTGGAATACAGGTGAGTGAGAAAAAGAAATAATGGAATAAATTTGACACAGGCAGGAGACTTAGGTCTTTTTAGGAAATTACCCTTGTCTTTTAAAATTAAATTTCAGTTATAGTCCAATAATTCAACCTTCAATTGCAAATTAAAGTCTTGTATAAATTTGCATCCTTTCTAAGTCCATGGTTTACTTTAACCAAGAGTTATTAGAAATGCAAATAGTGACGCATTCCAGAAATAGGTGATATGGCACCTGTAAGTTATATGCTGTATAGATATCAGTATTACATGGTGTTGAGGGAGACTTGACAGTTTTATTTTTTATATTCTTATGTATTATTTGGCGATGTGTTGGAGTTCAGACTGTGTGGTAGAAACTTTTAGGACTTGGTGTTGATGGACTGAACCAGTGATGAAGAGGCACTGGGTGTCAAAGTGGCACTCCCAGCAGAAAGAATGGCTCCCCTGTTCCTGGTGGCAGGAGGATTTGGATATTGATGTGGTTCAGGTGGAGTGCAGACAAGACAGCAGACACCTGCTTCAGCATAGCCTGGGGCTCTCCAGAAGGTGAGTGAAAGAGGCCAAGTCTGTTTGGAAGAGAGCCAGCCGCAAAGCAAGTGTGTGGTGGTGGTGGTGGGGGGGGGTTGGTTGAAGAGGAGCTGAGTGTTTCTCTGTCTTTTTTCTTTTTTGGAAATGTATTTGGAGTCCTGGCAGTGCTGGGAGGAAAAACACAGAAGCAAGTCTTGCTTCTGGTTTCCATATGAATGCTATAGGAAAGAAAAAACAATGGAGTCAAAGGACAAAGATTATGGTCTTTGCAGGGAGAGGTCACTTGATTCTCCAGACCAAGAATTATGTGTACATTGTGCTTGATATGGGATAGACTCACAGTAGTTTTGACTGCTTAGGCATGCACAGCTTTTGAGTTTCATTGCCCATTTTATTTTTACATAGTGCATTGAAGCCATATTCTACATGTTTCTGCCATCAGTTCCCTATTACATTTTGACTTCTTTTATTTATATGTGCAAATGGGTACTGACTAAACAGATATCAAAATGCTGAATGTTTATGAACATGTATTTAATGCTAGTCCTGTAAGTCTAGTATTCCCAAGGTTCCAGGAAAAGATTGAGGGATGGGCAGAGACCAGAAGTGTTTAGGGAAAGTGGTGATTAGAAATATGACCACAAATTCTTAATTAATCCTCCTTTTAAAATGTAGAACCTCATCTTACATCCCATGAGCATAGGTTGAATCAGTCACAGTGTTTTCCTTACTCTCTCTGGCTCGCTTGCTCTCTGTTTATTCACCCTAGAGGAAACCAATTTCTGTGTCCTGACATTTCCAGGTGGCTCTCTGGGGAGGCCCAATTGGGAAGGGATGGAGGCCAATGAAAAGACCAGGCTTCTGCCAACAAAGACTTGAAAGAGGCTAAGAGTAGATCCTCTAGCTCTGGGAAATCTAACAGATGACTCCATTCCCTGGCAAGATCTTGTGTGAAACCTCAGGAGAGGCCCCTGAACCGGGGCTGCTGAGTGAAAATGCTTCTGAACCTCTGATCTACAAAACCAATACATTTTTGGTGTTTTAAACTCCCCCCTCTGGGAGTAATTTGTTAGAAGTAGCTAACTACTACAGGGGGAATTCACCACTTGGAAATAGTTAGAAACTATTTATCTGAGAGACTCAAGAGAAATTTCATAAATAGTACATTTGTCTACCAACAAAATAGCCCAACTTTATAGAGAAAAGTAGCTTATTTAATTCAAGGACGAAGTTCTGTGGTCAGTTTAAGTCTGACCAGATGATGCTAACAGCAGAGCCTGCATAGAAGAGGATCACACCCTAAGGAGCAGAAAGGTAGTGGATTTGGGATCCTAGGTCCCATTCTTACAGCACTCCACAAATGATCTAAGGACCTCCCCCTGGGCTCTATCTACTTACTGTCCACCGTTTCTCATCACTACACTGAGGACCAAGTTTCTAACACATGAGCCTTTGGGAGGCAAGAAAAGAAAGTGTATACAGCTGTTTAAGATGACTACATTATTACATATTATGACACCTTGCCTATATTTCTACAATACCTATAATTTTGCATCTTGTCAATGGTTAAGTAGTGAAAATGACACGTTTTATGTTTTTCTGATAAAGTTCTAAGATAAGATGGGTAGGTAGTTTTAGTTCCTACATCAAGATGTTACACCTGAAGAATAAGGGGAGGGAGGGGAGATAGTAAAAGACACACACACACACACACACACACACACACACACACACACACACACACACACACAGATACAGAGTGATACAGAGAGACACAGAGAGACAGAGACATAAATATATGCAGAGATAGAGACAGATGCAGACAGACCCACAGACACACACATACACACACACACACACACACACACACACACACAGAGAGAGAGAGAGAGAGAGAGAGAGAGAGAGAGAGAGAGAGAGAGAGAGAGAGATCCAATAACCATGCAATAGCTAGTTTCTTTTCATGGCTTCTTTTCAAACTCAAATCATACACACAGTTTGGAGACATGTACAAAACCAGTAGTTAAACAGATTCAGGATAAATTGGTATTTATTCTCAAAATTTTGTTGAAATCATGTTCCTTATTCAAAGAGTCCTTGGAATAAAAACATTTTTTGCCTATGCTACTGACTGATGGTCATTCAGGAGGCTCGGAGGATAGAGGGCTGTGACTGACATGCATCTCAACAAACCTAGGAAGTCCAAATGTCCTAGATAGAAGTGGACAGTGTGTCTGTGCTTTCTATCTCTCCAGCATGGAAGAGAGATAGACCATCTTCTTTCCTTCAGGTCACACAGAAGTGTGATGTAGACTGACCAGTGATGAAGTTGTTTTAGTTCAGTGGTTGAGGATTTGAGCAGTGATGGAGCATAAAAAGAGGGAAACCATGCCTAACAACCACCATTTCACATGTGCAGGCAGTGTTGTCTTCAACATGGGTCATATAATGTCACCTCTGCCACAGCCACCTTAAGAGGGAGCTGGTTTCAGTAGGTTCTGAACTGATGGCTATTGCCCCAGCTCCATTCTCTCAACTTGTTGACTTAATCCTTGCTTGCCATGAGTTGCTAGCATTGAAGAATCTCTCTTGAGTTTCAGTCATGTTTCACTCAGAATTCTTTCACTTTCTCTTTCTTCTGCTTCTTTTGATGAAGAATTAACTGTTGTGAAAGAAAGCTTTTTTTAAAAAAAAACAACAATTTTAGTATATCTTTGCATATGAGGTTGTCATTCATGCAGGAACATTGATCTAGTCAGTAGAGAAAGTAGTGAACAGACCAAAAATTCTCAATTCTCAATTCTTTCTTTCTCTCTCTCTCTCTCTCTCTCTCTCTCTCTCTCTCTCTCTCTCTCTCTCCCTTTCTCTCTACATATTCTCTCTCTATATTCTCTCTCTATATATATTGTATGTAAGTGATATAACACAACAATAGTATGCATTTAGAAAATAATTCAATTGTGGAACGGGCACAAAAGGTAAAGGCCCCTAGAGAAGAACTGTAGTTATAGACATAATGACCAGGAGGACATCACTATGTGAGTACAGAGTTGGGGGTGAAGAGCATGTTATTTATGCATATTGATATAGATTCTTCTCAGAGAGACAGGATACAGAGACTTCCTAAAGGAAACAGCTCTTGATTATGCTTGCAGTCTCAGCCAAATTGATGAGCACAGTAAAACAGGGCTTCTATTTGATTTTTTGCATCTTGATGTCCCTAATATGGTTACTTATACTCTTACTGGTTATTGTTTAGAACCTGAAGCTAGCATTCTAAAGATGGCCTTAGATGTAAAGGAAGGGAGGACTTGTGGGGGGATGTAGCAAGCTTTCATGTAAACACTTTGGCAGGGGCTAAGCACATGGTAGTCTCTTTGTCCTTCTCCAAGGCCTCTGGCAGGACTTCCTAAGTAAAGACGGGGTTGGCAGGAGGGTTGTGACAAAGTTCACATACATCCAAGGACACCATGGTCTGCACAGATATTTTCTGTTTTTGTTTCCCTGATTCTCAGTACCCTCTACCACAGTCTCAATTGTCTTGGTGCCACATGTCACAGAACTCTCCAAGTGCCCTTCTTCAAGCTCCAATGTCATGCTTGCTAATTCTTTGTCCATATGAGACCAGCGTGCTTGCTCCCTCACCTGGCAGGACTGAGTGCATAGAATTCATTCTGCTGCTATTTACTGAAAGCCAGTCAAACAGAATAATCAAATACTCCAGATCCTCTGCTGTGTATGCTTTAATGACCTTACTTGCAGCCTCGTTTCCATTCCCCAATTTCCTCCCATCGAAAATGTCTCCATCGCTATCTGTCTTTTAAACTTACTGCCATTTAAAAGAAACCCTTCACCTTGCCCCATACACTTGTGCTATTGATCCCAACTTCCTCTGCCTTCCTCTGAAACTAGTGCCATCAATAATTCCCTTTTTGTTTCTCAAATTTCCAGTCTCCTGCTTCACTGGCTACTTACTTCTCTAGAGCTTACAAATGTGCCCAGGATCCCCAACTCCTAGAACATCTTGTCTTGATTCTGTGTCCTATCATAAGTACTCATCTCTAACATTCTATTCATTACCAGAAACCCTAAACTTTAGATGCATTGCTTTTATCTTTTGGTATTATATCACCACAGTTTCAGATGGGAAATCAAAACAATGTGTAGTGGGGCAGAATAAATTGCAGTTTGGGATGTTCTAGAAAATCAAGGAGTTTGATGATACCACTATCTACCTATTAATGGAGCTCACCCTTAATTTTATTAAAAATATTCCTATTATAGTCACTAATAGCCTTCTAGTTTTGAGTGAAAAATACTTTTCTTGCCCCCGTACCCTTGTATACGTTAGACACTTGTAATTGTTAGGTATATTCCTTCTAAATTGTTTTTCTTTAATTTTGTTTATTATTACCCTCCTCCATATATATACGTGTGTGTGTGTGTGTGTGTGTGTGTGTGTGTGTGTGTGTGTGTGTATGTGTGTGTGTGTGTAATGTGTATGAGTGCGACTGTGCACATGCTATGACATGCATGTGGAAGGCAGGAGAACTTGTGAGGATAGGTTCTCTCTCCCCACTGTGGGTTGAACTTTGGTTGTATTAATTAAGTACTTTTATTCTCCAAGCCCTCTTGCCAGCCCTTAACCTCTTCACTTGACAAGTGACAGAGAACATCAACTGTCCCCTCTTCCCCGTTTCCTAACTTTTTTCTTTTCATCCACTGGCTTCTTTTGCTTTTACCTCATAGGTATAACTTGTATTTTTGCTGAGAACTCTAGAGAATATCTCCCTGGAAGTAAATACATGACTGATGATAAAAGTAGTTTAGATTTCTATACATTTTGGGAGATAGTTCATGAGATCTACTGTTGTCACAAAATAAATACTGTTTTACATGAAATACCTAAGCTGATATCAAATAGTAGCACCATTATTATACAGGTGTTTTTTTTTAAACCTGTTATTTGGTGATGAGGGATTAAATTGTGAGTAGAACTGTTGTCAGTCAATTGATGCACAACTGAGTGAAAAAGATTTGTTAAAATGGATGGAGAAGTGGCAACATGTCTGTTACCCTAGGAAAGCAACAAGATATGGGTGAGATTTGGTCTCCTGGATAACATTCTATAGCAAGACTTTCAGTAGCTGAGGGATCATTTGTAGAAGACTATGATATTAATGACTCAATTTCTTTATCACTTTCTCTACCTTAACAGATCATTGGAAATGTTTATCTTCCCCTCATCCTAAAGTGCAATCTCAGAGTTAAAGCTCAGGAATCTTGTGATACACAATCCAAACTGCTTAGAAGGCATATTGGAATATCTCTGTAGATTGTTTATTCCTAAAGCGTCTAATGAGATTTAGTGGTTAATTAATCACACTACCTCAGAAGATATAGAAAGCTAGTATCCCTGATACAACGGCTCAAAATTTGCTTCATTTGTTTATATCAACCACTTTTCACTAAAAGGTTGATGGTATTTCCCTATAAAATCTTTCTACAGATTCTGTCTATACCAACAGTACAATTTTATATGTGTCAGGGAAGAAACATATCAGGCTAATAGTTTTTTCTTTAACTTCAATACATTTTAAGCTATAGGACATTTTAAAGATACATTTGCTCTAGAGAGTATTCTTTATTATGCAAAGAACTGTATACATTTCTTTAGCATTCAGGATATATAGAAGGTTAACTATTTCACTTGTTCCTTACGTCTATTTTTCTCTCCCTATTGTACTATAGTTTAAAGTTTGAAAAACATGCCCTGCTTTAGAAACTTATTTAAAAAATGTTAATTTGTGAATTACATTTTTTCTTTACCATGGAGTCATGACCCTTCTGCTTCTTTATCTTATGTATTTATTAATTGCCACAACCAAAGAAAGTAACCTAATATATTTGTATCTCAATTTTTCTAATCCATTTAATGGGGATGATGATATATTTGCTTATTTAATCTTTGTAGCTGATATATGGATATTACATACAATATGAAATGTATATTAGATATAATTAGGAATCGACTTATAAAATTTAGGTAGACCTAAATTAACAGTGCTATTTATTGTTTCTCTCTGTATTTTAAAGTTAATGGCACCATAATAGTATTACCTAACAACGTTATTACATTTTTTTCTTTTTAATTTTTGAACCTAAAATATAATTACATTATTTTTCCTCTCTCCATCCAGTCCCTTGCACCCTCTTTCTTTCTTTTAAACACAGGGCCCCTATTTATTTAATTGTGGTTACACACATATATATGTTTAGATATTCTTAAGTATATAAATTTAGCTGTGATGCCTATGAACTCTAATAGAGACCAACATAGCACAGTAACCTTAAGTGTTTAGTAGTAGCATACCTTGGTGGTAATCATTAGCTCTGTAATTGGGCTTAAAGCCCACTCAACAAGGGGAAATCATATCTGGTACTGGAAACCTAGCCAACTACTCAGTACTAGCAAGGTCATGAATTTTGGAGGAGAACCTACTACCACCACTTAACTAAGCCAGGATAATCCCCAACAATTTTTTTGTTATCTCAATTGCATATGACACAGGAGCATCACTCTAAATTTTAGCTTTTATTCTCATGGCTTCATGATGAATGACACATTACACACAACAGTGACCTATTACTAGCAATGAAAAAAGTCCTAAATTTGGTGGAGTCAGAACTAGTCTTGCAAAATTGCCAAATGACAATGGACATTTTGATACTCAAATGATTAAAATGTCTTTGACGATAGAAAGAGCCCAAATAAGATCAGCTGCAAGAAGGTGACAGGTCCAGAGGAAAGTCTCACAACAGTGTAAAGGGATCTCTGAACTAGTGACCTGAGATCTATACCAGGCCCTTGGAGGTGAGGCAGACAGAAAGATTTCCATATGCCATGTGGCTGAGAATGTAAATATTTTTTTATGGCTCCACCTTCATGCAAACATATCCCGAATATGGCTGGTAGTCTTGTGTGTGTGTGTTTGGAATGAAAGATTGTAAAAGCTCATAAGGAACAGCGTCTTTCACCAGCATCTTGGAGCACTCGCTGTTGTGGAAAGTGTAGATCAGCAGCTGGTGGTGAGAACCAGGACAGAACTCTGAGGCCCAGTTGGAATTCTGGCTTTTTAGTCTCTCAAGTAGGGACCTGTGATGTTATTCAGGAGAACAACAGATTTTTGAGTATATAAATTTTGACTGTTTCAAATGTAGTGGTGTGCCTTTCAGATCCTCAGGCTGTGTTCCTCAGGCTTCCCACAAATGCATCACCAAAGATCTTGGTAAGATACAGGTTTTGAATCACCATGTATGGGGTAAGAATCTGCATTTCTAATACATTCATAGATGATGTCAGTCTTGCTGGTCCAAGGACCACACTTTGTGTAATGGGGTGTGTAGACAGAGTTATGACTCACAAGAAAATCCTGTGCATTTAATGAAAAAGTAGGAGATCCTAAGACTAGGAATGTGTTTCCCCACAGGACAATGTGACCTTTGAAGCTGTAATCAAGTTTACCCATAAATCCACTGGCACTAACCAATTGGCATGCTAACCAACTTTCTTTGAGTGATCCAATATAATCTCGCAAACCTTTAAAATGAGAGGAGACAGGGAAGAGGAAGTATAGATTTGATATAACATTGCTAGCTAAAGGTAGATGGGCCTCATGGAAAGTGAGGAGGCACTATTTCTGTGATGGCTCTGAAGGAGCTTAGAAGATAACAATTTCCTAGAATGTTCACTAGGAATGAAATCCCTTTGCTTTAATTCTAGCCTTTTGAAGTCAAGATAATTCAATTGAGCTGTTTGGTACTCAGACCTTTGGCTCACTGAAACTATGAGATGATAAATGTCTATTTGTTTAAACTTCTACTTTTGAAGTCATTTGTCACAGTAACAATAGAAAACTAGCACCCAAGGTAATCTAGAACACCTATCTTCTAAGACAGAACATGGCTTTATCTCTCTTTAACAAGGTCTAGGAAAGATGTGAGAACAAATAGTATCAGCCTTTGCATTGACTAAGTCCCAAGAGTCCTCAGAATGAACACTAGACCCTTGGGGGAGCAAACATGCTTGCACAATGGAGAGACATGGCATTGAAGTCCTATTAAATTAGGACATTTAAAGAGAGAAAAGGTTTCCAAAGCAAATTGATACTTAGCACAAAAAATAGGTTACATACAACAGCATATTTGGAGACAATTCTCTGTTGGCCACTTGTATTTTGCACTCTTATGGGCAAAATCATGGATTTTGTTTTATTACATATGGTTCATCTAATGATGTTTGCAGACTGAACAGCCATGAAGACAGGCATAAGGGTAGTTTGTTTGTTATGTGGTATTATAAAGACAGGATGATAAAGAAAATATTTCTGGGACAAAGGATGAGTTTTTGTTTGCTGCTTAGTTTGAAAGATTGGGTTTCCTTAATGTTCCTTGTCCATGGGGCAAATGAAACTGTGTGCACGGTACCATCTTGGCTACTTGTCTTTATCCCTATGGCTTGGAAAGCAAGAGGAACCAATGTAAATGCAAAGTTCATATTGGCTGTGCTGTGAATCATGAATTCCATTGTCTTAGACCTGGGTACTTCATCTCCTCTCCCAACATCCAAGAACTACTTAGACTAGCCTTAAGCTTGTAAGTAGTTTGAAACCTCAGCCTTTTCAGAGTTCTGGATTATTATAAATAAACACATATGTGCGAATGCTCAGATTACAAATTTCAAATGTTTTGTAAGCACTTAAAATGTTGAATATTTATCTGCCATACCTACTATGAGAGAGTCTGAAATTTCTTGGTATAATTCAGTTCTCTTTGTAAATCAAAAAAATTATAGTGAATCTTACCATTAAAGATGTGTCACATGCAATTAACAAGAATTCTGGAAGTTTTTTTTAATAAGCTTAACTTCCTTAATCTTTATTTTTTTTACCTTGTTTAGCATATAATTCTAAAACATCATTTTATATGTTTTTTACATTTTATATGGATTCTTTCTTTCATTGAGTGGGGATGTCTTTGCCTCATTCAAACAACAATCATAGCATTGATGATGAGCTAACTTCTAGGTTAATTATTTTCTTATATACCCTGAATTTTGGGTCATCATTGTCAACAATTCATGGGAAGATCTTATTGTGAAAGAGTATCTTAGAAAATATCATCTCATTAGAAAAAGTTATTAAATTTAGTAGGCATATACCATACTTTCTAGGTAGAGTTTGGCTTTTGTTTTCTTTTTTTGAGACAGGGTTTCTCTGTGTAGCCTTTGCTGTCCTGGAACTCAATCTGTAGATCAGGGTGGCCTTGAACTCACAGAGATCCATCTGCCTCTGCCTCCTGAGTGCTGGGACTAAAGGTGTGTGACACCAGTGCCTGGCTTAGAATTTGAAATTCGATAAGCTCCAAAAACCTAGTTTTGTCCTCATCTTTCCACCAAGGAGAGTACCCTGGAAATACTTGATGGGTTTCATTTCTCAGAACCACGTCTGAGAGGCTGGGAAAGTTTTACATCTTTGGAGAACAGCTTGCTTGGTAACAGATATCACTTGATGCTCGTCTGTATCAGATTTCTTTTTTTCTTGGCTATGCTTATTGAATATTCATTGTGTCTACTAAAACAGACTAAATATTTGCATGCAAAACTGTTCCGATTTTACAAAGACTGTAAGTGTGTTGTTTTTTGTTTTGAGCCAGCCTTCCTTCCCCATCTGCTTTTCGTAGGTTTCTGCCAAGTAAAAACACATGAAAAAAATAATTGGAGCCAAACACCACAATATTGTGGAGCTTTGTGTTTGTTTATAGTGGGAACAAGTAATTGAATAATGAGGCGTTCCTGCTTGCTGAGGAAGATGATTGCTTGGCAGACCTGGTTGAAGTGTGGTGGTGGGTGGTAAGGGAAGGAATGGAGGAAATAATTCTGTCACCACCTGAAAATCCTGAATGTGTGAGCCAACTAGCTGGATTATGGTAGCCACTACATGGTGCATACACGGATCAAAACATATCACAGCTCATCCTAAAAAGGCAGGGCTCATCTGATTAGCTGGGTCTCTTTCATTGTAAAACTTTGTTGATAAAATAAATCCCTGTGGCTCCTTTGCTTCTCGGCTGTCCGTTGGCTATTGGGCCACGAGGGCAAAGATGGCAGAAGCGGTAAGCAGGGCTTTGTCTGGCCTGTGAGCATGAGAGTCAGAAATAGCCTTCTAGGAGACTGCTTCGGTGTTACAGCTTAGCTTTAGTCCAGAGTGAGGGGAGATAAAAGGATGGGGACAGTGTCTGGGTCATCACCTAGTTTGCGTTAGATAGCATGCTCCAACCATAAAGCTCTTAGTACAATGTTTAGTTATCATCCATGGAAGCGCCATCCTATCATAAAGTTCGTAGCACAATGTCTGATTACCATATGTGCAGCAGGGCGAAAAGCTTTTGCAGAGAACTGTGTCAAGGGCCATACTAGAGGTAAGTCAGGCCTCCCAGCCTAGAAACATTCTCCAAATAAGGTAGAGAGCAAGAAGGCCTCGCTGGTGGGGAGGGAGTCCTCCATGCAGTACCCAGCTTTGAGAGAGCTGTCCATGGTAGCGGGCAACCTCAGGCCACCAGGGCCTTTCAACAAACTCCTTTGTTAAGTATTTTTTTTCCAAATATTTTCTATAAAAGGCACATTGATTTGAGAGTTACCATTTATCCTATGAAAACAGCAAGGCGTGCCAGGCTGCTTCCTTATCCAACAGGAGAAAAATGCTAAGCTTTCCTCATAGCAGGACAGATGTGTTCTCAGGATTTTGACTTCAACTTTTGAGAAAGAGAACTTGGCTTTTCTGGCAGATCATTGTCAAAATGAATTTGTTTTTGCTCTTATATAATATCTTCTTGAGGGCTACTCTTTCACTCCTTCAGGATTAGTAAAGATCAATTTAGGAGATTAATGAAAGGTCCCTGAAATGATTTGAAGTAGAGAAAAGCCTCTCCAGGAAGGATGGTTCTTGTTGCTGTGGGCTGTCAGAAGCATTTACTCTATCTCCAACTGCTCTCTCCCCAACTTGGATTCTCATCGAGTCAGTGAAGGGCTGTGGCTGAGGGTGAAAACTCAGCTACTGACGTTATACTATTTTCATATCATGAGTCCTGCCTTCCCCATATCTCTGTTTTGATGCTTGTGCTTGATTTATTTAATCCAAGCCATTTCTTAATGCCGGAAACACAAACATGTCACACATTATTGAAAATGTGACTGTGCGGTTGCTTTTTGGTTGGATATTCACTGCTGACCAACAGGGCTGCCATTATACTAGGATTATGAGTTTATGCTCTGTCTAGAAATCAGTCTCATGAAATCACAAAAATGAGCCCCAATCCAAAGCCTGAGCTGTGCCTTTGTGGATCACTTGTGTCTGACTGACTCACCTCAAACTAAGCCATGGTGTCTGATTTGTCTTGTTATTTCCACATGTAATTGGAAAACCAACAAAAGAGCTTTTTATTTTTAAAATCATGTGGAGGATGTTGTCTTTTTGTGATAGTTATAGGAGAAGGAATACAGATGGAAAGTTGAGAGCATTTCTGTGTTAAAATAATATAATGAGGCGCTGGTGGGATGGCTTATTAGTTATGACCACTGGCTACTCTTCTAGAGGACCCAGATTCAATTCCTAGCAATCACATGTTGGCTCACCATGGAGAGAAGTTTCTGTTCTGCCTGGTCCTGCTGCCTTTCAGCCCCAAATATACACACAAAGACTTCTATTAGTCATAAACTGTTTGGCCAATGGCTCAGGCTTCTTATTGGCTAGCTCTCTCTTAATTATTAATCCATTTCTATTAATCTAAATATTTCCAGGTGGTCTCATCTTACCGGAGAATGCTTCAGCATGTTCAGCTACATGGTGCCCCTTGGTGGGTCCTCTCTGCCTTCCTTCTCCCAGAATTCTCCTGGTCTCATAGCCCTGCCTATACTTTCTGCCTGGCTACCGGTCAATCAGTGTTTTATTCATCAACCAATAAGAGAAACATATATACAGAAGGACATCCCCCATCAACTCACAACTCTAAGGACTGTTCCAGGGAGATCTGATGTCCTCTTTCAGCCTGGGCAGGCACCTGGCACACAAAGTGGTAGATACATATGCATGCAAGCAAAACACCCATCCACATAAAATAAAATAAGGAAAATAATGAAGTGATGAGTCAGCAAAGTCAATATTTCCCCTTCATGAGAAAGTAGTATCTCCTCTTGAATTCTTTGCATTTATCCTACACCTTGTCCAGGGTATTTTATGTATTTTCTTGCTTCAAGGGGAGAATATTTTATGATGAAACCAGGAAGTATCTTGGGAAACCTTCAAGATGCTTTGCAAATTCTCAACGAGGCATTCTTTCTGCTTATGTGTGTTCTTTTTCTGTAATGTGATCCCAAATGAAGGCTAGAACAGTAAGTAAGGCCCAGTAGGATGGCACCCCAGAATCTCCTGCTGAAGTGCCTGCTTCCTTTGCTTGACTCTTTCCTCCCTTGAAAACAGCCTATTACATTGTTTCTCATTCTTTCTCCAGTTCGTGTGTGTGTGTGTGTGTGTGTGTGTGTGTGTGTGTGTGTGTGTGTGTACACACACAGAGGAATGCATTTCCGTGTGTGTTCTTTGCGTGTTGGATACTATGGATCTGGAACTATGCTTCTAAGGCCACTACAATCCCTTGGAGCAGGAGACAGTAGGTACTTAGAAATCTTCATGGACTTACAGAACCTTCAGTCTTAGGACTCTAGAGCACAGTGAACACACCATCTATCTTTAGCTTTATTTCTGGAAAGCCCCAGCTCTTGTTTTACCTACAGGAACTCAAAGATTATAAAGTGAATGGATGAGTGAGATGATGTATGAATGATGGCCTTTTGGTTCTACTTTTGTTTCAGTGAGTTGGGTGAGGCAATGCTTTAAAGCAATTCATAGAAATGGTGTGATGCTGGGCATGCCAGTGTGCGGGCAGTCAGCTGCATAGAACAGAGTTCTTGAAACCAGAAAACAAAGCGATACCAGATAGCAGTTTCTTCTTAGAAACTCAAGATGACATGCCTGGGCCCATTCTGTCTGGGAAATGTAGACCCTATCTAAGAATCTAGGTTTCTTGTTCCCGTCTGGAGCCTGACCAGATCTTTTATTAGATTTTAGGCATCTGACCCATTTGGTAAGAGATGCCTTTGTTTAAGAAACAAACCTCTTGACAGTAGTATCGGGGAAAACTGAGCAAATGAATATGGCATCTAGGGCCCCCTCTATGAGGGTGTCCCAGCATGCTTTTCACACATTAGCTGTGTTTCCTACTCAGAGCTCAGTGTTGGCTTGTCTCCCATCATTCCTGTCAATACTTTGACTCTAAAAGAGGCTGCTGAGAACAATATCTGTGGTATCCCTTTTCTGGTTATTGCTTGAGGCAGATGGCTGATGTAAAGGTTTCTCTGTTTTCCACATTTGTGATAAATGTGGAGCAGGATTTTTCTGGGATACTTCTGTGTGCTTTGCTTGTGAAGAATCCATTTAAGGGAGACTAATGGACACACTGTGACCTAGAGACCAAGCAGTAGGAACTCTTGTTTCCATTTTAGCCTTAAAGATATTTGTTATTGGCCATGCTAGCAGAACTTGAGTTGATCAGAAACAAGCTGGTATTTTTATTGTATATAAGGGGACCTCTGAGTTAGAGAAGGGTCTGATGCTGTAAATATTTTTAAAGAGTGTTAATAGCTATTTGACTCATCGTCAAAATTATGCTGAGGGACTTCGAGAAGGGCCATGGTAGGTGAACTAGGTAGATGTGATGCCTTAAAGCTATGAACATACATATTTCCTTTTACAATCTGCATGTTAATTTTTCAGTGAATTAATATCTCGGAGTTACATTTTTTTTTTTTTTTTACTTAGAGGAAAATTCAACTTTCCTCATTTTAAAGGATAGTTCTTCCCTACTTGCCAATAATCTCATTTGTTTGGATAGTTGTCTGGGCAGCGAAATGAACAATGGTTTGGCAGTAGTTTTAAGGTTGAGCTGAGAAGGCAGAAAGATTGTACAATTTGTTTGAAGAGGAAGATGTGGGGAGGTCTGGGTTCACTGGAAGATGGGACCAAATGTGTGCAGAGCCCTCTGTGCCACCCAAGGGAGTCTTAGCTTACCATGGGCTGAGTGGCAGCACTGATTCACTACTCTATATTGTCAAGATATGATATAGTGACAAGACATGACTGGGGTGTTAAGATAGACTAATGCTACTATTGCAGGGTTCCAGGGTTTGCTTTCTCGTGAGCATGCTGGTATACAGTGAGGGCATACCTCATGCTCTGTCTCCTCTGCACAAGCCTATTTTCTCTCCCACCCTGTGCCATGATGTGATATATATATATATATATATATATATATATATATATATATATATATATATCATAAGCTGGTGTTTTGCCCATGGATTCCCCAGCCTCTGGAACCACAAGCCCAAGTTAAAACCTGAACTTTGTAAATAACTGTTACAGCAATCACCAAAATTGAGGATGTGAACCTGTGTATATGCTATCTTTTGTTCAAAGGAATGACAAACAAGAGTGGAGGACCCTTTATAATGGGAGTAGCATTTGCCTTTGAATCTCCTTTTAAGTTCTCCAATTGTTCTAATGGGTGCTACCCAGGCATCAATCTAGCTTGGAGTTGCATTGTAGTTCTTTGTGTTAAAATTTAATCATGTTATTAAAATCAATGTTTTATTGATTTTTTTGGTTTATGGATGCCTCCAATAATATCATATCAGGGTGCCTATTTGGGGGTTTCTCTTATGTAAAAATTGCCATTCCAAGTCATAGCAATTATTTATGCTATAATTATGTTACAATAGATAGATGCGTTCCAGAGAAACACTTGAAGTATGCATACATTGTAGATTCGGAACCCCTTACAAACTTCCTTTTCTTTTCTTTTGGTTTTTCTAGACAGGGTTTCTCTATGTAGCTTTGGAGCCTATCCTGGCACTCGCTCTGGCCTTGAACTCACAGAGATCCGCCTGCCTCTGCCTCCCGAGTGCTGGGATTAAAGGCAAACTTCCTTTTCTTTATCTTAAGTCAATGGGTAGGGTTTTTTTTTTTTTCATAAAGCTTTATGTCCATCCCAAACAATTTTATGATCCTTCTAGGCCAGAAAGAAGTACCCCAGAGTCACCTTTGTCTTCTTTTTGTTCAAGTAGCCACTAAGACCTGTCCACTCCCCTCTGGAATGACTCATTGTTTTCTGGTTTTATTTATTTTTTTCTGAACTCCTAAAATAGCCTTTTAACAAGTCTCTCTGGTCCCAGCTTCCCCTAGATCTGGCTTGTTTTGCACATTGTTTCCAGGTAAGCCTTGTGAAAGACAGAAGACAGCCCTCAACTTCTGATACCCAGGGTCCAGCCTCTTCCTCTCTAGGCATTTCCTATTGGGAACATACTCCTCAATGCTTTCTGGCTTCTCTACTGCTTTTCCATTGAATGGATTGACTGACATGGTAGAGCATTTGGAGTCTAGATCTATTTCTTCCTTGGAGTGATTCTGGGTCTCCTGCTCACTTTCATTGCCTGGGAGAAAATTGTATCAGATCAGTTTATGTTACCCTGAAGTCTTGACTGCAAGTGTTCTTCATCCACATCATCAGCTTCTAAGACTGAAAATGCAAATGTTGTTTGAGTTTCAGCAGCAGCTTTTCTTTGCTAGCTAACATGCCTGGCAAAACAATCCCATAAGTATTTGGCTTCCTGGGAGACTAGCTCTTGCTTTTCAGGTATAAAAGTTGCTGTTAACTAGGACTGGAGGATAGGCATCGATGAAAGTAATGTTTGCAAGGCCACACCTCCCAATCTTTCCCAAGTAGTTTCTCTAAAAGGGAGATGAAATACTCAAATACATAAGCCTATGAGGGTTATTCTCATTAAAACCACCACAATAGCTAACAGAGGTGCATGTGTGTCAGGCCAAGGTTTCCTTTGGAGACTACTGAGAGTAAATAGACTTTCTGGGAATCAGTAGTCCAGACCTGACTTCGGGTTTCCCACTGGCTCACTGTGTAGACTTGGAGAACTCATTCAGCTTCTCTGGGTATAAGTTGTGGAAGTAGGGGTGGGATAATGTGGTCTTCAGAGCTCTGACAACTGTATAACACTCCCAACTAAACACATAAATTAGAACTCTCTATAAATTTTGTTCCTTAATGGATAAATGAAATCAGTCAGGTATGTTCTGAGTAAGGAATCTGGGAAAGGCAGAGGAAGAGCAAAGTCAGAAGGAAGCACTGAAGAACACACAATATAAATGCAACAGAAAAACAAATAAAAATTCAAATGGGAATATCATCTCTAAATTATCAAAAGCTGAGGTCACAGTGCAACTCATTTTAACTCAACCTGAGATGCTGACAGTCAGAAGAACTTTTCCCTTCTCCTTTTACTTGTGAATTTTCAGTAAAATCAGAATTATATTGATTCAGTCATGTTTCTCCTACACAGTTTTCGATCTCCCAGCTGTGTATGGTACTATGTATTGTTAGAAGTACAGAGTTTTGCAAGACTGTATTACAGGTTGTTCTGTTTGGAGTATCCCTGAAAGACAATGTATTCCTTATTCTTCATGCATAAATAAAGCTGGACATGAACATCAAAAAAAAAAAAAAGAAAGTAATGTTTGCTAAGAAAAATTGGCTCTCTTTCATAGACATCTAATCCATTTGAGGATCTGAGAGGCCATGCTTATCTAGAAGCTTTTCATTCTCCTCCTTCTCCCTCTCCTCTTCCTCCTCCTATTTCTTCTTCCCCTCCTCCTCTTTCTGACCTTTGTTTTCAAAATAGAGGAAACAGGGCTTACATTTTCTGATAACACCCATAGGTATAAAGCCCCTCATGTAAAGACATAGTTAAAAGTAGTGCATTAGTTTGCTATGGTTACTGTAACAAAGTACCATAAACTGGGTACCTTAAAGAACAACATTTTTTTGTCTTATAGTTTTCAAAGCCAGGAGTCCCGGGACAAGGCATCAGTAGTGAGTTCTTTTTGAGGTCTGTGAGAAACATCTTTTCGGGATGTTTTTGCATAGCTGACAGTTTTCTGGCAAACTTGGGTGTTCCTTGGCTCATAGATGTGCCACCCTAATCTCTACTTTCATCTTCACAGTGTGTTATCTCTATGTGTATGTACCCATGGTTGTGTCCAATGACCTCCTTCTCATAAGTATACCATTGTATTAGATTAGAGCCCTCTCTAACAACTTCAATTTAATAGATCCATGCAGAAACCCTCTTTCTAAATAAGGTTTTGTTTTGAGGTCCTAGAGGTTAGTGCTTTGACTTTTGTCATTCCAGCCATAACGAGTAGTAATCATAGGCATGTCCCCTCAGCTGTGACCCTGCAGTAAGGGTATGGATGTCTCTGGATTGTAAGGAATTCTGAGAACTCTTAGAGAGAAACTGGATAGGAGAGTGGTGCTGTGGGAGAGGCAGGGATTGCTTAGCAGTTCCTAGGTAAAACATTTTGATTCTTAATTCTAGCTTCCTAGAGAAATTTCTCTATTCTGAAGATGACTTTAGGAGTTTTATGAGGGACAAACTACCTTTTCACCTTTCTTTTGATTTTGGGTTGTTATCTCAACTAACAGATCCATCAGCACATCATGTGTGGTAGTTTACATGAAAATTGCACCCCATCGGCTCATAGGGAATGGGACTGTTAGGAGATGTGGCCTTGTCGGAGAAGGTGTGGCTTTGTTGGAAGTGTGTCACTGGGGGCAGACTTTGAGGTTTCAGAAGCTCAAGCAAGGCCTAGCTGGCTCTCTCTTCCTGCTGCCTGCAGATCCTGATGTAGAACTCCCAGCTTCTTCTCTAGTACCATATCTGCCTGCACGTTGCCATGTCCCATCATTAAGATAATGGGCTAGACCTTTAAATCTGTAAGTCAGCCCCAATTAAATGTTTTCCTTAATAAGAGAACTGGGATTGTCATGTAATTCAATCTTGTTTGTAATTCAAATAAGAAACAAACAAACAAACAAACAAAAACAAAAAAATAAGAGTTGCTGTAGTAATGGTATCTTTTCATAGCAATAGAAACCCTAACTAAGACATTCTACTGGCTGGTTTTGTGTGTCAAGTTGATGCAAGCTAGATTCATCAGAGAGGAAGCAGCCTCAGTTGAGGAAATGGCTCCATGAGATCCAGCTGTAAGGCATTTTCTCAGTTAGTGATCAATAGGGAAGGGCACAGCCAATGGTGGGTGGTGTCATTCCTGGGCTTCTGGTCCCAAGTTCTATAAGAAAGAAAACTGAGCAAGCCATGGGAAGCAAGCCAGTAAGAAGCATCCTTCCATGGCCTCTGCATTAGCTCCTACCTCCAGGATCCTGTCCTGTTTGAGTTCCTGTCCTTGACTTCCTTCAGTGATGAACAGCAATGATGACGTGTAAACCAAATAAACCCTTTCCTCCCCAACTTGTTTTATGTCATGGTGTTTCATCACTGCAGTAGAAACCCTAAATAAAATAGATTTTAAAGTGTTTGAATGGAGATTGGAGTTTGTGTTTTCCTTTACTTCTGTTCTTACCACAGTCTGAAATATAGCAAACACTAAATGGGTGTTGCCTGATTTACAACTGAGCTGAATAGTCCTTAAATATTTGAATTATTATTATTATTATTATTATTATTACTATTATTAATGTTTTGGTTTTTTGAATCAGGGTTTGAAGGTGGGAAGTCTATGAACACACAGATAAAGAATTAAGAGATATTTATTTGGGGAACACTCACACAGTGATGATAAATAACTACCATGGTCTTCTGCTCCTGGAGTTCCAGCATCTCCTGCAGGATGCTCCAACCACAACCCAAGAGACAGCAAGCGAGCCCCTCCTCTTCCTTATAAGGGTTCATGTCTGTACACTGAAGTCACACTCTAAGGTGTGGCCATTACCTCAAGTCTATTGGCAGAACAAGATGCCACTTCAAGGGTTTCTCTGTATAACTACCCTAGCTGTCCTGAAACTCACTTTTTAGACCAGGCTGGCCTCAAACTCACAGAGATCTGCCTGCCTCTACCTCCCAAGTGCTGGGGTTAAAGGCATGTGCCACTACACTTGGCCTTGAATTATTTTTTTATTTTCTCATATTATAGAACTTTGAGAAGTTAATACACTAGATCACACACACACACACACACACACACACACACACACACACACACACACCCCATGACTTGTTTTAACTCCACAGAATCATTGTGTCTCAGGTAAAGATAGGACTGCAGTGGGTAGAAACTCCATGAGCTAACACTCTCAAGCACGATTCTTCAAGAGGACCAGCTGGCTGAATTACAGCAAAGAATGTAATTGTGTTAGAACTTAAATTTTCACGCCAACTCCTTTGTGAATCACCTGTTTGCAGTTTCTACCTGTATAGTTAACCATCCCAATTTTCTCATTTATTTATTTTCTGAGAGATCCTCAGAATCACTTTATGGCTGAATACTTGGAAACGTAGTGGATGTTGAATGTGACTTCTTCCACACTGCTGAGTTGATGAATGGGAACCTCTGACAAATCCATACAGATGAGAACTTCTGCAAGGCAGACAGTGATGAAAGACAGTTCCCCCTGCCCCACCCCATTGGTTCTAAACTGTTGTACTATGCTGTTGTTGTCCTGCTTACCACCCACTTTTGGGCGAAGTGCTAGAGTTCTAGCCGGGTGTCAGATAGGAATTTAAGTTTAAGAATCATGACTCAACACTCAGAAGGCTAAGGCAGGAGGAGCCTTGAATTGAGTTCAGCACATGTAATGTTAGAGCATGACCTCCCCCAAAAGGGGGGCATACATAAATGACTACATCTTAGGGCATCATATGAAGCAAGGCAGCAGATGAGCCCACAATGTTAAGGTCAGCTCGGGGATTTAATTCCAGAGTCTGCACAATTCTGTATTCAGTCTGGAGTTGAGTTTGCTGTTGTTTCAGTTGTTTACAATGAAACTTTTCCATTTGGGCCAGGAGTTTTGTTAATGTCTAATTTCTGACTAAGCTCGACTGTGTGTGTGTCTGCCTTGCCACCATGCCACTGTATGTGGTGTAAATAATTACTGAAGATCCGTGCTAAGCAGGTCTCATCAAATAAGTGTGAGCACATTGGACACATCAAGCTTGGAGTGGTTAATTTGCCTGCACTAATTTCTGTCTCTGCTATAAATAGCCCTCAAATCTCCTGGGATCAAGGTTTGGTGTTTTGGTCACTTGCTAATTGCCGTTTGAATTGTAATTTTACAAATTATAAACAGAGGATTGCAGTTCAGGAACTGAAGTCTGATTTCTCTCTTTTTTTTTTTCTCAAGGAAAAGAGTAATTTATTTCTGTGGAAAAGGTGATGCTGCCTTTTACACTGATTTCAGCTTCCTGGGACAAATGAAACTGGAAGGAGGTCTGTTTCCTCATTATACCTTAATGCTCCCTGTTCAGAAACCATGGCCATATTACATTTTACATTCTCATTGCTACTTTGTCTTGTTAAGGTTTCTGTGAAATGATTCTAGGAGCTGATTGCATTTCAGAGCATGTTTTAAATGGAAATATGAATCCTCAAGGGGATCTGTGTTATTTTGGATGGACGTTGGAAGAGAGAAGGGGAAGCCATGACACGAGCAAAGAGAAGGAAGACAAAAAGGCTGTTATTTTTTTTTCTGAAGAAAGGCGTATATGTAGAACTGCACAGAAAAAAAAAAACATTAATTGACAGGGATTTATTTCATGGCGAGGCTAAGTGGTAACTGACAGACTGTGCTGCTGCACTTCCAACTATGATTCTTTTGGTTTCTGGAGATAGAAAAGTCAGCTCAATAGGAATGGAGTTAAAAAACAAAGATTTATTTTAATTATGTATATGTGTGTGGCTATGGACATGTTAGTGTCCCTGGAGGCCAGTGGTGTTAGAGCCACACAGAATTGGAGTTACAGACATTTGTGAGCCATATACTGGGACATGAACTTGGGTCCTCTACAAGAGCAATACGAGCTCTTAACTTCTAAGTCTTTTCTACAGCTCTTTGCATGAAGTTTTATGGGCATTTATAAGTGACATGTGATGCAAAATCAGATGAATTTTTTATTTTTATTTTATTTTATTAGTTCTAGTTAGGGAACAAGCTTATTTCAAGTCCCTTCTCCCTCTCCCTCCCCTCACCCCCAACCCTCCTCCTCCCCCACCCCATCCACCCACCACTCCCCAGGCAGGGTAGGGCCCTCAATGGGGGCTCTGCAAAGTCCACCAAGTCTTCCTATGCTGGTCCTGGGCCCTTCCCCATGTGTCCAGGGCCAGAGTGTAACCCTCCACGTGGGATGGGCTCTCAAAGTCCCTTCTTGCACCAGGGAAAAATGCTAATCCACCACCAGAGGCTCCCTGGAGTGCAGAGGCCTCCTTATTGACATCCATGTTCTGGGGTCTGGATCAGTCTTGTACTGGTCTCCCTGACAGCATCAAAATCAGATGAATTTTGATTCATGGATTAACTACATCACCAAGAAGTGAAATCCTAGTCTCTAAGGCTTGAATCTGTTTCTGTAGTTATGGCTCTGCTTTGGGATCATATAGTTACAACATGTTTATCAGCAACTCAAAGATTCATGTCCAGGACATAAAAGTGAGGATCCTTTCCCAGTGTTCCCAATAGCTATCTTGAGAGTCACCAGGACCAACTGTATTAATCTTCCTGCCTCGCCTAAGAGGTGACAACTCTTCCTGAAAGACCATCACAAGATCTGAGGGGCACCACACTCAGATTACACTGAGAATGGAAGGGTCAGACCCTCAAGCAAAACTATGAAGTCTGTAGAATAAGAAAGAAGGCTGCAAGAGCATTGGGCAAGTAGTGTACACTATACGTAGGTACTACGATATGTTTGATTTTTGAGGGCTCCATAAACTCTAAAACCCAAACACCACTTGAAGGGTAGTTATGCAATAGAATAACATTTATTCAGTTTTTACTTGCAGCTCTCCAAAGACCAAAGACTTGCATTATTTATACATATATATATATTATTTATACACACATATTTACTTTTACTATACTTGGTTTATGTGATGCAGGACATTGGACTCTGGGGCTTCCTACTTTGTAGGTAAGCATTGTAGAAATGGCACCATACCCCTAGCCCTCATTTATCAATATTTTATAGCAATTAAAAATAATGAACTAATTCCAAACATCCAAACATGTGATATTGATCAAGCAACTTAAATTAAAAAATGTTTTGAGGTTTTACAAACAGTACTGGGTAAACAATGAGAATCTGATAAAGTCTATCAAGACTTCTTAGGAAAAAGCAAGTGGATACATAGCTACAAAGTATGAGATAGGACTAGAACTTTGGCAATATTGGATGAAAACTCCTGAGGCAGTCTAACCATTTATCTGATGTTTGAATTCCTTCTGTAAGACTCTAACAGCAGGATATTTAGTTTAGACTTGAAATCAACAGTGTAGCCTAACTTCAGCCTTAAAAGTCTTGAGTGAAATTTCTGTCTTGGTCTGTTGGCCACCTCAGGAGCTATCTGAATACAGGCTCAATAACAAAAGTTGTATTTGGTTTGGTGGTTGGAGAGATGGCTCAATGGCTGAGAGCATATTCTACTGCTTTTGCAGAGGACCTGAGTTTGGTTCCCAGTACCCACAACAGGCAAGTGCACATCTGACTATAACTCAAACTGCAAGGGATCCATCATCCTCTTTGCCCCCCACAAACACTGCATTCTCATTCTCATTCTCTCTCTCTCCCCCCTCTCTCACACACAGTAAAACATTAAAATTTAAAAACAATTAGGTTCGGCACACATTTATTTCTTCCCACAGTCTGAGAAGTCTTGCAAGCAGGAAGCCACTCTGGGCAGGTTTCAATGAGGGTTGTCTTACAGCTTATAGAAGGTTGCCCTACTTTCTCATTTTAAGAACACTCATCTCATCATGGGCTTCCACTCCCGGACATCATCAAAACCTAATTATCACCTAAAGACCCCATTCCCACATATTAGTATGTCTTCTGCATACAGATCTGGTTTGAGGATGAAAATGGCACAAATCTTCAGTCCACAGAAAGCTCTGGAGACTTCTCTTTCACCAGTGAGGGTTACTGGTTATCTATTTAAAGACAGCTCACTACCACAGGAAGACAGAAGCATTGTCTACCGGCTCTTTATTTCTTACTTATGTTGAACTCTGATCTGTTTTCACGTTTCTTTTTTTGTCCCTCTTTATTAGTCCAATATCTTAGAACCTCATGGAGCAAATGGCAGGTATAGTGGGTACATTTACTTGCTCTGTATGCTCGTTGTGATGAAAATACCCAATCCTTAGGAACAGGAGGAAATTCACTCCATTTTTTAGCTGCTGCATCTGTAGCTTCTTTATTGTCCAGATGAATTAATGGCCTGCAATGTGAGTTCAGCTTGAAAGTGTTTTCCTAATTCCTATTAATCTAACCACAAACTCAGCTGATGGATGTGGGGAGCTTGGTGCTATAATCTTAGGGGTCAGCGTGCAAAGTCTGCTCCATGTGGAGAGGTTTTAGTTTCAGTTTAAGGAGTGTATTAAACAGACCACGGCATGCATTCTTCTCTCATAAGCCCTCATTTGTTCTGCAGTTGGTAGATAAGTGAAGGTTGGCGGATGCCAGCTGCCAGCGTTACTGCAGCCGCTTCTGCTTTGTTTCCCAGAAAGATCCTTTGTGTAAGTGGCAAGGGTTTTTTTTTTGGGGGGGGTATCCAAAATGTTATGCTACTTAGTGCCACTGGCAGAGAAGCCTCTGGCATAGATATTTAAGTGGCCTTCTTTAAATTGGGCAGGAGAGAGAGGGGGAAGGTAGCTGATGCCAAAGTGTGGAGAGGACATTTCCTTCTGTCTGTGGTAAGCACAGGATTTCGTCTTTTTGGCTGGAACTAACCTGCTGTAGCAATTCTTTAAGGAGGAAACAGGGTTGATACTGTGTAGCCATGAAGTTCTGGCTGCTGCTTATGCCTTGCAAGTGAGTCAGCTGATCAAAGCCCACCAGCAGTTCCCAGAAGCAGAGACCAGTGTCCCTGAGGGAGAAGTGTAAACTGGGAAGAGACTTGGGAGGGAAGGAGGAGTGAAGCCTGCAGAGTGTGGCTCACAGGAGATGCCCTATGGAGGAAGGAAGGTGACACTGTGAGGAGAAGTTCTGCTGCAATGGTGAAAGCATTGCTGGATGCATCTGGTGAGGTACAAACCCAGAGACAGCTGACACAGAGAAACTGACTGGGGACAAGCAATAAAACACTGACTTGATCAGAACTTGACAGTAACCTTGCCTGGACAGACAAAGCTTACATAATGTGGCCAGAGTTTTATGTCAGTACCAGTTAAATGAATGTATTCTCAGACGTTCTCTGCTTCCTGATTTCATCTCAAATAAAAGTAGGACAGATGCTGGAGGAAATGCATCAGAGAGATTCTGCCTTATGTAGTGAGGTCTCAGAGGTGACCAGGCAAGGGCAGCTGCAGGGAGAGTGGTGCAGACTTGGGATCAGCGTCCCTCACACTCACTTCATCCCTTCCTGCTCTGATTAGCTGGCTTGCCTAAGCTAGCCCAGGATCTAAGCCAAGGCCGAGATCTAGGGTGTAGATTAAGAGTAGCCACCAGGCTCCTCTCTGGCCTCTTTCCTGTCATTTAAATTGCTTTGTTGCTCTTTTCTTAGGTCACCTACCATTACTCACCAAAACAATCTTTATATGTCAGGAGCTGTGTTTGGCTTTGTGGGTCCAGACATGGACACAAAGGCGTGCACGCTGCTGAAGTCTCCATGGAGTCCACAGCTGAGTGAGAGAAAGAACAAAACGATCATACACATTCATGAATCATCACCAATCTCCATAAGTCCGGGCAGGGAAGGCACACAATGCTTTGTGAGTGTATGGCAGGGGGAGGTATCTGGCTCGAGTTTAGGGAAGGCCTCTCAGAGAAAAGAGCATTTGATCTGAGGTTGAAGGATGGGCAGGAGTAGTTAGTGGGAGGGGGTGCTAAACTTGTTCTTGTGTCTCAGGAGGCATGGGGTGTTGGAAGATGCAGATGAGATATAAGGCAGAGAAGGAAAACAACTGGCTATGAATCTAGAGGGACAGCGAAGGTCTGCTCATGTGGGCCATGCCAAGGGTTTGGTCTTTACTCTAATTGGAGCTCTCCTCAACAACAAGGAAGCTTTCACATATTTTAAGATGTACGAAAGGGGCAGCAGCAGGAGTGGAGTAGGGAGGATGTTACCTACTTAGGTTGGGGAATGTTTTGCTACCTCTTCCCATCCCCCCTTTAGATATATCACCTGCACCACTCAGGAAAATTCTGTATTCTGCCTGTGATTGACAGAGTGGGAGGGGCTGGGGAAGGTGCTGGGGGAAGTGATGACAGTGTGGAGTGGAGTAACAGCAACAGAGCCATTCCATAGATATCTAGATGGTAAAATTGGCAGGACTTAGCCATGTTCTTGGGAGGAGGAACAGGGTTTGCTAGGGGTGTAAAGCCGTGAGCTGTTATCACACATGTCAAATGTAAGAGGACACTTTAGTAATTTTTCTTCCATTAAGGTGCAGGCTGAAATGGATTCTTAGCACCGATGAGATTTGCTATTTCCTCCCTTTGGTTGATATGTATTTGTTGTGCATATAACCAGCTACCTTAAAGACATTTTCACACAGCTGTGTGTTTTTAACCTTGTTACTCTTCTTCACTCTCAGACAGTTTGTCCTCTACTTAAACACCATGCATATGCACATGGTTTTATGTGTCTAAGTCAAGTCTAGGATCCAGATAAAAAATATTTTTGACTGATAAACTTTTTCAGTTCCTGCTGAATTCCTCCCCAAAGTGTTTGGTCTCTTTTTAAATATGAGGGTTAATATATCATATCATATCACCTATCTCCTTATCATCTATCTATCTATCTATCTATCTATCTATCTATCTATCTATCTATCTATCCACCAATTAATGTTGCACATATGCACATGGGTGTATGGCTAACCACTGAGGCATAGATATCCTACCAGGGACTCATCATTAAAGAAAAATGATTCTCCTCCCTGCCTGTGGCACCTCAACTGGGATTGAAGCCTGGCAAGCTTCTCTTCCATCCATACCGAAATATTCATTAGCCTGATCTTGTGCTGGCAATCATAGCTGTTAAGAATTCATGAGTACAACATCTCTGTCATGTCCAGAAGACATCAGTTTTCAGTAGCCCTCTTTGTCCTCTGGCTCTTAAAATCCTCACATCTCTTCTTCTATAATGTCTCTGACTCTTGAGTGTAGCAGTCGTATTTATTGTAGATGTCCTATTTGTGGGTGGGCACTCTACAGTCATTTTTTTCTACACACTTTGACTAGTTATGGTTCTTTATAATAACTTCTTTTTACTGCGAAAAGAACCTTCTTTAGCTGGGCATGGTGGTGCACGCCTTTATCCCAGCACTCTGGAGACAGAGGCAGGTGAATCTCTGTAAGTTCAAGGCTAGCTCGGGTCTATATAGCAGGTTCAAGTTTAAAGCCAGCCTGGTCAACATAGTGAGACCTTGTCTAATGGAAAGAAAAGGGAACTCCTTTGAGGGGGTAGGGGCTGCACCAATTTACAGTTATCAGGATAGGTCTTGAGAAGGTGTTTGGATACTGCAAAATGGAAGTAGTAGGTTCTCCTCTAGGGGCTGAGAACTCCGTTCCTCAGCCCTATGTTCTTGTCTAGGTTAATGATACATGGCATAAGCTTCCACCTATTTAGCAGGCCTTAAGGCCATTGGTTACTCTAATGCGTTAGTGCCACTATTGCACTATTGAGTGTATCTTGCCTGGCCAATCGTTATGTAGTTTGCAGGATTTATAGCCAAGTTGGTCTATGACAACTTTTCTTGCCTGCCAGCTTGCATAGCACACCTTCCATTACCAGAAGAGTTAGGATTTGCTGACTCTTTTTTTTTTTAATGAAATATAGCACCCAGGTCAATCTTTTCTTATGTCACTACTGAAATTTAACGTCAAATGACTTCTGACCACGTCAGATGCCTCTGATCCAATCATAAAATCCCATTCTTGTCAAATTTGGTTTGACATTTATGTATTGCTAGTTCTAGAAAAATCTATGTAAATGTACTGTTCTTATTGTTATGAATTGGAAAACGCTAAATTTAGTTTAAATAATGTTAACTTATTACTTATTTTCATGGTTTCCCAGGTGCTAGGTTATGAGATTTTTGTTATTGAATTTTGGTTTTGGAGAGTAGGAGGTTAGCAGAGAAATAGGTAATAAATAATTCCAACATGTTCAGCAAATGATTTATGGAAGATTACTTTCTTTTTTTTTGTTTTTAGATTTGTTATATTTTACTTGTGTGAACTCTTTATTTGCATGTACGCTTACGAGCTACATGTGTGCTTGGTCCTAATGGAAGTCAGAAGACAGCCTCAGAATTCCTGAAACTGGAGTTCCTGAGAGTTATGGGTTCTGGGAGCCGAACCTTGGTCCTCAGCCAGTGTTCTTAAACACTGAGCCATCTTTCCATCCCTGAAGATTACTTTAACTAGTTTTTTCCTTATTAATGTTAGAAAATGATGTTTCTGGGGAATTTTTATGTGATACTAGCCATTTATTTTTATTTTTATTTTGACATTTGTGTGTGTGTGTGTGTGTGTGTGTGTGTGTGTGTGTGTGTGTGTGTGTGTGTGTGTGTGTGTGTGCATGGTGCATGCATGGAAGTCAGAGGACAATGCCTGGGGGTCAGCTTTCTCTCTTTTCACCATGTGGGTCCTGGATATCAAACTCATGTCCTGAGGCTTACTGGAAGGAGCCCTTATCCACTGAGCCACCTTATCCAGCTTGCTATTCACTATTAGTCAGATAGGAAATTTGCTTATAGTTTGATGATCCTCATCAGACTTATTTTTCCCGAGCAGACAAGGTTCCTGGCATCAGATTTTCAGCTCTTTAGTTTTTGATTTGCAAAAGAGTTTTTCCAGTGCTTTCTCAAATCCTCCTTGGTGGCTGATCCTCACGTGGCTCATGAAAACATGTGGCTCATGACAACTCATGGCTGAGCAAGGACCGATGAACAGGTGGATGTAAAAGTTTCCTTTTTCTCACAGTCTAAACTCCAGGTTCTTTTCATGCAAATGTGATGCACATGATTAGGGTGATATCATTTTATTAAAACTCCTCTTATAATCTGCCTCTAAAAGGCCTTCTGTTTCCATTACAGCTAGGTTATTGATGCTAAATAGTTCAGCAAATTGGGTTGTTGAAGCACATCTGCCATGCATTATTCATTAAGTATCTCTTTCACAAATCATAGCTGTCTGTTACCTAAGCCTGCAATCCCAGAAGCACCACTTCCTGGGGAGTTGGCTTCTTTTGTGAGCCAAGAAATGGAGTCACAGGCACATCCGTCAGGCAACACTTGGTTACACCGTTGTCTTTGAAATGTAGAGCATGGTGGGGAATAGGTTTAATTAATGTTCTACAGTAATATGTCTGTTTATAAAGAAATAATGTACTATAAAATTAAGCTACGTATAGTGAATGTACCTCCTAATGGCAAAGCTGGCATTTTAAGTGATCAGTAAATCACTTAAATATTAAGACTTTCTTGAACAAGGGTAATAAAAGGAGACATTTGGAAATGGTTGGTACCGGTACATACAATTATCCACTAAATAAAACATTTTTATTATGATCATCGTGTTAATCACATTGTAGAGCAGTCTGATCAGGAAATGTGAGAAATTATAAATGAATTTCTTTTTAAATCTCTGGCATGACTATCATTAATATTAGTGTGGAAACTCTAAATATTTAGACCAGCACATATCTATCTTTGTTCAGAGGACAGTCTACTTTCCTGACCTTAGACTGCGAAACTGTTACGGCTATGTCTTCTCCTGGCCAAGCTCTTCCTTGTTGAGATCATAACATTTAAAACTAGGGTTTCCCACTATGGGGATACTTGCCAGCTCCTGGGGTGGAAGTCTCCATCTTCAGTGCTTTCTTGCACTTCTCAACATGACAGGGGTATCTTCCATTTGGTGCATCTTCAACCACATGGTCATTCTGGCCTTGCTGTTCAGCAGGTGATGTTTCATTATATAGAAGAAAGAAGTCTGGGGCTGAGCAACAAAACATATGTTGTCTAGATCCCTGAAACTAAAGTTTTCTCCATGCCCAGCTTTCCTTTGATCTTGGAGGTCACTCCCAAGCAAATGCAATGGACAGGGTGTTGTATGGCTCTCCTCCAAGGGTGTAGGCATCTCCATTGAGCTCTTACTTTCAGGCAGTATGATTTAACTATCAATATTTTCTTCTTTAAGTGTTTTAAAGAATATTCTTCTAAACCATCACATGCCACCCCTGACAATTAGAAGAGAAAATGACAGGTACCAAATGATAAACCAGTTGTTATTAAAAACAAACAAATAAAAACTTGTACTCTTCAGCCCTGTATCCTCTGTGATTAAAAGTGCTCTGCAAAGTGGAAATAATTTGCACAAGAAGTGATAAACTAATGGCAATACACCCAAAATGCTACTGAAAGTATCCATTTGTCTTTAATCTTTTACTAGGCTAATACTATAAGATAGGTTGTCTGTGGAGGGTTTTGTGAAACAAAATTGTAAATTCCAAGATGCTGTGCTTAATGGGTTGTGGTATCCGAATCTCAGATCTGTACTGATGAAAATTTGTCAGGTTGGGAAGTAAGATGAGGGTTTAATGAGCAAAATCTAATCTAAGGGATGGATGTGCTGTTCCTCTTAAATACAGAGAAATTAATGAGCTGAAAAAGGCACAAACAGTTTCCACAGTGACACTGAGTGATTTCCATAAAGGCAAGGATCAGGGCTGGTTGAATGGGATGTGCTTCAGTGTGCTGAGCCCTGGCTGGGCCTGGCTTGTAGAATTTGGGAATGCCTTGTCATTTTCATAGCAGATCTGTTGTTTCAGTTCACAAGCTGTCAAAGCCCTGTAGGGAGGGGCTTTCCCATGGCTTAAAAGTCACTGGCATTTGTTTATTTAATTGGACAGAACATGTGAAACCAGGGAATCTCTTACAACGACCTTGAGTTATAAGAACATATCTGTTGCTAAAAGATGGAGACTCAGATTTTATTTAATAGAAAAAGTCTACAGATGATTTTCTATTGTAAATTCTGATCAATTTTCTCTTCTAGTGTAAGTGAAAATCTCTAAGATGTCTTATTAGAATTTAGTTATGAGCTAAATCCAGTTGCCAGGAGCAACCAGCCAGAGGCAGTTAATTAATTAACCTCTGTCATTGTGTGTAGACGAAGCCACCATATCTGTTACTTGTCATGTTGTTGTGACAAACATACCTGACAAAAGTAATTTAAAGAGGTTAAGGTTTGTTTTTGCCTCTTTGTTGATAGGGAAGTGATGGTGGCAGGAAGTTGGCAACTGGTCACATTGCATATGCTGTTGGAAGCAGAGAGAGATGGACATTTCTGTTCAGCTTCCCTTCTCTCTCTCCCACTCCGTTAACTCTTTTGAGACAGAATCATACTAGAGAGCTTTGGATGGCCTGGAACTCACTATGTAGACCAGGCTAACCTTGAACAAACATATCTGCCTACCTCTGCCTTGAAAGTGCTGGGATTAAAGTCATGTGTCATCAATCCTGCCAAAGGCATATCACTTGTTGGCCTTGATTTTATGATCCCCTTGTCCTCATTCCTTCAGCCTAGCCTAATGGTATGACACCATAACCATCTCCTTTATTTTTTTTTATTTTGTCCCAGACCTCAACCTGTAGAGTGGTGCTACCCCCATTTAGTATGAGTCTTCCTAACTCTAATTAGTACATATAATGTAGGGACTCCCTCACTGACGTGGTTTCCATGGTGATTTAAAACCCAGTAAGTTGACTATCAAGACCAATCATTATAGCCCTTTGGTGATGGTGGTGGCTCATACCTTTAATTCCAGCACTTGGGAGGCAGAGACAGGCAGAACAATGTGAGTTCAAGGATATCCTGGTCTACAGAGGCCTAGTTCCAGGACAACCAGGGCTAAACAAAGAAACTGTGTCTCAGAAAAAAATCAAAGATTAAAATAGGCTAAAGGAACTGGGAAGGGAGAGAATGTTTATTGCTCTTGGGAATGACAAAAACCACACTGACCTCAACCTGATTCCTGCCTTTTCCCATCCATTTCTATGGCAGTGTTTTGTGTCAGGGTCAGCAAGAGAAAGATAAAGAAACAAGACATGAACTTAGGGAACTTATGGAGAATAGTCCTCGAAGAAAATAGTTATGCGTTGCTGAATGGTGGGTATGTGTTCTGAGAAGCGCAGTATTAGATGATTTCATTGTGGGATCACAGAGAGGAGGGACACAAGCCTAGCCAGGATATCCCACTGCACACTGAGGTATATGATGTTGCTGTTATTATAAGGTTACAGACCTACACAGCATTTCACTGTTCTGAATACTACCGTCCTTTGTATCACATTTGCATTTCATATCCAAATAAACATAGAAAAAGCATAGTAAAAATGACATGGAAGAGAAAAATGATTCTCTTGTATAGGACACCTACCACGAAGGAAGCTTGTGGGAGCTGAGGAAGTTGATCTGGGTGAGTCAGAGAATAATGAGTGGGAAGTCTGGGGTGTTACTGCATAGGGCAGTAACTTGATACACACTATGCATGTAGTTTTGAATTATTGTGCCAGGTGTATCATGGTGCCAGTTGTATACTGGTATCCTCCAAAGAGCCAAAGACTATCCAACAAAATTCCCAACATCAGACACAAGAAGCTGTCTTTTGAGTTGTTGGTCAGAGCTGTCTAAGAGATTTCCCCAATATACAAACTATTTTATTTCAGTGGTTGCCCTATTAGAGATAAGTTCTCTTTGCTGAGGACACGATGAAACAGGACCCAGGGATCCCTGAGCTAGAACCGACCAGAAAGTTCCCTCTCTGAGGACTAGCTGTCAGGGTGCCTGAAGGCATCATGAAAACTTCCAAAGGTGGGAGACAACCAGCGGTCCTAGTGAGCTTAGATGTCTGAGAACCACAGCAACTATAAGCATGATAGTCATATCATGACTGATATTAGAGATTTTGGTAGATGGTCTTTGGCTCTTTGGGGGAGCATTATCAGCCCAGATAAGAAAAGTTCATTAAGGCTACATTTGCATATTTATACACAGACTTGCATATAGGCCTTTAAGGTTATAGTTCATAGTATGATTCTTTATGACATTTTCCAACACCCTTACTGTTACTTTACCTTCATGCCTCCCTAATGTTGCAGTAATGGTATGTATATCATGTCAGTAACCCATAACTCTCTAATTGGATTTAGGTCCCATTCAACAAGAGGGAAATCATACCTGAGACTGGAACCTAGGCAACTATCAGGGTTAGTGAAATCATGGGTTTTGGCAAAGAACCACAGCTACCACTTTAATAAATTAGCACAATCTCTAACTACATTATACATTTTTGTCCTTTTACTCATAGATAAATACAGTCTTTGTCATTCATCAAGGAAATATCTCTTAGCAACAAAGACTACTACAGAAAACCATGAGCAATAAGAATTCAGAGTTGTGAGGTCCATTCCCAATGGATACACCTGCAAAATAACTCCTGTACCTATGACTCAGGGAACATTATAGAAGGAGGGGTATAAAGATAATAGGGGCCAGAGGACTAAGGAAGTTTGCTGTGGGACTCTCTTCTGGCAAGGCCACGAGCTACACCAATAAAGTCTCACTGACACTACTGATTAAACGTGAACTGAACACGAACAACAACAGATGTGCCAAAGTGGATGGAGGAAAATAAAAGAGGCCTGAGTCCTACCCAAATGAACTACATAAAACTAAGGAATGCCAAGTTTGGGAGAAATAGTCTTCCCCAGGGAAGGGCAAACGAATTGGTTATTCAGTACCATATGGCCAGTCCTGAGAGCACACCTACAAGTAACATTATAAAGATGGTGTGTGTGTGTGTGTGTAACAATAATTAATGAAAAAGAGGCCATGAATTTGAATGTGAGTAACAATATTTGAACGTGATGTAATAACATTATAATCTCAACAAAAGGAATAACTTTTAAAAAGATGCGGACTAGCTTACTCCACAGATCTCCTGAGTAAATTGGGAGTGTAGGGGGTAGGGAAGAGGGTGGGAGGGGAGTGGGGAGGAGAGAAGGGGAGTGAGGAGGAGGGAAGGAGAGCAGAGAAAATGTGTAACTCAATTAAAAAATTTTTCAATAAAAGGAAAGAAATGGGGAAAAACATTGATACAGTACTTTGAAAGAGGAGCTGGGCCACCAGTGACTTCTCACTGCTCCTGTAGTGCACTGACAAGGTAGCTTGCCTGAATCCTTGAAGGTTCTGGGTTTCAATTTGTAGCCTACAACATCACCCTACCTGAGGCAAGACTTCTGTCCTCAAAAGCTGTGAAACCTGACACTGGCTCGTCCTATTCATGAATGGAAGGAAGTTCTTCCAGTCATCCGTTTTTAGAAAATTTTATCTGTACTGAAGAGGCTTTGGAAAGTAAATTTTCTCCATAAGCAGCTTATCTGGAAGTTCTTCAGCTGTCCTTAACAGGATCCATGCACCCACATTTCAGTTTTGCATTATGAGACTAGTTACATTTTATGTCACCCACACTACCCAGAGCTGGCAGCAATTTGACAGTTTAGTTAGCAGAGCCTTTTCTTCAAATATCACAAGCTGCTGACTTTGGCCATGACTGTGGAGGTGCCAAAGAGAGGCACACCTAAGTCTAGCTTTCCCTCCAGGTCATTAGAAGTTTCTCCATATTTGATGTCAGGTCCTCTTGCAATTTTGACCCATCTTGTTGTTTTCCTTAAAGCAGATTCTTCAACATCTTCTGCCACTTTATTCTTGTTTTTACAAGTTGTAGTTGTGGCAGAGTGAAACATGACTAGGTAGTGAGCCGTGGCCATCACTGACTTTCGACTTTCAGAGTTGTTAACCACTGAGTTTTGTTTCTGGGTCAGTCACTCAATGTGGCATCTAGTTGGCAACATCAGAAGTAGATTTTAGATGGGCAATGGTGACACACATCTTTAATCCCAGCACTCAGGAGGCAGAGGCAGGTGGATCTCTGTGAGTTTGAGGCCAGGCTGGTCTAGTGAGTCCTAGGATAGCCAAGGCTACACAGAGAAACCCTGTCTCAAAAAACCAAAAAAAGAGTAGATTTTATATACATCCATGCCATGATGTACAAAGTAGTATGAGATTAACTGATCCAAGTGATCCAAGCAAAAGACCCCCCAAACACAAAATATGTGAGACTGCATTTATCTAGAAGCAGCTAGGTCTTCTTGTAGACTCAGTTGGAACTCCATTTTTCTTGGTCTTGTTTCCAGAATCATTTGCCACAGTACCTAGAAGTCATGCTCATTTGTATCTTGAATGACAGGCCCACTAACTTTGGTCCCAGCTATATCCCCTGAAATGGTTCTGTAATTTGGTACCAGGTTCTCTAAGCTGTTGTCTTAAAGTAGTCCTGTTAACCTAGAGACTCCGAGGGAGATGCCCATCTATGTCCTTGTCAACCTGTGTCTCACAGCAGATGCTGAAATAGCATTTCTACCCCGGCCCTTCTCAGCTGTAGACTGGGAGCAGCTGTGTCCTCCATAGACCTGGAGGGAGACATAGCCATTCATGTCTCCAAATGTAGGCCTATAAACCTTGATTTCAATTTTGGATGCTGAAGCAGTATCTGTGTAATGCTAGCCTTCTAAAATGAGTTTGGAAATGTTTCTTTATGGTCATTTTTTTTGAAAAGCTTAAAAAGGATTGGTGTTAAATCTTTAAATATTTCGTTGACTACAACAGGGAAGCTAACAAATCCTTGGCTTGTCTTTATAGAGGAGTTTCTGATTACTGATTCGACATTCTTATTCATGATTGTTCTTTTCAGATTGTCTGAGTCTTCATGACTCACTCTTGGCAGGCTGCATGTTTCTTGGAATTTCTCCATTTTTCTAGATTATCCAATTTTGTGGATATAATTGGCCATAGTAGCCTTTTGTCGTCCTTTGTGTTTCTGTGCTATCAGTTGTAATGTCTTCACTTTCATTTATAACTT